>NC_092420.1:75985024-76717524 GCF_040894005.1 Engystomops pustulosus
CCTAATAAAGCCAAATTAAACAAGCATTGAGAAAATTTAGAAGCCTAAATCAAAATCTCTAGACTCTTTGCTGCTTTATAACTCTGAAGCAAAGTTTTTTTTTTTTTTATTTTTTTTTTTTTTTACTTCAATCGCGCCCCATGAAAAGTCCCTTTTACCTTATTATCTTTTATACAGATTATAAAAGAAACATGTTTAGTTTATACAATGGAAAACCGTAACTTGTGACTTCTCATGGGTTCAGAGTACATGGCATGCCGCTGTATAAATGATGGCCCTATTGGGATCAAGGAAAAACAAATGACATTTTACAATTATTTAAAGTACTCTGGTCTCTGCTCCTCCTCTGGGATGCCGTGACCTTCATGGTTAAGTCATAACTTCCTATGCTGGTGATAAATGAAACATCTGTGTAACGCCATAAACTGCGAGTGATCCTATAAAGGCTTCTATTCCATGTGTAGAACCCCAGACATGCTTCTTCTTTACTTTTTTTTTAGGGTGTATTTGCAGGGAGGATCATGGGAAGAATGATGGATTCCGTTGCCATGTCTCATCATATGTATCACATCTGATCCAAACCTGAATGTTCCAGTGGAAAGATCTGCAGAAATCTGTGGGGTTTTTAGTGCTGCTATCTTTAGATAACTTTGTAGGGCTTGTTCAGACTCGTCTAGGAAGTCTTAGATTTCTCGTCTGTGGAAAAAAGGCATCAAAATTCGGGGAAAAAAAAAACCCTAAGCCAGTTTTATCACACAGGTTTAATCGTGTCTGATCTTTGTCTGCATTTTTAGTTCAGAATGTGGAACTTGTCGGATTATACATGCAAATGCCAAGTGTTTAATGGAAAAGCAAGTACATACGGGAGCAGCGGGGAAGAACACAATGGCCTTAAGTCTAAATTGTACAATTGGGGTACAGTATGTTCATACATTGCATCAGTTTTAGATGGGAGATCCCTTTACAGTTTATTTCCGCCGCAGATGGCTTTATCTCTGGCGTGATGTTTGATGCACTTGATTTTTGGTAAAAAGGAGTTGTCCAGTCACATGATGTTCTCTCCTTTCCACAGAATATGGGATGACTTGCTGATCTGTGGGTGGTCTCCAATAGGTCACAAGAACCAGGGTCTTTTGTACCCCAATAAATGGAGCAGCAAGTTGCGCACTGCACTTCATTCCCTGTCTAGTAACTCTACTACTTCCATCCGTGCCGTAGGGGTTGAGCAGTGAAAAGAACAGCAGGTTGCATGTGCAGCCAGACCATGGACCCCATAGTCGTAGGTCTATGGCAACTGGTCGCTGTTCGGTGTCTCGCCAAGCCACAAAATACAGGGCATATCTTATACTTCTCCAGGTTTGCATTGCAACCGATCTGCCCTCAATGGAGAGGGGAGCGGTGAGGAGTGCTCAGCCCCCCCTATCTCCTGGCCCTATGCTACTCCTGGGATCCTGTCCAGGTGAGCACTTGCCGGTGTGAATGAAGCCATAGATGTACGAAATACAATATTGCAGAAAATTACAATATTTGCAGATTTCAACAAAACTGGCCTACTTATGTGCATAGGGATGCGTCTGATTCTGCCTTGCTGGTAGGTGTTGGGGACCTCCTGCATGATCCCATTGTTCCCCTCATGATAAGCTACTGCAAGACATCAACATTATCCCCTCTATGAGGTTCATATGCACTTCCCGACCATATCTGCACATAGAGATTTGTCATCAATGGTAATTCAATGACTGTAAGTGGACAGCTTCCAAAGGTTGGTGGCTAGCTTTGCGGTGGAGAACTGGGAACACTCCAAAATTGATTCTTTGAACTAGTTGAAGGGGGGTGGCAACTTAACTAAAGTCTTTTTGAACCCTTCTACTCTATAAGATTAATGTGGTCACTAGGGAACCTCATAAGCCAAAAGAAAGGTAGCGTAATGGATGCAGAATTTACCCAATCAGTTAATCTGCTGAAATTATGAAAGAATCGTTCAAAATAGTTTTCTTCTTGCCCCGGAAACCCCTTCTGGCTTTTGCCCAAAAATGAACAGCTGATTAAAAAGAAAATAGGAAAAAAGGCTATGCAGGATACAAGCTTTAATGTGGCTGTTATGTGTATTGCATACTGTACTAGACTAACCTAAGCAACTCCAGCTCTGGTGGGGTTAACCTAAAAACGCTCTGTATGTTTAAGAGCCAATGTCTTATAAGGTGCGATGGAATTTTCTGCACATAAAAAACCACTTATCTAAAATTCCTCCTCGATCGGTTTCTTCATTGTTTGTTTTTAGAGATTATGGTTGTTTGCAGAAGCTTTTGGCACAAAATTTCATCCTTTTTAAACATAACAATCCTAAATACCCGGAAGTTTCCAGTATATACTGTGTCCCTCTGCGGCAACTTACATTACAATGGAGGAAAAAACATAGCCTCACGGAGGGAAATATATGTAAGGGATTTCTGGCTGAAATGGTCAGCAGTTCTTACTCATCTCCCGCTGAGCGAGCTTAGAGGAATTCATGCCATTTAAAGTCACATAGGAACCGAGCTGAATAGAGCGAGAAGGAAGCAGCTGCCTTACAATGGAAATATAAGGATTTTTATAAATCTTGTACGAATAATACCTTTTTAAGAAGCCATGGTCCAGCAATATTACATTACAACTTACTCATACTTTGTGTAGGAAGTGAAGGATGTTCAGCCTCTGTAGCTTTGGCCCCAATAGTTTGTGCAGATGGCCGTATTATAGCTCTGTCTATCTGCCATAAATTTAGTGCCAAGGACTGGATCGGATGCAATCCTAGGAGATCAGGATAGCCTTTCCAGGCGTCTTGTTCTTGGCACTCCATGCATGGCTTCTGCACAATACTACAATATGCTGTTTACATGGAGTAATTCGTATGATATGATCATGTTACTAACATGGCTAATACCGCTAGCTGATGTAGACCATGGTCATGCTTCATCTTTTGGATAGTGCCCAACTTTGGAATGAATAATAATAATTCTTTAATTATATAGCGCCTACTGATTACGTAGGCAAATTGGTCCCTGTCCTCACAATCTGATCAACCTACCAGTATTTTTTAGAGCGTGGGAGGAAACCGGAGGACCCGGAAACGCGGGGAGAACATTCAAACTCTTTGCAGATGTTGACCTGGGTGGGATTAGAACCCAGGACCCCAG
The DNA here is from genome assembly GCF_040894005.1 of Engystomops pustulosus. Classification (NCBI taxonomy): domain Eukaryota; kingdom Metazoa; phylum Chordata; class Amphibia; order Anura; family Leptodactylidae; genus Engystomops; species Engystomops pustulosus. The sequence goes on from NC_092420.1 coordinate 75,988,201, forward strand.
CGCTGCAAGGCAGAAGTGCTACCCACTCAGCCACCGTGCCGCCCATGACCATGAATGTACCTGTTATTGTAAAAAGATTGAACTTCAGCCCAACTTGCCCCCATCTGAGTCTACGTCTAACCAAACATTCCCCAGTCGGCGGCTATTGGGCAATAAAGGGGTTGTCCTGTTAAATTTTACACTCCACATACTAAAGTATGCACTCCACTGTGTGAATAAGCATTTGGACCTAAGTGTAGGGCCAGCCTAAAGTCCATTCGTATGCAGAATTTTTTTTTTCAAAAAAAGATTTCATCTAATGTCCATAGAGAGAGGGGTAGAGATAAACGGACCCTGTTGGCTGAACCTGGATGTTGGGTCTCTAAAGAGGAGCCATTGCTAGTAGAGACAAGAAGCTGTTCTCTCCATTCACTTGGTGCACAGGGTTAGCAAAGCCGTTTGTCGTGAGAGATGGTTTGGTGAAGGAATTGACGTTTTACTCATTGATTGTGATGTTTCGTTTGGTAGGATTGGCTAGTGTTCCCATCTAGGCAGCATGAGGTTACACGCATAGAAAATGGTTAGTTGTCAAACCTGGTGTGTCGAATGGGGAAATATTGGTTTAAAAATACCATTTTAAGTTACCGTAAATAATTATTTTATGTGACCTGATACAAATAATTCTCAAAATACATTTAGCAAAGAACATTGTTTGCAAATGGACCATAATTCACTAAGCCAACAAGACAAATGGGCCCGACCCATATGGCATAGATATTTATCTTTCTTTTTACTCGTCCTATCCCACTGACTTTGCATGCGAGGTTAAAAACCACAGACTTCCATACAATACGTCTTTTGAGGACAAAGAAGTTGACATAGAGCCTCGTACGGGTAAGACTCTCAGATCCCTGTTGCTGATGTGTTCTGCTCAATGATGAAAGCTGAGCTTTATTCTTTTGTGTGAGCCAAACATTGTTTAAATAAGTGAATATTTCACTAGAGAGCCGGATGTTGAAGCGATCGATATGTGCCGAAGCTCGATCTATTTACTTATGATTTCCTTTAAGTGTCTGTTATTTCTGTTATTTTACACCAAATTTGAGGGATCGGGCTGTTCTTCTCTAGGGTCAATCTCTTTGATCTTGAAAGAACATTTGGTACAATCAAAATTTGATGATGCACCAGACAATGGCAGCCATCCTGTCATTTGTGCCTTCCGCCCATACAAGTGCTTCATTTACTCATTTTGGGGGGGGGGGAGGGGAGGGGGTTCTCTGTACAACCCAAGTTAATTATCCATGTTTTGTGGCCGGCACTGTGTGGAAGTTCAAGCTTGATAATTTTGACAGTTCCTGAGATGTGTATCATGATATGAATGTGTTTTGCAACATGTCACAAATTGACAATCTCTGTGTGTTCCCACCTGGTGGCTGTGATGTGAATTGCAGCCTCTTGGCTGCTCTTTTTTATTGAATTGGGTTAGTTATAAAAGGATGTATTCTGTTTATGGATTATGGACTCCTATATGACCATAGGACTTTTTCTTGTGTGGCTTGTGACTTTACAGGCCTCACGGGTCAGAAAATAGACTGCTTTGGGGTGTTTGGCTCCTGACGTAGATGTGAGGAGCCGGCTGTTGTCAGATTCTGCAAATAGCACATTCTGAGACCAGTGTCTCCTAATGAGGTGCTGGTTATGTCTACACAGGGCACCGAGCCGAGACAACCAGCATAATGTGACTGCGGCTGGCTCTGACTTTCCTGAGATTTCTTCTGTATTATGTACAATCATCTGCCCCCCCGACAGCCGGCTAGACCGCCGCTCCATACTATCTACACTCACATCACCGATAGGTTATCTGTTCATTTCCCTAAGCTGTAGTCAGCCCAAACATCCATGGACGCTGATGATGATTTCTGTGGTATACTTTGCAGTCAAGCGTTGTTAATCCTCCCCAGAGACTTGTTTTAGTTCATGTTGTGGAGATAGAGGCTAATTTTATGAAAGCGGCTGAAAAGTACCATGAAAATTGTGGATGGCGGATCATTTCCACGCCCATTGAAGTATAGGACCATATGTCATGCCCCTTTATCCTGTCACATTTGTATAGAACATTTCTTTTATTCATTATTAAATATTAGTTTTGAAATACAGATATTGATGGCCTATGCTTTTGTGGCCTATCCACAATATACAGAGCCTGGACCATAGTGAGGGATTATAGTCATCCCACTTGATATGTTATGAGTTTTGGCGGGAAAGTTTCCCTCCAAAACTGGTTACCTTTGCAGGGCAGATTTGCCAGGATGGAAACGGCTAGGGAAATTGGTCGTTGTTGCCAGGGAAGACTCATCCCTGGCCCCATCGACAGCTGGGATTTGGGAAACATTTTGGGATGAGGGGAATAAAAGCGGGAGTGTGCCAATGTGTTTGTCTTATCTGAAGGCCTTGTCATGGGATAAAATAGTTTTGTGTGAAGTGAATTTTGTTCACCCTCTCTGTAGATGCTGCCCCCATTTTATATGAAATCCATATCCATTCAGTTCTTTGAGAAAATATCATTTTGTGAAACAATATAACACAACATCTTATCCTATACTGTGCACTATACTGCAAGGGATGATTTCCCACACTCGTGTTTATGACTTTTTTTAATGTGAGAATAATAAAATTCAGGCCTGTGCTGGAATAGTAGGAATACAGACCAGGAGAGAATTCTGGAGCCGTTTCCTTTTAATTCCCCCTGTTATGAGCCCTTAGCGGTATAGATTTTCCCACAGTAATTCCTTCAGCCCCTGCCGCTTTCTCAGCCTTTTTGCTTTTAGCACCTGCTCCGCTCCTTCTCTCCCCCTCAGCTCAGTGGAGTGTATGGAATTTTGTTTAGATATTACACACATCCTGGAGCGGAGAGATTGTTTCCTGTGACCATCTGTGTCTATCGGAGGCGCCGCGCCATACCTGGGGGAGCGATTGTCCAGTCAGACGTGTATATGGGGGCGTCCATCTACAGGCCGTGGGGACAAGGGACCATATTAAATGATTCAGTAAAACATATTTTTGTTCTTTTCTTAGCAATTTTTTGGGGGATATCTAATATAAAGTTCCATTAGAAGTAGTTGTCCAACTTTTGGAGAATCTTTAATAGCATTTTGTAATGATGCATTCACCCATTCTCTCTTACTACATAATTTGGCATTTAAGTCTGTTATATGGGTTGAGGTCCTCCTCCGTGCCATGGCTTTAGTTGAACACTTCTGCGTTTTTCTCTGGCTTTTGCACATCTTCAGCATTTGTTGCTACAGTTCTGCGGTAATTACCGTATATTTCGGACTATAAGGCGCACAAAAAAATCCTTTGATTTTCTCATAAATCATAGGTGTGTCTTATAGTCCAGTGCGGTTCATATATGAACCGCACTTACAGACAACAGCTGCCTTGTACTGTGCACAGGTCTGCCACCTGCTGGTCAATCATCCTTATAATCAGGTGCGCCTCATATATGAACCTAGACGTTTTAGCAGGCTTTTATTGAGGTGCGCCTTATAATCCGAAAATACGGTATGCTAAACACATGCTACACAAATTGAGCAGGTAACTAGACCCTCAGATAGGATCCTTCTTCTGTGTGATCAGGATGCACTATGTGGCTGTACCACGTTATTCTGTGAATGAGCGATTTATGAGTCATTAAACTCAACGTTCCAGTCCTCCACCCCCCAAGGGTATAATTTATTTTTGGAACATCAGTAAGCCATACTTTCATAATGAAGAAATTGGTGACGTGTTTTGGTTAGTTGGTATGTACCGTGCCAGAGTGGCTCTAGGATAGCCGGGCTGTACATAGCAGGGATAAGAGGCCCTGGCGCGAGCTCCGTATTTGAGGATATGCTTTTTTATAAACTAACAATGGAGCAGCTGGTTTGCAGCTGTGCTCATCACCCTGGGAACCTTCGTGCCGGACAGTTGTTCCAGATGTTCTGTGAAATAATTGCGTGGGGGGCGGCCGCACTTTCTCACTGACACTCTGTCTGAATCTCTCATCTTTCATTTGTTCCCCTCACATCTTTTATTTCATGTGCCTTTCATATGCATTCTTCTTGTTTTACTCATTTTCCTAACTTCTGTTCTAATGAGCGGGGAAGTGTCCGTCTCATCCTGTCCGTGCTGTTCTTCATTACCCACAATGCCCGTAACATGTCATCCGCTGAATTATAACGTTTCTGACAGCCGCCTGCCCACCAATCATCCTTGTATCTGTTTTTTTTTCTTATAGGAAAGTCCTTTGATATCACGTATTTACGATTAAAGTTCCACACCAGCCGCCCAGAAAGTTTTGCCCTGTACAAGCGGACGCATGAAGATGGTCCGTGGATCCCCTACCAGTATTACAGTGGCTCCTGTGAGAACACGTACCAAAAAATTAACCGAGGCTTCATCCGTACCGGAGAAGAGGAACAGCAGGCCCTGTGCACAGATGAATTCAGTGATATCTCGCCCTTAACTGGCGGCAACGTCGCCTTCTCTACTCTTGAGGGCAGGCCGAGCGCATACAACTTTGACAACAGCCCTGTTTTGCAGGTACATGAACTAAACTGTATTTATAGACTAGTTTTGGCTGCCTATTCAGGAATAAGCTGCTAACATGTGGCTCTCACCAAGGCCCCTTGTACACGAACATATGGAGGCCATTGCTACGGTCGCACAATTTGAGCCACATCATTGAACTCTTACACAACTATGGTGCCCGGTCACGTTGCGTTGAGAACAAGCTGTCTCACCGCACCGTGACTATGACATGTCCTATATTTTCTTCTTTTAGGCATCTACCGCTAGTCTTTTAAAGGAGAGGGGAGGGGTGAGGAGCGCTTATCCCTCCTCTCTCCTGCACACGGCTGTATGATCACCCAGACAAGCATACACTTGTCTGCAAGGAGACTAACTCAGATTCGGGCTGTCTTTTTACATTAAGGTTCATTCATCTGTATGACCGCCATGTAAATCTACATTCGCCCCTTAACGTAACCTATGAGCTAATTCTGGTTAATCATCACCGCTCTTTTTAATCTTTTTGCCTGCAGGATTGGGTGACGGCCACAGATATCCGCGTGACTCTGAACAGGCTCAATACATTTGGAGATGAAGTGTTCAATGACCCAAAAGTGCTGAAATCTTATTACTACGCAATTTCTGATTTTGCAGTAGGAGGCAGGTGAGTTCCCATGCCCTGTGGATCTACGGTGGTTCACATATGTGTTTTTGACCTACAGCATTAATGCAATCTACGGGTAGAAGAGGGAAGTAGAGTGTAAAAAGACAAAAATGTGCACTTGCCCTGCCCTGGCTCCCATTTCTCACTTCATGCCTTTCGCATGTGTTTGGCTGAAAGCGGCGGGGGTCATGGGGCCCTCTTCAGCCAATCAGTGGCTTCTCTCTCTAGACTTTGGTTCTTCCTAATTTGCATCCCATTCTCCAAGGAGGCAATTGATTAGTTAAAGCAGCTGCCGATGGCCAATGTAGGGTTCTTGGAAAGTACACATTTAACAGAAAAAAAAAATTGACGCCCCTGCCTTCCTCCCCCAAGTGGAGCTATAATTACATGACTGTCCCTCCCTCTATTATTCCTCTTGTAAATGTAGCTCTAAATAATGCTGTAATAATACTGCATTCTCTGATCAATTACTTGTCCCTACTCAGTCCTTTTTTGACAAGGACAAACTGCCGTGACCATTTTTGTACAGTCGCTGGGCTTACAAGGGCGATGGTTACACCCAGGTGTCATTTCCAGGAGGAATAGCAAAAGACAAGTTAAGAAACTATGCTCCAGAATTGCTATTATGTTAGAGTAGACATGTGGGCATTAAAGGGGTTGTCACATTTAAGCAAATTGTTATTGTTTTTATGATAAAAAGTTACACAAATTTCCAAAATACTTTCTGTATCACTTCATCATGGATTTCTAGATCTCTGCTTGCTGTCATCCTATAGAAAGCTTTTATGTTGACTACTAGTGGACAGAAATCTGCCCATGGTCAGACAGGTGCACGGCTTGTTATATCACACAGATCTGATTACTCTCTGTCATATAACGAGCCGTACACCTGTGTGTCCAGGGTCAGATTTCTGTCCACTAGTAGTCAACGTAGAAGCTTTACATAGAATGACAGAAGCAGAGATCTAGAATGCTCTAAGGAATTGATATAGAAAATATATTGGTAAATTTTATAACTTTTTATCATAATAGGAATGACATGAATTCTCTGTAATGGGAATACCCCTTTAAGCATTGTAGTGGACCCTCGGTGTAGGAGGCATCTGTGCTGTGGGTGGTCACCCTACATTATCAGCGTCGTCTTGCACCAGCTTAAACTCGTCATACTAAAATGACCCTACAAGCTGACATGGGAATGCATGCACTCATGCTATTTACAAGCAGAGATGTCAGGCCTGGGGGATTAGGACCATCATTTTCTTATCATTTAAAGATCTTTACTGTTTGTATTGGAAACCATGATACTTTCAGTATTCTCGCATGTGTTCAGTGTCCTTGCGTTCCTTCCAGTTCTTATTCTCCTGTTGTGTAACCTTCTCCTGGACAGTAACTCATGAGAACATCCAATGTTGGTGTTAGGACATTGGTGAAGGAGCCAAGATTTGTAGGGTGTAGTTCCTTTTCAGCTCCGCTGAGTATTGTTTACTTGTGTCATCCAGAATCCCTCTTGTTGTTTTCAGGTGCAAGTGTAACGGCCACGCCAGCGAATGTGTGCGCAACGAGTACAGCAAGCTGGTCTGTAACTGCAAGCATAACACATTTGGTGTGGACTGTGAAAAATGTTTACCCTTCTTTAACGATCGACCCTGGAGGAGAGCAACTTCGGAGAGCGCCAATGAGTGCTTACGTAAGTAACTCATTTTTATTTACTACTTTAAAACAACAACATGAACACTGGAGAACACCTCCCTTACCGTAGATGTTTCTCCATGTTTTTGAATGTATGGAATTATCTGCCCAAATGGGTCGAGGCATGTTCGATTTCAATATGCACGATCCTTTGCTCTGAATGCAGCAACCTATTCCATTCTCCCTTTTGCAAATACATGCACACTTGGCAGGTGAATATGTGTATTGAGAGGGTGAAAAGGAACAGCTTGTAGCCTTGCATCCATACTTAAACTCTTTCATGACCGGTCAATGTAAAATTACAACAACCGGTAGTGAAGTGCTGTATGGAAAGGGCTCATGGACATAAATGGAGGGTGCCCAGTGTATTATACAGGTAACACCTGCCATGATCAGTGCCTGCGCTGACCATGGGAATTAACCTGTTGGGTACAGCAGTTGAACCCATAAAACAACATACACACGGGTGCCTCCATGTTTGTCAAGCCAATCATCTGTACTGCACAGAGAAAGCTATAAAAGCAAAGCCCAGCAGTAAATGGGGCAAATCAGGTTTGTTTGTTTGCTTGTTTTTTTTTGGGCAGGCGGGTGGGGGTTTATTACCAATTCCACCGCATTTGGAATTTTTTTTGTCCTGCTTCCCAGTTTGTGGCACAGAATATTAAACAGTGCCACTAGAAATTACTATTTGTCCCACTGATAACAGGCCCTCAAACTGAAAATTTCAACATTAAAATAGATGGCAAAAATGCTGAAAAAACACTGGTTCAGAAGGTGTTAAAGGGGGTTTCCATGACATTTTAAATCTTTACAATAGCTCATGAGTATTAAATTGTTGGGTTTTTGAGCCCGGCATCCTCTGCAAATCATAAACTGCACAGCGCTGTACATAGCATAGTGGCTGTGCTGTGTATTGCAGCTTGGCCAAACTTATGTAAATTGAGTCGCAAATGGGCCAGATGGTAAAGCATTAAAGTACCTTTCCCTCGAGCGCCATCTCTGTTTCAAACAGATGAATAGAGGGAGTTCTGGGTTTTTACCCCACTGATCTGATGTAAATGTATATTTGGTTGACTGATTGTTAGGAAAGGTTATTTATTTATGTCTTGGCAACCCTGGTAAATCTTATAGTAAGCATCTATTGCAGCCATTATGGTGCTCACATAGGGCTACTCATACATGATGCCCCTATCTGGTCTTACACCACATTGTTATCAACACCGATTTACAGACTGTTTGTTTTAAACCTTTTTTATTGAGTTTATCCCTTATCCCCTGTTTTGTTTAATTTTTACAGCCTGTAATTGCAATGGCCGTTCTCAGGAATGTTACTTTGACCCAGAGTTGTACCGCTCTACCGGACATGGAGGCCATTGTACTGGGTGCGCCGACAATACAGACGGACCAAACTGTGAGCGCTGTAAAGAAAACTACTATAGGCAGAATGACGATGAACCTTGCCTGGCTTGTAACTGTAACCCTGTTGGTACGTATAGATCATATTCAAGTCACTTCCATGGAATGTCATGTGTCCGCTGATATTAGATTAATATCGGACAAACTCCTCTAAAGGGATTGTGCCAAGTTCCACAGGATTAGGGGATAACAAACTGCTTGCTGAGGGACCGACCCAACGATCCAGAGAATGGGTGTCCTGTTCTAATTAGTTGATAGGAGTGTCGCCAATTGGTGAACACAGTCCTTAAGTATCTCCGACATTCTCATAGACACTGACTAGGAGTGCTGGAGATACTTGAGCGCTATGCTCAGCAATTTTTCTTCATTTTCATTGTGTTGTGCACCATCATTAAATACTATCTCATCCATCAATGAAAACGTGACCCCCATTTTCTAGGTTTCTAGGTGTACATTCTTGCGACTAGTGGGGGTCTGACTGCTGGCACCACTAGCAATCAGATTGTTGTGGATGGGGATAATATTCAAACTTTGTACAATCACTTACTTTCCTTGAAGAAATGCTCTATTGAAAGCTAATTCATTGGGAAGGAGCAGGACTCATTTTCATTGTATTCTCGGAACTTAGAGTCCTGCTCCTCCCTTCAGGCCCTGTGCAAGGTATAATGGAATCAGCTGTGACTGGAGTGTTCCTTTTAAGTAGATACATTAAGCACGGGAAAGTTTGGAGACCTGTGCAAACATTTAAGGTGGCCAGTGTCACTTTAAAAGTTTTTTTTTATTATTATTTTTTATTGAGTTTTGTTGTTTGCTCCTTTTATACACATGTTACAGTACATACAATAATTTAGCATCCATTGCTTGTAGATCTCTGTTTTACTCTGCGGAGATGCTTATCTTCACATCCTTTGCTGGAAAATCTCTCCTGGGTCTGAAACAAACAAGGAAAGTCTTTATAAACACATTGGTCTAGAGCAGACGGTGTGGAGTGTTGCGCTCCAATGTAAATAAGCATCATGCTGTCTTCTAAACAAAGGAGACCTCACACTGATCTTCTGCCCCCTTTGGCTTTGTAGTCTTTGGTTCTGTGCATTCCATCCTCACGCTGTAGGATCACATATACCGTACCTGGAGTGCAGAGCCATTGTGCTCACCAGATACACAGACAGCTGCTGTAACGATGGACAATATGAGGAATTCATCAGCCTTAAAATTATTTCTCCAAAAATATTTTAGGAAACAAAGCAGCGATATTGGACTTAAAGTAGTATTCTTTGTTTTGTATTTCCACTTTTGGTTTCCAAAGACATTTTTCCAAGATCCTAAAAAAAAATTAGTGTACAGTGGATTGCAAAAATATTCATACCCCCATGATTTATGGTGTTTGCAAATTATCAGACTGAACACGCTGTATATATGCATGTACACAGCTTTAACATTAGAACATATGGGCATTAGCATCAGCCACTTATACAACAACCACTTTAATGTACATTGTGGAGGAATAATTGATAGTGTTAGTTTATACATATTTGGTGACTGTAACATAACTGCATAGGTAACCCCCATTTGTCTATATAGTTTTACCTCTCAACAAACAAACTAACAGAGGAAATGCACAGCAATAACTTCTTACAGAACATGTTCTAGAATAAGATGTTCCAGAATTATTGAATACAATACAAGCTCCTGTAAATGCTCACATCTCCTGCTCCTAATTCCAGGTTCTCTCAGCACCCAGTGTGATAACTACGGACGTTGTAGCTGTAAACCCGGAGTCATGGGAGAGAAATGTGACCGATGCCAGCCTGGCTTTCATTCACTTACTGAAGCTGGTTGCAGGTAACCAAGTCATTTTACATTGGCACCAAGGCCATATATCCCTGCTATATCCCTAGAAGTCATATTGAAAATGGTTTCTTCTTCCAATCTATAGACCCTGCGCATGTAATGCTGCCGGTAGTACAGATGATTGCAATATGGAGACCGGACGCTGCAGCTGTAAGGATAATGTAGAAGGATTCAACTGTGAAAGGTAAGAGACCAAAATCTAAAAAAAGCAAAGAATGGACACCTTTAAGAGGAGGTTTCTTGTTCCTCTAATATGTTGTCTATTGTAGATTAATGGCTTTCTCAGCTTTGAGAGGCCTCTCATGCAAAAACTACTGTAGATGGAGCTGGAAGCAGTGTATAGGAGCAGAGATGCAGTTCTTCAGCGTCACCACTGTTCGGTGAAAGGAGTCTTCTTCTCTTTACTGAGTAGTTTTTATACCACAGTGTGGCCGGACTGCTGACAATGTGTGGTCTAGATGTTGGGCCCCTATGTATCTGATAATGATAACCTATTCAGAGGTTAGGTCATTTGTAACAATGACAGGATCCACTGTCTAAATCTGTTTATCTTCAGCCTAATTTGACATTGCAGTAAACAGCATTTGCTACTTTAAGGGTAATCTTTCAGCAATTCTGGCCATAAGAAGCTGTAACCAGTGTTTGGTTATCAGCCCAGGAGATCTTTGTGATCATTTGTGACGTTTTTTGTATTCTGTTGAGTGTAGCATGATTGTTTCTGGACTTGGTGCACTGGTTTGTGTGGTGTTTTCATTGTACTGATGCACAGCCCCCTCACCCTTCTGTATCAGCTTCTGTTTCAGTACTACAGCAGTTACTCAGAGGGGAGTGGCTTTGCTTAGTGAAGAGATTTCACACACCAGTGCACTAGAGTTCTCCCAAGTCCAGCTGCAATCCTGGAATATAAACACTTTTTATTTTTATAGTCCTGCAACTACTATCACCACACACCTAGGTATGCTTATTTATGATAGATTCAAACACCTCATGTCCCAATATGGTAAATATCTAGGTAGTTGCCAAGAAATGATTTTTCCTAATTTTTACTAAAACCTTATATCAGTGATGGCGAACCTTTTAGAGCCTGAGTGCCCAAACTTCAACCAAAAGCCACTTATTTATTGCAGAGTGCCAACACAGCAATTTAAGCAGTAATTTATTTCTCCTTGTTCATTGACAACTTTCAATCCTTCACCCTCCCAAGGACACCAACCCAGTTAAAAGGAGGAGGTCAAATTCATCTATCATTGTAGGAAGATTATTTGAGTTGTATCTGGTGAACTTCATGCTGGGGTGATGGCCAGGGTGCCCAAAGAGAGGGCTCAGAGTGCCGCCTCTGGCACCCGTGCCATAGGTTCGCCACCCCCGCCTTATATGTTGGCAAAAAGCTCATGGATGTAACTTTCACCTTTCAACCCATCTCTGTAGAAAAAGAAATGTTGGATACTGATCCATATATAACTCTTCTTTTTATTAGATGTAAACCTGGTTTCTTTTTTATGGACGCCTCAAATCCTCGTGGCTGCACCCCCTGTTTCTGCTATGGCCATTCCTCAGTGTGCAGCAGTGCTGAAGGTTTCACCGCCGCCAGGATCGTCTCCACTTTTGAGACGGGTAATTATGGTCTAGGATTTTGTCACCTTGTGCTACGCTCTATAATAAGCAAATGGTTAATAAACCCTCTTATGCTGCAGCAGCTACTGTTTCACATTAATACAGTCACATCCTGACAAACCCGGGGAGGAGGATGTTCAGATTTTAAATGGAAATTAAAAATTTGTTCTTTTTGCTATGTGTTTTAATCCCTGTAGATACTGGGTATTTGTTGGGTATTATTATTGCATATCATCCTTTGGGTTACATTAAAGGGGCTTTCCTGGGAAACCATTAATGGGATTCTTTGTATTATCTCTAGCTGGGAACTTGCAATAAAATGAATTAACATGTTTTGCGTCCATTCTAGGTACTGATGGCTGGCAGGCACAGCAGAGGGATGGAGGCGAGTACCCCCTGACCTGGGTGTCTGAAAGCAGCTCCTTATCCGTCACATCCGAAAGTTATTTTCCCATCTACTTCATTGCACCCGGTAAGTGTAAAAGAGGACTCGCCCTAATCAAGGATGTTGGGGTATCAACAGGGAAGGACTCATGTTTTATGATTGATAAGACCCCCACTTGTAAGTAATTCCCTGGATAAGTTTAAAGCTATGTTCTACCCCTTTAACTGCTGAAAATCCCTGCTATTGATCAGAGGCAGTCATTCTGGTTTCCATATGTGACACAGTAATATATTACTGAAATAACATGCTGCAGGGTGGAGGGTAAACCATATGAGCTTTTTTGGGTTGTCCTTAATTTCTAGAACATTTTCCAGTTATTTGCATTTGCCCCATGTCATTTTGGAAACATATTGTTCCAGCTGTGTGGAGTTGATTTTCAGCAGGAAATTAATACGTCGTGAACTCTCGTTCATCTTCTGAAATGTTATTTGGAGCCGGACAGACAAAATATTAAGTGCAGTATACTGCGGTCTGTGGGTCAGGATGTGGTTACATGTGTATCGGGGGGTCTGCTGGGGGTCCGTCCTTCAATGACATTGATCAGCGTCTGCAGTCAGCTGCTCTGACATCTAGTGGTCAGCAGTGGTAGTGCTCAAGTTAGAATTCCCTAGTTGCATTGTGTCTGATCACTTATACAGAACCTGTTAGCGACTTTTGAGACTGTAAACCACCCACATGTCTGTATGAACAGGTGGATTATTATCCTGAATAGCCTTATCCGGCCTCCGGGTCTCTTATAAAGAAATTTACACCACTCCTTCTCTCCCATGTGTTTAAAATCGGCCCCAGGACCCTTTAAATTAATAGAGGCTCTACCACTGTTCAGATGAGGACCAGTTTGTAGTTTAGCATCCTAAAAGCCTCTGAAGAGTTCCAATGGAGGATGAAGACAAATGTAAGCCTTTTACCCACAAGCGAGGTTTTTTTCCGACCAATTTTCTCCATGTGCTTGCAGAATTCTGTGGATTTAACCTAGAATCACTGAACTGGACAGACTTGCTGAATTCATTTAAAGGGGTTAGTATAGCACAAGATGGGATATAACAAGGTGATTGTGTAGATCTGACTGCTGCCCCCCCCCCCCCCCCACATACTGGAGAATGGGAATCCTGTTCACATTCATTAATGGAGCAACAGGACAAGCATTCACGTTGTTGCTTCATTCACTGACTGTGTGAGTGCTGAAGATTGCCGTGCACAGCACTCAGATATCCCTGACGCTCCCTTAGAACCGGCGCGGCAGGGTGCATTATTAGCCGCTCCTCCCAACAGTGAGAACAGGTGCCCAATTCCACAGATCTCGGGGGTTCCGTTCTTGTGATTAATAGGGGTCCCAGCAGTGGACCTGTCAACTTATTATCCTCTATCCTTCTCCCCTAAACTTGTAACAACCCTTTTAAGTGATTCTAGGTCCAGCCAGGTAAATCTTGGAACAAGTTTGTCAGACTAAACTCGCTCAAGTGCAATGGCCTGTGGAATCTGTGGACTTTCTCTCATGTCTTTTTGGCCCAAATTAGTAGAGGAATCAGCAAGCAGAAGCTTTATAACTCCTCTTTATATTCTCATACGTTGTTTACCCAATTCTGCAAAAAACATGAGCAAAATCTGCCAAAAAGTAACATTAATTCTTAACTGTGTCTCTCCGGCCTCAGAGGTTCCCTGTTGCAAGTTTTAAATTAATCAGGTCTCTATTTGAATATACATAGTACATGTTGGCCAGGTTACATAGTATGGCATTACTTGTGTAAAGTTTTTTTAATCCACATCTCTATATAAGTGCGTGTGATAGACCATCACTTAGATGTGAGCGATAGAAAACCATCGCTTTACTAACAATCTTTTATTATTTTATTTCTACTTTCTTGCAGGAAAGTTCCTTGGTAATCAGGGTCTAAGCTACGGACAGAATTTGACTTTTAGTTTCCGGGTGGAGCGGCGAGATACACGTCTTTCCGCTGAAGATCTGGTTCTGGAAGGTGCTGGACTCCGGGTGTCCGTGCCGCTGATCGCTCAGGGAAATTCCTACCCCAGTGAAAACTCTTTGCAATACGTGTTCAGGTAAATAACCACCTCCTAGTATATAATGATGGACCCAGAGATGATGGGAGCACTTGAATCCAGTAATATATAGCAGGAGCCTGTTTATATTACAATGACAGTGTTTACCAGCGGAGGTTGCATTAACACATTCCTTTCTAGAGGTCTGGGGCTGACAGGTTCTGTGATGCTCCAGCGGCCTCTTGCAGGTGGGGGCGAAAGTGTCAGTGTAAAAATATAAGACTGAATGAGGCTGTAGGATCCCAGATGAATATGGTCACTTTTTTAGTGGAGCAAAGTAATGTCAGGAATTTGTTGCATGCCTCATGTGTAGACCGGCAGAACTGAGGATAGGAAAGGGTTACCACTACAATCGTTGCGGAAGAATAACACTAATTTCATGTTCCTTTCCACAATCCTTTGTGAATTCCTTACATGAGGACCTACACGATGCTCAAGAACTACCCCACTGCACATCTCCTTTTAAAGGGGTTTTCCACCTTCAGCAAGTAATTGAAATTGTTTGTATATTGAAAAGTTACACAATTTACCAATATACTTTTCTATATCAGTTCTTCAGTTTTTTTTAGATCTCTGCTTGCTGTCATTCTATAGGAAGCACCATTGTTTACTTCCTGTGGATAAAAAGCAATCCTTGGTCATGGGATGTCTCACAGGCGCACTTCTCATTATAAGACTACTCTGATTACTCACATCACATGACCAGGTTTTTATCCACAGTAAATAAAGTGAAGCTTCCCATAGAAGAACAGTAAGCATAGATCTAGAAAACCATGAGGAATTGATACAGAAAGTATATTGGAAAATTGTATAACTTCGCATTACACAAACACGATCTATTATTTGCTGGAAGTAGAGAACCTCTTTACACTTCATTCATTTTGTGCGGGGTTTTGTTGTTATAATAATAATTCTTTATTTATATAGAGATTATGTAGCACTGCACAGAGCTTGCCAAATTGGTCCCTGTCCCCATGGGGCTCAAAAGCTAATCAACTCGCCAGTATATTTTGCAGTGTGGGAGGAAACCGGAGTACCTGGAGGAAACCAAAGCAAACAAGGAGAGAACATACAAAAACTCTTTGCAGATGTTGACCTGTGTGGGACTTTAAACCAGGACCTCAGTGCTGCAAGGCTGTAGTGCTAACCACTCAGTCACCATGCTTGATCTTTACTATGTAGAGGGGTTTTTAGATCTCCTCTCACATTGTAAATGCTTGCAGTAAAATCAGAATCTCTATATTTGTAACGCTATTATTCTCTAGCCCCTGGCCCCGGATTCTACTAATCTTTACTGTTGGATTACATTTTACTTAGTCTACATCTGCTTTTGTTTAGAAAGAGGGAAAAGAGCCTGCTGCATTTGATATTTTGACATCTAATTGCATTTAAAATCTGCCTTTTTGTTTACGGGATGGAGGATTTCCAGATGTTACACAACAGAGGGCAGAGTTACAAGCCAGTTTTGTGTTTGGGGGGAGGGGGGGGGGGGGGCATGTTACCATGTACACGGATGATTTATTTTTCATACATTTAGCGTGTATATCCTAAGATTAGGCTCGTCCTGCAGTTTGATCACACATTGTGTCTCTGTATCACTGGATACTTGGACTGAATTTTCATTACAGATGTAAAATCTATGTGTTTGTTCCTTTAGGTTACACGAGGCGACAGATTATCCGTGGAGGCCATCCGTATCACCTTTTGAATTCCAGAAAATGCTCCAGAATCTTACTGCTATCAAAATCCGTGGGACATACAGTGAAAGAAGTGAGTTGCGCAGCTGCAGTTCTGTTACTATCTCACCCCCTCCATACCTTGTGTAATTCTTACCTAATAACCATGAGCCGCTGCTGAGTGCTCTCTGCCATTCCCAGGTCCTGGCTATGGTTACCATAGTCACGGCCTTTGATGAAGTTCTGGCTTCTCAGCACTATTCTATTATGTGAGCGCCATTATAATGAGGCAGACTGTATAGGTACATTATAACGTTCATCTATATGCAGTGCCTTATTGTGCTGCCATTGTGTAGCCCATTGTTATGGACTTGGTCAGACTCCTCTAGTCACAGTCTTATGTTTTAGGAGGGAATATTTGTTGATCACACTTGGTTATCAATTAGGGGAAAGATTTAAGGTCATTTCTCCAATGCAGCATAGAGGTGACACAGTGTAAAAGAGACTTATGGCAACTGTACGCTCTGCCCCCTATGCATGATAAGTACAGGATGAAATCCATGATAATGCCACAAGTAAAATTTGGAATTTTTGTGTTGATTCAGATGCAGATTTTAACTTCCACATGTCTCTGGGGTTCCCTTTCAGGAGAGTGCAACGGAAATTAAAATCAGCAGGTGATAGCATTATCTTCCATTACACATCCGTTATTAATAGCAATGGATAAAACGCAGGCTACTGCACTGTTTTTGCATTAATAATTGAATGTGTAATGGAACCTACCAAACACTGTTGTGAATTCACCCTAACTTTATAATCCCATTCACTTGATGGGCCACAAAATCTTGGGCAACGGAAAGAAAATGAACCTCGTTTTGCTCCGGTTCCCTGTTCCTTAAAGGGATTATCAGAGTTCAAGAAATAATTTACGGCAGTGCTGGGGAAGGCTTTTTAAAAAAAATTCATGCATACTTGCTTCCGGCTCTGCTGATGTCCCACGCCGTGGTCAGTCTGATCCGTGCCCCTCGGCTGGAAGCTCCCTGTGCTCCCCTGTAAACAAACCGGGCACAGATCAGACGGACCACGGCGCAGGACATCGGCAGCGCCGGCCCCAGCCCAGCTCTAAGTTATTTCCTAAGCTCGGATAACCCCTTTTAAGTGCAGCCATCAGATGTCAACAGTCATATGTCTGCAGAGGCCACTGACTAGCTTTGGTGGTCATGTAACCTTTTTGGCACCTCTAGCCCTGCTGGACAGTAGGACCGTTACAGCAGTCCTCAGATTTTCCAGTAAAGTTCAATAACTTTAATAAAACTGCAGATGTATCTTTTCATGTTGTTCCTGTATTATTGCTCCTAGAAAATTCTGAATAAATTGGGTCACAGTCTGAACGCTGGGAGCCCTACTTGGGCGCTGACACACCACTTAAAAATAACACCCACTTGTCAACTTTAGAATATAGTTCTAGAATAACTGCAACAATACAATAATAACAGGGCGTGTGACTGGTTCTCTCTGCTTCATAAAAAATTAACTCCATCTGCTTATAAATTCTGGAAGATCACTTGTTGAAAATCACCTGTCCGGACATTGCTGAGGTTCCCTAGACTTCACCTGACTGCTGTTGCTGTGTACACACTGGTGTAGTATCTGACTCTGTCTATAGTAAAGCTTCTCTCACAAACCAGCTTAAATCCCCTTTCATGTACTTTATTATGTGTATTGTGCATCTCTTGGTGGAACCGACAGCCGTGCAAAGTGGATTTTAAGGCGGCCAATACAGAGGCAAGTGGCTCCAGCGTCCACTGCTATTGTGTTGTGCCAAGCCTGTGGTGAGACAATAAGCTGCAGCAGCTGGGCAGCTCCACCGTGTCTCGTTGTTCAGAATTTTCCTAATATCTTTATTTTTTTATGCTTTGGGCCAAATTATTGATATCCTGCTTTTTTTTTCTTTACAGGTGCTGGTTTCCTAGAGGAGGTAAAATTGGTAACTGCACTGCAAGTCGGAGGTGATAGTTCTGCACCATGGGTGGAGGTGTGCAGCTGCCCTGTTGGTTACATTGGGCAGTTTTGTGAAAGCTGTGCCCCTGGATACCGGAGAGAGAACCCCAACCTAGGACCATACAGCCCGTGTGTGCTGTGCACCTGTAATGGACATAGTGACACTTGTGATCCTGAAACAGGTCAGTGATATCTATGCTTATATAAAATATCTGCATGCCTAATTGTACATCTTAAATCAAAATCTACCAGCAAAATCCAGCATGATTAACCAGGCACAGTCACTGTGATCTTATATTTGTTATCTATGGCCTCCTTCCTTCTAAAACCTGCTCTTAAAATTTTGCTAATGAGTCTGAAGGGTTCATGCAGCTTGTTACCAGAACCCCTCTGTGCTGCAAATTCACAGGCTGTTACACTCCCTCTCCCTCTGCTCTGTCAGCAGAATAATATATATTTCATTTAAAAATTAGCAGCCAAAACTGTGCAAAAATTGTTGTACTGTTTGCTGCCGGGCATAAATTGGTCCAGTGCATTATGTGTATATTACCTGCAGATGCTTATAGGAAATCTCTTGCTCTGTTGTGTAGGGGTGTGCAGCTGCCAGCACAATACCGCAGGCCCACATTGTGAGAGGTGCAGCGAGGGCTTCTACGGAGACAGCACAGCAGGCACCAGCTCAGACTGCCAGCCGTGCCCGTGCCCTGGTGGCTCCAGCTGTGCTGTGGTACCTCGCACTAAGGAAGTGGTGTGCACCAACTGTCCTCTGGGAACTACAGGTGAGACTCATCCTCACATTTTTATCTCCACTTAATAATGTAATTTTTCCATTGGCTGGTTCTATACTTTATTCCTTATTTTGTAGGGAAGAGATGTGAGCTCTGTGATGATGGGTATTTTGGTGACCCGCTCGGTCAGAATGGTGCTCCCCGTCCATGTCGTTCCTGCGAATGCAACAGCAACATTGATCCCAACGCCGTGGGAAATTGTGATCGATTAACCGGCGAGTGTCTGAAGTGTATCTACAATACAGCCGGGTTCTACTGCGACCGCTGCAGAGATGGATTCTACGGAAACCCACTGGGGCCCACCCCGGACCAAAAATGCAAAGGTATTATATATGCTCTCATTGAGATCTAAGCTATACCGTAAAACTGATGGATCTAAATTAAGTCTGTGACCCGTGCATAACATAGGTGACCTTGTACTCTTATCTCAGCCTGCAGTTGTAATTCTTATGGCACAGTAAAAAGTCAGAGCAATTGTAACCAGGTGACCGGCCAATGCGAGTGTCTGCCACATGTTACCGAGAGGGACTGCTCCGCCTGTGAGCCCGGATTCTTCAACCTACAGAGCGGCCAAGGATGTGAGAGGTAAGGGTAATAATTGATATGCTGTGTATCCTCCCTCTGTTATTTTTCCATGAAATTTAAGGTTTGTTTTTACTTGTCGGCAGAATAACAGAGGAGCGATAAAACACACAGATAATGAGTAACACTAAGATAACTACTGGAAATGTAATGGGTTGTCTAAGTATAGGTTTTGTATTTATTAGATGCGACTGCCATCCCCTGGGATCTACAAATGGCCAGTGTGATATTCGTACTGGGCAGTGTGAATGCCAGCCGGGTATCAGTGGACTGCGCTGCCAGCAATGTGAACCCAACCACTTTGGCTTTGGACCGGAAGGCTGCAAACGTAAGTGCATAAGACAAAATAGTTAAGTGTTGTGCTGCTAAATACACTTGTCCCCTATCCTGTGGATTGTAGATTAGTGTCTTTTTAACAACTGCTGGGACCTCCAGGTTTTACGACCCCACCTGAACGCTGGTGCAAACCCCCTAATTGACATCACTGGGATGTATGGGATTTGTGTGCCCTGCAAAGAAGCGGATGGAGAGCATATTGGACATATGCAACAGCCTTAAATTCGCATGGGATGTATCAGGCAGCCCCTGTGTTTCTGATCACTAGTTGGCACCAGTGGTCGGACCAGTTTTTTCTTACCCGAAGTGGCACAACTCTTAAGCGTTGATGTTCTTAGATGTTCTTACCTTATTGTGTATTGGCTACTAAATGTCTGTCCCTTCCATCATACACTTTACTTGCAGAGTAAAAGATATTTTTTCTTGTTTTTTCTGTGATTTGCAGCCTGTGACTGTGATCCTGAGGGCTCCCGCACTTTACAATGCAAAGAGGATGGACGTTGTGAATGTAAAGATGGTTTTGTTGGACAACGCTGCGACCAGTGTGAAGAAAACTATTTCTACAACCGCTCAGGACCTGGATGCCAAGAGTGCCCCGCCTGCTACAGACTGGTGAAGGATAAGGTGAGTGGGTGACTTGTCCAAAAACAGACCTTGCATCAAGATAAGGATATATTTTCTTGTTCTAAATCAAAGCATAAGGTGGCGCTAGTGCTATATTACATTACACTACACCGTTCTATGTTTTGTTTTGTTTTTTGTACAGTTCATGGTCTTTTAAAAATTGAGTTTCCAAAATTAGCAAGTCTGAGGGGCAGTGGATGACTTCTGCCATGTATAACACCAGACTTTATGCCATAGTGGTACTAAACAACATCCCTGAATATTCTGAAAATATGATAATGTCCCATCACTTTAGTAATTGGTTTCCAATACAGGGGTTGTCCACTTTCAGCAAATAATTGATATGGTTTGTGGAAGTAAAAGTTATACAATTTTCCATTATACTTTCTGTATCAATTTTTGATGGTTTTCTAGATCTCTGCTTGTTGTTATTCTATACAAAGCTTTACTTCCAGTGAACAGAAATCTGTCCATACTCATAGGTGCATGGCTCATTATATCACACAGCTCTGATTACTCTGTGATACTAATGAGCCGTGCACCAGTGTGACCAGGGTCAGATTTCTCTCCACTGGAAGTAACATAGAAACTTTCTATAGCATGACAGCAAGCAGAGATCTCAAACAGTGAGGAATTAATACAGAAAGTATATTGGAAAATTGTTTAAATTTCCCCCTCTCACCACGACAGCACCCAACCAGAGAGAGGGATCCGCCCCCAGGGACAGGAAACCCAGACTTCAAATTCTGCGGTACGCCCCACCTCCTTCAGTGGTTTCCTGTCCCTGACGGGGGATCCAGTGAGTCTCGGTGAGGCTCAGGAGTCGCGGTGAAAGGGGGGAATGGGAGTCCCAGGTACCCCCAGGTGGCTGCACAGGTCCCCCGCCGAGGCTTACCGGAGGGTGGTCACTCGGCGGCGGTGGAGAGGTGAATGCTGCGAGGTGCAGCGCAGTCTGTGGGTGCGGGCGGACTCCGGCACGCCTCCGATCCGGAGTGGAGGCGTGTGTGTGGAAGGGCGGCTGAGCGCTGGCTTCTTCCTCCCCGCGGTGGTCTTCTCCAAAATGGCGCCGACTCCACTTCCGGTGGCGACCGGAAGTGACGCGCCGCCCAGCGCCACATGGGAGATGACGTCAGAGGCGGGAATTTTAAAAAGGAGATCCCACACAGGAGTCCTGTGTGTTGTTTCTAGCACCCACAGCCAGCCACAGGAGTTGCTCCAGTCGTGGATGAAACAGGAGCTGTATCCTCACCACTGAATAAGATGAGTTCTAATGAAGGTGGTAGAGAGTCGGTGGACACCGCTACGGTAAAGTTTGAGTAGGGGGATAGTCCGCTGATTGGTGAGTGTGGCCTTACCATGCCTTTAAACTGGTTCTGATGATGTCTTATGTGATTCTTATTTTAGAGGGAAGAATCTCGTAAGGGGAAAGCCACTGTAAAGTCTAAGCATCATGCATGTAGAATCTGTGGAGATAATCTGCCTGACTCTTATTTAAAACCTAACTGTGACCAGTGTGTTCAGCGCCTGTTAGCACAAGAGCAGTCGACCTTGTTTGAATCCATGCGTATGCTAATCCAGCAGGAAGTACGTAGTTCTGTGCAAGAAATAAGGAGATCCCTCAGGTCAGAGAATTCCCCAGGCACTTCCAGGCAGCTTGAAGATTCTGGCCCTAGTTCGGGAGAATCATCTGAGTCAGAAGAGGAGGACAGGTCAGGCAGACCCCTGTTTCCTATAGAGGATATTGATCATCTGGTGAAATTAGTAAGATCAACTATGGAGTTAGAAGATGAAAAGGAAGAACGCTCTGTAACAGACGTTATGTTCCAGGGTCTAGGAGAAAAGAAGAGAAAGGTTTTTCCTATCCATGAGAATATTTCCTCCCTTATCCAGGCAGAATGGCGCAAGGCGGACAAAAAGGTTTTTATCCCCAGAGCTATGAAGCGGAAGTACCCCTTTCCTGAGAAGGAGACAGAGATTTGGGACAAGGCGCCGAAGGTAGATGTTGCCGTTTCTAAAGTGTCTAGAAAGAGTGCGCTTCCAGTTGAGGATTCAGGTGTGCTTAAAGACCCTATGGATAAAAAGGCGGATGGCTTCTTAAGGCGTTCCTGGGAGGCAGCAGCAGGCGCATTCAAACCCAACGTCGCGGCTACATGTGTGTCTAGGTCTCTTTTTGTTTGGCTTTCCCAGCTGGAGGAGAAGATTAAGGCTGGTGCATCCAGGTCACATCTTATCTCGGAGGTTACCACTGCACAAAAAGCCTCTGCCTTCTTAGCCGATGCCTCGGTGGACGCCTTAAGGTTATCAGCAAGATCGGTAGCCTTATCTAATTCTGCCAGAAGGGCCTTATGGTTGAAAAACTGGACAGGTGACCTTCCATCTAAAAGTCATCTGTGTAGTATTCCCTGTGAGGGGGAATTCTTGTTTGGGTCTGCACTAGACAACATCTTGGAAAAGGCAGCTGACAGGAAGAGAGGTTTTCCTAGTACAAGGCCTCAAGAGAGGAAGTTTTTTCGCCCCTCAAGGCGATTTAGATCTCCTCAGAGATCCGGAGACAAGAAAGAGGGGTGGCGACCCTCTAGGAGGTCTAAGGGATTCATGTTTTCCCGGCCTCAGGATTCCAGTAAACGTCCCGGTCAGCAATGACGCCAGGGGTCCTGTGGGGGGAAGGCTCTCCCTGTTCAAGGAGGAGTGGAGCAAGATTTCAGGGAGCAAGTGGATTTTGGGGATCATACAAGATGGCCTAAAATTACCTTTTCTATCCCCTCCCCCACAGCGTTTCAAGATAACCTCAGTGGCCGGAAGAGCAGAAAGACAGGCTCTGGAGACCGAAGTAAGATCCTTACTGAGAAAGGAGGTGCTACGGCGGGTGCCACTGCAGGATCGAGGGACAGGATTTTATTCAACCCTGTTCCTTATAAAGAAACCGGATGGCACATTCCGGACCATTATAAATTTAAGACCACTAAACTGCTACCTACAGGTGGAAAAATTCAAGATGGAATCGATAAAGTCAACCGTAAACCTGCTCTTTCAGGATTGTTTTATGGCTTCCATAGACTTAGCGGATGCATATTACCACGTCCCTATTCATCCGGACAGTCAGAGATTCCTGAGAGTGGCGGTGATGATGGAGGGCAAGATAGAGCACCTCCAATTCAGGGCTCTACCCTTTGGAGTGGCGATAGCACCGAGAGTTTTCACAAAACTAATATCAGAAGTGGGAGCCTACATACGAAGATATCAGGGCACCTTTGTGCCATATCTAGATGACTTCCTGTTGATCGCAGGTTCAGCAGAGGAGTTGCAGACCTTCATAAGGATGGTGATGAAGATCCTACATCGCCTGGGCTGGATGATAAATTTGAAGAAGTCCTCCCTTACTCCGGCCAGATCAAAGATATTTCTCGGCATCACATTAGATTCCACCCAGCAGAAATCTTTCCTTCCTCAGGACAAGGTGGTGAAGATTGTAGCCTCAGTGGAAAAGCTGTACAGACAGCCATCCCCTACCATAAGGGACATTATGAGGACTCTAGGTCTCTTTACAGCGGCAATTCCAGCGGTGCTCTGGGCGATGTATCACGCAAGGCCCTTGCAGCTCTTCATGTTGGAAAACTGGAGGGGGGACCAGTCCTCCTTGGACCAGAGGATTACACTTCCCCAACAGATCCTGGATTCCCTGAGGTGGTGGCTAAGAGAAGAGAACCTCCAGGCAGGCAGGCCTTGGAGAGAGGAGAATCCCCTATCCATGATTACGGATGCGAGCTCTACGGGTTGGGGAGCTCAGGTCAAGGGACTCTTGTTCCAGGGCGCATGGAACGAGGAATCCAGAAAAAAGTCCTCAAATTACAGAGAACTAGAAGCCATCCTGCAGGCAATCAGACGGGCTCTGCCGATGATTCGGGGGTCAGACCTGAAGGTTGCCTCGGACAATGTCACAGCAGTGGCGTTCGTGAATCGCCAGGGGGTTACCCGAAGCGGGTCCTTAATGAACCTCTCGCATCAGATTCTAGACCTGGCGGAAGCCAATCTAAGATCAATATCGGCGGTACACATAAGGGGCAAGGACAATCTGCAGGCAGACTTCCTAAGCCGTCATCTCTTACGTCAGGGAGAGTGGTCCCTGAATCGGAGGGTGTTCTCCAAGATAACCAGACTCTGGGGTCAACCAGAGGTGGATTTATTCGCCACAAGAAAGAACAGACAGGTCAGGCTCTTCTGCTCCCTAGACCCGAGAGACCAATCCTTAAGTTTGGATGCCTTCTCAATCAAGTGGAACTTCAGCCTAGCCTATGCATTTCCACCCCTGTCTATTCTCCCGAGGGTTCTGAAGAAGATACGACAAGACCAGGCCAGAGTTATTCTTATAGCCCCCTTCTGGCCCAGGAGGGCATGGTTCTCGGTACTGAGAGATCTATCGATATCAGACCCTTGGATCCTCCCAGAGAGTCACGATCTCCTCTCCCAGGGCCCAGTATTCCATCCGCAGATTGCGAACCTCCATCTGACGGCCTGGAATTTGAGAGGCGCATCTTGAGGGAAAAGGGCCTCTCGGACAAGGTAATTACAACCCTGCAGAAGAGCAGAAAGGTAGTTACCTCTAGGATCTATTTTAGGGTCTGGAGAGTATTCTCAGATTTTTGTTCTCCAGATAAGATAGACTTAGCTCATCCAAATTTAGCTAAGATATTAGATTTCCTGCAAGCAGGATTAGATAAGGGCCTAAAACTTGCCACCCTTAAAGTTCAGATCTCTGCCCTTAGCTCCCTGTTTGAGTCCCCTTTAGCCTCTCATCCCTGGATATCTCGGTTCATAAAGGCGGCATCTCGTATGACCCCCTTTAGGAGATGTACGGTGCCCCCCTGGGACCTCACTCTGGTATTAAATTATCTGATAAGAGATCCCTTTGAGCCCCTGGAGTCTTGTTCACTAAAGTGGTTGACCATTAAAGTTGTATTTTTGGTAGCAATCACTTCAGCCCGTAGGGTTGGAGAGATATCTTCTCTATCATGTAGAGCGCCTTTTCTCAAGATCTTGGATGACAGGGTAGTTCTGGTGACAGACCCGGCCTTTTTACCAAAGGTAGTCTCTAGATTCCATAGATCCCAGGAGATCAGGCTCCCATCCTTCTGTAGCAACCCTTCTACGGATAGGGAAAGGGAGTTTAACAAATTAGATGTTAAAAGGGCCATTGAGCTATATTTGGATAGGACTAGAGATTGGAGAAAATCTGATAGTCTTTTTGTTCTTTTTGGTGGCAAGAATAGGGGGCAGAAGGCCTCAGCGGTAGTTATAGCTAGATGGATTAGGCAAGCCATTAGCTCCGCTTATGTAGCAGCCGGTCAGCCGATACCAGAAGGTCTAAAAGCCCATTCCACTAGAGCAGTTTCTTCCTCATGGGCAGAATTTAGAGAGGTGTCGGTTAATCAGATTTGTCAGGCTGCCACCTGGTCTTCTCCACATACTTTCTATAGGCACTATAGGCTAAATGTAGCAGGTGCACAGGAACTTTCCTTTGGGCGAAGGGTTCTTTCTTCGGTTATCCCTCCCTAAGGATTTCATCTATGTTATTCTCTCTGGTTGGGTGCTGTCGTGGTGAGAGGGGGAAACCGGTAATTACTCACCGGTAATTGTGTTTCCTTGAACCACGACAGCACCCTGGGTATTCCCTCCCTTGTAAATTCTTTTTCACACTTGGGTGTTCAGTGTTATGTGTGTGTCACAGAGGTGTGAGATTCTCTCATTGAAAGTGATACTGAATGACACGGTGGTCAGAATTAATCGAGAACATTAAGTCCCATACAGTCTCTGTAATCCACTGAAGGAGGTGGGGCGTACCGCAGAATTTGAAGTCTGGGTTTCCTGTCCCTGGGGGCGGATCCCTCTCTCTGGTTGGGTGCTGTCGTGGTTCAAGGAAACACAATTACCGGTGAGTAATTACCGGTTTTCCTTACACAAACCACATCAAATATTTGCTAAAAGTGGAAAACCCCTTTAAGCATTTTGTCATTTGAAGATTCTGTGCATCACAGTTCATAGCAAGCTGCAGAATGGTGTCCAAAAGCAAACATGTAATTTAAGTCATTTTTAGATCAAGTTTGGTAAATTTTGGTTTAACCACCATTGTGCTTAGAAAAGAAGACAGGATCTGCTTTAAACTGAGACATTTGGGAACTTATAGTTTTGCTGGTAAATATCAGTCTGCAGCTTGCTATGTATTATGATACATAGAGGCTGCAACACTGCAAATTACTGAGGTGTTTTTTTTTTTACCCTCCTGTGATAAGTGACTGGTGTGGATGCTTATAGCTGTTCAATAATTACCTCTGCATTGTGTGTCTATGGCCCTTGGCTGTGGGATTCCAATATAAAATATATGAAGGTGTTGATTACACTGTGACTTACATGTAAATAGAAAAGATTAACAAAAGATTTTTATATTTTATACTTCATAATATTAGGTGATGGAGCAAAGAGAAAAACTGCAGGAACTTGAAGAACTTCTCAAGAATCTGGGGTCCGGGGATGACATTGTTACTGATCAGGGCTTTGAGGAGCGGCTTAGGGATGCAGAGAAGGCAGTCAGCGACCTCCTCCTGGATGCCCAGGGCAGCAAAGGTACAATCTTCTCTCTACAGTCCTGGCCTTCATAATTACTGACCGCTTGATTATATTAAAGACTGACCTTGAGCTGTTTATCATCAGATGTGGATCAGGGAATGCTGGACCGCCTTGCTGAGATAAATGCCACATTGAGTTCTCAACTAGAGCGTCTGCAGAACATCAGAGATATGGTCCGCGACACTGACAAACAGGCACAAGATGCTCGAGAACGGGTGGAAAGTACAGAGTTAATCATTGAGTCTGCAAGGGAGCAACTGGAAAAAGCCAAAGTGGCCATCGCCAATGTGGTAAGTACTGTTCCGGCAGGATGTGAATGAAAGAGCTGCAGAGCTACGAATAATAGTCATAAGCTATGAATAATAGTTTTTCCAATCTTCTTGTTCATGTACAAATTCATCTCACAACCCATGTCCATGAGGCGCACACAGGTTTGTCTATATGATACTGCATGCTCCATCTTACACCATATGCGCTGCTTCCTCTCTGCATGTAAGATCATATAAAATGACACCTGGAGGTAGAGTACTTGCTGTGCCGTACACACTATGGACAGGTCGGAAATCTCAAACCCAAAGGTTTAACACCATTTATTAATAAGAGCTCATAGAAAAATGTTTCATTTTGTTTTGCAGTCAATCACCCCACCAGAGAGTGGCAGCGATCCCAATAACATGACACTGCTGGCCGAAGAGGCAAGGAGACTAGCCGAAAGGTGAGTGTGTACATTGATATTAGGAAGCCGATGGTAATTTTGCATTAACAAAACCCACATATTAACACGATATTAATATGAGTTTGTAAATATAATGTTAACAGCAATGTAATCAGCAATGTAATCAGGAAAATAAATGGGGCTGCTGCTGGGTTACACTCCCACCGTAGGGATCCAAATGGGCTCAGTTGAAGAATTTGTACCAAAAATGTGATTCAACTCCTAAATCCTTGGAGAGTATTTGGCTCCGCTGCTCTCTTGTAAAGCCCGTCTGACACTGGTAGTTCTTGGTTTAATTTTTATTCATATATATGTATCTGTGTGTTTCAAGGCTACCAAATATCTTCATCAGGCATTTGTTAGCCTTGTACTGCGTAACTCGGCTATTTATTTGAATAAAAATTAGATCAAGCATTAAGATTTGCTTTCAAAGAGGGCAGGGAGATAAAAGCACTACAATTGTAACAGTATTTGTAATACGGGGTTGACCTTCATCTGTTGCTTTTCACTGCAATAGTCCACAGGATAGGGCCTAACTTACTGATCGGTGGGGGTCTCTGTGACGAGACAGGGGGGGGGGAAGGGAGATGGTCCTATGGAGTGTCCAAAGTACCTCCATCAGAGCGACCCCTTTTAATGATCTGTTCCAGCAGCCAAGCGGTTTCAGAGAATTTTTGTGTGTGCTAGTCAAGTGCAGCGCTATGGGTCTCCATAGTAACAGACTACAAACGAAATACTTATGTAGTCTGGTCATTTAACCATATTTCCCTGTATTACCTTGTATTTTAATATGGAGCTACTTACCTAATGGGTATTGAAGGTATAATTTCTACAAACTGAATATTTCATCCTGCATTTCTGTATACATTAACTAAATAAATGGCACATTCAGGCATACCCAGGAAGCCCGTGAGATTGAGAAAATGGCTAAAGAAGCCAATGACACGGCCAACGAAGCCTACCGCCTGCTCCTGAAGACTCTCGCTGCGGAGAACCAGACTGCATCAGATATTGAGGAACTGAATAAGAAGTAAGTTGAGCACCTTACATAACCACAGAGGATTGATGCCAAGTTCTTTTCAGGGGCCTATAATATAAGTTAGACGTGGCTAATGTTGCCTTTTCGTTGTCCACAAGGTATAACCAGGCTAAAGAGCTTGCCCGGGAGCTGGAGAAACAAGCAGCCAAGGTGCACGCAGAGGCTGAAGAGGCAGGAAACCGGGCATTACAGATCTACGCCAACCTCACCAGCATTCCAGCCATCGACACTACAGCCTTACAGGTACAGAAAGATCTGATCGGCAAGATTAATCTTCACATTACTCTTCTGTAAGAAAATAGCGCTTTGAAATCTTCACATCCCACGAGTGACCCGTGTGCAGCTGCACAGATGTTCTCCAGGCCCAGCATGTGATTGATAACAAAGACTTACATCCTTTTGAAATCCAAAACTTATGTGCATGAAAAATGAGCAGATGTGTAATGTAGATTGGAAAACTTTATTATCAACATATTCTCCTTACACCCTGCTCTGCTGGATACTGAGGCTGGTTTTATTCCAGTTTTTTAGTGGCTGTGAAAATATATTTAATAGACTGCCTCGTCTTCATTAAAAGTTTGAGCAATATACCCATCCTATCATCCCACACGTTTTCTAGACATTTCTAGAATGGGGCCTTCCAACCCCCTTCTGTTTAAAAACATTGACCTCTTAGGGCAGTGGTGGCAAACCTATGGCACAGGTGTTGGGCTGTTGCAACAGGGCAGAGTTTGCCAGACAGGGATCCTCCTGCAGTCTCAGGACTTGCCATGTTTATCATTGATTTAATGTGGACCATCCTGAGAATGCAGGAAGAGAGAGATGAGGTGTGGACAGGGTCCGGTTATCATTGGAGCCCCTTCTGTGCGACCCCTGAAGCTTCCTATTTAGGGGGCTGTCAAGGGAAGCTCCTAAATTTCCTCTCCTTCTGACAAAGATATTGGTGCCCTCAGGCCCATTGAAAGCTGTGGAACAACACGGTGGAAGAAAATTGCAATAGGTTACTGCTTGAATTGCTGTTTTGGTACTTTGCAAAATATATGCAGGTTTTGGTTGCATCAGAAACCAACCTAAATCAGCTAGTTTCTGGGGTTTTTTCTGCATTTTTTGCTGTGGTGGAGCTCAACTTCTGCATTACAAAGGTGGATTTCCACATCCGCAAAAAGTGACACATTGCTTGTTTGCTTTAGATGATAAATTCTGCCGTGGAAATGTCTTTATCTGCACTGTGTGGGTGATTGTCATCAATCCCCATACACTACAGCTACAGAAGATTTGCCATGTGGTTCTCTAACAAGGCACTGCAGGAGTCCTTTGGATAGATTTTAAACTAGATCAGATGTCACAATCGCTTATTCTACAGAATTAATTATACAAGTGCGAACAGTTCCTTACAGTATACTGTTAATACTTTAAAGCTGAAAAAAAAATTATTCATGAGTTTATTTTCTCCTTCAGAATGAGGCTGGAAAGATCCAGAAAGAGGCACAGGATTTAGATCTGTTGATTGACAGAAAGCTGAAAGACTACGATGATCTACGTGACGACATGAGAAACAAGGAGATGGAGGTTAAACGTTTACTTGACAAAGGCAGAAGCGAGCAGCAGGTAAGTTTCTTTTTGTAACCTTTGACGGCCTGGTAATAGTTCTTGGGAATTTTATAAGATTCAGAGTAATGCTGTCCATATACACTACGTTAAATGAAAGGGCATTTAAAAATGTTCTAGACTTGGCACTAGTTGATTTGTCGTCCCTAAAACCCCCTTTCTGTACTTTAGGCCCATTAGGCGATATTCTAAAATATACCCACAATGCAGATTCTTCTTCCCTTTGCTGCATGCCGAGGTAGTGAGAAGTCCTGTTACTTCCCCACCCATAACAAATGACATTTCCTGAAGGCTTTCCACCTACGAAATATTGCGTTGTCAAGGATCATCCGTATCATAATAAGGAATGTGTGCGGGGGAGGGTCGTGTTCAGTCTAAACTCATGATGATGAGAATGAAGATGTTTTCCATAAGTAAATGAATATGACTTGTAATTTATATTCTTCTGCATTTAGACTGCTGATCAGTTGCTGGCCCGGGCTGATGCAGCAAAGGCACAAGCGGAGGACGCTGCCAAGAAGGGTCGGACAACGCTGCAAGAGGCCAACGACATACTGACCAACTTGAGAGGTTAGCAAGTCTCTAATTATAATTTACTATATTTGTTGTATGCATTATATCCAGTTTTTCATGCTGTAACTTTTTCCAATTTTCACTTCAGACTTTGACAAACGAGTCAATGACAATAAAACTGCAGCAGAAGCTGCTTTAAGGAGAATCCCTGCCATCAGCCAGACTATCGCTGAAGCCAATAACAAGACTCGCCAAGCGGAAAGTGCACTGGGCAACGCCAACGCTGATGCCAGGGGAGCAAAGAGCAAAGCTGAGGAAGCTGAAAAAATTGCCAATACCGTCCAGAAGGTGGGCACGGATTACAACCTGTGTGTCCGCAAGCTATAGACAATTATAGGGCTTTTATCTGAAGGTGCCAGGACACATTAGGTTCTAGTGGAAATGGGTTTCCTTGCTGGTTTTCCTCCCTTTCTGTCCATGGCTTTGATCTGCCATCACATCTGGCATTCTGCTCAGCAGGTATACAAGTACACACAGCGAATTTTTCAGCCAATCGGACCACCTCACAAAGCTAGAATTGATTGGATTGATCTAGAATGTGCTTGTGCTAAATATCCAGGGTAACAATGTCATCCATTATGCTAAAATCACATCTGGGCTTAGCCTTGCACTTAAGGAGTTTTCTCAAATACTGTACAGAAATTTTAACAAATATATTAACTATAACTATATTACGCAAAGTACACCATTACAAGTCCATTTAAAACGATGCAGAAAAATCTGATTCGTTAGTCATCCATTATGAACATTAGAAACCACAAACTGCTAAATTGAAGACTGAACGCAGATGTGAACTTGCCCTTCATTCTTTACCAGGCCGCATTCACACACACGTGTATATGGCGGCTGTATGCTAGCCGTACAAATGGCAGGTAGTATACAGTCACCATAGAAGTGCCTTGTGCATGGCATATGATGAACACGCGTGTCAGTGTGCTCCGTTTTGCTGTTTGTACGGCCCCGCTGAACACATTAATATGGAGAGGGGAGTTGTGGAGGAGTGAGCTTTCCTCATCTCTCCACCCCCGGATCCCAACCAGGGCTAGCGATCGTTTGTGTGAAAGCAGCCTCACTCTTCCACCAAAGATTTCGTGCAATCCTGTCATTATCAGCTTAGGAGATGTCTGATGCCTGAAATCAATGCATGTCTAATTGTCGGCTACAGTTACTATTAGTACAGGTAACTCATGTGTATTCTGTTTCAGAGGCCAAAATTAATGAAGCAATTAGTGAGCATGTAGCATATACCAATCTTATTCTGGCAAATCTAAGTGCAGACAATTCACTCCCGCAAGACAAAAAGAAAACTTGTGGATGCACATTGTCGTCTTTTATGTTCACTTTTTAAGAACTTTCTGAAACTTAAAATGTAATATTTTTATATATTTTTTTACCTTTTACCCAGAATGCTGCTGCCGCCAAAGCAGACGCTGACAAGACTTTCAAGGACGTCACAGACTTGGATGGAGAACTGCAAGACATGTTGCGTCAGCTGCAAGATGCAGAGAACCAGCTGCAGAAGAAGCAGACTGAAGCGGACCAAGACATGATGATGGCGAGTATGGTAAGTCATTGTGATAAGACACTCAATGAGAGAGAGAAGGTATGAGTGCCGGGTGATGTGTGTCTACAGATGCTAATCACTCTTCTTTACTTCCAGACCACTCAAGCAGCACAAGAAGCAGAAGATAACGCCAAGAAGGCAAAGAACTCTGTCAACAATGTCCTTGGAATTATTAATGACTTGCTCGGACAGCTGGGTAAGACTGTTAGCAATTATGGTTGGTCAGATAACCGGAGAGGTTTAGGGGGGATACAATATACATATATCACAGCAGAAATTTTAAAAAATTCTTTATTTTCTACAGGTAAACTGGATTCTGTAGATGTAGGAAAACTCAACGAGCTTGAACGGACTCTAGACGATGCAAAGACTCAGCTCAATGAAAGTGATCTGGACAAGAAGGTGGCGCAGCTGGAGGAATCGGCACGACTTCAAGACGCCGCCCTCCTTTCATATCAACAAGACATTGACCAGATCCTGAAAGACATTAATAATCTCGAAGACATTAAAAACACTCTGCCTCCTGGCTGCTACAACACCCCCATTATTGAGAAGCCCTAAGTGCTCGGCCTACAAAGGAAGGACTTCAGCCACACTTCCTTCCTCACCAACCTCCATGTTTGGCTGTGAAGTGCCTTATTACTCACCCACCCCAGACTATCTGCCCTACACAATGATCACTCCATGCCCTCCACATATTGAACTTTTAATGAGGGGGGGCAAGTATTTGAAACTTTATTATTTCACCTGAACTCTACCATCATACCCTGTGTACAAGAGGCATCCGTTGCGGTTTGTTGGTCTTGCTACTACAGAGGGAATTAGAGGTTTGCTGTAATGGTGAGAGAAACAAATGCTCAGGCCTCTCGTCACGGCAGGGTAACGCCGTGGTGCCATGCAGTGGCTCTGCAGTGATTAGCCAAGGGACTGTTTCTAGTAAGGGTTAACTGCTTCATTGATGGCTGCAGCTTTCAGTGCTATACTATGCATTCTTCTGCTCTGCAGCACAGAAGTGGTTAATAAAGCTATGCTTTCAGCCTTCTAGAAAAATTGGGCCTCTTGCCCCAAAAGTTTTTGGAATCCAAATGTTCCTCATCTTCACTCCATATTGTTTCCATTCCCTTTGACTAACCCACTGCCTGGCCCCCTAGCCCCGTAATGTAGCCACACAGCCAGTATTATCCCTGACCGTGCAGAGCCCCTCACAATTACAAGGGCTCCTGATCTTTGCTGTATAGAAGGGTCCTGTAATACAGAGATTGGAGGAAAATTGCATTGGTTTCCCTCCTCTGCAGTAAGCTGGTCTATGTAATACGTATCTGACTTAGAGCAATGCGGCAGTCGTGGGCACATAGAAGCCGGGGCAAGGTTTTCTGATCACGTCATGGTGCGGATCACTGTCCCAGCATCTCAGAACTGTACATTGAGAGAGAAATATACCATAAGGGGCCACATGATCTCTCCATATCTATAATGAAGTCATTATTTCAGGTAGCAAACAGCCTAACACCTTTGTTCCTCCCATTAAAAAG
Source organism: Engystomops pustulosus (assembly GCF_040894005.1). NCBI lineage: Eukaryota > Metazoa > Chordata > Amphibia > Anura > Leptodactylidae > Engystomops > Engystomops pustulosus. Next base: position 76,022,124 of record NC_092420.1, read on the forward strand.
GAAAAAAAAGATAGAAGATCCACTGGAATATTGTTATTTAGATGCCATACTTTGTATATACCTTTACTATAGTTTATATGTTGGCAGTATCAGAGGAGGTGTTTATATCCAGTCCATAGCTATATATTTGAGATTTCTGCACTCTGTAGTATAGTAGAATATTATTATTATTATTTTATTATTATTATATGGCCACTCGCGGTTCAGAACAAAGGAAGGATCTTACTATTCACACCTGCTTTTAGGTAAAATGCCAATGCATCCATGATGGGGGATGTACCTGTCACATGTTATAATACACCTTTGCTCCCATTCATCCAAATTCAGCATTGCTCTGTCCATAGGTGGTGTCTGATCTTGCACCTCATTCCCATTAAAGTGAATGTGAGCGACCTGTAATACTAGATGCAACCTGTAGACATCCATGGCGCTGTTGTTAGGATAAAGACCCTTCTCTCCATTCTTGGAAACCCCCTTTTAAATTTGATACAACTCCGGTCCATGATCTGCAAAGACATATTGTGTGAATATATTACACGATTTTATTTTAAAAAAAATGTTTTTACAATAATATCTAGATGATAATGGAGAAGGGTTACAGATTCCCTAGCTATATTACCAATCTATCATATTGTGTCACGCTACAAAGATTTTATCAGACCTTTCTCCCCTAAATTTAGGGGCAGTTTTAACTCTTAGAAGTTTATCTGCTGTTGCTCATCTTAACAAAAAGTTGACACATTTGTTACTAATTTGGCTTTGGACGATTTCACACCATGCTTTATCCCTTCACTTTACCATTGTATTACACCTGCTTGGCTGGGGAGACCAGGTAGCATCTGGTGGCCGCTTATATTTTCTTACCCTTAAAGGAAACCTATCATCAGTAATCTTCCTATTAAGGTAGATCTGATGGTAGGGTGCTAGTAATGTGCTAAACCATAATCTATATCTACTTAAACCTGTAACTAAGCTGTACTTTAACCAATATGCTAATTATCAGCAGAGGCTTCTGGGGCGTGGAGTTGCCGTAGCTTTCACTTTTATAATACGCCCCAGTAGCCTCTGCTGGTAATTAGCGTATTGGTTAAAATACAGCTTAGTTATAGGTTTAGGTAGAGATTAGATTATGGTTTATCACATTACTAGCAACCTACCATAAGATTTACTTTAACAGGAAGATTGCTGATGATAGGTTTCCTTTAATGTCAGCTGTAAGGCTGATTGTCCGATTTAAACCAGCTCCATGTGTGTGCCGGATATACTGTACTATACGTACATAGAACGATTGACCTGAACGCTTCATATCGATCCAGTTCATCGATTCTACATTGTTACTTCTAAATCCGGCCAACACACGGAGTGAATTTGTAGGAACAAAATCGCTCGTGTAAAACCGGCCTAAGACGTCAACTTCAGACGCTTGACCTCCATTGATCCTAAGAATGAAGGAGAACAAGTGAATGGGGTCAGCTGTGGTCCCATCTTTGGGAAGCCATGACCGTTATGGTTCAGTAGTGGATCCTACACAACTCCATTGTTGTGTCTCCTAGTATCTCAGAATTATTGGGAGGCCACCACCAATTGTAAAGTGATGACTTGGCCATGTAGACCATAGTGTACTTATTCCCGAAACGTAACCTTTTTAAGAACAAGGACGACTAAAGCCAAAAGAATGGAAGAGAGAAAACTTTGCTCTTTCTCCTTTACTTTTTGTTGGAATCCATTTTTGATTGATAATACAAACCATGCCTGAGCTTAGTTGTGGGGGCCAAAGGGCTCAAGGTCACTGCCCAAGTATTGAATTTCCATGTCTTCTGCACATATATATATAGCATGTCCATATGGGAGGAACTAACTACTTACCCGCCATATACAGTTAGGGTATCCGCGGAGCTTTACAGTTCTGAAAAACCTGTTACACCTGATCTTCTATACAGCAATCCCTCTTCTGAAGGACATACTCCATCCCCGCTCCCCAGTATGTATTGGGGGGCTGTTGGAGGGTATAACCCCCTTTTTAAATGACACTGGTGCTATAAATGATTTTTTTTGAATTTGCTTGATTCCTGTGAGTGTTTTTATTTTTTTGTATCCAGATTATAACTCAAGTTGAATGTCTATTTTGTTCCAAGTTTTTATCTCTATTTCTGTAAATATGTTCCTGGCTGGAAGGAGGTGGGATTAGGAGGAGAGGGAGGGGGATCATTCATAGCTAAGGTGCCCCCCTACCCTCTCCCCCATTCTCCATGTCCTCTACCTGACAGTCTCTCTGAAACATGTTGTATTACACCCCTGTAGAGGCAAAGACACTTGTGTTAGGGTTACAGCACAATGCGAAAATTTTTACTCCTTCACTGAAACTCCTCACAGACCCGAACTCGTGTCCGCTTCTTCTCTGTTTCCACCTCCTCGTGTGTCATCTTTCATCCAAGACCCTTCCCGGAAACAAAAAAACAGGCAATCATTTCCGAGTCAGAGAAGCTCCTGTGGTCACAAAGCCATGTGCCCAAATTGCTCTCGTATTTCGCCATGTCTATTGGACATCAGACTGATCAGAAAGGGGGGGGGAGGGGGTCATCTGTGGTCAATATTTTTTTTGTCCAGGGAAGAAAGGGGTTCAACAGAACACAACGCATTTTTTTATGTATAAAACAGTATTTCTTATTTATAATAAATTGAATATTTGTAACCCCTTAAAATACTGAAGTTGTGATTTTATTTAATTTTTTTTTGCCTTTTCCAAGCGTTTCCGGTCATTTCTCGAGTGTATTGCAAAGCAGCGAATGGAGGCTGCATGACAACATGAAGAGTAGAGGATTGGAGAATCTGCAGCAGAGTTTAGATTTAGTGTGATGGCAATGATATTAGGGACATTGTAGTGGAATAATGTTGTGCAAGAAGGCATTGGTCTTAAAGGGCATCTACCAACCAGGATGAAGGATTGTATGCAAATGAGCCTGGAGCCCCTCAGCACCTCCCCCCTCTCTCTGCCTGCTGTAATCTCACCACAGCAGAGGACGTTTCAGAACACAGTGGGTAGGGCGGAGGGTGTTTGAGCCTGTGTGGCTACAACATGAAGGGGCTCTGGTAATATAGTAGAAGTGTTTGATATAGATGTACAGAGGTGTATATTTACACTTGGTCCAGGACTCGGTGGATCTCCATATCCCCCATAAAACGCATCAATGAACAGTGTCCTATAAAATGACCATGAAAAACTTTTTTTTCTCGTATATTTTTCAAACTTTACTTCATTTTGATATATACATATATTTACAACAATTCTTTTGTCTTCATATACATTTTCTTACATTCATGAAGTTTTAATCTTTCTTACGGCTAGCAAATACATATACAATCCTGTGAGTGTGTTAACGTATGATGTAATTTAGTTAGAAGTTTCACCTCTTTAGGTGTTCAAAGATATCTTCTTAACACTCACTTGTTTGGAGGCCCCCGGGGCTGAGACACAGACTTCTCTGACTGTTGGACAGAGTAGTATCGTCCACCTGCTGTGACGTTTCGAGGGACACGCCCTCTTCCTCAGACCTCCTGGCTCATTAGCATTTTGTACCCTACCTGAAGCAGACACTAACTGAATGGGGTAAAAATCTGGTGACTGGTTCCCTTTAAAAGAAATCAACTACGTGGATTTAGTGTTTTTAACCCAAGAGTACTTACACATGTTCCCCGTGACATTGGTGTTTCCACAAAGACATGATTCCTTGACTATACTCACGATGACAAAATAATACATTCTCTAATTCAATGTTATCAACAAATACATCATTTGAAAGATCTGATACCAACCTTTCTATATCTGTCCTGGTGTATACAATTTTGGTTGCTCCAGGATCAGAACAAAATCTTCTGACTATGGTCGGATTCTTCTCATGAATAGCTTCTCTTGTCTGCACACTGCAGTGCTCTCTGCCTCCTGCCCCTCCCCCCCTGCATTACAAGACCAACTCAGACACAGGAACTTCCTGCCAACAAGCAGCATTCAGAGACTTACTCTGCAAACTACAGATAAGATCTTTATAGCAGGGGCAGGAATTATTACCGTGCTGACTGTGTTATAGGAAAGCTGTAGCAGAGCTTAGTGTGTCATTGTGTTTTTTATCCATGTTGTAGATCTCATCATCTCTCATCTCCGATCTGTCTTATCAATCTTTTTCTATGTGTCAGATTATCAGGGTACAGGGTTTATATACACTTTCATTTAACCTCTAAATATTGTACAAATATCTAAGTACATTGTCAGCACACATAATCTCATAGCACATAGGGATCACAATGTGTCTGCTTAGAGAGTCCCTGCCCACACGGCAAAAACAGCAATAAAATTACAAAGTAAGGGGGTCAAAAATTATCTTTGTGTAAACATCACTAGAGGGATCACAGAAGCCCCTTTAGGCTCAGTCGACTGATAATTATTCACATCTTCCCTAGGCACTTACGCCCGCCTCCTCTTCCCTCCCTCCCTTCCCCTGCAAGAGAGCCCATAGAAACATGTTCAATTTCACTGAATAAGAATCACACAGAATAAGTTCAGTGTTTTTATAGTTCTCGTTTAAGTTAATTGCCTCAAGTTCATATAAGGTAATGGGACACTTCAAATGGGCATTGATGCCAGAAGAAAAAAAAAAACTATAAAAATATAAATATAACAAGCTGCCTGTTTTGGGTTGGGGAGGTGAGTGTGTTCCAAGCACAGTAGTTTAATACAGTTAGGTAAAGCTTGTAAGACCTGTAATGGGTGTGGGTATTATATTAATAATCAGCCTGGGGGGTGTAACTGGAGGTACATCCAGCGTTCTTTACCACGTACTGGCAGGCAGGTTATAACGCATCCCTCCTGGCACCGGGACAGGGTGTTTCCCAATCTACTGTACATTATGTGACTAATATGCACTCACTGTCCCATGGATAAGGATTTTTTTATACACTATTTTTTTTAATCAAATAAACATTTACTATGTAACATAACTGAGACTATATTTGTCCAGCCATTAAGCTTTGAAGACCAACCCCCCTCTTTGCCTTCCTTAGGACCCCCCTTTTTTAAGGGGCAACTTAGTAAGTAGAAGTTAAACATATTGGAAGTGTTATTAGAAGTGTCTGAGAGCAGAACCGGGGTCCCATTCCCCCTAATTGAGGGAGCACGTGTCCGGTTGCTCCCGGTTGAGGGAGCAAATGCGTTCGGCCCAAGGCATGCCTCCAATGCGCTAGAGCTGCCCTTGTAAAAGCAGCGCTAAAATGCAAGTGACAGCACCCTAAGGCCAGCGGCACACGTGGTGTTTTGGACCCGTTTTTGGGCCCTTTTAAAACAGTCCATTAAAAAGCGTTTTTAACCGGTTTTACCAATTATTTTAATTAAAACGGGTCAAAAATGGATGCGTTTTTTTTACGGACTGCTTAAAAACGGCCCAAAAACGGGTTCAAAACGCCGCGTGTATCACCGAACTTAGGCCCCTTCCACACTAGCGAGTGTGATGCGATGAACTCGCATCACACTCGCAACGCAAGCTGCCAGGAACGCACGGCCCGAACCCTGCACCGCAGGGTTCGGCCGTGCGTTCCCGGCAGCTTGCGTTGCGAGTGTGATGCGAGTTCATCGCATCACACTCGCTAGTGTGGAAGGGGCCTAAGGGTGGTTTTACACGTTCGCTTTTTGATTCCGTTTTGTAACAGAATCAAAGCGTACTGGGACGGCCCTCGGCCGATCACATATGCGTTTGCATGCAAATGCACGCGATCAGCAATCAGTGCCCGATGTCTTGTATTACAAACACATATGCGTCCGCGGGCTTCCCCAGTGCGCTTTGATTTTGTTACAAAATGGAATCAAAGCGCTAAGGCCGGCGGCACACTTGGCGTTTTGAACTTGTTTTTGGGCCTTTTTTAAGCGGTCCGTTAAAAAACGCATCAGTTTTTGACTTGTTTTAATTAAGATCATTGGTAAAACTTGTCAAAAACGGATGCATTTTCGAAAAACACATGAGTTTTTTAATGGACCGCTTAAAAACGTCCCAAAAACGGGTTAAAAAAGCCACGTGTGCCGCCGGCCTATTGTGTGACACCACCCTCAGTCCAGTGGGACAGCGTGTTCAGTTCTTGAATCACAGACTGTGTGCTACCTAAATTTCTTGGACCGACCACCATGTAATTACAATGGACAATCTGTATACGTTTGCATTGGTCTTTATGGATACATACAACACAGATCTATATTATATGTATTAATAAATTAATAAGCAATGTTGCAACTTTGTTCCATTTAAGTTCAGTAAAAGTTTGAGCACGTCTTCTAACTCTCTGCTTGGGTGTGTCCGATGGTGACAGCAGAATGTTTTCGGCAGATTTCCGCTGTTTACCCCTGTTTACTTTGTGTATCCGCAGGGCATGCAGTCTTTGCACAGGGAGTGCCTCGCCCGTCTACCTTGCCTGCGGGCTTGTTCTCAGCTGAGTGTCATTCTTCTGACCGCTGCGGCAATCATTACCTCAAGTGTCTGATTCACTGACGGCTTCCTGTCTGCAGCGCACACCTCGCCATCATTCACTATGGAAGCTCCAAATATATGGCATAAATAGTCATTCCATCATGTCATATTCATTATTCCCGTTAATAACCATCTTATTATCGTACTGTATGGAGGTCAATGGCAGATGGCAGGCTGTCCGAAAAAGCATCCTGTAGTTTGCAGAGGAATTGCTAAAAGTAAGGCCGGCGGCACACGTGGCGCTTTGAACCTGTTTTTGGGCCGTTTTTAAGCAGTCCGTTTATAAACGCATGCGTTTTTTAAAAAAGGCCTCCCGTTTTTTGACCAGTTTTAATTTAATAATTGGTAAAAGCTGTCAAAAACTGATGCTTTAAAAAAAACGCATGTGTTTTTAAACCCAAAAACGGGTTCAAAATCCTAAAATTCCTAAAAAGGCCATTCAGTTGCAGTTCTGGTTAAATATCTTTAGTAAATATATCTATACACCCAAATTATACGTTATATGAATTAAAATATAGAGGTCCATTCACACGGGGGAGAGGTATGCCGAATGACATCGCTGTTTACAAAACGCAACCTTTAACGCATGCGCTTTGTAAATACAAATGTTAACATCAATTTAATAGGGCTGTTGCAGTATGTTTTGAAACCTACGCGTTAAACATTAAATGCGCCGTGTTTTTTTTTTTAACGCATTCCTAAGGCTTCAACTGTGATCATATGCCGAGGTTACATTGCGTTTCCATTGCAATTGCTAAAACACAATGTAACCTCAACATGTGATCACGGAGGCTTGGGAATGCATCAAAAACGCATCATCTTGTGAACCCGGCCTCAGCATGAACCACACAGCCTCTGAGGGTGGTGGCACATGTGGCGCTTTGAGCCCATTTAAGGGTGATGTCTGTGTTTGCAAACGCAGACAAAGCTGCACTCACCGGGGCGGGCCACGGTCCGCGGCCCGATCGCATTGGTGTTTCTATGGAAACGCTTGCGATCAGGAACGAGCCGCCGGTGTTTTGCATTAAATTAACACAAAACACCGGCGTCTCGTTCCCGATCGCAGGTGTCACCATAGAAAGCCAATGCGAGCGGGCCGCGGCCCGCCCCGGTGGGTGCGGCTTGGTTTGCATTTGCTAACGCAGCCAAAACGGCACGTGTGCCACCACCCTTATGCCATTTTTAAGCATGCGTTTTTTAACGGACTGCTTAAAAACGGCCAAAAAACGAGTTCAAAACGCCACGTGTGCCACCACCCTTATGTGTATCCGTCAGATGCACATGATCAGAGCTTTCCAGGTTGAGTCCTCTTGTCTTATGTCGGTAGCTCTGACATCATTCAGGGATTACTCATGTTTTATCCCAAACTGGTCTCTCTAATATGTTTTGCGATCCTTACTGCTACTGTATTATTACATGGGGGGTTCTGGACACTCCTGCTGCTGCTCTTTTTCCTTCTCCTACTCCCCTTTCACAAACATAAATGAAAGCTTATACAATTTTACAATAAACTTTCTGTATCAGTTCCTATTTAGATCTCTGCTTGCTGTCATTCTATAGGATGCTTCATTGTTTGCTTCCTGTGGATAAACATGGGTCGCTGGTGATGTGTTGTTACACAGGTGCACGGCTCGTTAGTATCAAAGAGTAAGGGTGATGTCACACCCTTACTCTTGCGTTGGCGTTTCTATGGTGGGTGCTGCTTTATCTGTGTTTGCAAACGCAGACAAAGCTGCACGTGTGACATCACCCTAATCAAAACCGTGTGATATAACAAGCCGTGCACCTGTGTGACATCACATGACCAGGGACAGATTTCTATCCAAGGGAAGTAAACAATGAAGCTTCATGTGGATTGACAGCAAGCAGAGATCTAGAAAACCAATCAAAATTGATACAGAAAGTTTATTAGAAAACTTTAAAATCTTTAATTTAAACATTATCAATTATTTGATAAAGTGCACAACCACTTTAATACTGTCTCAGCACCAAGTAACTGGATGAGGAGGGGGCACTAAGAATTGGCGCACTCACATCAGAAAAACATTTCCTCCCTTGTTCCCTCATCTGTATATAGATGAGGCAGTCTGTATGAATGTATGTATGTATATGTGTGTATGTATGTGTATAGCTCCCAACCTTCAATAAATTAAAAGAGGGATAGATGTTAAAAAAAAACATTCCTCCGCTTCATGAAGCACCCCCTTTGTATTAACCCTTCTTACTTTGAAAAATAAATGAAGGAATACTTTCTTTCCCTTCTTCCCTGCAGCAGCTCTTGTCTCTTCCCTGCTGCTGCTGTTTGAAGGACATCTACCACCAGGATGAAGAATTGTAAATCAAGCACACTGACTTACTGGTGTGTGCCCCCTTTGGTAGAATCTGCTCTTCTTGTAGCATCTTATGCCCTTGTTTTTAGGAAATAAAGGCTTTAAAAATTATGCAAATTAGCCTGAGGGGCTCCAGGCTCCATTGACATAAATGGAGCCCAGAGCCCCTCAGGTTCACTTGCATAATTTTTAAAACCTTTTCTCTGTGAAAACCAGGTCCTAAGAAGCTAAAAGAATAGCAGAACCTGACATAGGGGCACACACCAGCATGTAAGTGTGCTTGATTTACAATTCTTCATCCGGTGCCATGCTGGAGAAGAGAAGGGGTGACCCCCTCCCGTTCACGCGTTACGCTAGTGTTGCATTTAGAAACTTGGGACGGGCCAAGGCCTGATCGCATATGTGTTTCCACGGCAAAGCATATGCAATCGGGCTGTGATACGCCCCCAGATGCTAGTGTTACATGTAAACGCGCCCTAATTGTTTTAGGGGGTGGCATTTAGGGATTAATATGGGTTGTCAGGATATTGGTAATTTTACACTCACTTCTTTAGTCTCCATAGGTACTTACCAGTAGGGGTAGACCTGGGGTTGTTCGCTCAGCTGTGGTGCGCTCCTTTTTGTCAAATATTCCCCGTCTCTGGGCAGAAGGTTACAGCTGTCGGCTGATTGGCAGCTGTCAATCATGGAGTGATGAATCGGCTATTTAAAGAGCGGCCGTCTGGTTCTTTTCACAGTCCGTGGTGACCACCGTACCGCCCTATCGCAGTATTTCTTCTTAGGACTGTCGCAGTGAGTGGACTGTTGTATTATTAATTATTTAATGATATTAATTATTATTATAAATTAAATTGTTACTTCAATAAAACACTGCAGCCTTTTATGTCCAATCATAATGTGTCTTGTGGTCTTATTTGTAGGCTTGGGCTGGGTGGGTTGGAGTCTGTGGTATCATGTGTTTGCATTTAATAACAGAGCCCGCTGTTCATGATAATCCCACACAAATTCTTCTCAATGATATAAAGAAAGGGAAAACCAATAGTGAGCTGCAGACAATTTTTATATACTAAGCCTTGTCCCCTCAGTGGCTCCACTCGGTATAATGTCTTCCCACAACTCCCAACTATACAGCACAGAAGTTATAAATGACCCAAATCATGCCCCTTATCCCTCCCCTTACCCCATTCCCTAGTCCATCCCTCCCCTAGTGCTCAGACACTTTGTAGCTGATAATAATTCCCTACTTTTCTTTATGCTGGAAATAAATAAATGATGTCAACATTTTCTGGTTTGCCCCCGGCTCCTCTGCATCCAGCGGGCACAAGGATACAAGCGGCACCAGGATATCCTCATGTCACTGCCCACATCAGAGCGGCAGAGGCTGAATGGTGGAGCCGGGAAAAACTCCAGGACAGATCCCTATACACGAGCTTGTACAGTAATAGTAGATATTAGCTACAGAATAATTATTAGCTTTTCTATGGAAATAATTAAATATATTAATAATTTATTTGTTTCTATAGAAACCCTTTATATAACATTTTACATGCATTATTAGAAATAAAAGACACAACACAGTATAGTGTGTAAAATAATGTGATATTTTATTGTAATCTATATTTTTAATGTGTGATGTAAGTGGTTGTTACCTCCGGTCACTCACAGGGAGTGTACAGCGGCGCTCAGGACAGGAAAAACCCCCTGTGGAGGAAACCTGCAGGGAAACCATGGCCGCTGCACTGCCCTTCCTCCGGGCGTACTAAGGGAGGTAACGCTACAACATGTGTGTGGTGGAGGTGTATGTACCTACCTACAGTGACTGCATGTGACTACCTACAGTGATTGAGTAGTGGGTGTTATGTGCTGTGAGGCTTCTGCACCTTACCCATGGACAGACGGCTTCATCCGCACCGGCCTCCTGGTCTTCTCCATGTTGGTCTTGCAGCTGTCATCCTGCCGGTGGATATAGAGATGTTTGTGGAGATCTCGCAGACTTTCCTCTTGCGTGGCTGAAGTTACAGGATGTGACAGCTGAAGCCACTGCTGGTGGACTCTTTCTGCTCTTCCTCGGGGGCTGGAGCTGAGGGGCTTGGGTGGACTCTTGGTTTTTCTCTTGTCCATGCCCAGTGTGTGGGATTCTGGGCCATCAGCCGATGACAGGTGTCCACGTCTACCCAGGCTCTGAATCCAATTTTCTGGAACATCAGGTCGCGATGATGTAAAAACTGGTCTATGTTGATGAACCAGTACGGTCCTAAGGCGCAGAGGAAGAGGATTCTGCGGATGCTCGGATCGTCGTCCTCAAACTGACTGGCGAGGTACAGAGCCGGGAAGAAGAAGTACTTGTACTGTGAGCTGGGGAGTCTTGCTCTTCTGAAATACGCACACACGGCTGCCAGGAGGTATTTGTGTGTCAGGGTGCGGCTTCTGTCCCACTCAATTAGGTTCTTGATGGGTTGAAACTCCAGGAGTTTGAGGAAAGCCTTCATCTGCTTGTCCATCTTCCTCTTGGGTTCAGGCTCCTGGTGGTCGGGTGGTGAAGTCTCCTCCTGTCTCTTTCTCTTCATGCCTTTTCCTTGGTCTTGACATGAAGTGGTTGGTAGATCTGCGTTGTCATCATCCTGAAGATTGGGGGGAGCCGCCATCTTCTCTTCCTGCTCGGTCAGGTCCAGCTTCCTCCTCTTGGGTTCAGGCTCCTGGTGGTCGGGTGGTGAAGTCTCCTCCGGTCTCTTTCTCTTCATGCCTTTTCCTTGGCCTTGGCATGAAGTGGTTGGTAGATCTGCGTTGTCGTCATCCTGGAGATTGGGGGGAGCCGCCATCTTCTCTTCCTGCTCGGTCAGGTCCAGCTTCCTCCTCTTGGGGGCAGGCTCATGGGGGTCCGGTGGTGAGTTCTCCTGTCTCTTCCTCTTCATGTCTCTCTTGTGTGTTGTCTTGTGGTGTGGGTGTTTAATCCTCTGTGTATCCGGGTTTGGGAAAAATCCAAAAATCCAAAGTCACTTTCAGCAAAAATGGAGCCGGTCTTCTCTCTGTGCGAGCGATCACGGACTGGCACCAACTGCCGTTTTCTTCCCTGCATTGAAATAATGCCCTGCAATTCTATTGGCTGCTGAGCGTGGCACCTGCCACCATGACTCACATAGCAACCAATCTGAAAGGGAAATCCCACAACAAAATGCCATGTTATATCTTATACTATATTATATACCCAGCGCTGATCAGGTCCATGCATAACATTTCACCTTACAAAAACTGTTGTAATATCACGTGCAGATACTGGATAGGCCTCATTTATTAATATTGTGTATAGAAAACTGTGCACATAGCGACCAATCACAGCTCAGCTTTCATTTCTACCAAATTAAGGGTTTGAAGTCAACAATTCCCCTCAGAAAACTAAATATAAAATAAATGCCTGCTGCTTCCCTTCTGCTGGGCAGATACAGGACACATATCATGTAGTCACTGTCACTATGGATTATAATAATAATAATAAACAATTTATTATCCCCCGGCCTACAGGCCTCATTTATTAACACTGTTTAAAAATGTGATTATTGCACACAGTAATTAACCAATCACAGCTCAGCTTTTATTCCTCAAGCTGCTGTAGTAAAGTGAAAGCTGCGCTGTGATTGGTTTCTGTTGGTAACAGATTTTCTATAAGACAGTTTTGTGCTGTTAAATAAAGTTTCCATGTAACACGGCGCATGAATAAGAGGCGACAGAGGAGCAGAACCTCAGCTGCCGCTTTATGTGTATAGAGCAGAGGTCACATTATCACCTGTACAGACCTCATAGACACTTGTGCAGGCAGGATAAAGGCCCCGTGCATCTACATCCCTGCTAATCTTTTCTCTGTACTTGCCCTGTGAATGGCTCCGCACAGTCACTGACATAAGTATATGTGTGGGGGGAGGACCCTGTGGTGGCTGCTGGACCAGGAGGGGCAGGAAACCTATGTAATTACATGTATAGGTAATGTATACAGAGCTGCACTACATGTCCAAGCCAAACCACTCAGCATAGATCATGGACTGACTACATTGATGCACACCCCTGACTACTGAGCTGCCATATCAGGGTCCCCAGTGTAATGGCAGTACTAGCAGGAGAGAAGCTAACCCTTTGGGTGCTGCAGCGCTCCTCAATCTCAGTAGCACAGGGACACTGCTAAGGACTCCAGATAGAAGTGACTGCACTAGATAAAAAAATACTTTGCATTGTATACTGTGCTGTTGTCTGCTTCCCCTGGCAGGACCAACCCACAGTGCAGGAACATATATAATATAATCATATATAATGTTTTCCCCTGTACCTGGCAGCCCCTCATGCCCAGGGCACAGCGCCATTCTGCTGTTGCGGCTGTACTACCTGTGGCTGCCTCCCTCCATGGTGCTGAGCAGTGTGAGGGGATGAGCAGTGCAGGACATGAAGTGACAGAGCCTGAACTGGCCCAACTTCCTCCAGCCCATCGGGGATCTTCCTAGTGAAGCATATTGCCAGTCCGCCCCTGCTTCTTGCTGTTCTGTATAAGTTGGAACAATGGATAAAAACTGCACATAGCACAGACTGCACTAGTTTTAACCCCTTAACGCTCTGCGCCGTTGCTCTACGGCACAGAGGTATAAGGGTTGTAGGAAGAGGGCTCACGGGCTCTTCATACAAAGGTGGGGTTTTTTGCATTTTGCATAAAACCCCCACCGCTAATAACCGCGGTCGGTGCTTGCACCGATCGTGGCCATTAACCATGTGATTGCCGCCGGCAAAGTCGCCGGCGGCGTTTAAAAAATAGTGAAGAAAAAAAAGAAAAAAAAAAGTTTAAAAAAAAAAAATTTAATAAAATATTAAAAATTCTAATCACCCCCCTTTCCCCAGAACGGATATAAAACATAACAAACAGTAAAAATCACAAACATATTAGGTATCACCGCCTCCCAAAATGCCCGATCTATCAAAATATAAAAACAGTTACGAGTGGCGGTGACCTCCGAGGCGGGAAATGACGCCCAAATGTCCGAAATGCGACTACACCTTTTTACATAACATAAAAAATGAAATAAAAAATGATCAAAATTTCACACAGACCTCAAAATGGTAGCAATGAAAACGTCGCCTCATTTTGCAAAAAATGACCCCTCACACATCTCCGTGCGCCAAAGTATGAAAAAGTTATTAGCGTCAGAAGATGGCAAAATTTTTTTTTTCTTTTTTGTACACATTTGTTTAATTTTTGAAAATGTATTAAAACACAATAAAACCTATATAAATTTGGTATCACCGCGATCGCACCGAACCAAAGAATAAAGTAGGCGTGTTATTTGGAGCGAAGAGTGAAATTTGTAAAAACTGAGCCCACAAGAACGTGACGTGGCAGTTTTTTTTCAATGTTTCCACATTTGGAATTTTTTTTCAGCTTCGCAGTACACGGCACGTTAAAATAAATAACATTAAGGGAAATAAAAATTTGTTACGCACAAAATAAGCCCTCACACAGGTCTGTAGACGTAAAAATGAAAAAGCTATGGATTTTTGAAGTTGGAGAGCGAGAAATGAGCCGAAAAACCCTGCGTCCTTAAGGGGTTAATAAATGTGGCTCAGAGTGTTGTGAATATTTAAAGTTTATGTAGATTTATTTTATTCTCCGGTGAAAATATTTTTACATTAGGATCATCTATTAAAGGGGTTTTCCCACGAAGAAAAGTTAGGCCCTATCCACGGAATAGGGCGTAACTTGCTTATCAGTGGGGGTCTCAGTGCTGAGACCCCCACAGATCGCAAAAGCCATCGGACTCCTTGCAGCTCCATCAAACTAATGGAGCAGACGGCCCCACCTGACCGACGGAGGTACGTGTGACCCCATCGGACCTCTCGTTTTAATGATCTCTAGGGGTCTCAGCACTAAGATCCCTACTGATCAGCAAGTTAGGGCCTATCCCATGGATGGAGGCTAACTTTTCTTTGTGGGAAAACCCCTTTAATGTCCAACAACCAAATAAAAAGTGCTTTGAGAACTTCCCTGATCCCTATAGAGAGTATATTTGGTGCCAGTGCGGGTCATGCATCCTGTAATATACTAGACTTGCTGAATGTAGACATGATCTAATCTAAGCTCAATAAAAGCAATGGGTACAAGACCAGATGGGTTACACTCCAGAGCTCTTAAAGAACTCAGTTCTGTTATTGCTGTACCACTGTCTAAAATCTTCAGGGATTCCGTAATGTCTGGTGTGGTGCCAAGTGACTGGCGCAAGGCAAATGTGGTGCCAATATATATAGAACTTTGCCAGGCACAAGCACATTAAGACAAAAAGGCAAAATCCAGCTCACCAGTCAGACGAAAATCTTCCAGCGCACGGACACGAGGAGATCCCCCATGGACTCGGGGCAATAGCGCATATGTAGAAAAGACCAGCGCTTCAGAAGAATGTTGCAATAAAATAGTAGTTTCTTTATTCGTACCTCTTTAAAAGCATGAGTGATGGCAGAGTGCACAACACAATGGAAACACAGGGTAAATCCAACGCGTTTCGCTCAGATGAGCTTAGTCATGGATACAAACACAGTGGATTCTTACCTCTATTTAAACACCGCGCTTCCTCCATGGCGTGTGACGTCACGACCACGTGTTCGAGCCACATGATCAAACCATGCGGTCACATGACCGGACTAATGATCGGGACAGCCACACATTCCAACGGAGAAAACGCAGTGAACTAAAAGCATAATCACATTGCTAAAAACAGCCTGAACAGGATTACATTGGAAAGGACAATACAGTGCAGGTATATTCAAATATTGTGTGTGACTGGATACAGTCTATTGTTTCAAACTCCAATAATGTTACTGCCCGTCATTATATGTGTGGAAATTTCTTCTAGGGATTACATAAGGAAAAAAGCCTTTCTAACATTGTATTTAGACCTATTGATTTTGGGTCTCTAAGAAAGAGGCTGGTTAAGGACCCATACCTATTTGTAGCTGTATGAAACCGGTTAATACAGTGTGGTGTTCATACCTGGTCACACATGGTTAAGCCGTATTAATCACTTAGTAGTATGATTAGGGAATGGCAGATCTCTTATACAAAACACTTATATATCAAAAACTTATGAGTCATAGGGCTAAAAAAGCCCTTAGTAACATAGGATTAAATCTTGTCTTAGATTCAATCCCAAAGGTTGTGTAGTTTTTAGCACAAACATCCAATAGGTTTCCCTATTCATTCGTTTCTTTTTATGGTCGCCACCCCTAGTAGGTTTTTTCACTTTTTCTATTCCCATCCACTTAAAGTAACTCGTGTCCCCCTGATGGGTTTCCCGAAAATGTTTGGAAGCTGCGGAGATATTAGTTAGATTAGTGTTCCTGATATCTGAAAGATGTTTTCTGATTCTTACTTTAAGTGGATTTGTTGTGCATCCTACATATTGCTTGTTACAGGAGGTGCATATAATGAGATACACCACGTAGGAGGTGTTACAATTAATAAATGTTTGTATCTCATAGGTTATATTAGTCGTGCATGATGAGAAAGTGTTTACTGTAAGAAGAAAATCGCATGTTAGACAACGCGTATGACCACATTTATGGTTCCCCAAGTGATGCAGCCAGGAGTACTTGTTTGCATTTTTTTCATTGTATGTAAAAAGGCTTGGTGACACCATGGACCCAATAGTTGGTGCTTTCTTAGAAATAAACCTTACTCCTTGTTTAAGACATGTTTTCAAATCGTTATCCTGTTCCAAAATGGGCAGGTATTTGGTAACCACTTTTTTGATCTGGTGGAACTGGTTGCTATAGGTGGTGATAAACAAAATGGGATTTTTTTCCTTCCCTTGTATGTTGTTATGTTGTTTATCTTCTAAAAGGGTGGACCTCTGTGTTTTGCTAATTCTGTTTTTAGCAGAGGACAAGCTTTTTGGCTTGTACCCCATTTCCCTAAGTCTGTGTTCTCAATCCATCAGGTGTTGGTTAAATATAATGTCTGTGGAACTGTTCCTACGGATGCGGGTTATTTCACCGAAAGGGATGTTATCCACAACGTGTCTCGGATGACACGACGTGGACAGCAAAATCGTATTACCTGATACCTGTTTGCGGAAGGGGGACACTATGACTGTATCTCCCTGTCCTTTGACAGTGACGTCCAAGAAGTCTATGCTGTTACCCCCAAAATGATGTGTGAATTTTAAATTCATGTCATTTGAGTTTAAAAAGGAAACAAAATTCTCAAACTCCAGGGGTGTGTCATTCCAAATCCACAACAGGTCATCTATATAGCGGCAAAACCACCATATAGATGACCTGTGTGCATTTCTGTCCCCAAAAATGTACTGTTTTTCCCATTGTATCATATAGATATTTGCAAGGGAGGGGGAAAACTTTGCTCCCATAGGAGCCCCCTCCACTTGCAAATAATAATGAGAATTGAACATAAAAAAGTTATTCTCTAGGAGAAATTCGGTTGTCATCAAAATATACTCCCTTAGTTCTGGAGAATAAGTACTGAATTCCTCCAGATATTTAGCCAAATATACAAGGGCTTTTTTGTGGGGAATTGAAGAGTACAATGCACAAACGTCACAGGACGTCCAACTGAATGTGCTGTCCCACTTGATAGCCTCAACTTTGCCAGGCAATTACAGGCCTGTAAGCTTAACTTCCATTGTGAGGAAATATTGGAAGGTTTAGTAAAAGACTATATACTGGAATATGTGACATCAAGTAGTATAATAAGTGACATCCAGCATGGGTTTACTAAGGAGGCACTGTCTCCATCTGGAGAAATCAAGGTTTAATCACCAGAGGCGACAGGGCTTTTTTACTATGAGAATTGTCAATCTGTGGAATAGCCTGCCTCAGGCGCTGGTCACAGCAGGGACAGCAGAGAGCTTCAAGAAGGATCTAGATGCCTTTTTACACCTAAATAACATTGATGGTTATGTTATATAGAATTTTTGCCATAAATCTCTTCCTCATCCAACCTTCCTTGGTTGAACTTGATGGACGTATCTTTTTTCAACCGTATAAACTATGATACTACATACACAGGGCTGCAGCCACACTTTATTGTGTCTTCAGATACAGACGTGTTGTGTGTCACAGAGATGAATGACAGGTGACAAGAAGTGATGGTCATTGTGGTATTGGGGGGCTGACACCCACCTGTCACTACGGCCATAGACAGCACAAAGAAGGTGTATAAGGTAACCTTTATATATCCATACAGATCCCTGCAACAAGCAGATCTAAGACAGATCTCTGACTAATCCTTCCGCATACATCTAAGCAGAGCCGATTCTGGCTTATTTGCTACCTGAGGCGAAAAGTGAAATGACGCACCCTCTCCCAAAAAAAAGCCTACCCCTGATCCCGTTATTTTTGTCTACTACAATCTGATAAAAATAACCGCTGACAACATTACTATCAATTGATAACAATTAGTGACATTTAGCACCTTACAAGTGATAATGATCAAGGGGACTCCAGGCCATGGTTTATCACAGTTGAATTCACAACCAGATGTCTTCAGCTCCATGCAGCACATCTCCACACTGCGCCCATAAAATACCACAGTCACTTACAGTATAATGTCACCTGGCTAACAGTGCTTCTAAAATTAATATACACCTCACAGCACAACTGACTACATTGACCCCCTTATATAGAACATATACTGTGTGTGGCCCTCCTAAAATATTATAATATATACTAGATTTCCCCTGAATAAGTTATCATATTGTAATAAATTAATTTTTACCATAAAGCCCTCCAGAATAAATTAAAGTATTTACAGCACCCCCTGCTATTATATATAAACTGTTCTCCTAAACTTATTACATATAGCACTCCCTGATAAATTATTACATATACATCATATACAGAACCCTTAATTAATATAGAGCCCCCTAAGGCTGCATTCCCATAATATATTTACATTGTGTTTTAAAATCTAAAGAAATCATATTGTACAAACTCACCACCACGTATAATTAAAGTGAATTATATAAGCAATAGCAAATGTGTTTCCTTTTAACGTTAGTATTGAACATTAACAAAGCAAAACACATGCTTCTACTTATAAGATGCATATGAGTCAAAATACTACCGCAACCTCAATAATATATAGTCATTTAATTTATATACCTCCCACTGTTATTTATTTACAGAAAGCTCCCTAATGAATTTCTATACAGCGCCAGCATAACCTAATATATATATAGTCTCTCTAATTTACAAATTTATATACTAATGGCGGTCCCCTACTTAAGGACACCCGACTTACAGACGACCCCTAGTTAAAGATGGACCCCTCTGCCCCCTGTGACCTCTGGTGAAGTCTCTGGATGTTACTATAGTCCCAGGCTACAATGATCAGCTGTAAGGTGTCTGTAATGAAGCTTTATGGATAATCCTTGGTCCAAATACAGCAAAAAATGTTTAAACTCCAATTGTCCAATTGGGGCAAAAAAAAATTTGTCTGGATCTACAATTATAAAATATACAGTTTCGACTTACATACAAATTCAACTTAAGAACAAACCTATGGAATCTATCTTGTACGTAACCCGGAGACTGCCTGTATACTATATTTATGGAGTGCTACCTTAAAAATTAATACAGTATAATTATATACAGCCCCCCTATATGCAGACTCCCTAGTTTAATTAAGTTCTGTCCCTATAGACAGATACAGCCCCTTACCCAGTTTAATCACACACAGTGCCCCTTAAATATTCCTCCAACTCCCCCAGTTTAATTAAGACCCGGACCTTTAAATTCAGGTCCCCCTGTTTAGTTTTGTTTAGAGCCCCCAAAACAGCCCCTATTCCCTATTTGATTAAACTGGCCTGCCTGGCACAGATCCCATGATGTGCCTGCTTTAATTTAAGCAAAATTGCAACATCCCCAAGGGTGATGGCAGCCCATGGGCGCAGCTGTAGATTAGGAATGCAGGTGTCACGGTAGCTCAGTCCTATTGTAGACCTCCCCCAAACCTGTCAGGGAATTTCTAGTGATTACCTCAGCCCGGACCAGTGGTCAGTTAGCTAGAATCAATCTCCAGACAGTCAGATGGACTCTGCTGCATCAGCAGCACAATAATATCAAACAGCCTCCACATCTAGTGTGAATCACTAAATATTTACAAAGGCGGAACATTTACTAAGGACCTTGCGCCAGTTTTCTGTCGGACTTTGTAAGTTATTTTATGTGCATACTGCTTGCACAGGTATTTAAGAAGTGTCTGCGCCACATTTTCGGCACACGCAACCCTTTTGTGTCTCGGCAGCACTATTCTTCACGCGAAACAAATTTCATCACTGAAATTGGCATTCTGGTGCTCAGTCGTGCACTACATTTAATTCAAAGTCCGACAGAATTGAGTTGCACGCCCTATGTTATGGGTGCACCAAAAATTCTGCACGGAAAAGGGGTGTTCCAAAGTCGGACTTGCACCATATTTATCAATACCGACAGAAGTGTGTTGCACACCCCATGTTAAAGGTGCACTAAAAATAATTGGTGCACTCTGTCGGAGCAGTGCAGGGGGCGCCAGATTCATAAAGAACGTGCACCAGAAATCCTGAATCTGGCACCCCCTGCACACTACACAGGCAAACTGCAAAGACTGCTCTGTTTTTAGTAAATGTGGGCTAATATCTAGTCAAACCTTAAACTGAGCTCCTATATATAGACTTTTGCACAGTCTAGATGGTTCTAATCCTGCCAACTAATCACAGTCTGCTATACATCAAGTAAGTTATGCAACACCCCTGCCAATACATGGGCAAGGGAGTAGTTGTGTACAGCGCCCTCTCCAGGTTAGGAGCTGACAGAGGGAGTCACGAACCCTCCTAGGTACTAGGTATCCTGCCTGAACAGGCAATGGTTAACCGTATGTGAATTCTAACCAATTGTATTTTACCATGTACACTGGAGTGTGATTGGAGAGTGAGCCACCACCTGACCAGGATAATAAAAAACCCCTGGACAGGTAGGGCCTAGGTCAGTCAGTCAGTTCCAGATCACAAGGTCTTGCTTCTGAGCACAGGCCTTTTGGAAGCCAGCTCTCACTAGAGAGCACATTGTGTCACAGAGAGAGAGAAACAGTGTCAGTCCACCATCAGGGCTAACACTCAGCTAAACCCAGGACAAGAGCTGCAGCATTCACAACTGGACACAGCTCCATCCCAGCCTGCATCTGCTACCAGGCAGGTGAACCAGTTCCTGAGGATCACTCTCCATGACCACTCCAGTAATCCTTAATCTCCTGTAGTCTGGAATCTGTTCCGAGATCGTTCTGGCCTGTTGCCTGCAGTTGTTCTAATAAAGAACCATTTTTTTGCACAATGTTGCCTCGGTCTGGTCCCTGGATACGGCTGTACCACCACGGGCTCCCCATCCATCACCCAGGGACATATATTACAGACATTAAGAGGTTGCCCCAGGGAGACCCAGTACATCAGCCTCTCCCTCCAGATTTCTTGCACACACCAATTGCTGTGTGCAAGAAATTGCAATTGTAGGCTGTAAATGCTGTTAAATCACTGTCATGTTAATACAATGTAAATGCTATGTGTGAAAGCAGCCCAACCTCACGCATGTAAATATAGAGTGAATGTAGAGATTGAGTTCTAATTGCATTCCCATAATTACTGTTTAAATCAATGCAATATTACAGCAATGTAAACGCAATGTGTGAACGCAGCCTTACATCATGGTCACATAATGTTTACATAAACTCAAACATTGTGTGTAAACATTGCGATCAAATGTTGTTTGCATAAACAGAGACAGTCTACTTCAACAAGATGTTAGCGTGATGTAACCACAATGTATATGCACTGTGTAAATGCAGCCTAAGGGTTCATTCACACAGCCGTATACACATACCGCTATGCGCTGGAGAGGAGGAGGAGGTGACCGCTCCCCCATCCATAGAGAAAAGCGGTGCATGGCCGCACACATGGGGAAAGGTAGAGCATGCTCCATCTTTTCCTTGTGTACGTCGCGGAGCGGTGCTGGTTATGGGGAAGTATATGCAGTCACAAATTTTTGGCCAGATATATACATCCCTAACATGAAGTTCACATGCCGTAGCATTTATGTAAATGTTCTGTATCCAGCAAATGTGTGAATGCATCCAAGCATTGTTCATTCCTTTTACGTAAACGTTATGTAAATAATGCATTTAAATAATGTTTACATAAACACAGTTAACATCTACATGTGGTTAAAGCAATGTAAAAAAAATATTTTATTACTATATAAATGTATTTACTTGAGCTGATTAGTAGTAACGTTTATACAGCATTACCATGACAATAAGACATTTGAGGACAACCACAAAGCAAATCCTCCCTGCAGCCACAGTGACCCCCCCTAGCAGCCACAGTGCCCCCACTCAGCAGGCAGGGTGCCTCTCCAACAGCCACAGTGCTCGCAGCAGCCAGTGTGCCCCCAGTAGCAACAGTGCCCCCTGCAATCAAAGCACTTCCAATAGCCACATTGTCCCTCTAGCAGCCACAGTGCCCATCCTGCAGCCACAGTGCCAAAGCCACAGTGCCAGCCACTCCAGCAGACAGTGTTTCCCCAGTAGCTACAATGCCCCTCCAGAAGCCACACTACCCTCCTACAGCCACAGTGCCTCTGCAGTAGTAACAGTCCCCCTTTCCCCCGGAGCCAAAATTCCCCTAGTGCCCCTCCAGCAGCCACAATGAAGGAAAAGTGTTTTTCGGACCCAGCCTCCATATTGCGCTCCTGACAAGTGCATCATGGAGGCAGAGACACATGAGCCAGGCCTAGAGGGATATAGTGTGGCCTATGCTATCTTACATCCCCTGGTATAGATTTTATCCCCTGGGTATACTGTGACCTGGGCCAGGCTATACCCAGGCTGCGTTCTGTTATACCTCTGGCCTACCCAAACTATACCCGGGTTTCATCTGGGACAGGGTTACTTTGGCCAGCTACACCGCTAGTGTCAGAACAGTGCAATCCGCTCTCCTGTATTGTGCAGGTCCTCCCCGCTGTACACTGAGCAGGTTGTATCTTTGGGGCAGGATCTAGTGTGTGTCTGTGAAATGGGGAAGGGTTGGGCTGTTATTCAGAGGGTGAGTCACAACAGAGGATCTTTGTCTGTAATGAGTCAGGTTACAGCAAACTCATAAAACACACCTGAAGGAGACCAAAGCCGCCAGACTGAGGGTGCAGGGTGCACGAGACACAGACCCCCAAATTATTACAGCAACCACAATAGGATGGTTCTATGGAGGAGCCTGGACCCACTGCTACTGCTGCTTCCACTCCTGGGTCCACTGTCAGTGGTGTTTGCTGCATCATCGATTGATGGTGAGAATCAAAATGTTACTTTTGGTGTTGGGAATAGGTCGTCACGTACAGTGGAAGCCAATAACTTTATCCTTGTACTTTGCCAGGAGCAAAGACTTTACTCAATAGGGGAGTCAGTTGGCTTTAGTTTTTTTCAGAAACAGCGCTACTCTTGTCCTGTGGCTGTGTCTAGTATTGCATCTCTTACTTGTTCTAGTAAATATATCTGTAATTCCAGACATTGCCTATAGACATAAATGGAACTGTTTATTAAAAAATAAACTCATTTATGTGTTTAGGGGCTTAAGAAAGTTTGTGAACAATCCAAATGTGAGCCGCAAAAGAGGAGCAAGCCCTCTCAGCAACAACGTTTGTAAAACTACAACTCCCAGCATGTCCTGAAAACTCATAGAGATGTTAGGAATTGTGGTTTTGCAGCATTTCATTTTGAAAAACACTGCGGTAGAAGGTATTTTGTGGTTCATATTCTCCCGGTACTTTATATTATTGGTTACCCAAAATGATGGCAGAAGGGACTTTACCAGTTGTGCTGTGACATTATCTGGCAGGGTGAAGCCCTCTTGTTTCGCAGGCATGTCAGACGATGGAAACTTTTTTCCTTATATAGTTATGTTCCAGGGAACTCATGAGAAGATGTCATGCTTTTTGGATCATGACTGATGATAGAGAGGATGTAGTCATCCTGATGTGTAATTGCAGACATGGAGACAATATAATTGTGTGTATGAAATAAGTCCAGGAAAGAGAAGCAGCAGAACGTTGTCAGAGATTCTGACTTCATAATTTACTGTGTATTTTTCATTCTTGAAAACAAAGTTATCATTTACATCAGTGATTTTCAACCTTTTTTGAGCCGCGGCACACTTTTTATACTTAAAAAATCCTGGGGCACACCACCAACCAAAATAGCACAAAACGACACTAAAACAGTCACATTATACATATAGTTAATAATATAGATTCTAAATTTATTTTACTCACTCAGTGTGAAACCTGGGCCTGTTTCGATAAACACAAAAGGGATATCCTGGCAGGAATGGTGGAAAGACACACACGAAGCTCTTCCTCAACAGTTCTCAGTTTCTCCCTGTTTTTAGTATATGGTGCTGATTATTTTGTGGCTCATATACTGCAAAATAAAGGGGTACAATGAGAAGTACTATGGCCATGAGGCCAGAGGACAAGTGCCAGCTCATATACTCAGCATGTGGGCTGGTACTTGTAGTACTCCAGCCTCATGACTATAGTATTTCTCATTTTACATTTCTCATTGTTATATGCAGTATACTGCTGGAGTACTAAAAGTACCAGCTCATATGCTGAGTATTCTGCCAACAGTTCATATACTCAGGCAAAAGCTCATATAGTCAGCATTATTGGTGGGCATTACCTTGGCGGTGGGCAAATGCAAGAGTCTCTCCGCTCTCAGGATGATGCGCCGGCCTCGGTGACGTCATTTTGTCGCACGAGGTTCAAAGCTTGCACATGTGTTATTGTACACATCTCCTACATTGTAAGAAGCCTTGACTGCGCATCGCTGCACATTGCCGGGAAACAAAACACAGGGGGCACCATAGTTTGGGGAAATTTCCCCGCGGCACACCCGACCATGTGTCGCGGCACACTAGTGTGCCACGGCACACAGGTTGAAAATCACTGATTTACATTACAAATTCAACCCTGCTACATCTGTACACTGGCATAGAGCTAAATGTGGATATTGCAATAGTGAATCATTATACATATTATTATATACTGCTCTACAGGCTGACACTGTAATATTAGGAAGTTCTGTACACAATCTGATACAATGTAAGTGAAGTCTGAAAACAAATAGGCTATATTCCCACATATGGGGGACTTATATATGTCCCCCATACACTTCAATGGCCTTGTGGCGCCGTACAGGAGCGGTACGGTGCAACACACTTGCGGTACCGTACCGTTCTGTAGCCCGTAGAAAGATAGGACATGTCCTATCTTTCTACAGAATATGCCGCCGTGCGCCATATATTCCTATGGAGAGGGGCGGGGGTGAGCAGCGCTCCCCCCTCCTCCTCTCCCCTGCGCCGATGTACTACGGTATGGCGGGTATACATCGTGTGCATGTAGCCATAATGAGGTTTTATAAGGTGTAGGGATAAATGATGTCACTAAGAAACTATAACACTGAACCTACGGTCCTTCCTATTGGATAGAAGAGCTGATCCAAATGATGCATAGCTTGATATACTTTGACAATTGTGAATTTTTTTTCTGGGTCAGAGTCCAGTAGGCAACCATATTTAGTAAATGACACATGTGTAACATGTGTCCTGCAGATAGGACACTATGGCCCACATTTATTAGAAACAGTGCAAACTGCACACTGCCTGTATAGTGTGCAGGGGGCCCAACATTTAGGATTTCTAGCACATGTTCTTCATGAATCTGGTGCTCCATCCACTCCCCCGACAGAGTGCACCAACTTATATTTTCGGTGCAACTTTAACATGGGGTTTTGTGGCGCACAGTCCGACTTTGCAGTGGAACTCCCCTTCTCCATGCAGAATTTTTGATGCGTCAGGTAAATTTCTGCACTGAAGGGGGCGTTCTAATGCTCAGTCGGACCATGCGCCAGATTTATCATGCAAAGCCTGACAGAAATGTGTCTCACGCCCCATGTTAAAAGTGCACCAAAAAAAAGTGGTGCACTCTGTTGGAACAATGCAAGAAGCACCAGATTCATGAAGAACGTGCGCCAGAAATCCTAAATCTAGTGCCCCGCACTATACACAGGCAAGCTGCACATAGTACAGATTTTGACCTGGGACTTGAATCCAGGTCCCCAGCGCTGTAAAGCTGTAATGCTAACCACTAAGCCACTGTGCTGCCCCATGTGGCCCTATGTATCTTGGCAGTTGTGCGCTGAATAAAACATGACACGGCACTGGGGAGTCCTGGTCGCCATTTTCTTCTTCCCCCTTGTAGCTCCACCAACTCCAAGGACTTTTCCCTTCCCCCTGCCCTATGCTGCAGTGACAATTATAAGCCCCTATCCCACCACTGCTTCCTGCATCCTCTAGGGCGGGTGGGCGGGACTCCTTTGCTTGTTAAACCTAAAATGGCTGATCCCCTCACTATTCTTTTCTCATTTAATACCTCCCCCTGACTACTCCCGCCACAAATTACACCTCCCCCTAGCAACGGCTTCCTCCCCCTCGACCGCGTCATGGCGGCCTCCCCCAACGTTGTGGGTACGTCCTCCTCTTGAAATCATCTCATCCCAAGACATTGGTTTTCTGTTTTTAAATTAAATTTAAAGGGGACCACCATCTAATCCCATTAGACCCCCTGTTCTTGTGATCTGTTGGGGTCTCATCACTGATCCTGTGGATAGGGCCTACTTGTTTAATGGGAAAATGCCTTTAAAATAGTACTTGGCAATAGCCCTTCTACGCTTGTACTGAGTGGTAGCACAATAAAAGAAGGTAACAACACATACAGGAAGAACTTTAACTACTGTAAATATATGTCTAAAAGTGAAATAAAATAGAACAGAGTGTCATCATAGCTATCCAAATACATTGGTTTCTGTGTCATCAGTGAGATGTGTATTGACATTTTAAGGACATCTACCACCAGGATGAAGGTTTGTAAACCAATTACAATGACATACTGGTGTGTGCCCCCTGCCAGGATCTGCTCTTCTTTTCAGCTTCTTGTGCCCTGGTTTTTACAAAAAAAGGATTTTAAAATTATGCAAAAGAGCCTGAGAGTCTCCAAGATTCACAGGTGTTAATGGAGCCTGAAGCCCCTCAGGCTTATTTCCATAATTTTAAAGCCTTTATTTCTTAAAAACTGCAGGAAGCATGTTATAGAACAGGAGGAGCTGAGCAGATTGTACATAGTGTCTTATCTGCAGGCAGCATGTTATAGAACAGGAGGAGCTGAGCAGATTGTATAAAGTGTCCTATGTGCAGGCAGCATGTTATAGAGCAGGAGGAGCTGAGCAGATTGTACATAGTGTCCTATCTGCAGGGAGAATGTTATAAGAGGAGCTGAGGATTACCATCTCACACACATAAAGCTGTGTAACAGCTTTATATAAGGTTCGGTCTACTAGGTGCTGTTACATTCACCATAGTAAATCTGATAACACTTTTAAAATATAATTTTTAGCATCAAAATTGTGATGCTTTAACAGCTCCGTTGGAATTTCCTATAGTAATATATCTGTTGACTGCAGAATTTGCCACACATTAAAAAAGGTGTCAGGGGTTGGTGATAGAGGGGGGCATTTATCAATTTTGGTGCAGGGCGGCGCTTTTCATAAGTTTGTGGTGCAAGGGATTAATGATTTGGCTTTTAGCTGCTCTAATTATGCGGCAAAAAGTGCGCCACAAACCCAGCCATACAGACTCACAAGCGGCTCCACAATTTTGCACCGAAAAACAGAACAGAAGTCGTGATTGTCGAAAAAGCCACGATATTTGTGGAGCCGGCACTTCATAAATAAGGTGCAAGAGGCGTAGCAAGGGAAAAATAATAATTCAGCTTTTTACTGTTTGGAAGGCGGTAATATATACCCCCCAGAGAGTCATGTGACTCTAGAATATTCTAAGTCGGAACAGATGGGGCTCTTTGGGTGGGTAAAGCATTATTACATTGTAAGAAGAGATCTCCTTTTGGCTGGCATGTTACTGGCGTGGAATGTAATCGTGTTACAACCTGAGTCTTGCTGGATCAGCCTGGCTTACAATTACTAGACCCTTCCTTAATAGTGACTTCTAAGCAGCCGTAACCATTTATATCAGGAAATTACCATACTGTGTCTGTTATCATACTGTGTCTACGTCACCTAAACGGCCCAAATTACCAGTTCTCAGCTCAGATTATCACTGTCTGGTGTTCGGAAATAAATGAGTTGTGACATATTCCGGCAGATGGAAATGGATGATATCCAGGGAAAGCCTAAAGATATAATAAACCCTGCTTGTAGATTAGGGATCCAGAATGATTCAGGAAATAGGGGAGAATCTGGGGGTCATTTACTAAGGGCCCGATTCGCGTTTTCCCGACGTGTTACCCGAATATTTCCGATTTGCGCCAATTTTCCATGAATTGCCCCGGGTTTTGGCGCACGCGATCGGATTGTGGCGCATCGGCGCTGGCATGCGCGCGACGGAAATCGGGGGGCGTGGCCGAACGAAAAACTGACGGATTCGGAAAAACCACCCCCATTTAAAACAAAAAATTGGTCGCACGCGCCATACTTACATGCACCAGGAAAAGATCAGTGAACTGCGACGCAACTCGGCGGACCTCGGCGCAGCAGCGACACCTGGTGGACATCGGGCGCAGGACCTTCATGAATCACCGGAAGACCCGAACGCTCGTCCGAGAAGCCGCAGCTGGAACGCGAATGGACCGGGTAAGTAAATGTGCCCCTATGTGTTAGGGTGATGCCACACATGGTGTTTTGAAACCGTTTTTTGTCCGTTTTTAAGTAGTCCGTTAAAAAACGCATCCGTTTTCGACCAGTTTGAATTAAGATAACTGGTTAAACCTGTCAAAAACTGATGCGTTTTTTAATGCATGTGGTTTTTGACGGACTGCTTAGAAACAGGCCAAAAACGCGTTCAAAACGCCACATGTGGCATCACCCTAAGGAAGTCTAACACTCCACTCATGGTTTCCAGCAATTGGAAGTAGCCAGGGATGGATTAAGACTGGCATGGGCCTTGGGCTGTATGAATATTATATCCTCTTCAAGTCTGGAATCACTTCCTACATATGGTCCTAGAATCAGCTTCTTGGGGAAATGTGGATGCATTAATTCTGCCTGCTTTTACTCTGCAGTTTCTGGACCTTTGGAGGTCCTTCAAAGGTCCTGAAATAGCTATTGTGTACATTTGTATTTGAGAGCAGGAACAGATGTACAAGAGTTTCATAGGTGAAGGTCCAAAGTACAAAATTTGGTGGGGGTTTGGGTGCCACAGGGATTGGTCCCTAGGCTGCCGCCCAAACCGCCTATGTTATAATTCACTATTGGCTGTTGTCTGTCTGGTCCTATGGTGGATGTTGCTCAGTGTGATGGTTTCTGTTAGCACAACCTCATAGTATGCTGATAAAGTACAGGCAGTCCCTGGACAGTCTAATCTCCTTATAGAACTGAATCATAAATGGAAATATTCTCTAGGTTTGCAAGGAGTTCACATGTAGCCTCCTTTTCTTACCTCTATGATGTGTACTGGGTTACAGGTACCTCGCTCACTACAGGAGAAAGAAGGAGCAAAGGCACAGAGAAGCTGCTTTACTTAGTGGCATATATTACATAGTTTACTATTATCACCTTCTCTATTCATTTCTGAAATGCTTCAAAGGTGATTGATGCCAATTTTAGTTAATACAAATATTCTTTCTAAATGTTACTTCTTTTCCCATTCTCCAGTCCATGTATCTGTGTGCAATTGTAATGGACGATCCCAGCGCTGTGTGTTTGACCCAGAATTGCAGGAACAGACAGGTTCTGGATTCCGCTGCATAGACTGTAATGGAGGAACAGATGGTCCAAACTGTGAGAGATGTAAAGACGGGTACTACCCACAACAGGATGGTGCCTGCGCACCCTGTCTATGCCATGATAAAGGTAGGTTTCACTGGCTGTGAGTTTGCCTTAAATTTTATGATAGTTAATAATTCTGGTTATTTCAGATATTTCTATATTATTGAAGTATTGGATTTGTCACATGTTATGTTTTTCCTTTCGCAGGTTCTCTTAGCTCTCAATGTGATCACAGTGGACGTTGTAGCTGTAAACCCGGGGTTATGGGGGAGAGGTGTGACCGATGCCAGCCTGGCTTTCATTCACTTACTGACGCTGGATGCAGGTAAGTATCATTTATACAAACCAAAGCCTACAGAACTAGCAATGAAGAAGGAGTATTATTTCCTCTCATAAGAATGTTGGGTACTCACATGAGTAGGTAAAACAGGGCAATCACCCGTAAAGAGCAAAGCAAGTGGATAGTAAACTTTACTATAATAATTGCTTAGTGAGGACCTCAGGATCCACCCCTAATTACATGAAGATGTAACCCTGAGGACCTGAATATCCATCCTTAAAGGAAATTATCATGCAGGAGCCCTTCCTCCCTCCAACTATGAACTAACACTTTCCTTGGACAGAGGGAGGGGTGAAATGCTGAGGGAGTAGAGAAAGAGGTAAGACAGTGTAACGGTCTGTGAAGCTGCAGCGCAAAGGGGCTCTGGTATAACTTCCAGCAGTCCTTCAGGCTCATTAGCATAATTTGTGGTGCCTGGATCTATGAGTAAGTGCCCCCAATTTATCATGCTTCATTTTGATGGTAGATTTCCTTTAACGAGAACCTGTCACCAGGTTTTATCCAACTAAACTACTATGAAATATCCTTTCTAGATAGCCCTCACGTTTGTGAAATTTCACTTGCTTAACTATAAAACACACAGTATGACTCTTCTCACCTAATTTTCACTTGAGAAGAGTCAAGTTTAGTGGTTGCAGAGCATCTTACCCTCACTTTGACTCTTTTTATGTTCTCTTCTTTGTAATCTTCTTATATGTGTTATCCTTGGCCTCCTATCTTCTGAAATCAACCTGTAAAGTTATGCTGATGGGCCACAAGGGCTTTGTGGAGGGGGTGTTACCAGAGCCCATCAGTGTAGCAGATTCACAGCCTGTTACACAGCACAAGAGCAGTCCCCACTATTTGCAGAAACTTCCTCTGCTACATTGAGATTACAACAGGCAGAGGGAGGGGGGATGTACTGAAGGAGCAGATGGGGAGGGACAGTTTAAAAGTTGGTGAAGATAACACACTAAAGCCCTTCTAGCTCATTAGCATAATTGTAAAAGTTGCCATTCGAAGCCAGGAGGCCATGTCCCTGTGCCTGGATCTATAAGTAATGTCCTTGGTTTATCATGATGGATTTTGATGGTAGATTTCCTTTAATGGGATAAATCTTACTTTGTTGCTTTGCAATGTCACATCAATTAATATTCTGTGTTTAGATTAAAAAAATTCCCCTCCACTAAATACATTTATGATCTCAGTGCAACATGTCTAGAGGATACACACCAGCACTAATATTACAACCAATGACGGATTATTGATTTATCCTGTTAAAAATATGAGGAGGGAAGGAGAACATCTATTTTGGTCTTTACATTAATAGAAGAAAATGGTCGGATCTGATATTTTTTATCAATTATTGCAAAATGAAAAGAAAGTTTTATCACAACATCTGATGCACTGGTGGCCATACTGGTGGTCACTGTCTTCATATAAACAGATAGAACTTAGAAGGATATAAGGAATTGATGATGCATAGGATGCAGCTACATTATATTATCTGTAGGTGATTCCATCTAATTGCACATTCCCCTCTGTTTTCTCCATGTATCAGGCGACAAGGCTGTCTATGTGACCCAGCAGGGAGCAGCTGGGGATGTGACAGTGTAGGGAATTGTGTGTGCAAACCCCAAGTCACTGGAGAGAGCTGTGACAGGTAATGGAACGCTATGAACTTCTGGGATATGGTGAAATGTATAGAAAACGTGCATACAATGGATGAATGTAATGGATCCATGGAAATAATATTCACTATTTATTGATTATACATATATAATTATCAATTTTTAAACATAGCTAGGTATGCCACTTAAAGGGATTGTCCAGTCACAACAAGTTATCCCCTACATTCACAGATCGGGGGTTCCATGTACCTAAATGAATGCACATATACCGTACTATCTAAGGCTCTGATGGAAGTAGTCAGGTACTGCTGTCAGAGATGGACAGAGCAGCCAGCTCTTCTGTTAATTTTTTGGTATGTCGAACCCCCATTAATAATAATAATTCTTTATTTATATAGCGCACACAGATTACGCAGCGCTGCACAAAGCATGTCAAATTGGTCCCTGTCCCCATGGGGCTCACAATCTCAACAACCAAACAGTATGTTTTGGAGTGTGGGAGTAAACCGGTGTACTCCCACACAAACATGGAGAGAACATACAAACTCTTTGCAGATGGGACTTGAACCCAGGTCCCCAGCGCTGCAAGGCTGTAGTGCTAACCACTAGACCTAGATGTTATTAAGGTGTATAAGTGTGGACCTGACTAGGTGTATGCGGAGACCAAGAATCTTGGGAGGCTGTGGGGAGGCGATCTTGTTTCTAAGGGACAACATGGCTAAATTTACGGGAATTATCATCATAGAGGTAAAACCCACGCAAACACAGAGAGAACATACAAACTCTTTGCAGATGTTGACCTGGGTGGGATTCGAACACATGACCCCAGCGCTGCAAGGCAGAAGTGCTACTCACAACCCACCGTGCCACCCTTCCCATTCTCCTTATTCATAGGGTCCCACCGCTCGGACCCCCCACTGTTGAGCAAGTTGTCCCCTGTCCTGTGGACAGAAGAAAACTTGATATTGCTGGACAACCCCTTTAATGTCACCTACATCTGTATCTGTCACCTCTCCTAATGAGTGAGACTAAAGGAATGATTTTCTATAATTTTCTTCTATAAATTACATTTCTATTTGGTTGTTACCAGTTGGGGATATGATAGACTGTTCAGAGGAACACCCTACATCCACAACTAGGGGTAGCACAGGAGCTTCCTGTGTATTATTTCAATCACTGAATTTTTGCATGCAGAGAGCTCCCACTAGTGGTGACATCATCATCATGCAGTTTCGACTGAAGTGATTTTTGTAGTGCTGCAACAGAAATCGGAAGTTAATTTTGGATCTAATTAGAAAAAAAAAATAAAACATAAAACAATGGAAATATATGGAAAAAAATGGCAGACATGGGAGATTAGCCCTTATGTAATATTGATGGTAAATGAATAACTTGTGCCTTTTCCTTCTCTAATTTATTTGATTCATTACTTTTATATTTGAAGTGATATTAAATTAGTGGGACATCGTATGGGATGTTCAGAGGGATTGAGTGTATATGTTGTATAGAAATGT
The DNA here is from genome assembly GCF_040894005.1 of Engystomops pustulosus. Lineage (NCBI taxonomy): Eukaryota > Metazoa > Chordata > Amphibia > Anura > Leptodactylidae > Engystomops > Engystomops pustulosus. The sequence continues at coordinate 76,055,320 of NC_092420.1, forward strand.
GTTATATAAATATATATACGTTTGGAAATTGTATGTATATTTAATATCAATAAAAAATATTAAAAAATGAAGGGTCAGAACTTAATTGTTATTCTGCACTGCTAAATAGCAGGGATGTAGTATATAACCCGTAGGGGGCACAAGTATACGGAAGTGTGAGATTTTCTTTTTTCATTTGTAGAAAACTACTTTGTCCTGGATGCGCACAGTCAGCAATAACTTTGGTGTCTATCCTAGGTGTAAGCCTGGATACTACGATCTGCAGGCCGGGCGCTCCGAGGGATGTTTGCAGTGTTTCTGCTATGGACATTCAGCGAGTTGCAGCAGCTCCACGGACTACAGCAGGAGCGAGATCACATCCGCTTTTGAGAATGGTTAGAAATACAAATTTTTCCTCCTGTGTATGTTGTCTCACAATAGGAGCTTCCTCTTGTGTAGTCTCATCTCTGTATGAGGTTTCCTATAGCTCTTTATATGCAGTTGTTATAGGCTACATTTTATCTTCAGTAATTTCCATGTATAACTTTCCTGGCGATATGCAATGGACCGTCATTTGGTATCTGTTGGATCCATAGGGGTCTATTGATGTTACTGCATTGAAAATTGCATGTTTATTTCTAATATTGTATATTTCCTATAGATGTGGAAGGTTGGACCGCAGTTCTGAAAGATGGATCCCCTGCTTCCGTCCCTGTCCGCAAGTCTCGCCATCATAAGGAAGTCTATCTAGCATCCCGGCAGCTGGAACCTCTGTATTTCAGTGCCCCAGGTATAGTGAACCATGGGATGTGATACAGTATAAGGCTACATTCACACGATGTATGCCCGCCGTACTACAGTACAGCAGGCATACATTGGCGCTGCGGAGAGGAGCAGGGGATGAGCTCAGCTCACCCCCGCCCCTCTCCATAGGACTATACAGTGCACGGCGCCATATTATGTAGAAAGATGGGACATGTCCTATCTTTTTACAGGCTACGGAGTAGTACGGTAGTACGGTGCTGCACCTGTGAGCACCGTACCGCTCCCGTACAGGGCCGTGAGCCCATAGAAATGTATGGGGCACGTGTATACGCCATATATACGACGGCCATATATACATCCCCCATACGTTCGTTTGAATGTAGCCTAATGGAGATCCAGCTATATTGCAGGGGCATAACATGGGCAGTCGCACCCAGACCAAGAAGTCTAGGAATGTCAATGAGACACCTCCCCCCCCCATGAGAAGACCTCCGCTATAAACAATACATTATCATTTTTCAGGCACTTTTCTAGGAGATCAGTCCCGGAGTTATAGTCAGGTGTTCTCCGTAAGTTTCCGTGTGGATCGAGGGCGTCACAGGGCCGGGGCTGAAGATATCATACTGGAAGGAGGAGGCTTGAGAGTGACAGCCCCTCTTACCACATCAAAGACTTCCCTGCCCTGCAGATTACCCCAGACATATACCTTCAGGTGAGGTGACATCCCTCAAAAAAAAAAATTCTGTATTTTGCAATGTAAAACACACTGACGTGACTGTGTCCTCCCCACAGATTGGATGAACTCTCTTATAGCCCTTGGACTCCCAAGATCAGTCATTTTGACTTTCGCCGTCTTTTAAGTAATGTGACATCTTTAAGAATTCGTGCCACTTATGGAGAATACAGTAAGTTTCCATAAGAACATAATTTTTGTTTCCTGACAAAGGCATCAATGTTGACTTTTCTGAACATTCCCGAAGATTCCAGAAAGCGGAATCTAAGATATTTTACATACCTAAAAGAGAGATGCGCTCCTCATGGCCAATAAATGCCTATGCTCAAAATAGATGCATGTTATATAAGAGCAGGGGTCCCCAAACTTTTTACATAGGGGGCCGCTCACTGTCCCCCTCAGACCGTTGGAGGGCCGGACTAAAGTCTAAAAATAAATAGCGGTACATGTGACCGCATCCATAATACACTGGCACCCCCCTAAATTAATTATTTGATATACTGCACCCCCTTGTGAACTATTTTATATATTGGCCCAATTAATTCATTAATATACTGGGACCTCTCTCCATTAATTATTGAATATGACCCCCCCCCCCATTAATTACTAAACTGCCCCTCATAATTAATTATTTCCTATACCCGCACCATTAATTATTTCCTATGCTGCCCTTATAATTAATTATTTCCTATGCTGCCCCTTATAATTAATTATTTCTTATTCTGCCCCTCATAACTAACTATACTAGCCCCCAGTCGCCACAATCTTTTTACTGCCCTTTAATAAAAAAATAAAAACCCTGTAGTCACCTAAGTCTTCTATCTTCTTGCCGCGTCCCAGCAAGAAGGGGTGCGCGGCCGCGCGATGACGTCAACGCGCAGCCTAGTTCATGGAGCGATGTGCGCCGGGGTTGTATTCCGGCCACAGCGCTCCAGTAATAGTGCCCGAGCAGTCGTTTCCGGCCACACCGAGCACTGTACAGTGACTGGCAGGAGCTTCCTGTCCGGACGGACGGAGGCTCCTGCCCGACTGTCGCAGGCCGTGAGGGCCCGGTGCTGGCGCGCCAAGTGTAGGGGGCCGGATCGAAGCGGTTCGCGGGCCGCATGTGGCCCACGGGCCATAGTTTGGGGAACCCTTTATAAGAGTGTGGCCTACAAAATAGAAGTGTATGTTCTCGCATTGTGGGCAATTCAGCTATGGACTTGCCAAATGTTGGAAAGTATGGATTAAGTCTGAGTAGATTCTAAGCAGATTCATTAAATTGTCTAAAGCAGTGGCGTAACTAGGAGAGACAGGGCCCCCTAGCAGGCTTCTGCATGGGGCCCCCCTTCCTACTTACAAAATTATACATATTTGTATACTCACACATGCAAGTTACAATCACACATTTATACATTTATGCACATATGCTCATATATATAAACACACATAAAGTGACATTTACAAACACACAGCATATATACACACATACAGTATATGCAGACGCCATACACCATATACACATACAACATATACACATCACAGATGCAGCATATATATATTGCATATATGTTATATACATATCATGCAGTACAATGTGCTGCATAATATGGATATAATGATGCACATCCTCCACTCTTTAGTGTGTCAGGTCGAATGCTGGGCCCCCCTGACATTGTGGGCCCCATAGCTGCTACCACTGTAGTTACACCCCTGGTCTAAAAACTATTTTTCACTTTTTCCAATGCAAAAATGCAAACTTCTCTGGTAACAAAATGAAATACCAGTGTCATGTGCCCAAACTACTCAACTCTCTTGGTGATTGCTAGCTGTGACGTACATGGAAACCAAAGATCCAAGGCACTGCTACCTTTGATTCTGCTTAAAAAATTTCCTTCAAGACCGAAATTATGGTTAGGCTACACTCAGACGAACGTATGGGGCACGTATATAGGGCCGCGGTATATACGGCCGATATATGTCCCCCATAGACGGCAATAGGCACGGTGCCCAACGGGTACGGTACAGTGCAGCACACAGGCGGCACCATACAGCTCCATACCCTGTAGAAAGATAGGACATGTCCTATCTTTCTATGGCATACTAGGGAGAGGGGCGGGGGTGAGCCGCGCTCTCCCTCTCCTCCCCGGCACTGCCGTGTGCCCGCCGTGCTACCGTACAGCAGGCACCGGCAGTGTGCCTTACATTGTGTGAAGCTGATTATCCTTCAATGATAAGAAATAAAGGTGTAGTTTTATTACTACGGACAGGCAAAAGATGAGATAAATGTGTGTGCTGAATCTTACCCAGCACCAGAAAAGCCACTCTAGAGCCCCTTTATATATGAGCGTTTTTTTCATATGTGGGTTTTTGACGTGCAGGACCAATGGGTTTTGCCAGACTTGCGTTTTTCAATGACCAAACCCGGATCGCACTCTGATCAGACTCTGATGAAACCCTGCAACGCTTGTGTGAAAGGGGCTTTAGCAAATGACTCCTGAGTTTACTTCTAGACTTCAATTCACTGTCTACTGTGCCCCCCAGTGGTGGAAGCAGTTACTACAGTTCTTCAGTCAGTTTAAAAAGTTAGTTATGCACCCATATAGAAAAAAAATTCTGTATTTGACAATACACAATTGTAGGAGGTACGGCACATTCATTGACATGTTAGGGACAGTGTCAGGACCTTCATACAGCTAGGGCCAACCTCATTTTCAATTCTTATACTGCCTATACTTAAAGGAAATCTATTAAAATCTTTTAGCTTTTTATGCCCTGATTTTTACAAAAAAAAGCTTTGAAAATTGGGCAAATGAGCCTAAGGGACTCCAAGTTTCATAGGTGTTAATGGAGCTTGGAGCCCCTCAGGCTCATTTGCATAATTTTTTACAGCTTTTTCTCTTAAAAACAAGGGTGTGAAGCTTAAAGAAGAGTGCATCCTGTCAGAGGGGACTCAAACCAGTATGTCAGTGGGCTTGGTTTACAATCCTAAATCCTGGTGGTAGATTTCCTTTAAATTCTAATGTGACGGGTCCAGTCTGTCACAGTTTTTAAAAATGAATACAAAATGTGTTGGATTTGCATGGAAAAGCCTGTATATGATCAGTTTCTGTTATCTCCCGTTACCAGGTACAGGATACCTACAAAGTGTTACTCTAGTCTCCGCTCATCCTGGTCCGGGGGATTCGGCTCCTTGGGTAGAGACATGTGATTGTCCGGTGGGCTACAGAGGGGATTCCTGTGAGCAGTGTGCCCAAGGATACTACAGGGAATCTCCAGCACTGGGGGCTTTCAGCAGATGTCTTCCTTGTAGATGCCAAGGGGGAGGCCGCTGTGACCCAGAAACAGGTTCTTCTATTAATTCCTCTTTGGTTATAATGAGTTTCTTCACATACAGCGTTACTGAATATTTTGTGTTGCATTTTTATGATTTATCAGGTGACTGTTATTCTGGTGATGAGAATCAGAATTTAGACTGCGCTGACTGCCCACATGGACAGTATAACGACCCCCGGGACCCCCAGAGATGTCTGTCCTGTCCTTGTGGTGCTGGCATAGGATGTTTATTGTCTCCTGAAACTCAGGAACCTGTGTGTGATCACTGTCCTGCAGGCCATAGTGGTGAGTAACATGAATGTTGTATGGAAGAAAAGCAAACGTTCTAGTCTGTGTGATTCTTCTTGTTTTTTTCATCTATGGCCTCCTTACTTCTAAAATAAACTTTTAGAATTATGCTACTGAGCCTGAAGGGTTCCGGGGGCTGTTACCAGAGCCCCTCCATGGTGTAGCTTCACAGGCTGTTACACTGTGCAGGCATACTTCTCCAACCTACTGTATTCTAAAAATTCCTGTGCTGTAGTGAGATTACGTCAAGCAGAGTGCGGGGGAAGTGCTGAGCAGGAGTAGAGGGGAGGGTGAGACATAGTAACAGTCTGTGAAGCTGCAGCACGGAGGGTCTCTGGTAACACCCCCAGTCGGCCCTTCAGGCTCATTAGCATAATTTTAAAAGTTGCTTTTAGAAGAAAGGAGACCATGGACAACAAATATAAGAAGATTACCACAGTCATGGTGCCTGGATCTATGAGTAAGAGTCCCTGGTTTATCATGCTGGATTTTGATGGTAGATTTCCTTTAAGAGATATATCAATTTACAGTAGGGGGAGGATTAACACACAAAAAAGTTGAAAGAGTAGCTTGGCTGCCTAGCGAGGGGCTGTACAGCAATGAAGAGATTTCTCACACCATTGCAAAAGAGTTTCCCAAGTCCAGCTACAATCTGGGAAGATGAATGCACTTTTCACCGTCCTGCTGCTACTAACCAACACACAAGAAGATATGGTTACAAAGATGTCCAGAGACAAATGTATCACTGTGTGCAGATTTCCATAGTGAAAACTGCTGACAGATTCCATTGAAGTGTTATCCGAAAACTCTAGAAGTAGTTTCTGCTTTTATCTCAGAGACAACTTCAGTTTATACAACCGCTGTCTTCTCTCCATTACACAAATATATTTCTCCTATTGATTTATATAATACGAGAGGCAAATATTGTGTTACAAAAGTTATAAATCTTATTATGGATAATACTATTATTATTATAACTATTCCCACACCAGGTCCTCGCTGTGAAATATGTGCAGATGGATATTTTGGTGATCCTGAGGGAGAACACGGACCCCGACGCCACTGCACGCCTTGTACGTGTAACAGCAATATCGACCCCCATGTATCGGGAAACTGCGACAGAGTGAGCGGAGAATGTCTGAAATGTATCTATAACACCGCAGGATTCTACTGTGAGCGCTGCAGGGAAGGATACTACGGTGACCCCATGGATCCTAACCCTGAACGCAAATGTATAGGTAACAATTAATAAGCAGTTCTATAGGCTCCCTAGTGTCATGGCTGTATGAGGGACATGTTGTGCAGCTGAATATGGTGTTTCCTTCTTGTCTTGCAGCCTGTGCCTGTCACCCAGTGGGTTCCCAGCAGCTGAGCTGTCAGAAGGATAGCTCTTGTGTGTGCAAACCTGAATTCTATGGGGAGAACTGTGATCAGCCGCAGTGTCCTAGTTGTTATTCGCAGGTCAGCAGCCAGGTACGTCACTATAGAGTCCTTGTATACCAACCATTCACTTACCGTATAGAATTCATAGAACAATATAACTCATGCATATGATTGCTTTCTCTAGATGACTTTGTACAGGAGACAGCTGCAGGGTCTGGCTGGTGCTGGCAATGGCCAAAGTCAGGCGACTGATCTACGTTACCTACAGGAGCAAATGAGGAGAGCGGAGGAGGCCTCTAAAGCCATGTTACGAGATTCCGAGTCTGCTCATGGTGAGATGTGCACTGATATAAGAACGTATAGACATGGTGACTACATGTAATAATCCTTCCATGGGAAAACTAAATGGACCACATTTTTTGTCTGACTTTAAAGAACAGTCGGACTGAATTGTGTCATACGCTCAATGTTAAAGGTTCCCCCAAAAATTTTTGGTTTACTCTGTGGGGAGCTGTGCAGGGGGCGCCAGATTCATGAAGTATGTGCGCCACAATTCCGGAATCTAGCGCCCCCTACACACTACACAGGAAAACTGCACTTGTTTTCTATAAATGTGGTCCAATGGGTCACAATTACTAAGGTCCTTGCGCCAGTTTTCTGCACCTTCTTTTAGGTGCCAACTGCTTGCATATGTATTTAAGAAGTGTCTGCACCACAATAGTGTCGCACATAAACCTTTTGTGGCGCAGTTGCACTAGGCTTCATGCGACATAAATTAGGGGGCGTTCAGTGCTCAGTCGGACCTTGCGCCAGATTTATCATGCAAAGTCTGACAAAAGTGTGTTGCAAGCCCTATGGTGCACCAGAAAGAAGTTGGTGCGCTCTGGCAGAGCAGGATGGCGCCAGATTCATGAAGAACGGGCGCCAGAAATCCTGAATCTAGCGCCCCCTGCACTATACACAGGCAAACTGCATTTAGTGAATGTGCCCCAATATGTTTGTGAAATTTTTTCCGCAGGTGAGGAGCAATCCCTGCAGAGACAGATGTCCGGGCTCCAGGAGTTACAGACAGAGACCCAGAATGACCTCGAGCGGGTGCAGACAAAGCTACAAGGAGCACAATCCCAGTCCAGCCAGTACCAAAACCAATTACAGGACTTAAAGGGGAAGATCACAATTGCAATGCAACAACTGAACAGCGGCAAAGCTGAACTTAACAAACTGGTGATTATCTGATTTTCCCTTTCCCTGCTTGTAATATACGAGTCTGCTGAGCATTATTATATATACTGCGGCCTCATACGGTTCCATCCATCACTGACATATTATCTGGTGACTTAAACCAGTTAGTGACTACAGACATGTCCCTCGGCCACATCTACATCTATAGTGATATTGTACTTTATTGAATTAAAGTTGTATTCTTTTCTGATAAAATAATATTATATATATATATATATATATATATATATATATATATATATATGTTTAGCAAGGATCCAATCTCTGAGTCTCCTGCTTATCCTGAGGATATTTTAGCTTTATTCACTAAAATGTGACTAATATGGCAGTAAAGAGGTAGCAGCAATGTTTTTTTTTATCCTTTAACATTTTTGTCATTTTTCCTGTTACAGGCATTTTCTTCTGTAGATTCATCCTGGAATTCCAATTCTTTTTCACAAATTAGTCAGGAGGCCCAGAATATAGCAAACAGGTAATAATTCATCAACTCTCTTAGGCTCCCCCACGCAATGAAAACCATGATATCCCATCATTGTATCATGTCCATAACCAAAGTATAACACTACACCCAAATATACTGTACATAGAGTAGAGTGTCTGCACATGGTAGAGTTGTGTTCATGGAGCCTATACAGTGGGGCACATTTACTAAGGGTCCGCGGACCGCATTTCCGCCGGGTTTCCCGTCGATTTCCGTTTTGTGCCGCATTTAACAGGGGTTTTTGTTGCACGCGATCGGATTTTGTCGGTTTTCACGCGACACAAATCGGGTGGGCGGGCCGTCGGACGATCTGACAGATCCGGACAAACCGTGGTATTGAACATTCAAATTGTGTCGCATATAATGCACTTACATGCACCGGGAAGAAGATGGTGAACTCCGACGGACCTGATCGGGGAAGCCACACACGCAGGATTTCATGCACGCTGTAAGTGAATCGCAGCAGCTGTGGTTTCTCATCTGGGATCGCACCTCAGGGATCGCGCAGGGACAGGTAAGTAAATGTGCCCCAGTGTCTATAGCCATGTAGTACAGAACCAATCGACACTACTGTATATTAAGTGGTACCACAGTACAGTGTTATTTTTCCATAGAAGCAAAGCTTTTTATTAAAAAAAAAAAAAGTTTATTGAATATATCAAAAAATCTGAAAACTAAAAGGAAATGTATTCCAAATCCAGCATGATAATCCAGGGGCACTTACTCATAGATCCAGTCACTGTGACTGTGGTAATCTTCTTATATCTGTTATCCATGGACTCCCTCCTTCTATAATCAGCATTGAAAATTATGATAATTAGTATGAAGGGCGCTGGGGATTCATTTCCAGAGCCATCTGTGCTGTAGATTCACAGGCTGTTACACTGTGCAGGAGCATTTCCCCTTCCCACTGTATGCTGAAACTTCCTCTGCAGCAGGAGGAAGGAGTAGGGGGATAGCATAACATACATCAATTGCTTTTGAAAGCATTTAATGGCAATATTTTGTTGCGTCAGGTTTTGTCACTAGGGAGCAGCAATAAATCAACAGTGTTTTGCTGTTGCCATGGAGGGTGAAAGGATTGCAAATATGTAATTATGTAATCAATGTTTCTATGACAACTATTTTATCCCATTGGTCTGCACTGACCGCAAGTCATAGCCCATCAGCAAAGAAATTCAAGCTGATGAGATCCATGCGTCTCAGTGGATTGTAGGATTTGACATGATATTCAATATAATTATTTGCCTTGGTCCTTCATGTGATGTCACCAGGATTGTACATTTGTAGAATGATGTCACAATGGATTGTATCCATTTCACCCAATAATAATATTAAACGCACCGTCCACCCTACTATCAGCACGTTAAGAAAAATGTAATTCTTTGATGTAACTTTCCTTGAATAATTCATCTCCTTGTCATACAGACTTTCCCAAGAGGCTCAGATGATAAGTCAGGATGCAGCTGATGCCCTTGCAGATACCCAGAGAGCAATGCAAATCCTGCGTAATGGAGATGTGGACCTCGGGGCCGCAGACAGACTAAGAACAAGGTACAGATGGATACAGGGGCGTAACTAGAGGGGGGTGCAGAGGTTGCGATCGCACCCGGGTCCAAGAGGTTTAGGGGGCCCTTATGGTGTCACTATCCCATATGAGAAGACTATTACTATAAACCATACATTATAGTCAGGGGCCTGGCACAGACTTTGCACTGGGCCCATCAGCTTCTAGTTACGCCACTGGATGGATATAACGCAGAGGGGGTCCTAATAATATTACATGTACGGCCTCATAAACACAAGTGTTGTTTGCATCCGTGTGCTATGCCCATTCAAGCTTTTTTTACGGATCTGTAGAAAATATGGAGCAATTCCTATTTCTCCTTCCCATAGAAGTCTATGAGAAGGTGAAAAATACGGACAACGCCAGATGTCACACAGGTGTCATCTTCATTCGCTCCTTAATTGCAGATCACTCGCCAGGTAACACAATCACGTGACCCTTCAAGGGTTCGGGACGGGCAAGTGACGTCATGGCTACAGCTTCATTTTTTTATGCGGATCCACAAATGAGGATGACACTAGAACGTTTTTGCGGACATACGGCTCAGCAACAGACTACACACTAATGATACATGGAGAGCAAAACGGACCACAGATCCACACATTTGTGTCCAGGCAGCCTAAGCCAGTGATGCTTTCTATTTTGCTTCTTGTATAAGAATGGTTCAAATCAATAACTGATTGACAAAGGAAATCTCCCATCACAATCCATCATGATAAACCAGGGACACTTACTCATAGATCCAGGCACCGTGACTATGGTAATCTACTTATATTTATTATCCATGGCCTCCTTCCTTCTAAAATCTTCTTTTAAAATTATGCTAATGAGGCATTACCAGAACCCTTCTGTGTTGTAGCTTCACAGGCTGTTACACTGTCTCACCCTTCCTCCTGCTCTCTTGGGGGGGGGCTGCTGTAGCCCACTGTAAAAGCCTGTGAAGCTGCAGCAAGGAGGGTCTCTGGTAACCCCCTTTCCCCAGAGCCCTTCTGGTTTATTAGCATAATTTGATTTTAGAAGGAAGGAGGCCATGGATAACAAATATAAGAAGAATTACCACAGTTCCGGTGCTTGGATAAATGAGTGCCCCTGGTTTATTATGCTGGATTTCGATGATAAATTTCTTTTTAATTCAATCCATTTTTGTTGAGTGCTTTCTTTGATGACAAGCTCTTCAAAAAGTGTCCGGATCCCTGGAGGCCATCTCTTTGTGGTGGGGGACCAATCAATTGTTTAGTTCTTCTGCAGCACCACCACAGGGGAAATATATTATTTCACTATGAAACACATACAAACTATATGTATTATGTGTGCAGATTGGGCGATGTCCGTACACAGACTGCAGAACTAGAGAGCGAGGCTATCCGATCCGCAGCAGCCGCAGAGAGGTCCTACCATGAGAGCATGCAAACAGCCCGGGCGTTGGCGCAGGCTTCTCTTACGGATCATTTGGGATTTCAGGTAATGATGTCAGCCAGACCACAACATACTGTATAATTACTTGTTCCAATTTCCTATGATTCTCCTGATAACAATAGTTTTGGCCTTTGGCAATGTTGCATTCAATTGAACATGTCTAGGAGATTTTCCTGACATCAATACCTAAAAATGTAAAAAGGTCAAAAAACAAATATTGTGATGCAAAGTTACATATGAAATTTAGATAAATGTTATCAGGTAGCGTAACATACAAAAATACAAAAAAATCAAGATGAAACATAGGCTAATGTATCTATGGAAACTGGAAAAAACCTCCTGAACCTGATGTTCTCTGCACATATTGAAGTATGGAGTGGAGAACTATACAGTTATAATGGTCATAGCAATCATGATATTATATACAGTATATTATTTGTGTATATACATTTATATATATACAGTGCTCCATGGCTTAGCTAGGCATAAACACTAAACCTGAATAAAGGAAATTTAGCATCAAAATCCATCATGATTAAGGGGCACTTACTCATAGATCCAGACACCGTGACTTTTGTAATCTTTTTATATTTCTAAAATCAACTGTTACAATTATGCTAATGAGCCTGAAGGGCTCCCGGGAGGTTTACCAGATGCCCCTGTGCTATGGCTTCACAGGCAGTTACACGGTCTCAGCCACTTCCCCTCTCCCTCTGCCTGATGTAATCGCACAGCAGCAGAGGAAGTTTTATCACACAGTGGAAGGGGGAAATGCGTCCTCCAATAGAAGCTCTTCAAGCTCATTAGCATATGTTTAAAAATTGATTTTAGAAGAAATGGTCCATTAGTATGGGGACACCCCGGTGACAGCAGGTGGTTTAAAGTTCCTTTATCTTGGTCATATAAGTACCATGATGATTAGGACAGCTTTGGTGCTTTATACTATAAACCCTGGCTTCCTATAATCCAGGAATTCACATAATCCAACAAAACACACGTACGGAATGTTTTTCCGGGAAAAGATACATTTAACTATAGAGTTCATTGGGCTTCCGTCCCAGTGTCATTTTGCCAGATTGGGTTGGAAAACTTTTTTCATCTATGCTTTTTCAGTGCAATGGAGGCGGGTTAAGGAGTTCATATTGATTTAGGACAGGAACTGATGTGAGTGATTACACTGTGATGTAAATTAAAGAAATTCATTAGTATATAGAAGTTTTGAAAACACGATGACATGAATCTCAGAGAGTGATGTTTTGCCCCTTTTGTAAATTCCTCAGCTTCTATATATAAGGTAATAATTCTTACCTGCTATTCATAAGCCAGATTTCTCCCAATGACAAATGACGGGTGAAATGCCGGACATACCTACCTGTCAGATGTGGGGGTATTCCTCAGTACCTGGTGATGATGACTGGGAAGCATCTGCTTGTTATAAAGACTCACAGTGATACATCTTCTCCATGATCAGGGGGAGATGGAGCGTCTGAGAGAAGAATCCTTGTCCCTGAGAACCTCCGTGGAAGAAGAGATGTCGCAGATCAAAAATCTACAAAGCAAATTTACAATCCGGGAACAGGATGTAGAGCAACAGCTTCAGGAGGGACAAAAGAATCAATTGGTAAGGAAAATAAACATAAATCATCACTGCCACCAGTCTTCACTTATACATCCATAGGGGGTTCACTGCACCCTAAAGCTTCTTCTTACTGTAGGTAGAGATGATCCAATATATTCGTAGGTTTATTATGAATAAGGTAATTTTCTGGCACAGAATCGAATCTGAATAATATTTTATGATCCACTTCAGAAGAATCTTGTATAGATGATGAAAATAGAAGTCTAACGGATTCATTAAAATCAATGGACTTTTGATGGTTTCTGGTATGGTCCGATTAAAAAGGTAAAAGGTAGTGAAAACAGTAAACTAAAAAGTTCATAGAAAGTTTATGAAACAAGAGAAGCCATTTTTACAACAACCTGTGTTTTAGAGGACTAAAGTTGGTAATACAAGAATTTCCAGGACAATTAAAGGGGTGTTCCCATTTCGGCTAAATTAATGTTATTTATAAATAATGTTTAGATTATCAAAAATTATAGAATTTTCTTATATACTTTATGTATCAATTCCTCACTGTTTTCTGGATCTCTGTTTGCTCTCATTGTATATAAATCTTCATTGTTTATTTCCAGTGGAGAGAAATCGGACCATGGTCACACAGGTGTCACAGAGAATAATGAGAGCTGTGTGTTATAACGAGCTGTGCACCTGTGTGACCAGGGTCAGATTTCTCTCCACTTGAAATAAACAATGAAGCTTCCTATAGAAGGACAGCAAGCAGAGATCCAGAAAACAGTGAGGAATTGATACATAAAGTATATTGGAAAATTGTATAACTTTTCATTATTCAAACAATAACATTCACTTTCTGAAATGGGACAACCCCTTTAATGGAACTTTGATTCTGACCTGAAAGATGCAAAAAATTTGTAGAAGCTTCAGTGAATGGAATCTGAAATGATTTACTCATCTCAAATTGTAGGTGTGCCTGTACTAGTGCTCTTCATGTATTACAAGAAGTAAGGATATGGGCAGGGCCGTCACCAGCACTGTGCATACCCAGGCAATGCCCGGGCTCAGAGTTGCTGGGGGGCCACATAATTTCACTGCAAAGGGGCCCGACTGAGGCTCTGTTGCCCAGTGGCCTACTGAAACCTAGAGCCAACTCTGCCTGTATGGATACTGAACAGGTGTCCAATGCTGAATAACCCAAGGGTGTGCCAGTCATGAGGCAAGTTGAGCCTCTCACCTCAGGCACCAGCAACTGCAGGATGGTGGTAACAAGTATCAGGGGTAAATCCGGATTTAACCTGTCAGCATGCTTGGAGAACACACATACTAAAATAATAACATGATATGCAAATATTGGATAGGAAGTAGAGGTGTGCCGGTTTATAGTTTGCCTCTGACAGCATTTCACTTCTGCATACACTGTACACTATAAACCTATATAAGCCGTACCATAAAGGCGCCTTCTATACTTAGCTCAGCTCTCAAATATTATTATGATGGCAAGCCTGAAACCATGTGGCCTGAGCAATAGCGAATGTAATATTTCCAATTCTTATTGACATCTCTAGTATCCTGGGAATATTTTCCTTCAATTTAGGCAATTGTAATCTGATTTTTCTTGTATTTCTTGCAGTTGGCAGATCAGTTGCTATCACGTGCGAATGCTGCAAAGAATAAAGCAGAGAATGCGATGCAGACAGGGAATACCACTTACTACGCTATAGAAGGGATGCTGAGCAGCCTTAAGGGTGAGTACAGACAGACGTATTGCTGTATAAGAGCGTGCACCCCAAGAACAGAGTCTTTTTTTTCAAAGAATGTTTACATTGTGCCATTTTAAGTCTTTTAAGTTACAATTTCTATATAAAGAGGGATCTGTCACCACTCCTGACATCTCTGGTGAAAACTTTTCTCATGAAATTCTCCAGTCTCTTCTCTCTCACCACTGAACTGACATTCACTCTGCTGAATTCCCCTTGGTTTTATAGAAAGAGAAATCATATTACATGCCCCCCATAGAACTCTTTAGAGAGAGATGAGGGGAGAATGACAGAGTGAGAGGAATAAAGAAACAGGCACAAATATTTTCCTGTGGCAAAGAGTATATATATTTGTTTTCATTTCATCCCAAGTACTGTTCAGTATTGTTGTGTAATGTCCCCCATTCTGCTGCTTTGTGTCAGTTAGAAGACAGGAGCAGAATTCTATTTTGTGTAGCATATGGCAGCCTCAGGCTTCCTAATCCGCTATGAGACAATTGAGAATCAAATATAGAATAGATATGATATAAATAAAGTCAATGATATGATATAACTTCAACGAGACACTATAATGTTAGACAGGGACTAACTTAAGACATGCTACTAGCACGTTTAATTATGCTGCTGGCATGTTTAATTATGACACATCATAGACTATAAAACATGGTCTAATTTACTGTATTTTTACTTCTTTAGGGTTTGGAGACACGGTAGGGGACCGACGTACAGAAGCTGAAGATGCACTGAGGCGTCTCCCAGAGATAATGCGGCAAACTCAAGCAGCTGCGGGCACCACAGAGGATGCGGGCGCTGCGCTGAAGGGGGCAGAGAGGGATGTTGGCACAGCAAGTGGAAATGCCAGGGAGGCACTAAGTATTACAACTGCAATAGAAGAGGTAAAGCTGAAACCATAGAGGGCAATATTAATATGCCTGATGTCTATAGCTCTGTCTTATTCTATTTCTCACTCACAACACACTTCTATTAAATCCCGGAGATGTCTTGAAGTCAACTCAATGACAGTTTCCCACAGACTTTTTAATCCTAATTCCCAATCTGCTCTTATAATTAACATTACTGCTTCCACTTTCCTGTCGGCAAACTGCATTGATTCATTGGGCGTCCAGGTCCTGTGTCATCATCATCATTATCTCCTCTCCACTAACTCTTCCTTCCTCATGCAACCGTTATCTGTGCCATACTCCAAGGAATTCTCTGTCATCTTATGTCTAGAGGAGGGAGGTAAAGGGAGGAATAGCTAGCAGAGCAGAGAGGAGATAATAATGATGACAGGTTGCCTTTAAGACATTAGAAGTATATACATAGAGGTTAAAAAAAAGATTCTACTTTTATTCTGAAACCATCAGAACTTTGGAACTTGGATTTTAGCTCTTCAGTGGTTGGAAACGTCAGGGGGAAGACGGGATAATCATGAAAAGCAGGAAAGTCAACAATCCCAAATTCTTACAGGGCTTTTTGGTTATAGTGCCTTAGAAAGTCATTAGGAGAACCATCTCCTCAACTTTTTGTGTGGAATACTTTTTCTACACTAGGATGAACAATTATGGGCTTTCAAAAGTTCATTTCAATACTAGATAGACTAGATGCTGGTGTTTTGGGGAAAAAAGAATCACATCTCAAGGGCTAAGGTGGAGTCCTTATCCAGTTGCTTGTAAGTCACACTTTCTAGTGAACTTGCAGGGATGAGTAAAGTCCATGAATGCTACTTATCACCTGGGGCAAATGTTCTTTCCCTCGAAGATTTGAACTTTCTTGGATCTTTGACCTATTGCGACCTCCATTTGTAAAAGATATGGGAGGCATATGATGTAGCTGGATGAACCCAACCCTAGTTTAGATTTAAAATGTGAAGGAGATGCATGAGTTGCATAATACATACTGTGCTTTACTTGACTTCTCAGGACATGAAGCAAATGAGCCTTGATGCAAACAGTACAGCAGAACTGGCCTTGACGTTGGAACGAGAATTTGCACAGTTGCGAAAAATGGTGACTGGAACAGCTGAAGACTTGGATGGAAAGACTCGGGTGGCAGAACAAGACAGTGCCGCAGCTCAAGGGGTAGGTATTTTCTACTGTACATTTGCTTATGTAGTTCCTGCTTTTTGTCATGGTATGTACTGACCACAGTAGACAATCCTTGGTGTAAAGACAGAAAACACTGCCACACCTTTCCACAGGTTGTGTGTGGTATTGCATCTCAGCTCCATTCCCTTTGGTGAAACCAAGATGTATTATAAGACACAAGCCATAAAATGTTTCATCGCTACTGAATGATTAGATTTTGTGAAGAAATAATAATTATCAAAGACTTACAATGTCTCTGGTGATGTATCTTCTTTGTCATCCTCCAGATTGCTGCCAGTGCACTGGAAGCCGAGGCCGGGGCTAGCGCCACCTTTGGTGCGGTAACAGAAACGCTGAACGCCCTTGATCATGTACTGAGTCTACTGGGTAAGAGACGCTGATGATTTATCATCTCAAGGTGTTAGCTATCCCTGCGGTGATCAGATTACTATCGGGCTATTAGTAATTCAACACCCGCTGAGCCTCTCTAGGCCTTTGACACCACAAATTAGATTTCAGTGAAGAAATTGGGTAAATCCTGCCTGCAGTGTATAGGTTTATCCTTTGTGGCTGATTTCTCTTTCGCAGTTTGGGTGTAGTCCTGTCATGTATAGATCATGTATCTGCAAGCCTAAAGCCTTTATTTGGCAGTCCTATATGCTTCACAGTTGCAAACAATTAGAAAGAATTAGACTGCACACCCGTTGTATGTCCCTTTGGTTAAAAAGTAGAACACGTGCTAGTTGGAAACATTTTTACTGACCTGACTATGTATTTCAGTGGGTCAGTGAAATAGACAGTCAGCACCATGACGGCATTCAAGCCCCGTTTGGGAAAAACTGTGGGCTGCTTGGGGACGCTCATGACATAAAAGGAATAAAAGGAGGCCAGACATGCAACTTACATACACACAGATGCCGAAGGGATGCAAATTGGCCATGAAAAATAGATGTTAAATGGGTTTTCCAAAAAAGGAAGTGGTGGGATAGGGCCTAGCTTGCTGATTGGCGAGGGTGTCAGTGATGAGACCCCCACAGATCACAAGAAAGAGGGGTCCGATATGGTCCCAGGTACCTCACTCAGCAACCGCCTGGTCCATTAATTTCGAGGAAGAACGAAGGGTCCGGAGGAGGTACCGGCACCCCATTAGACCCCTCATTCTCCTGATTTGTGGGGGTCTCATCACTTAGACACCAACGATCAGGAAGTTAGGATAAGGCCTAACTTACTTGTTGGAAAAACCCTCTGAATATCTGGTTTTCATGGCCAAAAATCGGCTTGGTCATGGCTTAAGCTTTAGAGAAAATTGATACTTGCTATATTTTATTGCAACACATTTAGGCTTTTTTCACACGAAGCAACACCGATAGAGCACATTCTATCTTTTTTCGGGAGATGTCACGGCACGTGTGTGCTCACCATACTGTGCTGTGCACAATGCACTTCAATGGAGGCCATATACTAGCTGCCATTCATACAGCTAGTATATGGTAGTATATACGGTAGTGTGAAAGGGGCCTTAAATGGATAAATCAATGCCAAAATGCTTTGGAAAAGACTTGCATAAGACTCATAAAGTATGATATGTACAGAAGGCTTAGTTCACTACTCTGATGAGGCAAAAGCTCTAAACAAAACTCTATGGGAATTGATGGCAAACAAAATTGCTTCCATTCACCATCAGCGTTTGGTTCCCATCATGCTCTTTCAAATAATATGTTCCAACATATGCAGAATCTGGGCCTTATTCTTCACCAAAATAGGTAATCCAATACTTGTCATTGAAATCTGCACCTCTAAATTGTCTATTTCCTTTCATTTTGCAGACCAGCCTGTAGAAGGAAGTGAAGAAGGGCTAAGAGCGCTGGAGACTAGTATGCGGATTGCTCGCACAAAGGTCACAGGGGAGCTCAGGCCCGCATTAGAGGTGCTGGAGTTGGCGGCTAAAAATCAAAAACAGGAAATTCTCATTTTAGAGAAAGAAATCAAACAAACTGTCCTTGACATCCAAAACTTGCGTGATATACGCAAGACTCTGCCGCCAGGGTGCTATAGTACCGCTGCTATTGAAAGACCTTGAGCGAAATGTGATGGGTCATCAAAGAGGCACCAAGAGCCACATGGTCACTCCACCTCACCCATACTGGGTGCAATATGCTGCAGTATTGATGTTTTTTTTAAATTTCTGTATTGGTCCTGGTTGCGAGAGGACTCATCTAAAGAACTACCTGAAACTATGAACGTTGTCTCTTTCAGAGAGACCACCACAAATCTGCTTTATACTGTCCCTATTTATTTATTAATAAACATTTGATTACATTTTGAGCGTTTCTCCATCTTTGGTCAAGGTCACGACTCGAGACACATTCTAGCAAAGCAAAATCTTTATTGGTAAAACAGCGACATTAATATGAACAGAACCATACACTAGTCAAAGAACTGCAGTCAAACCCTCTGAACATGACACTAACCCCCACTTTTGTTGATTTGTTGTTTTTTTTTGCAATTTACAGAATTTGTTTGTGTTGATCCCTTTTGTCATCCTAAATTCAATGGTCCCTATTAACAGGACTGCAAGAAGACCTGTTGTAATAGAGTCCTATAAAGAGGCCAATAAGGGATGGTAGTACACCGGGTCACCCTGGTTTTATGGAGCAACGTTACGGTACATTTGCATTTTGTAGGAAAAGTATCCATTACATGCCATAAATCAAGCCAAACCAACATCTGATGAGAATGTATGGGCGCTGATGTATACAAGGCAGTGTGACTATGAAGCTATGCATGCTGTCTAATATGAAAAGATATGTCCGGATAAGAAGATCCCTAAACCATAGATTATGGGCGCACTAAGGGGTCAGTGGTGTTAACATAGCAACCTTATAATTATGGGTCTAAAACGCGTGTTTTCTTTGTTAATTTGTTAACAGTATCTACACTCTACAATCCTCATGCTCTACAATAGCCCTTTCAGATGTAGGTTTATATTATATTTTGTATCGTTCTACAATCTGCTAAAGTCATGACTAAATTTGTATGTGACAAGACTTTAAGAACCAATGAAAGCGTCTCAATGTCCGCAAGTCCAATTGAAATGGTAGCAGCTCATGATACCTGTAAAGGGTCTATACAAGAGGGGGGATGTACAGATTTATGGGTGAATGACTGAAAACTGCTACTTGATCTTTTAGGTCATGAGTACTAAGGCAGTCATACAGTTGCAAAAAGAGGGGGCTATACATAGGGTCTACAATACCATTTCGACATGGCTGGAGTAAATACTGAGGCTACATATAGGTGTGCTTCCAAAATAGCACCTTATGCTCAAAGTCAAAAATATATTGTCCATTTTTAGTCGCTCCATCTGGGCATTTATCCCAGGTTCTCCCTGTTCATCCCACACCTTTCCTCTTGGACAGGAGGTTAGTAAAGGTTATGATAACACCATGGAGATAGAAGCACAGGAAGAACATGCTAGTTGCATGCAGAATGCCTATGGAGGGAAGGCAGCAACAACCCCCTTCTCTTGGTACCCACAGTCCTCTAGTGATAGGAAGAGGACACGGATATCGATCGTATCCCCAGTTACTACCAGTAAAAGAGAAAATAAACATTCAAAGTCCTAAATGAATCATAAACTCCCACCCCCAGATCCTGACCAACAGAGGAGTAAATATGTACACACCCAGTACGGCATAATGTGCAGGGCACTGAAATGGGCGATATTGTACCCCACCCTCCCCGTAATATACACAGAATGGCTCTACACATCGGAAAAACACTGCCCCAAACACTTCCAGAAGTACAGGGAGTATCCCCTCACCTTGGGCTTTGGAGTCATAAGATATTAGAAGTGAATGAGTAAGGCATAGAGGTGAGGAGGACAGTAATGCGTGGGGTAAGAGGTATCATGATCCGTGAGGAGACAGTGGTGAGTAGTGAGTAATAATACATTGTATTGTGATGATGAAGGCGAGCACGAGGCGACACCTAGGCGAGGAACAACGAACAATTACGGTCACCCCGATGTATTGATATAAAGCTGACTTTTCAGTACGTAGTCAATGACCGGTTGCATCAAGTAATCCACCACGTGTCCATCTCCATGCTGCAAGGCCAACCTGAAGAAGACAAAAATGGACAACAAATGTGGTCAACTTCTATATTGTTCTTAGTCTTATCTTTTTATATGATATAAATTATTTGATATATCTATGATATAGGTCCCCACTCTTATGCCACCAATGTGGTTAATCCAAATAGCTAAAAGTCTGGACAAATTACACTTGGGAACGGAATGGGCATTACCTGCTCTTAGTGGAGCTCACATGGGACATCGGATGATTGGCATCATCTTTAACCACAAGGATGTTGTTCTGTAAGGGAAGGATTAGCAGAATTATTCACAACATTCACACATGGATATATTCTCAAAATTAAATAAATCATTCCCTAAGCATAAATATTCATGAACATATGTACCGATTCTCTGGAATGCCCTACCCCGGTCTATCAGACTAATACCCAACCTTCAAAGCTTCAAACACGCTCTTAAAACCCATCTCTATAGACAAGCCTATTGCACTCACTAACGGTATGAAATTTCAACTCTCTCTTTACTAACCCATCCTGTGTCCTCCTCCCGTCTGTTATCCGGCAAACACCAGATGCCAAGCTCCAGGTTTATCTGCAGTCACACTCACCTAGGACATTGTATATAAGATGACGGATGATGAGTGGTTCAAGCAGCAGCATCTTTGTTTATTAAATTATTTTATTCTGTTCCCCTATAAAGAATGGCTGGACCCTTATACAAACCCTTATACTTCTTGTGTCACTCCCTTCATCCTCATAGACTGTGCAGTGACCTCATTCATACTGTTCCATATGACTATGTTTTTACGTTGTAATGTCTATGGAATATGATAAGGCATAATATAAGATATACATAAAGATTATCATTAAAGGGAACCTGTCAACGGGGACCTCATTTTCACTTAAGACAGGTTACAGAAGCCCATTGCAGCTGGATTGAAAATATGTCTTTCTACTTTCTCTAAGTATTTGCATTTCAATATTATTGTGTGTTATAACTTACCTTGCACCCTGGCAGGATACTCTGTGTAGTCCCAGGGGTTTGGCTTTGGTTTGGATACATTTCAAAAAACAACATGTGACTTGTCTGTGCCGCAGCCTGCTCAGCTCTTGGCCCCCACCTTTGTGCTTCTGTACAGCTCCTGCTTCCCCCACTGATGTCAGCTCACCAGGCTGTGACCTCTGTGAAGGAGCAGGAGGGAGGAGCTGTACATAAGCACAAAGGTGGGGGGCTGAGAGCTGAGCAGGTTGCGGCACAAGCAAGTCACATGTTGTTTTTTGAAATGCAACCAAACCAAAGCCCAACCCCGGGGACTACACAGAGGATTCTGTCAGGGTACAAGGTAAGTAATAACACACAATTATATTGCAATGTAAACCTTCCATGAAACGCAGTCTAGTAGTATCAACAAAAATGTGAAATGGGAACCATTTCCATTGGTTTTGTTATTTATATAGCGCCCCCTCTATTTTTCAAATAATAGAAAAAGTGTCTTAAAGCTTAAAGGGAGTTTCTCATCTGGGCATTCACACTTAATTTAATTCAATTGATATATTGAAACGTTTCTTCAATTGTTATTTTTTAAAAATGTACCTCTATGATGATAGTTCCCATAAATTTAGCCATGTTGTCCCTTAAAAACAAGATAGCCCCCCACAGTCTTGATCTGCGCATACACCTAGTCAGGTCCACACTTATACACCTTAATAATATCTAGGTTTAGTGGTTAGCACTACAGCCTTGCAGCGTTGGGGACCTGGGTTCAAGTACCATCCAGGTCAACATCTGCAAAGAGTTTGTATGTCCACTCCATGTTTGTGGGGGTTTCCTCCGGGTACTCCGGTTTCCTCCCACACTCCAAAACATACTGGTAGGTTGATTAGATTGTGAGCCCCATGGGGACCAGGACTGATTTGGCAAACTCTGTGCAACGCTGCATAATCTGTGTACGCTATATAAACAAAGGAATTATTATTATTATTCTGAGAATATCCCTTTGAGTT
The DNA here is from genome assembly GCF_040894005.1 of Engystomops pustulosus. Taxonomy (NCBI): domain Eukaryota; kingdom Metazoa; phylum Chordata; class Amphibia; order Anura; family Leptodactylidae; genus Engystomops; species Engystomops pustulosus. The sequence continues at coordinate 76,078,008 of NC_092420.1, forward strand.
TCTTTTCTCTATTCCCCTCTTCATCATGTGTACTTCATGTACAAACTCCTTGAGCAATGGGACATCACTTCCTCTTACATCACAAGTCGCCTTTGTGGTCCAAGAAACCACAGATTGCCAGAAGCTATAACCCAACACTTCAGGCCAAGCCGTCAGTCAAACATTGGAGTACAAGAGTGGCGTGGGAATGGTGAGCCGGAGCTGGTTTAGAACAATTTCTCTTTTTTTTAGCACACCAGCCTCCACAGGGTTTTTCAGAATTGCTGGAACACCCCTTTAAGTATATTGGGGCACATTTACTTACCTGGTCCAGTCTGGATCCCGCGGCGCGTAGTCCGACGAGGATTCGGGTCTGCCGGTATTCACTAAGGTCGTGCGCCCGATATCCAGCAGGTGTCACTGCTGCGCCGAGGTCCGCCGGAGTTCACCATCTTCTTCCTGGTGCATGTTAGTGCGTGATCTTGCGACACAAATCGTTTTTCAAATTCCGCAGTTTTTTTTCCGTCGGGGTGTCCGATGACCTTGCCCCCCGATTTCTGTCGCATGAAAGCCGGCGCAACAATCAGATCGCGTGCGCCAAAATCCCGGGGCAATTCGTCGCAAAATAGAAATATTTGGGAGACCTGATGAAAGTGCGGCGTTCGGACCCTTAGTAAATGAGCTCCATTGTCTCAATGTCCAGAAATGGGAAAGAACCATAATAATGTGTTGTTGCTTGGAGAAACCATTGTCTTAGTAGTCAGTAGGTAAAAGCAGGACACACCTTGTATTTACGGAGCACAGATGAGTGATTCATGATTTGCTCAGTGTCTGTCCCATCACGTGGCACAACCACAATGCCAAAATCTCCAACAATCACTTCCATCTACAAGGAAACAAACAATACAATGAGCAACAAAGAAATCCAGAACACTGATCACTATCTACTTATAACTCAACACGTCAGTCATACGAGGAAGGAGAATGAAATTAGAAGGGGTTGTAGACAACATAAGGAACAATACTCACATCCGACTCATTCCAGAGGCCAGGGATACAAAATGACTCAAGCAGGTCACTACCACACAGGAGCAAGATCCGCAGCTCTGGGTAGGAAGGACAGCAAGTGTATGAATGAGAAGACCAATGTCAATAGTATCATAGAGATCCACCTCAACACTACCAACCCCACAACACTGCCTCCTACTGGCACTCACCTATTTCTTCATATCTCATGACTGTGCCCAAGTTTGCATTCTCATCTGTGAAGAACAAGAAGTTATTCAAGACCAGATACTAGAACCATTATTGCTAAAGCCATCTACGGTGTCCCCTTTATGACATCCATATGTCCCTTATGGGCTTTATGGACTGGGGTTATGCTAATGACAGAATCTTATTAGCAGGGCCGGCGCCAGCACTGGGCATACGGGGGCAAGTGCTGGGGCCCAAAGCTACTGGAGGAACCCACATAAGGCTATATTCGTGGGGGTGAGGGGGGCTGTATCTAATGAATCCATAGGGGAGCTTTATATAAAATAACTATGAGGGGGCTCTTTGGGATCATAAACTAGGGAATATTTTAGGGAACAGGAGATTGAAATACAGAATAAAGAACATCTTCTGTCCATCTGAATACAGACTACCTTCCCCAAGTAGGTGGGAAAGTAAGGCTGGACGTATAGATTGCTGCGCATTCAGCCGGCATCTATAATCCCTGACCCCATCACAAAATGCAGACAAAGCTTGGCCAATGGGGTGAGGAGTATAAGATCCCCAAAAGTTTCTGTCACATATTTTATTGTAGGTTTGCGGCACTGTTATATGTACATCCATTACTTTTCATTGTACCATAGCCCAGTTGTTTCATTTATTGACAATCCAAAAACAAAACAGAAAAGAAAACTTTTGAAGCAGCTGCAGGGACCTCTATGGGACACAGAAGGTACAGCACAGGATTCGTTGTTTTCATTACCATGCACAGTATATACGGCATATTTTGCTAAACCTCATAACTTGTAATCTGACTTACCCACAAAAGTGACACGTTGCAGATTGGGGCGGACACAGCACATACGACTCAGTCCTTCTCCAACTTTTCCCAGAAATCTCACTGACAGAACAATAGAACAATCACCCAGTTACAGATGGAGAATCAAATACAAATAAGATGCATTAAGCTTTTAGAGTTTCAAGCTTTTTCTATGGTTTGTACTTTATTTATTTTCACTTTAATACATTATTCAATCTAGAGTGCACCCCCCCCCCCCATTGAACAGTATAAGGGCCTATGCACACGACCATCTGGGGGCCGGCGATATGCGCACAATTTGCGGGCGTTTTACAGCCTCCCTGCTATCGCAGACGGTTATGGTGACCAAGCCGGGCACTCGCCTTTCAATGGAGAGGGTTAGGGCTGAGAAGCGCTCACGGGTGCTATGCCCAGGTACAGCCTGGGTGAAGGGTGAACATATGGCGACGTGTAAGAGGCCTAAGCCGCCTGCACAAGGCCTTGTGTGCAATACAGGGGAATACAGGTATGTATTGCACAAGTGAACATGTACGGCCACAATATGGACAGTAATAGGTCCTGCTCAATAATTTGCGCACACCGTGCTTCTCCTCACCGCAACCATGCACAATTGACCTCTGTAGCGGCCATGAGCGTGCCTCACAAACTGGCCATGTCCATGAGACCTAATCCAGGGGCCCAGATTCTTACCGGCAGTGGGCTTGTTGGTGAGGTTGTTGTTCTGATAGACGGGCTGTGTGGGCTGGTTCAGGGTCTGAGAAATCACTGGTGTGACAGATGGGGTGTTCACATTAGACAGGATACAGCCAGTTACCCTCTGGAAAGAAATATTAGATCTATTTTATTAGTATTATGTATATTTTTTTCAATCAGTGAATCAAGATATAGGGGCTCATTTACTAAACGCCGCACTTTCGTCGGGTTTCCCGAATATTTCCGATTTGCGCCGAATTGCCCTGGGATTTGGAAAAACCACGGAATTTAAAAAGCGATTTGTGTCGCAAGATCAAGCACTCTGGCAGACCTCGGCACAGCAGCGACACCTGCTGGATATCGGGCACACGATCTTAGTGAATGCCGGCAGACCCGAATCCTCGTCGGACAACGCGACGGGATCACGACTGGAGCGGGTAAGTAAATGTGCCCCATAGTGTCCTTGTACAATTTGTAGCCCCCGGAGAGGTGCGAAACGTGTGTTGGTGTCCAATTGGGTCCATTTCACCACTATGGGTAAGATTAGCCGATTCCTGTATACAATTAATGTTACTTACTCATCCGGGTGCATAGGTTGGGTTACTATCCCGGATAATCGAGCACTTGCTCTTTATTTTGATCTTACTTTGCCCCAGGTTGTTTGTGGGATTAATGAGGAAAAATTATTAACCCCTTCATTTAATTTTTGAAAATGTATTAAAACGCCAAAAAACCTGTATAAATTAGTTATCCCCGTGATTTTACGAACCAAAGAATAAAGTAGAGGTGTTATTTGGAGCGCAGAGTGAAAGTCGTAAAAACTGAGCCACAAGAACGCACATGTCTTTTTTTTTTAATTTTTCCACATTTGGAATTTGTTTCCTGCTTCCCAGTACACAGCACAGAATAATAAATAAAATCATGGGAAAGTAAAATTTGTTACGCACAAAATAAGCCCTCACACAGCTCTGTACACATAAAAATGAAAAAGTTGTGCAATTTTGAAGGTGGAGAGTGAGAAATGAGCGGAAAAACCCTGCGTCCTTAAGGGGTTAATACCTAGAAATACCCTATGTGATGATTCCCAGTTGGACCATATATGGAATTTTCCGGAACCCTTTATCTAGAAGGAAATATGTGTGTGTAATGTTGCTGTTGTTATACTTTCAATAAAGAGATGTATTGATATTTTAGACTATTTTTGAACCAATTGTGCTCATGTTTTTCTTGGGTTTGGTTATCCTTGTACAATGTCATATCTTGAGCACAATGTTTTGCAGTGTAATAGTCATCTATTCCCCCCATACATCATCACGGAGAACACAAGGCATTATTAGTCTCACCTTCATGAGGTCTCGGTGATGCTCCAGAACACTGCATGTTGTCTGCCAAGTATCCTGGTAGCACTCCCAGGGGTCCACCCTGCAGAGAGGCAAAGTTCAGACTGTAAGCGACACAAGGAGGCACAAAGTAAATATATTCTTCATCTTCTCTGACCACAGACACACTAGTGTGTGCTCCCTCTGGTAAGATCTGCTCTTCTTTAAAGGGAACCTGTCAGCATAAATTGACCTAATAAACTACTAACAGTATGTCACATCACGTCAGCTGAACACCTTCTAGATCACGTCTATTTCATGGTCCAGAGTGGTTGCATCATCCAGAAAATCAACTTTGAAGTGACATGTAATGTGGTTGTATAAAGTCAAGGAGGAGGAGAGTTTAACCCCATAGCGCAATAAGACGTACCCTTACGTCTTACTGCGCATGGGGGAGTATGAAGAGGGCTCACAGGCTGAGCCCTCTTCATACTCACCGGGCATTAGCTTCATAATGAAGCAAACGCCCGTCGCTAACACCCGCGATCGGTGCTTGCACCGATCGCGGGTGTTAACCCTTTGATTGCCGCCGGCAAAGCTGCCGGCGGCATTAAAGAGCCGGCGGCGCGTGGGCGCCGCCATCTTGGCTCCAATCGTCACTCCCCGTGACGTCACCGGGGAGCGGCGATCCGTTGCCATGACAGCCTGGGATCACACAAAGATCCCAGGCTGTCATGATCGAGGCTATCTATTATAATGTGCGATCTGCACATTATAATAGATGGTATGCAAAATCCCCATATACTGCCATACTGTAGTATGGCAGTATATGGTAGGATCAATCAGACAACCTAGGGTTAAAGTACCCTAGGGAGTCTGTAAAATAGTAAAAAAAATAAATAGAAAAAAGTAAAAAAAAAAAATTATATTAAAAAAACATAAAAATTCAAATCACCCCCCTTTCCCTAGAACTGATATAAATATAAATAAACAGTAAAAATCATAAACACAATAGGTATCGCCGTGTCCGAAAATGCCCGATCTATCAAAATATAATAACCGTTTTTCACTGCGTTAAATCCCGTAGCGGAAAATAGCGACCGAAGTCGCAAATGGCATTTTTTTGCCATTTTGAAAAATAGAAAAAATTCTATAAAAAGTGATCAAAATGTCGAACAGTCCTAAAAATAGAAGCATTGAAAATGTCATCAGAAGTCGCAAAAAATGACACCACCCACAGCTCCATACACTAAAGTATGAAAAAGTTATTAGCGCAAGAACACGGCAAAATGAAGAATTTTTTTTCTGTACAGGAGGTTTTAATTTTTGTAAATGTATGAAAACATTATAAAACCTATACAAATTTGGTATCCCCGTGATCGTATTGACCCAATGAATGAAATAGACATGTCATTTGGGGAGCACAGTGAAAGCTGTAAAAACCAAGCCCACAAGAAATGGCGCAAATGTGTTTTTTCATCATTTTCACTGCATTTAGAATTTTTTTCCCGCTTCCCAGTACACGGCATGGAATATTTAATACCATCACTACGAAGTACAATTTGTTACGCAGAAAATAAGCCATCACACAGCTCTGTACATGGAAAAATAAAAAAGTTATAGATTTTTGAAGGTGGGGAGTGAAAAATAAAACCGCAAAAACGAAAAAGGGCCTGGTCCTTAAGGGGTTAACAATGAAGTCAGGCTCTCCTCACTTTAGAATCTCCTCTACACTGTAATCCAGACACATCACTAATCAGATCTCCTTCATTCTGAGGTGAGGAGAGCTTGACCTCATCGCTGAGCTCTCCGCCTCCATGACTTTATACAACCAATTTACAAGTCACTTCAAAGTTGATTTTCTGAATAAACACTGAACCATGAAAGAAACATGATCTGAAAGGTGTTAATCTGCTTCACAACATACTGCTAGTGGTTAATTAGATCAATTTCTGATGACAGGTTCCCTTTAAGCTTCCTATGCCCTTGCTTTAAAAAAAATCCTTTAAAAATTATGGAAATGAGCACCCATGGAGCCCCTCAGGCTCATTTACATAATGTTTAAAGGATTTTTTTTCCTTGATCCTGGTAGTTAATGTCCTTTAACTCATTAAATTATATGTAGAATAAATTTCTGAAAAGTCCCTTTGTGCCATCTCAATCTGGTCTACATGTGCCAGTCCTGCAAATTACAGTAACATCTCATAACTGATGAAGGTATAAGCAGCATCATTGGCCCACCATAGTATCTATACAGAACATATACAAATCTACTTTTAATTGCATGTAATCTGTGTTGTTTTCATCATATAAATAGGACCTTGTTGTTTTCTGTTGGATCAATGATGCTCATTATTGTGGCAGTGCCTGGGCCCACTGGAGGATCCTCTGGTGGGCCCGTCTATCCCCATAGAGCAGTGATGGCAAACCTTTTAGAGACCGAGTGCCCAAACTACAACAAAGACCCATTTGTTTATTGCAAAGTGACAACACAGAAATTTAATTTGTGATTTATACTCCCTTCTCTGTCACAGTTTTCATTGATACCAGCACCTGAGGACACCAATAAAGCAGAAAATAGTCCCAGGTAGCTCTGTCACTTTAAAATAGCTCTGTGCACAGCAAGTCCTGGGCTGTCTGGGACTGCAGGAAGATACCTGGAGTCATCTCTGGTGATGGCCTGAGTGCCCACAGAAAGGGCTCTGAGTGCCACCTCTGGCACCAGTGCCATAGGTTAGCCATCACTGCCATAGAGCAACTTGTAATATTGTGTTATTGATGCATATAACACGGTCAACACACTTAATGTTGTATGCAATTTGTTACCATCTCTTGGCTGCTGGACATTTTGGACTTATCAGTTTTTCATCGCACACAGGATATATTGTTCTATACTGTATCTATCATATCCGAATATCTTACATACTGGGTGGTGTCATTCAGTTTCTTGACATATGATCGATACAAGAGAACCAAACATTACATTACATTGTATATGACGTATAGTATCGACCTAATGTATTAGAATTTCAAAGTTGCTCCTTCTTAGAAGGACGGATCAGTTGCACCCAAATGTTCTTTGAACAACATCTTACCGAATCCAATCCGAATTCTGCACAGCCAACTGGCACATAGTCAGACGATGTCGACTTGAGACCAGACCCTAAACAAAACACATAAGAGACACATAGTTCACAAACCTAAAACGGATTCCATTACAAGAAAAGACAGAAAGATCAGCACCATAAAGAGCTTATACCCCCGTCCTGCAAATCATTTCACATTCATTTCTTTATATTTTTGTCCATTACATTTCCCATGACAAATCATATCTCACCAAAATGATTGCTGAAGAAAGAGATTAGGGATAGTAATTAAAAGTACATTGGCAGGATTACAAAGATCCTTGTAAGATGAACAGTACTGAAAACAAAGCCAAAAATGGGAAAAATATTACATTGAGATAAAGGCTGCAAACTCAGATGAACCTATAGCCTATACTATGTTGATTTAAAAATTGTCTTTGTCATCATTGGGAATCATTTCAGTACATTGTTATAATTTATTTTATATGACATGCTTCCCTGCCAGCAGCATGCAGTGAGTCCCGGGAGAGGGGTCAGCAGCCGCCTCGATGTGCTCATGCATTCTTCCTCTCCAGCTCATCATCCCCCTCCCTCCCCTGCTTGCTCAATGCACATGATAAGACAAGAAGAGGGGGGAGGGAACTGGATGAGTGTGGAGGAAAGAAGACTGACACAGGCACACAGGCTGCAGCTGACCCCTCCCCAGGGACTCACCGCATGCCACAGGCAGGGAGCCAAGTAATGTAAAATAATGTATTCTAAACTACTGAAATGATTCAGTATGATGACAAAGGCATAGGTTATAAGCATATCATAGGCTACAAAATGACATTCCTGGTGACAGGTTCCCTTTAATAGCTGGTCCCAATTTTACATCATTGGGACCTACAAGTCACCTCAGCAGGGGGTCAACTTCCCAAGGACCTTCTTCTATAAAAATGGTTCTCATTCTAGCCTTCTATAATTTTAAGCTCTTTTGATCGGGGCACCTACTCCTATTTTTTTATATGACCATGTCATTACTCTGTAATAACTTATTTTCTCTATTTATGTATCACCATCATATTAGGGATAATGGGGTACATATACAAAGATTATTATTATTATTTATTATTATTATATTCATGAATAATCATGTTAGTGTCTACAACCTGGGACTTGAGACAAGGGTTTTTTTCTACCATCAAAATTGAGCATGATAAACCACTTACTCATACATCCAGGCAACACAACTGTGGTAATCTTCTGATATTCATGGCATCCCTTCTTCTAAAATGAATGTTTACAATTATGCTAATGAGTCTAAAGGGCTTTTAATGGTGTAACCAGATCCCCTCCATGCAGTATCTTCACAAGATGTTACAGTGTGCAGGAGGAAAGGGGGGCAGGGAAATGTAACAGTGTAACAGCCTATGAAGCTGCAACATTGGAGGCTCTCAAAACACCCCAGGTGGATATAATTTTAAAAGGAAGGAGGCCATAGATATATAAGAATATACTATAAGAAGATTTCCACAGTCACAGTGACTGGATGTATGAGTAAGTGTCCCTGGTTTATCATGATGGATTTTGATTGTAGATTTCCTTTAATAATTTTTTATGGTATAAGGATAAACTTATGGACAAACCTAAATAAGAAGGAGATCTAGAAATAACTGAATCCATCTGAGGAGGAGGAAAGACAGAGCATCAAAAATGAAAGATAATCAATGTGAAGCTCTGCACGGAGACGATATCAAGACTGGAGGACATTAAAGGGAGCTAAAAGCATGCGGAGCAGTGGGGGAGGCAGCCGGGCTGACTGGGGGAGAAGTACATTAGAGGAAGCTGAAGGCAGGAGGAGAAGAGAACGATAGGTTACAACCAAAAATAACAAGCGCTAGATAAGAATTGTCTGAACTGGAGAAGCGTAAAATAGCATAGAAGACAATACAATGGGATGAATAAGATGGAATCAAAGTGCTGATAATTGTATCTTTAGTAGCATCAAAAGAAAGAGGAAGAATATGAAGGAGAATTTACTGCTGTTATGGATTCTGTATTTCTATTAATTAGGTTAAATTAGACAAAATCTACAGGTATTTAAGAATTGTCTGCACCACAATTGTGTATATTAACTGAAAACATTATTAAAAGTAACAATGGCCCAGATTTATCAATATTGAGTGCACGAATAGTGGAGCATGGTACAGTAATCTGGCGCACCCCGCACTGCTTGCAAAGTGTGCACCATCCTTTTTTTGGTGCGCCTTTAACATACAGCGTGCAACACAATTCTGTTGAGTCGCTGTATTAAATGTGTTGCAAACATTTACACTATCTCTTTAGGTGCACATTTTTTCTGTCTTGCTGGACACAGCGCAGCCGCAGCACAAAACTACCGCAAACACTTCTTATGTATGTATGTATATATATGTATGTATGTATATATATATACAGTATAAGCCGACCCAAGTATAAGCTGAGTCCCCTAAATTTACCACAAAAACCTAGTAAAACCGATATTTTTTACTCGAGTATAAGCCGAGTTATAAGCACATATTTTTGTGCTGAAAAACTAGGCTTATACTTGAGTATATATGGTATATATACACGTGTCTATATATATATGTATACATATATATACTGCAAGCAGTTTGCATGTTCTTATATTTGTTTTTTTATTTGCCAAAAGAGATACAGAGAAATAGATACATGATTTACAGCTTGAGGAACAATACATGAAAATAAACATGTTACAAAAACAGTATCTAGTGACCCTGGCCCACCACATTTTCTAGAGTTTTCCTCCCATAACAGAAATATAGGCATTTATCACAATACAACTTCTACCTATAAAGAAACTTATACATGTGCTGATAAATCAGTATCTAATTACATCAATAACAACACTTTGGTTTCATGGAGGGTGGATATTAATGACGTTTAGTAAAAGGATATATAAAAGCTGTATGCACTAGAATCCTCTAAGATCTAAGATCCTCTGTATGAAACCAGACCATATTCCAAAAACATGATGTTCTTATATTTGTTATCCATGGCCTCCTTTTTTGTAATCAATATTGAAAATTATGCTAATGAGGGCGTGGGCTGTGGGGTCGTTACCAGAGCCTCTCAATTCTGCAGAATCACAAGGCTGTTACAATAAGCAGAATATGTCTCACCCAACCCCTTGCTCACTCCCTCCTTCCTCTTACCGTGTAATCTAGCAGCAGCCGGAAGTGCAGGGGGAGACCTGCTCTGCTCATTGTAACAGCCTTTGAAGCTACACCACTAAGCGGCTCTGGAAACACCCATTATAATAATTATAAAAGTTGATTTTAGAAGGCAGGATGCCATGGATAACAAATATAAGAAGATTAACACATTCACGGTGCCTGGATCTATGAGTTAGCATGATGGATTTTGATGGTAGATTCCTTTAAAGGCAGGAACACCACCTAAACAAATAAAAAATTCCACCTTCAGTGTGGTGTTTGCAGGTTTCATACCCATTATACCAGAATTACTTCTCTCTTTATAACCAAATTGTGCCCTAGAACTAAGGTTTTCCGAAAAGGCACAATACTGATCTGGATTATTACTCCAACTAAAAGTGTCATTTTCTTTGCTGTAGAGAGGATTAGGACAATGGTGTCAGGATTTATCTTCTAATATCCACACGTAGCCGAATCATCATTCATTTGCAGTATTAGCACTATCACAGTCATAAAATATACATTGCATGTAATGAAAAGTCACCCGCGGTGGAATAAAGCACCGCTCTAATAGGAGCACTGACAAGGAAAAGATGTTGTGATAAATGATGACCTCAATGCTTAGTATATTGTTCTATGGTATTGTGTAATTCAGCCATCGCATCTGATCCTCCTAAAATTCTATGTAATTTAAGCAATTACCTGTGTTATAGCCCACTGGGAATCTGTGAGTGGTATTAAAGGGAAACTGCCATGACTACAAGTTCCCTATAGATTGAGTTATTTGTACAATGTCCTTTTATAGCTGACCTATTGGCAAAAGCAACGCATACAAATCATGCAGTTTGTATACAACCCTTGGAGAGAGGAAACTTAGCCGAAGATGGGGCCTTCCGCTTAAATAGTGGCTGTGCAGGATTCTCCTCTACAAAAAAAACTTGAGAAATAGTCCCATGGGTCAGGTAAAGGGCATAAGGAGGGAAATACAAACTATGCCTTTCCTGATTGCAAAAAAAAATGTTAAATGTACCCCTCCACTATGTACACAACTTGGCAAAATTCTGTCCATTATGTAACTAATAATAATAATAATTATTTATTTATATAGCATTCATCTGAGAATAGTCATGTGACTTCTCTAATGGAAACTCTGACTTTAGGAGTGCCAGGAAAGGTGCCCTCTCACATACTTGTGAACCATACTGTAAATATGTTATAAATCCCTAAAATGAGAAAATCCGTTCCAGAAGACATGTCTCTGCATGTATATTTTGCTTGTGTTTTTTCCTGCTTTGAGAGCTTCAGCCTTTCCCTGTTTTCACCATGCTGCCCTCTGTGTATATACATATATACAGCTTCCTCTCACTGCTCTAGCCCATGCTCATGACATCACCCACTGTGTCTCTCTTTTTACTGCCCATCCTCACTGACACACACAGGAAGAGGGAGAAGGAGAGTCATAATCTCCTTCTGCAGCTTCTCCTATTAATCAGTGTTTAGACATTCAAACAAAGAGTCACAGAGAGTCTGCACACTGTACAAAGGTAAGTAGCAGGAATGCTGAATCACTTGAGTAACATTCAGGGATTATCCACAAGGCAGGAAAGGCACATTGGCAACTTAAGCACCTTTAAGTTTTCATTCCCCATTAAATAACAACACAAAGAAGAGGAAACAAAAACCAAAATGTGGAAAGCATTAAAAAATACTTTATTAGATCGATTTAAACAAATCCATTTAAAAAGACAACATGCACAGAATGTTTTCTTTATTGTCTTTTTAAATGCATTTGTATTAAATATCATCTATAAGTGTTATATCATGCTTTTTACATTTTGGCTTTTGTTTCCACTCCTTTGTGGTGTTATTTAGTATCTGTTTAATTTGGTGGGTGTACATTATTACTTGTATCAGTGTTCATTCCCCATTAGATAACAATTATGGAGCATCTTTCCTTTAACTCTGTTTTGTACTGGTTCTCTGTTATGTCTCCTAAAACTGTATTCATTAATTGACAATGAGGCATTCCCACTGGCATTGCCAAAGGGGTGTGTCCCTTCATAGTCTGTGCTGATTGGTGAATGTCAAAAAGAGTACTGATATGCCTTCAATTGATAAAATCCAATTATTCATTTATTCATGTTTTGTAGGAGGAATAACAAAGGAACAACACGACCGAACAGGGCAGTGTTATAAAAAGTCTATTCAGGTGACATTTGCTTTTGGAGGTTATGCTGTTTTCCAGCTAGCTTAACCCCTTCCCGACATTTGACGTAATAGTACTGCATCGCGGGAGGTGCGTTCCCGCAAAATGCAGTACTATTACGTCAAGCTTCTGGCGCCGGCTCCTGAACGGAGCCGGCGCCAGAAGCTGCGGGTGTCGGCTATATGTTATAGCTGACACCCGCCTCTAACACCCGCGATCGGAGATTACTCCGATCGCGGGTGTTAACCCCTAACACGCCGCGGTCGCGCTGACCGCGGCGTGTTAGAGGCATTTAAAGTTAATTACAGTTGAATCGGACCCCCCCGCGGCGCTTACCGGGGGGGTCCGCTGCTCCGATCGCAGCCCCGGGACTGCCGGTGCCCGGGGCTGCGAGATCTTCCTCCGGAAGCCGGGTCCGTGCCTCCTGGCAGGACCTGGCTGTAAGACACTGGGCATGCGCAGCATGCTCAGTGTCTTACATTACACAGTGCAATACATCTGTATTGCACTGTGTAACCTGTAAAAAAGCTTGAACAAGTGATCAGAAGATCACTTGTTCAAGCTTAGATGTCAGGAACAGTAAAAAAAGTTAAAACAATAAATAAAGGTTATTTACAATAAAAATAAATAATAAAAGAAAGTGAAAGTCCCCCCAAACACCACATTTCCCTTTACACAAGTAATAAAGTATAAAAAACACTAAATCACAAAAAAACCCCACTTATTTGGTATCGCCGCGTCCGTAACAATCTGTACAATAAATCCTAATCATAATTGGACCCGCTCGGTGAACGTGGTAAAAAAAAAAACCCAAAAACTTGCCAAAAATTAAAACTTTTTATCAAATTGCTTTACAAAAAATGTTCTAAAAAGTGATCCGAAAAAGTTACAAGCACCAAAATGATACCAATAAAAAGAGCAACTTGTCACGCAAAAAATAAGCTTACAACCAGCTCCGTTAACCAAAAAATACTATAATTATGCCGCTATAAAAATGGCAATACTAAAACAAATGCAATTTTTTCTATTCTAGTTTTCCTTCAATAAAATTGGACAAATAAAAATAAAACTATATAAATGAGGTATCACCGTAATCGTAGTGATCCGTAGAATAAAGATAATATATTATTGTTATGCTACAGTGAACACCCCCCCAAAAAAAATGCTAAAAATCCAAAACAAGAATTGATGATTTTATTTTCCTCCACACGTAAAAAGTTAATAAAATTGCTTCAATAAGCTAAAAACCCACTAAAATTAAGCTTTTTTTTACAGTGCATCTCGTCTCGCAAAAAATAAGCCCTTATTTGTCTAAATTGCTTAAAAAATAAATAAAGATTGTATAGCCTATTCCCAACGAGCGTTGTTATAGAACGGTGCGGCGGGTAGTGACTTGCCAACACCGGTCAGGGTAAGACGGCGGCTGTTCACTGATCGGGGTAAGACGGCGGCTGTTCCTCACAGCCATCCATCCTGCCCCATGGACCAGAAGGGTTACGTCCTCCCCACACCCCCCCAGTTTATTATCGCTGCTATTGGCTCATCAATTCAGACGAGCCAATAGAAGCGAATTTACTTATGACGTCAGTAATACCGATCACCGTGTCTGTAGACACGGTGATCGGGGCAGGGTGGCGGCTGTTCCTGAAAGCCACCAATTGTGCCTTGCGGTCCAGAGGGGTTTTGTTGCCCCCCTCTGTCCATGTTTGCCGCTATTGGCTGGTCGATTTGGTCCAGCCAAAAGCAGCAATATTCGTCACAATGGGCATCGCTAGGGTGAATAAGAGCAACACTTGGCGATAATTTCCCTACGAAAAACGAAGATATGGTACAAAAGCGCTGGCCGTGCACATTGTACAGATGATGCTGTACAACTCTTACGAGCTGTTCCAATGTGCATGTCCTGCCGTATCATTTCTCCGTTTTCAAGAGGAAGATATTAGGAAACTAATATTGGGACAAGAAGGACGGGGCCCCAGTACCTCTGGTTTAGATGTTCCTGTGTTTTGCCAGGACAGCATTTTCCCGGTGAATTCTGCTGCTTCTAAAGGTAGGACTCAATAAAGAGTTTGTTCCAAAAGAGGAGTAAGGATGGACACTATATACTAAGGATGGACACTATATACTAAGGATGGACACTATATACTAAGGATGGACACTATATACTAAGGATGGACACTACATACTACTAAGAGACCTGCGACAACTCCAGAGTGACAAAAGTTTAGTTGGTCCCTTGATATATTCTACCTCCTTATACACTAGACATTCACAATTCACGCCCAACCTATTGTGAATTAATTTCGGTAAAATGAATAATAACAACTGTTATGTCCCGTTGCTCCCTATACCCCTCCATTATTTCATAAGGGGCGCCACATAACGGGCACTGAACTTTCCAGAAATAATTGAAATTTCCATCTTGGACTCCATTGCACATCGTATTTGGAAACCACCTGTATGTTCAAAATGCTCATTTCACCACGTGTATTACACTACACCACATATTACACCTTGCTATATTCCCCAAGGGGTGTACATTCAACAATTAGGGTCACTTTTCGGGTTTTGCTCTGTTTTGGTACCACTACGGCTCTCCAAATGTATCCTGACACATATGAAGGATTTCTGTCAAATTTGGCCTCTAAAAGACAAACCTCCCTCTTTTCCTCTACTGTGTGCCCATAAAGCATTGTATATGCACATGTGGGGTACTTCTACACTCGGGAGAAATAGTTTTACACCTTTATTGGGGTTATTTAATATATTATCCCTTGTGGCTTACATAAATTAGGGGTAAAGTGACATTTATAGGAAAATTTTCACCTTTTTAATGATTAGGGCCTAATTGGATCATTCACCTGTAGGGGCAGATACATATATTACACATTGCAAAATTCTCTAAGGGGTGTGCGTTCAAAAATTAGGGTCACTTTTCGGATTCTTCTCTGTTTTATACGACTAGGGTTCTCCAAATGCATGTCAAACATTTCTGTCAAATTTGGCTTCTAAAAGGCAAACATTCCCCTTTCCTTTTACTGTGCGCCCATACAACATTTTATATACACATGTGGTGTACTTCTACACTTGAGAGAAATAGGTTTACACATTTTGGGGGGTTATTGCATTTTTTATCCCTTGTGGCTATATAAAATTAGGAGTAAAATGACCTTTATAAGAAAATGTTCACCTTTTATCTATATAAGTCCTAATTAAATCAAACACCTTTACGGACAAATACACATATTACACCTTGCTAAATTCTCTAAGGGGTGTACTTTC
This sequence comes from Engystomops pustulosus, assembly GCF_040894005.1. Classification (NCBI taxonomy): domain Eukaryota; kingdom Metazoa; phylum Chordata; class Amphibia; order Anura; family Leptodactylidae; genus Engystomops; species Engystomops pustulosus. Next base: position 76,093,802 of record NC_092420.1, read on the forward strand.
CAAAATGGTGATACTTGTTGGGGTTCCCCTCTGTTTTGGTACCACTACGGCTCTCTAAATGCATCCTGACACATGTAAAGGATGTCTGTCAAATTTGGCTTCTAAAAGGCCAACGCCCCTCTTTCCCTTCTGAGCTTCACTGCGTACCCATACAACATTTTATTTGCATGTGTGGGGCAATTTTATACTCGGGAGAAATGCTAGTACACATTTTTTGGGGTTGTTTCATCTTTAATGCCTTATGGGATACAAAAATTAGCCGTAAAAGTGACTTTTTTGGGAAAATGTTCACCTTTTTCCTTTTAGGGACCTAATTGAAGCAAACACCTGTAGGGGAAAATACACATATTACACCTTGCTGAATTCTCCAAAGGGTGCACTTTCCAAAATGGTGACACTTGTTGGGGTTCCCCTCTGTTTTGGTACCACTAGGGCTCTCCAAATGCATCCTGACACATGTAAAGGATGATTGTCAAATCTGGCTTCTAAAAGGCCAAAGCCCCTCTTTCCCTTCTGAGCCCTACTGTGTACCCATACAACACTTTACATGCAAAAGTGGTGCAGTTCTGTGCTTAGGAGAAATAGTTTTACACATTTATGGGGTTGTTTCATCTTTTATCCCTTGTGGCTTACAAAAATTTGGGGTAAAAGTGACTTTTTCTAGAAAATTTTCACCTTTTTTCCGTTTTGGGGCCTAATTGAATCAAACACCTGTTGGGGAAAATACACAAATTACACGTTGCTAAACTCTCCAGGGGGTGTACTTTCCAAAATGGTGTCTCATGTTGGGGCTTTCCTCTGTTTTGGTACCATTATGGCTCTCCAAATGCATCCTGACACGTGAAAACTTTTTCAGCCATATTTGCCCTGCAAAAACAAAACAACGCTCTTTCCATTCCAAGTGCCCCCCTGTGCCCGTACAGCAGGGTACAGTGACAAAATGGGTATTTGCATACTCAGGAGGAATTGCCCTCAACATTGTATAATGCATTTTCCTTTTTAACCCATTGTGAAGGTGCAAATTTTAGTGTTCAATGAATCTATAGTAAGATAAAATTACATTTCTCTAATTTCACTTTCATTTATCTTTCACCCTCATGAAATGCTCATAGGGTTAACAAAATTCCCAAAGGTTGTTTTGAATATTTTGAGGGGTGTAGTTTCTAAAATGGTGTCATTTGTGGGGGTTTCCTGTCATGTGGGCCTTATAAAGTCACTTCTAACTAAACTGACCCTCCAAAAGTAGGTTTTGATGATTTTCGTGAAAATCTGAAAAATTGCACCTAAAGTTATAAGCCTCCTAACATCCTAAATAAAGGAAAAGAGGTTTGAAAAATGATGCCAAGTTAAAGCAGACATATGGAAAATGTTAGTTATCAAGTTATTTTAGTGATATGACCAACTTTCCAAAAAGTAGAAAATTTTGAATTTGGAAAACATTGTTTTTTTCAAAATTTTTGCCAAATTTCCATTTATTTCATAAATAAATACTAAATATATTGACTAAATTTCTCAACCAGCATGAAGTACAATATGTCACGAAAAAACAATCTCAAAATCAACTGGATATGTTAAAGCGTTCCAAAGTTATAACCACTTAAATAGACACATGTCAGATTTTAAAAAATGGGCCGTGTCAGGAAGGTGAAAAGTGGCTTCAGCGTTAAGGGGTTAATACCATTCATTCTATACAATCTATAACATGCCCTAATGTATGACCGCAATATGATAAAAATCTTTACGGCATAATGTTGACTCCCATACTGAAAATATAATGGGGCACATTTACTTACCTGGTCCATTCGCGATCCAGCGGCGCGTTCTCTGCGGTGGATTCGGGTCTTTCGGCGATTCACTAAGGTAGTTCCTCCGACGTTCACCAGGTGGCATCACCGGCCCGCCGGAATGCACTGAAGTTCACCAGCCTATTCCTGGTGAAGGTAAGCGCGAGTCCCGCAAATTTTTTTTTTTAAATGCGGCGGTTTTTCCAAATCCGTCGGGTTTTCGTTCGGCCACACCCCCCGATTTCCGTCACATGCATACTGGCGCCTATGCACCACAATTCGATCGCGTGTGCCAAAATCCTGGGGAAATACAGGGAAAATCGCCGCAAATCGGAAATATTCGGGTAACACGTCGGGAAAACGCGAATCGGGCCCTTAGTAAATGACCCCCAATGTCTGAGTAATATTGATGGTTTATTACACTTATGCATAGACATAGTCCCTGTCCCCTTGGGGCACACAATCTAACAACATGTTTTGGAGTGTGGGAGGAAACTGGAGTACCCGGAGGAAACCCACACAAACACGGAGAGAACATACAAACTCTTTGCAGATGTTGACCTGGGTGGGATTTGAACCCAGGACTCCAGTGCTGCAAGGCAGAAGTGCTACTCACTCAGCCACCGTGCCACCCTGGACATATAAAACACTATATACAAGAGCTGGTACCTGTTTCCCATAGGAGTCGTGGACAGGAGAGATGATTCCTCCAATCACAATGAACCTTCCAGTTTTGTGCAGATAATCCCGGGCTCTCTCTGCAGATAGTAAATGGATTAGGAGTTAGTATCCTCAGTAAATGCACATAAAGGAAAAATAAATCTTAAGTAAGAAGCTAAAACAGTCATTATTGGGGATTGCTTGCTCCCGATTCTTTTATTATGGGGATATAAATAGAAATGTGTTTCTTCTCTTTCCATTCTCTACACATACATTGCAGACCCAGCAGACTATGAGTATGAGAGAGAGCTGTTAATATATATGGAAGGCCTGCAGGCAAAACTATTCACATTTCTCCTAATAAAATAAGCTATTTTATATGCACAATCGTATCACATCAATATAACTTACAATTTAGAAGCGATGTTCCCTGAGGACATAAATGTCCGATCAATGGATGTGCAGTGTAGCAAAGGCTAATGGGAACCTGTCAACAGGAATTTCATTTTTAGCTGCTGTCAGGTTCCATTAGCCCAGGGGTCTCAAACTCAATTTACCTGGGGGCCGCTGGAGGTAGATTCTGGGTAAGGCTGGGCCGCATCAAGTTTTCCACACAAAATGCGCTTACAAAATATCATTATTCAGATTCAAATGTCATGGCGTCTCCCAGCGCAAGGAAAGCCCGAGCTGGGAGACGTGTTTTCTCTATGAACGCGTCCTGTGTACCGAGGGGTCCCAAGCTCCTACCGCACTGAGCCCAGTCAGGGGCTCAGTGCGAAATTTGATAATATGTTCAATGATATCATTTTTAGGACTGTACGACCTTTTGATCACTTTTTATAGATTTTTTTATATTTTTCAAAATGGCAAAAAAGTGCCATTTTCGACTTTGGGCGCTATTTTCCGTAACGGGGTAAAACGCATTGTAAAAAACGTTATTATATTTTGATAGATCGGGCATTTTCGGACGCGTCGATACCTAATGTGTTTATGATTTTTACTGTTTATTTATATTTATGTCAGTTCTAGGGAAAGGGGGGTGATTTGAAATTTAATTTTTTTTTATTCTAATTTTTTTTTTAAAAACTTTTTTTTATTTTTATATATACTATTTTTCAGACTCCCTAGGGTTCTTTAACCCTAGGTTGTCTGATCGATCCTACCATATACTGCCATACTACAGTATGGCAGTATAAGGGGATTTTCCTCCTCATTCATTACAATGTGCTATCAGCACATTGTAATGAAGGGGTTAAAACGAAATAGCCTCGGGTCTTCGGAAGACCCGAGGCTACCATGGAGACGGATCGCCGCCCCCCGATGACGTCACGGGGAGCGGCGATCCCAGGTAAGATGGCGGCGCCATGCGCCGCTATCTGTTTGAGGCTGTCGGCAGCTTTGCCGGCAGCCCACGCTCTAAAAACACCCGCGATCGGTGCTAGCACCGATCGCGGGTGTTACCAGTAAGCCTTTGCTGCAATATGCAGCAAAGACTTACCGGCTATGGAGAGGGCTCAGCCCGTGAGCCCTCTCCATGCAAAATGTTGTCCCGCGGGCCGCAGTTGGCCCGCGGGCCGCGAGTTTGAGACCCCTGCATTAGCCTCTTCTATGCTGATTTTAAAAATGCCTTTGTCAACATTCTGAATCATTTCAGTACTTTATATAAGTTTAATTCACATTACCTGACTCCCTGCCAGCAGTATGTGGTGAGTCCCCGAGGAGGGAGCAACTGCAGCCTATATGTGCCTGTGTCAGTCTCCTGTCCTTCAAATTCATGCAGCTCCCCCCCCCTCCCCATTGTCATGTGCATTGGGCAGGCAGGGGATGGTGTGAAGGAGATGTAGAATGCATGAGGAGACACAGGCACACACAGGCTGCAGCTGCTAAAATGACATCCCTGGTGACAGGTTCCCTTTAATAACTGGTCCCAAATTTACATCATTACAAGTCACATAGTTCTAAACCACTAAGAAACCAATTCAAATTGGAGTAGAAAGGACACGTTACTAACATAGGAAACATTCCTCATAGACATTCATTGCTGCATATGCTCTCTGCATTGCGCATGCGCCAATCAGTGGGTAACCCACAGTCAATAAAGATTGAAAATCAGAGAGATATTTTAAACTAGACAACCCCTTTAAATAGAGGCAGACATCACTAGCAGCTAAAGCACAATTCATTTCAAACATATAGAGAAGACAAGATTCTTTTTCTCTTTTTCCTAAATATTTTACAAGGACTGTATGCTTTTAAATTCATTTCATTACAAATAATGGATGGTATCTTCAGCCTCTGCGAAAATAAGCAATGTGTTCTGTACAGCCTGACATGACACAAGGATCTGTACTGGATCAATGCAAAAAGAGACCAATTAAATTAGTGTAATCCTCAGAGACTTGCGATCAGAAAGAATATATAAACCAAGACAAGTAGCAGATATTGAGCACTTTAGTATTATAAATATTTATTATCCTTGCCATTGACGACCCCTTGATGTTCTGCATTGATTCTCTATGTAAAAGAGCCCTATAACTTAATGTAATAAATACGAATAATATAGAGATCATTAACATTGTCCTCACATTGTCTCTCCTTGATGGCTGGTAAAACACTACATATGACTGTTCTAAGTTGTGATTTTAAATGGTACAGTACATGGAGTACAGCAGTCCAGAACTTGTAGTACAGGTAAATAGCAGTGCAAAGTATGTAGTACAGGTACATAGAGCAGTTCATATAGTACAGGTAGATAGCAGTACAAGGAGTACAGGTAGATAGCAGTACAGTACATAGGGTACAGGTAGATAGCAGAGCAGTGTATGTAGTACATGTAGATAGCAGTGCAGTATATGTAGCACAGGTAGATAGCAGTACAAGGAGTACAGGTAGATAGCAGTGCAGTGTATGTAGTACAGGTAGATAGCAGTGCAGTATATGTAGTACAGGTAGATAGACAAGAGTACAAGGAGTACAGGTAGATAGCAGTACGGTACATAGGGTACATGTAGATAGCAGTGCAGTGTATGTAGTACAGGTAGATAGCAGTACAAGGAGTACAGGTAGATAGCAGTGCAGTGTATGTAGTACAGGTAGATAGCAGTGCAGTATATGTAGTACAGGTAGATAGACAAGAGTACAAGGAGTACAGGTAGATAGCAGTACGGTACATAGGGTACATGTAGATAGCAGTGCAGTGTATGTAGTACAGGTAGATAGCAGTGCAGTGTATGTAGTACAGGTAGATAGCAGTGCAGTGTATGTAGTACAGGTAGATAGCAGTACAAGGAGTACAGGTAGATAGCAGTGCAGTGTATGTAGTACACGTAGATAGCAGTGCAGTATATGTAGTACAGGTAGATAGCAGTGCAGTATATGTAGTACAGGTAGATAGCAGTACAAGGAGTACAGGTAGATAGCAGTGCAGTGTATGTAGTACAGGTAGATAGCAGTGCAGTATATGTAGTACAGGTAGATAGCAGTACAAGGAGTACAGGTAGATAGCAGTGCAGTGTATGTAGTACAGGTAGATAGCAGTGCAGTATATGTAGTACAGGTAGATAGCAGTACAAGGAGTACAGGTAGATAGCAGTACGGTACATAGGGTACAGGTAGATAGCAGTGCAGTGTATGTAGTACAGGTAGATAGCAGTGCAGTGTATGTAGTACAGGTAGATAGCAGTGCAGTATATGTAGTACAGGTAGATAGCAGTGCAGTATATGTAGTACAGGTAAATAGCAGTGCAGTACAAGGAGAAAAGGTGGACTGCAATACAGTAACTGGTGTAGATGTTGAGAGCAGGATGGTACATGTAGTACAGGTAGAAGGCAGTACAGGACATGTAGTACAGGTAGAAGGCAGTACAGGACATGTAGTACAGGTAGAGAGCTGTATGGTACATGTAGTACAGGTAGAGAGCAGTACAAGGAGTACAGGTAGATAGCAGTACAGTAAAAGAAGAACAGGTGGACTGCAGTAGTTACTGGAGTACAGGTAGAGAGCAGTACAGGACATAGAGTACAAGTAGTAGGCAGTGCAATACATATAGTACAGGTAGAGAGCAGTACAGTACAGGGAGTACAAGTGGACTGCAATACAGTAACTGGTGTAGATGTAGAGAGCAGGATGGTACATGTAGTACAGGTAGAGAGCTGTATGGCGAGGCAGCTCCTCATTCTGCTCTGTACCTCTACAATAATAAAGGAAGCATTTTCACATCATCCCTGTGAGTGCCGCATTTCACTCTTTTGTTTTGTGTCATCTGTCTGCACATATTGGACGTGCACCCTGGACTGCTTTGTTTTCCCTAATGCCCAGTCTCCTGCCTCTGGTCTGCAGAAGGTGTTTATTAATTTTGGTGTTAGCAGTGCCGCCCTTTGCACTTTTTTTTCTCCTCTCCCTTCTGAGAGAGCTGTATGGTACATGTAGTACAGGTAGAGAATAGTATGGTACATAGAGTACAAGTAGATAGCAGTTCAGTAGTTCAGAAAATGGAGTACAGGTAGGTAGCAGTGCTGCACATGTGGTACAGGTAGGTAGCAGTGCTGCACATGTGGTACAGGTAGGTAGCAGTGCTGCACATGTGGTACAGGTAGGTAGCAGTGCTGCACATGTGGTACAGGTAGATAGCAGTGCTGTACATGTGGTACAGGTAGGTAGCAGTGCTGCACATGTGGTACAGGTAGGTAGCAGTGCTGCACATGTGGTACAGGTAGATAGCAGTGCTGTACATGTAGTATGGACAATGGACAACAAGTTAGTTCATGATCATTGCCTGATCTTTTGAATCTCTGATTTATCCCTATACAATATGTAATTGTTAGCAGCACATTCTGCAGACAAGGTGTAATTCTAGGTGCTGCATCAAACACTCGAAAAAATAAGCCTTTCCTGGTGAATTACAGCTTACCTGTCTCCATTATTGGTTTAGACACAAGGGCTTTTATTTACCACCTGTATTAGACTATTTATCTCATTGACCAATTTAAATTTCCAAAAATATGTATATACCCGTATATACTCAAGTATAAGCCGACCCAAGTATAAGCCGAGGCCCCTAATTTTACCACAAAAACCTGGGAAAACCTATTGACTCGAGTATAAGCCAAGGGTGGGAAATGCATTTTGTCACAGCCTCCCCAGTATATAGCCTGCCGGACCCTGCCCCATAGTATATAGCCAGCACCTGCCCCCCAGTATATAGCCTGCCAGCACCCTTTAGTATATAGCCTGCCAGTCCCCTTTAGTATATAGACTGCCAGTCCCCTTTAGTATATAGCCTGCCAGTCCCCTGTAGTATATAGCCTGCCAGACCCTGCACCATAGTATATAGCCAGCACCTGCCCCCCAGTATATAGTCTGCCAGCCCATATCCCCTAGTATATAGCAAGCCCCCTGCCCCAGTATAAAGCCAGCATTGGGGGAGTATACGCCGAATTTGTGTTTTCAGCACATTTTTGTGCTGAAAAACTAAGCTTATACTCGAGTATATATGGTATATATTTTTAATATTAAAAATGAAGGAAATTCTGCATAGCTAGAGAATTGTATAATTTCACCCTAAAGTGAATGAATTCATTTTAGGAAACATAATGGGGGTCATTTACTAAGGGCCCGATTCGCGTTTTCCTGACGTGTTACCCGAATATTTCCGATTTGCGCCGCTTGTACATGAATTGCCCCGGGTTTTTGGCGCACGCGATCGGATTGTGGCGCATCGGGGCCGGCATGCGCGCGACAGAAATCGGGGGGGCGTGGCCGAACGAAAACCCGACGTATTCGGAAAAACCGCCGCATTTAAAAACCGAAAATGTGTCGCTTGGGGAGCGCTCACCTTCACCTTCTATGGGATGGTGCATTCCGGGGCGTTAAGATTATTTTCGGCGCTGCAGCGCCACCTGGTGGACGGCGGAGGAACTACCATCTTAAATCCCAGCCGGACCCGAATCCTGTGCAGAGAACGCGCCGCTGGATCGCGAATGGGCCGGGTAAGTAAATGTGCCCCAATGGGTGAAATAGACACAAGCTTCAGGTTACACTTCCCTTTTGTATTAAAACAAAACAATATAATGTATACGGTATTTTTTATTTTTATATGAAAATGTACATAAATCCTGCCTTATGTCTGATCACTATAGTCTAGTACATATTAGGGGCTGGGATAGTTTGTGTTTGGCTGCCAGATATATGTCATGATAATAAGTATCTGTCAGGGGCCAGCAGATAGTTCAGCACCAGGATGCTGGACAGCTCCCAGCTGGATCCTCTCCTTACAAGGCTGCAGTGAGTTGAAGGCTTTTACTAGAGAGTAAAGATATTTGTGTTTCTCTGTCAGTGCTCCAAAATATTATCATTTACTGCTCAAAATGAAAATTTTTATATGCGTTCTTTAAAATGAAGGGCTCATGCCTAACAAGTGCGCCATTCACTTCTGTGGGTGAAGTGTATGTATGGCGCCAGTTACAGTATACCCAGCATTTACAGGCCTGTCTTATCTATAACCCCCAAGCCATCTGATGCTTATCCCCCCTATCCAGTTATTGGCAAGGCTGCTTTAACTGCTTCACAATAAACAATAAAAATAACACAAGATTATGATAGATAATAAACACTATGAAGACATAACAATGCATCATGTACATGATATCACCCACAATTGGCAAATATGACATTGGGATATTGGGGGAAGATTTATCAAATAGCTTATCTGTTCTAGTTGCCAATGGCATCCAATCAGAGCTCAGCTTTTATTTTCCCACAGCTGTTTATAAAATTAAAGCTGAACTCTGATTGGTTGTCATGGGCGACTGGAACAGCTTTACCTCAGACACTAAAATATATATGTAGATAAATTTTAAAAAATTATAACTTTCCCCCAATTATTGTATTATAATTTGCATGGGGATATAAGACACAATGGAGCGTATTTACTAAATGTGTCTAAGGCTACATTCACAACAACGGGAGGGGGGCGTATGTATGGCCGCAAACGAGAGGCCATACATACACCCCTCCCATAGACGGCAATAGTCACATGGAAGGGTCCGCTCCATAGCCGCAAAAAGATAGAGTATGCTGGTAAGTATGGTGCAAAATTTTGGTGCGTTTTCACCTGCCCCTGGCCACGCATTTATGTCACATTTAAGGTCACCGAGAATAATGATATAGATCACCGTTTGAGTAATTAACAAGGTTCACTGAGCAAATGGATTAAAGATAAAACTTAACTTTTAATAGACATCTAGTATAAAAATTTAAAGAGACAAACCAACAATTATATCAAAATTACCTACATCGGCCCCAATAACATCACTCATAGAGTCTTTGATGAGTCAATGGCTCTTGTACATGTATATGTAAGCCTACCCAAAAACTTAAGGGGTACCAGGTAGGTCATTTCTGTAGCACGAGAGCTCAATATATATATACTCTGTCTCTTAAATGCACATCAAAACCGTGTACATCTTAACTATCACAGAAACCCTATCTGTCACACAGGTAAGTATTCATTCACTGTGCAGTCATTACCCATGTATATCAATCTTTTCAGATGCACATTGTTCTTATTGTATGCGCTATGTAGCTGTGCCTAGTATCTTTATTACCTTTTACATGCACACTATCTCACTACACGCTGCACACTGCCTCTTATCCATGTACATCATTATTGTCAGATGCACATTGTCACTCTGTTATTTTAGCACATTCTCACATAGCTGTTACATGCACTCTTACTCGTCACAAGCACACTATCTATGTTACATGCACCCTGTCTCGATACATGCACGCATTTCCCCCACTGATTTATTGGGTTCATCAGGAGAGTATGATTGTGCAGTCCTCAGACAACCGATAGATCAGAATAACAAAATAACAAACAAAACTCCGGCGTCCTGATGGTGGGTGCCAGTAACATAGTCCGCTGCGGGTTGTGGCGAGAAGACCCAGAAGCAGGAGGGTGGAGAGGTAAGTGGGGACCGGGACGGCAACCACCACGGAGAGGGGCATGGGTGTACCTGCGATCCGAGACATGGATGGCAGGGACACCCATGACAGTATACTAATGTATACCAAAGCAGCTGAGGCCAAAATGCCTCCATTGGATGAATTGGTGCCTATTGAGTTTTAACAGCATGGACTTCAAATGTGTCACAACATGATAAAGTATGCAAACCAGTTACCAATTACCTGGACATTTGCATTATATTAATACTATTAAAATTTGGCCTAATAATAGACACATTCTAACTTATCACACACCAACAGTTCTACTGTTTATGCTTTTAATAAGGAGGAATATTTTGACCACTACTTCCCGGGCTGTATGAGTATTATAGTTCCTACAATTCTGCAATTCACCTCCGACATATGGTACTAGAATCAGCTTTCTGTGGAATAGAGGATGTGTCCCTTCTGCCTGCTTGCAATCTGTGGTTTCAGGACCTTTGGAGGACATGCGTATTGTGAGCAGGAACAAATTAAGAGGATTTCAAGTGTGAAGGACCTTCTCAGTATAAAATTTGGTGGGTGGCTTGGTTGGCTATGGACCCTCTAGAAGGCTTAGACCCCAGGCTACCGCCCCAGCCATCTATATTATAATCCACTACTGGCAACAGTCTATAATTATCTCGATTTGAAGGTGTTTAACCCCTTAGTACGTCACACGTCCTAGGGTTGAAGTACCCTAGGGTGGTTGGTATGAAAAATAGAAACAAAAAAGTTAAAATAAATAAATAAAAACCGCAAAAAATTCAAATCAACCCCCTTTCCCTAGAACTGATATAAAAATAAATAAACAGTAAAAATCATAAACATGTTAGGTATTGCAACATCCTAAAATATCCGATCTATCAAAATATAATAACGGTTATTCCCAGCGTTTAACCCCATAACGGAAAATAGCGTCCAAATGTCCATTTTGCTAAATATAAAAGAATTTAATGAAAAGTGATCCAAAGGTCATACAGTCCTCAAAATGGTAGCAATGAAAACATCAGCTCATCTCTCAAAAAATGACATGTCACATAGATCCATACACAAACGGATAAAAAAGTTATTAGCGCCAGACGATTGCAAAATGAAGAATTTTTTTTGTAGAATGTTTTAATTTTTCAAATTTAATAAAACACAATACAAACTGTAATATCTCCGTTATTGTAGTGACCCATGCCATACTGACACAGCATGGAATATTAAATAACATCACTATGAAGCGCAATTTGTTACGCAGAATACAACAGAATACGCAGAATACAAATTGAAAGTAATTCTCCTTCTTGAAAAGAATAGATTAATAAGTAACCAGGTTTTGTGTGCCTTTATATGTCCTGTAAAGCCCACACTTCTAATCTTATCACCCTAAATAAAACATTATTTGCCAATAAGCTCATTAAGTCAATTAACACAGAGGTTTATGTACTGCCTCCTCATATGGGATATTTAATCAATAAAAGCCGTGAACATTACAACTGTTTGTGTTATTGTGTATTATTAGTTTAGGTGGATTGTGTTATAATATCTATAATACTGACTTAAATAATAACCAGACTACATTTTATTAGTAATCAAGCCAATAATTCAGGTAATTTCATGATTCTTGTAACTGAACGCAGCAATTTCACTATTAATGCAATTGTGTTGTTACATTTATGTACCTAATATCTACACTGGAGTTAATTTAGTAATAATGTTATAAGCTTCAACTATCTATTTGGTTACATTAGCAACACACACATTGTTTCTCCTGCCAATATAGATCAGGACATAGGACATTAGACAGATTTACGCTGAGATAATCGATAAATTGATCTGCGAGGTTGCTGCCATTATACACAAAAAATTGCATCAGAATAACACAACAACATACAGCACAAAATACAGTGAACAATGAGCCACGACCGTAATCAGGTTAAATTTAGAAGTATAAAAAACAAAGAATTTGAACTCACATCTGTCTAGAAACATAACAAGTCCCCTATCCATATATTCACTTCCTACGTCACATTGCCCTCGGCTAGTAACAGCCAGTGTTGCTTGGAAACTGAACCTGTTTCTATATGGACTTATCCAACAGCATAACATTTTTTTTATGAACATCTGATTAAACATATTCAATATAAAAGGACCTGACCCTATCAGCAATATTTTAGAGAGGCACATGTATCATAGATTCAGCTAGGCAAATTGTCAAATTTTAGCCACTTTTGGCATTTTTGCACCATTTGTGCGACTTTTAACTCTGTTCTGTTTCAATTACGCCTTGTCTGCACCTTTGTGTGCCTTATGTATGATTGTTTTCCAGATGTTCCGTGCGCCATTTTGCCGTTTTTGTGCCGTTTTGCCGTTTTTGCACCATTTCTGGCGCAATTCTGCACCTGGTCCAGGGCAGGTGCCAAGGAATTTTTTTTTTCATGGACCCGATTTTAACATGTAAATTGGAATTATTTCACATGCTTTAACTGTTTAACATTTTGCACAGTAACCTCTTTTGTCAAAATTCTTAAATTTTTGCATTTTTAAAAAAAATTGGTTACTTCTAAGGGTGAGGTCACGCGTAGCGGTCTAATCGCATTTTTAATGCATTTTGAAACTAATTACAACAGCTGAGGGGAGGTGATTTGCCTTATTTCATTACTGTTAACATTTGCGTTTACAAAACGCAATATAAATGCCATGTTAATGCATTCAAATGTTAACAGTAATGTAATCAGGAAAATCAACTCTCCTCAGCTGTTGTAATAGGTTTCAAAATGCATTAAAAATGCAACATGTTAAATCCCAAATTATCAGTAGGGTCCACTTTTGTATATAACCCCCTCACGTGACTTGTGTCCATGTGGATTTGAGACATTTGCAACAAAAAGTCTCAAAAAGAAGCCAAAATTTGCGCCTGCCAGGATAGGAAAAACTGAACATGTATCACAAGTAAAAAGACAGGATCATACGTAAGGGGCAAAAAAGATCCGCCAAAAGTCTCTAAAATTCACCTCGGAGAGACAAAACTATGATACATGTGCCCCTTAGTGCCCAAACTACATTCAAAACACTTATTTGTCACAAAGTGCCAGTTAGACAATTTAAGTCATAACTTATTGCTAATTTTTTTCTGCCACAGTTCTCAATTGTATCGGCATCCGGAGGAAGCCAATACAGTTGAAAGAAGGAGGGGAAATTCAGATTAACAATGATAAACTCCAATGATAATACAGCACTTTCTACACCTACTTGATCATTCTGCCTCCCCAGGCAGCCCAGGATGTGTCACTTCGAAATAGCACTGAACATAGCATGTCCTGGGCAGCCTGGGACTAGAGGAAGATGTCATGCCTGAAGAACTGTGTACTCAAGGGCGGATCAATACTGTCATGTGCCCTGTGTTGAATATTATAGCCCCTTCTCTCCCTACATATGGTACTAGAATTGGAGAATGAAGGATGTGTCCCTTCTGTTTTCAATCTACGGTTTCAGGACCTTTGAAGGACCTTAAGAGGTCCTGAGATGTCTCTTGAGTACATGTTTATTGACTATAAAATTTGTTGGTTTCCTATATTAGAATCCCCTACTGTGCATACTGGGGTAACAGCCTGGGTGCCACCCATGCTACAGGTTTACCACCACTGCCCTGTATTCTTACACCTATTCAGGTACCACTCTTGTTTGCTCACTGCGTACCAGAGATAACATGGCTGTAGCCAATTGCTGATGGCCATCTGTTCTTGTGTCAACATGACATCACAGGTGGTGGGCAAACGTAGATTAGCCAGGGACCACAGATGCATTGGCATAAATGTGGGAGGGGATTAGTGAGTTTTCTTTCTCCATTTTATTGGGTTGCATAATCTATTTGATGGAAACACACACGTATAAAAATAATATTCAATGATGTGCACCCTAGAAAGGATGGACTCATTGGCATAATCTAAGAAGAACTTGTAGGGTATCCCAATCAATCCAGAGCAAAGGAAATCACACTGAGAACACACTGAAACATCGGCTGCCACTGACCACAGTCACCTCAAACTAACACTAGAGTTGTGCCTTGTTGAGCACAACTCGACCAGGTGAGCAACCACATAACCATACAAAACACCTGTAATGAAGCAATACTACCCTATGAGCGCTTTTGTTTTGTCTTTGCCATTTTTTTCTAAGTAAATAAGAAGGTCCTACACAATCAATCAAGTTTCGATCAAATTTTTGTGATGCATTCAATCTGTTAGTCATACATACCAGATGTGTTTTATCAAGATCAGCTGACCATTTAGCAGGAGTGATTGGTCATAACTCTACACCAAAAGATCTAGACAATCAATATGGTCTAAATTCCTGTCTATTTTTCAAAAAGGGATGTTGAAATATGATCCTATTTTGCTTGTTCTTCAGGATAATGGGGCACATTTACGTACAGGGTCACCGGAGTTCACTGAACCTGCATTGTCCATCTATACTGCACCATGCAGCGATTCACTAAGATCGTGCACCTGAAATCATGAATGTGTCGCTTCCCAGCTCAGGTCCAACAGAGTTTACCTTTTTTTTGTGGTGCATTTTAAACAAAGGGTTTGCGAAACTATTTAAAAGTTAAATTCCGTTCTCGGTCCGAATCAGTTGGATTGG
Source organism: Engystomops pustulosus (assembly GCF_040894005.1). Lineage (NCBI taxonomy): Eukaryota > Metazoa > Chordata > Amphibia > Anura > Leptodactylidae > Engystomops > Engystomops pustulosus. The sequence continues at coordinate 76,108,862 of NC_092420.1, forward strand.
CTGACGGCACGGCCCCTAATTTGTGTCACATGGAAGCCAACGCAGTTGCGCCACAATAAAGGTTGTGTATTCCATAATCCGAGTACATAAACTTATTAAATACCTGTGCAAGCCATTTTAGCCCCAAAAAAGGTGCACAGTCCGACTAAAGTTCGCACCGTGACCCTTAGTAAATGAGCCCAAATATGCTAAGCAGATACAATTATATATCCTTCCATATAGTCACTTCTCATCCTGGTAAATTCGATCAGTGATGTTAGCTGAACACAATTTGCTATTAATAAATAATGAAACCGGACCTGCACTGGAGGAACATGCCCAGACTCATCATTTATTCATCATAAGACCCATTCTGATAAGAAGGTATCTAACCTCTGTCATACGTGTAATGAATATATATTCTAGTTCTTGATCTGTGGTTAGGGACTAAAAAATTTGAATTGTGTCAAAATTAGAACTAAAAAAAAAAAAACTATATTATAACTTTCATAAGTATAATGGAGAGATATGGAACATGTTTATCAGATTATGATGCTGCACTTGTCTATTAACTGGGATATACTCTAAGACAGTGGTGGCGAACCTATGGCACTTGTGCCAGAGATGGCACTCGGAGGCCTCTCTGTGGGCACTCGGGCTGTCTCCCAGGCACAGAGTTTGCCAGACATGGCATCTTCCTGCAGTCTCAGGCAGTCCAAGTAGTGCCCTGATATTGTAAAGTGACCCATCCTGTGCTGCCTGGTCCTGTCCAAAGAGTGAAAAGGTGTTGGATTGGAGCTCAAAAATTCTGGTAGCAATAAGTTTGTTACTGCCTAAATTGCTGTGTTGGCACTTTGGAAAAAGCTAGTGTGTTTTTGAGTCTCACTTTGGGCACTCGATCTCTAAAAGGTTCACCATCACTGCTCTAAGAAAACCTTAGATTTTGGGGTATGTATTCTGCAGCTGGGAATAATCCCGGTTAGGATTCATAGTTTCATGGACCCATTCACACCAATAGGTCACATGATACTCGTACAATTTTTCACATGGATCAGGAACCCTCCACAGACATAAAATATGTTCCGCGGGATAAGGCTAAACACTTATGTGACTAATGCAGAGTTATTTCAACTCAACTTTGACTAGAGGCATGAAGTTTTCCATATACATCAAGTTATACATCAGCTACACACACCTAGGCACATCGATCACAGGGGTTCATGGTTGGTTTTCTTCAGAAAAGTCAAGATACTTCAAGAACATCCAGCGGGAAACTGTCTCCTCATTTACAGGTGAACAAGTTCTTAAAGGGGTTGTCCCATTTCAACAAATAAATGTTATTGTTTGTATAATAAAAAGTTATATATATTTTAAATATACTTTCTGTATCCATATCTCACTGTTTTCTAGATCTCTAGAAAGTTTCATGGTTTACTTCCAGTGGCCAAAAATCTGACCATCTCAAATCACTATAAAGATGCAGTAAGAAATTATCACATATATTTGGACCACTCTATTTAAATAGCATAACAATGAGTGGATATTTTGTTTAAAGGAAATCTACCACCAGGATGAAGGATTGTACACCAAGCACACCTACATACTAGTGTATGCCCCCTCTGACAGGATCCCCTTGCTTTTACAAAAACATGTTTATAAAATTATGCAAATGAGCCTTGGGTGCACCTGGTTCAATTAACAGCACTTTGGGCTTATTTGCATAATTTTAAAGCCTTTTTTTTTTAAAAACAACGCTAGAAGAAGAGCAGAGCAGATCCTGCAAGAGGGGGCATGCACCAGCATATAAGTGTACTTGGTTTACAATCCATCATCCTGGTGGTAGATTTGCTTTAATCTTGTCTACACAATCACACAGTGGAGAATGAAGAAAGAGGGGTCACTAGAGATCAGTCAGTATAATAAATGCAGGAGGACAACACAACTATTATGCAATCTGTTCATCCAGTTTATGTGAGAAGCATCTTCCATGGGCACAGAGATGTATTCATCAGTTTAGTAAGCGGCTTTATTTGAATTGCTTATTTCTTCCTATCTATTTAACCTGACCCTTTCCCAGAAATATTCCCTGAATCTGCAGGATTATATTTAGACACACTCTGACATTCAATATTATTATGTTGCCTGCATCAGATTACCGAACCAAAGAGCACGAGCTACTGAGATGATCAAATATGAGAAGGCACATGAAAATGTCGAATTTCTGCAGAGGCTGGGGAGATGTTCAATAACATGAGGATGCAGCCGCTGCTGTAATGTGAGCTCCGGATCCTCATGGGAAGCAGTGGTGTCAATCACCATTTCACTACACGGGATAGGAGTCATCCACAGACAAAGCAAATATTTCATGTCCATACATACAGTAGGTCCAATGCGGCATAAGATGTGCCATGAAACAGAACAAAGACTCACAATCCAAGATTTATTAAATAAAATTAATCTAGTATAAAAGCCATGGAAGAAATGTTAAAGGAAACTTTTCAGCAGAAATATACCTAATAAATCACCACCAGTATGTTGTCAAGCAGCTGAACACCAACCATTTCTTTCATTGCATAGGGTGGTGGCATTATCCAGAAAATCATCTTTGAAGTTAGTGTAAATTCATTGTATAAAGTCAAGGAGGCGGAGAGTTTAATACTGAAGTCAAGACCTCTCTGTCTCAGAAAGCACTGTCACTGCAATTGATGGCCCTGCACCCAGAGAAATCACTAACCAGATCTCCTGAGGTCTGGTGCATGATGTAAGTCATGGGAGGAGGTGTGAAGAGATAGGGAGAGCTTGACTCGATTGTTAAACTCTCCACCTCCTTGACTTTATATTACTAATTTACAATTCTCTTCAAAGTTGATTTCTTGGGTGATGGAACAATGCTGCGCCATGAAAAAACATGATCTGTAAGGTGTAAAGCTGATAGACAACATACTGGTGGTAGTTTATTAGGCCAGTTTCTGATGACAGGTTCCCTTTAAACGGAGTCTACCACTAACCAAATCACCCATTGAGTAGAACAAGTATTGTGTAGTCACCTTATAAACTTTGCAGATATACAGTTCCGTTTCTACAGAGATGGGTCATTTTAAAGAAAAATAATTATCCATCTTTATGCAAATTGGCTTTTCAGTGGCAACCAATGACAGCTCAGCTTTCAGTTTACCAGGGCTCATGAATATTTTAAAAGGGAGCTATGATTGCTTGCCACGGGCAACTAGAAATATTCTGACTTTCAGACAGCTTGATTGCTTTGCCCCAATATGTTTTAGGTATCCACCCTCCATAAACCCATAGAATAGACACTAGTTGCATCCAAATTGAGTTGTCTTTTGTTGAACCTCTGTGGTGCAGTATTTGAGTAGAGTCTGTGCCCATCGGAGGATCCTCTGTTTCTCTGGTGGGACAGTCCAACACTAAATGCAATGAAGTTATCACAATAGTCAAGGTCTAAATTGGTTTGGAAAGTGCCCACTGTATATAGTCACACAGAATAGGAAAAAACAGGGGTTATTGATAGACGCACCACACAATGGGTAGATACAGAACACAAATCTTTTTTTAATGATTTGGCAACACATGACAAAACCGGATCGGCGTCTTCATCAGGCCAAATATGACAGAAACATAAGCAGCGCTGATCATGCACAGGCATCCAGGCTATTGCTAACACAAGCTATATAGCTAATGACCCATCATTACATCACTACTGAAAATAGGTCCTTGTACAGTGACCTCTATATAAATAACACTGACCAATTATTACATCACTAATGACAATAGATGATTTCGCAGCTTATCTCCTCCCCCTCCCTGTACAATGACCTCTACATAGATAACACTGACCCATCATTACATCAATACTGACAATAGATGATGTCACAGCTTATCTCCTCCCCCTCCCTGTACAATGTCCTCTATATAGATAATACTGACCCATCATTGCATCACTACTGACAATAGATGATGTCACAGCTTATCTCCTCCCCCTCCCTGTACAATGACCTCTATATAGATAACTCTGACCCATCATTACATCACTACTGACAATAGATGATGTCACAGCTTATCTCCTCTTCCTGTACAATGACCTCTATAAAGATAACACTGACTCATCATTACATCACTACTGACAATAGATGATGTCACAGCTTATCTCCTCCCCCTCCCTGTACAATGACCTCTATATAGATAACACTGACCCACCATTACATCACTACTGACAATAGATGATGTCACAGCTTATCTCCTCCCCTTCCCTGTACAATGTCCTCTATATAGATAACACTGACCCATCATTACATCACTACTGACAATAGATGATGTCACAGCTTATCTCCTCCCCCTCCCTGTACAATGACCTCTATATAGATAACACTGACCCATCATTACATCACTACTGACAATAGATGATGTCACAGCTTATCCCCTCCCCCTCCCTGTACAATGACCTCTATATAGATAGCACTGACCCATCATTACATCACTACTGACAATAGATGATGTCACAGTTTATCTCCTCCCCCTCCCTGTACAATGACCTCTATATAGATAACTCTGACCCATCATTACATCACTACTGACAATAGATGATGTCACAGCTTATCTCCTCTTCCTGTACAATGACCTCTATAAAGATAACACTGACTCATCATTACATCACTACTGACAATAGATGATGTCACAGCTTATCTCCTCCTCCTCCCTGTACAATGACCTCTATATAGATAACTCTGACCCATCATTACATCACTACTGACAATAGATGATGTCACAGCTTATCTCCTCCCCCTCCCTGTACAATGACCTCTATATAGATAACTCTGACCCATCATTACATCACTACTGACAATAGATGATGTCACAGCTTATCTCCTCTTCCTGTACAATGACCTCTATAAAGATAACACTGACTCATCATTACATCACTACTGACAATAGATGATGTCACAGCTTATCTCCTCCCCCTCCCTGTACAATGACCTCTATATAGATAACACTGACCCATCATTACATCACTACTGACAATAGATGATGTCACAGCTTATCTCCTCCCCCTCCTGTACAATGACCTCTATATAGATAACAATGACCCACCATTACATCACTACTGACAATAGATGATGTCACAGCTTATCTCCTCCCCTTCCCTGTACAATGTCCTCTATATAGATAACACTGACCCATCATTACATCACTACTGACAATAGATGATGTCACAGCTTATCTCCTCCCCCTCCTGTACAATGACCTCTATATAGATAACAATGACTCATCATTACATCACTACTGACAATAGATGATGTCACAGCTTATCTCCTCCCCCTCCCTGTACAATGTCCTCTATATAGATAACACTGACCCATCATTACATCACTACTGACAATAGATGATGTCACAGCTTATCTCCTATTCCTCCCTGTACAATGACCTCTATATAGATAACACTGACCCATCATTACATCACTACTGACAATAGATGATGTCACAGCTTATCTCCTCCCCCTCCCTGAACAATGACCTCTATATAGATATCATCCTCATAGTCTGTAAGCTCTTGTGAGCAGGGCCCTCACTCCTATTGTTCCATATGACTGTTTGTTCTTTGTAGTGTAATATAGTTGTATATGTCCCCTATGATTTGTAAAGCGCTACGTAATTTGATGGCGCTATATAAATAAAGATTATTATTATTATTATTATTATTATAGATAACACTGACCCATCATTACATCACTACTGACAATAGATGATGTCACAGCTTATCTCTTCCCCCTCCCTGTACAATGACCAATATATAGATAACACTGACCCATCATTACATCACTATCCCCATATTATTGACTGGATTATGTTGCCCTAGACAATGGTAATGTAAAACGAGAGCTGATATAAGAATTTTTACATATAAGAGAGCAGCAGGAGTTAAGTAATATCTTTATATCCCTAAAGTATCTTGTGTGAAATCTTTAAATAGTCTTTTTTTCAGCCTGTTCCGACTTATCTTAATTTAACAGATGTTAAATTTCCAAAGGTGACAACTAGTGATGGCTGATATTGCACTGCACATAGGGATTGTACAGTGTTTCACAAACTTTGTGTGACATATAACACTGTATTATTATGTTATTAGGTTGTTTAAAGGTGTTGCACAAATTAGGACACTGTCTGCCCATATGACTGGTCAGGGGCTTTGCAGAGACATGCTGGCATGATGGCTCAGAAATAGTTGGCTTATAGCCACAAGTATGCCACATGCCCACACAGCCACTGACTGCAAGTGTCATGCGCTCGGCTTTAGTTCCATCAGTGGAACCACCAGATCTGTTGACTAAAGTTGACCTGTGGGAAGCCAAGGTTGGTTATTTAAAGTTGACATGTGGGATCAGCAGATCTGTTGAGTAAGGTTGACTAGTGGGACCACCAGCTTTGTTGACTTAAGTTCACAAGTTGGACCACTAGGTCTGTTGATTAAAGTTGAAAATTGGGACCACTATATGGGTTAAGTAAAGATGACTAGTGGGACCACCAGCTTTATTGGTTAAAGTTCACAGGTGGGACCATCAGATCTGTTGATTAAAGTTGAAAAATTGGACCACCAGATCTTTTGAGTAAAGTTCACTAATGAGACCACCAGGTTTGTTGAGTAAAGTTGACTAGAGGGACCACAAGCTTTTCTGACTAGAGTTGACCTGTTGGACCACCAGATCTGTTTACTAAAGTTGGACCTATGGGAACACCTGATCTGTTATCTAAATTTTACCAGTGGGAACATCCCTTTTACTTTCCTACCATTTTACAGTTTTTTAGCTTGCCTACTTTTAATCCACATTTTAGCTAAAGAATATCAATATACTTTGAGATTATTATGGCTGTCTTGGCCTCTCTCCCCATCATGCATGGTCCTCATCAGGGTTTCCTAACCACTGTCTCTAAAGCTACAGGAGGATCTTGAGTAGATACCTTGGTTGGCCATTGCAGATACTTTAGCTCCTGATAGGTAACAACTTTAATTTACCAAAAAGTATCACAACAATATCATTGGTAGCTAACCCTAGGATAAGAACCATCTAACTTGCCATATTGGTAGTTAAACCTCGGATAAGAGACATCTGACCCATCATATCTTAAATGGCCATTTACCACTTTAATTTTGTCCAATAGTATGGTCCTATATGTAAAAGGATTTTGTCCTACAAAACATTGTGGACCTTTATCCTGTATAATACAGCCAGGTCCTCACTATTATAATTATAAGATGTAGACAGATGTAGAGGGAGACACAAGCTATCAGTTATCCAAACAAAATGTTTGTGTAGGAGGCCCAAAGAATGATGTCACTTCATCGGGGGTGAACGTTCATAGAAACAATATGTGCATGAATATGATCAGATATGGTGTTAGTCATCATGAACATAAGAGCTTGTGGTATTAGATTCTGTATGTCACTTATTTTGGAATGACTAATAGTGAATACAACAGGGAAAACTAGATTTACATTTGTTTGCCATGTTTTGTACTACATGGACATGAACATGTCCACACCAACAATCAGCCGGTGTGATCCAATCAAACTTGGTACAACCTTTTTAAGCAGCAAAACCAAATCTAGATGAATGTTCACACTGGTTTTTGACAAAGAAAAGGGGTGTATCTGGTATTGCTACTCCAAATTCTAAGAAAACCCTCCAGGATTGGGAATAAGTGTCTGATTGGTAGATGACCTAACACTGAGAGCCCCTCCGAGAGGGTCCAGTGTACCCCATTCTATAGAGAGGAGCAGTCTTGAAGTTACACTGCCTTTCAATAGGAATAATATAGAGGAGCTCTGGACTTGGCTTCTCTACAGGAGTAAAATAAAGATGAATACAGCAGTACTGTGGACCCATAGGTTCATTTAGAAAAGGGATACAGGGGATCCATGATCTTGCTATTAATAGGGGATAAGCATGAATCAGGAACAACCGGACATATAACAAGAGGAGTTCTTTGCTCTTCACAAACACTTCCTGTATTAAAGGAGGTTTCCATGTTTACGATATTGACTACTTATCCATAGGATCGGGTTAGTGGGGGTACAACAAAAAGGACCCCCATTGGCCAGCACTCTAGTGTGGTGCCGTTTTTGCTTTACTTAAGTAGGAGTTGAGCTGCAGTTCCCAGGACTGGCCACTATACAGAGAAAGGAGTTTCTCAATGTCTTTACTACAGCGCCATCATTGGAGAGAATAAGCATTGCACATTGTCCATTCATATCATTGCATTGTCTATGTAATGCAGGACAGGACAAGTCCTCCAGAGTGGGAGACTTTCTTTGTAACTACTATGCCCCAGGCCATGAGAATCCTTAATGGGAGGCCTGAATTTTTTCATATTTATATAAAAATGTTAACATATAATTAATTTCAATTAATGATTAAAGTATTGTACAAGCAGTAATATGCAAACTCTCTTGTCAATTTGAACTAGCCAAAATTTGATTGTCCCCTCTTCGCAGCAGGGGAGGACACATGTATCTTGCTCAATTTTTCTTATTAAACATACAAGATGTTAATTAATTTTTAGTCCTATTGTTATGATCCTATTATTATTATATTGTTATATTAATATTGTGGTATATAAAATGGCAAAACGTTCCAACCCAATGCATTTCACCCTCATGGGACCTCATGCATTTACACAGTTTGGTAATTCCCAAATAGCACATGAGCTCTATAATCTAGTCTTCCGGATAGATGCCATTATATCCACCTAGTAAAATTACAAGTACCTTAATAAAACATATATTTTCACAGCATAAATGTACATATTTAACCAAACCTACAGAGACGGTAACAATTCTTGCCCGCCCAAAGTTCCCCCCCTTAAGCTAGAGGGTCTCTTTGTTGTGAATCCTAATTATGCATAAATTTATCACGGCACGGAATAGCTTCCTTTATACACTGTCTGCCTTGGAAACCCACAGAGAACCGTTAGCGCTGCCGCTTACCCCCGACAATTATTAACTATTTCATGCATAGATGGGGTTAAAGCGATTGTATTCTACCAACGTACACCATGCACATCCGCTGATCCGATGTTTACGAATTCCAAATTGCATTAGATAACGGACCGGAGGAGAATTTTATAGGATCATAGGTAATGCAGGCTAAGTGTTATCTCAAGAAAATGCAGTTTGGGGGATCTGTTGACTCTGCAATCTCCATTATGGAGCAATGCCAGCAAGGCAGACGCAATGGAAAAATTGAACCGGCAACACTGACGGAAGGGCAAGAGAGGTTGGATGTGTAATGGGAAGAATAGAAGATGCGGATGAGCTCGAGGGAAGCAGGAGGTGGAAGATGGACGACTGTCGGGTAGAAGGATGGAATTTTAAGGGGAGATTTTTTTAAAAAGAGAAAAAAACGAAAGACAGGTGACATATCTGACAATGGACTCACCAAACATCTGAATATGTCCTTTCGTGATAGGATTGAAGCTGCCGCAGGACAGCAGGATAACGTGGGTCTTAGTGGTTTCGGCCATGCTGGAAGGTACAGAGGAGCAGGTAGAAGATGGGTGGGTGAGGAATAGGGGTAGTCTGTGGGTGGGGGCAGATTATAGAGTTTGGATAAGGGATTTCTCTAGGTGGGTGGGTATTCTGTGGCTCTGCAGAGAAAGGAGATGAGACTGGCTGCCGAAGACTCAGAGGAACAAATGCAATAGGCAGCACGTCACTACTCAGCTTCCCTCCCCCTCCCTCATTGCTTTCTCTCTATAGCCTTCCCCCTTTTAACTACTACAGAACCACTTATCCACCTGCTCCTTCCTTCTCAATGACTGCAAAACAACCAATAATAATAATGCCTGAAAGGTAACATTAAAAAGCTACACTGTACATAAAACATCGCAATCTGGAAATCACTAAGGCGAATAGAATTCTCATCTATTGTTTTCTGATTCGTCTGTATCTTCGCCTGCAGAGACCTGTACAGCATAAAATTATTCTTATTGCAGAGTATATATACATTATTAAAGGGTTTCACCAGGAAATGGAAGACCACACAAAAAATCATAGTATCATATTATTTTTAGGCTGCACACATTAAATAACTAAATGTAAGGCTACATTCACAGGATATGGAAACGAGTCATTTTTACAGCTAGCAAATGTCCTCATTCTCTTATATGGGCTCATGTATATGGGCTTATGTATATGGGCGCTTTGTCTTTCAATTGAATGATGCATGGGACATAGACAAGGGCATGTTGTGTGCTGGTAGCCTATGGTTGTAATAGTAAGGTCATTAAAATGTGATGCCCAAATGCATTGTAGTAATCTCCCTACACTCATCCGAAGTCCACACACTGGTGGCTTAGCAGTGGACTTCCAGTTCAAAACTGGACTTCACACTTAATTTAAAGGGACCTGTCACCAGAGTTTACCCCATTAATCTACTAAGGTAAGGCATGAAAAGACCTTTCTAGAAATCGCACCTATAAAAAATGAGCTAAGAAGAGTCATATTTTGCCTTAGATGAGTCAAGTTTAGAGGATGGAGAGGGTGAATCATTTAAGACTCCTATATACTTCATCAGTTTCTAGAAATACAGGCGGTCCCCTACTTAAGAACACTCGACTTACATATGACCCATAGTTACAAACGGACCTCTGGATATTGGGAATTTATTGTGCTTTAGTCCTAGGCTACAATAATCAGCTGAAACAGTTATCAAATGTGTCTGTAATGAAGCTTTAGTGTTAAAATTGATTCTTATGACAACCCAACATTTTTAAAATCCAATTGTCACAGAGACCAAAAAAGTTCTGGCTGGGATTACAATGATAAAATATACAGTTCCGATTTACATCCAAACTCAACTTAAGAACAAACCTACAGATCCTATCTTGTATGTAACCCGGGGACTGCCTGTATGTTTTTTCCATCTAACTAAAGATAATCTCATCTTTCAGAGGGCAGATCAGGTTTATGGTTCTTTATGTTACAGATTAAAGGGGTATTCCAATCTGGGCATTTACATTTAATTAAATTCATTTGCCTTATGTAAACATTTCTTCAATTGGATGTTAATAAAAAATGTTCCTGTGTGAAGATAATTTCTCATAAATGTAGCCATGTTGTCCCTTAGAAATGAGATAGCTTCCTCGGATACGACCACCTAACACTGGCAGCAGTGGTCAGACGTGCGCTATAGAGTCCTGCCTGACCTCCTGGATTCAGAAATCATTACCACAGGACGGCTGCAGGACATGCAGTAACTCCCGGACATTTCATATACAAAAACAATTTGTTTCTTTGTGCACTCACTCCAGCAGTGGTGGCCGTATCCGAGGAATCCATCTCGTTTCTAAGGGACAACATAACTACATTTATGATAAATTATCTTCACAGAGGAACATTTTTTTTAATAACATCTAATTGAAGAAATGTTTATATATGGCCGATTAATGAAACTGAATGTGAATGCCTAGACGAGAATACCCCTCTATGGCTAAATTCAGGACATAGGTGGGAACTGGATCTTTATCTGTAGCTTACCTTTCCAACTATGTCTTTAGAGGAAACCTACCACCACCTTAATAGGTAGATCCGATGGTAGGTGCATCTAACGAATGTAAGGATAGCCCTTTTTAGGGCTAATCCTTTAGTCCCTACAATCTTTTAGAAAGTTTAATGGCCTTGATATGCAAATTTTCTAAAGAGGCTACTGGGGTGTGGAGTTGCGGGAGCTACTACACGCCCCAGTAGCCTCTTTGATCCTCCTACCAGATATCTTCACTCGTCCATGAAGCCTGAGTTCTATGCATGCGCAGTAGCTCCGGCTTTGGAGCCGAGATCCTGCAGCCGCTGGCCTGTGTTCTCCTTGTAGCTATGCGCTGAAGATATCTGGTAGGAGAATCAAAGAGGAAACTGGGGCATGGAGTAGCTCCGGCAACACCACACCCCAGTAGACTCTTTAGAAAATTTGCATATCAAGGCCATTAAACTTTCTAAAAGATTGTGGGGACTAAAGGATTAGCCCTAAAAAGGGCTATCCTTACATTCATTAGTTGCACCTACCACCGGTGGTAGATTTCCTTTAACTGCCTGTATCTCCAGATCTGTGAAACACAGAACCACAAGATAAGGGCATGTGAACTTCCGTAGCCTCTGAAAGTAAATCATCACAGGCAAAAATGACTCTCTCTGCTTATTTTCAAATGACTTTGGAAATGATTTTTTTTTAACATAAACAGGTGAGATTTCAGCTAAAAGAGGTAATTCTAGAAAGGACATTTTATACTTTACCTGAAGGGGCTAGTAGTTCCCATTTAGTTTATTTCCCATTTTTTCTTTTGATTTAACTCAAAATTTTTTTGACCTGGTTAAAATATTTCAAAATACTGGGCCACATTTACTAAAATACTGGACTCAGTGGGGCATATTTATCAGGAACTCTGCGCCACGCCATATTTATCTGGACCTCTGTGGCCCTGAAATAATCGCAAATGTCGCTAGACGGATGTGCGGCCGCGTGACCCTTAGTAAAGAAGCTCCAATGTGTTTCTTTAAAGGGGTTGTCCAAGAGTTGTGAAAAAAACTAAAGGTTGACAGGAGGGGGCTGCTTAAAAAATAAAGATCTACTTACCTTCCGGTGCCCTCTGGTGTCCAGCGCTGCTGTCGCTCCGGTCCGGGCTCCATGTAAACAAACATGGCCGCCGGAGCTGTGCTGTATTCAGCTTCCGGCCGCACCCGACAACCTTCCGGCCCTTATGCACAATGCTGTGTATAGGGTCGGATAAGCGTGCCCGGCCACGGCCGGCCGGAAGCTGAATCCAGCACTGCTCACGCGGCCATGTTTGTTTACATGGCGCCCGGACCGGAGTGTCAGCAGCGCGGGACATCGGAGGGCGCCGGAAGATAAGCAGATCTTTATTTTTTTAAGCAGCCCCTTTATTTTTTTAAGCAGAAACGTGTGGAGTGCCCTGTATCAGAGGAACATTGAATTTTGGACATTTGTGGACATTTCCCCTATGCAAACTCAGCACTTCTTACTTCATCAAGGGTTAACTTGCATGGTTGCTCAATTTGATACATTTGGCTGTAAAAAGTTAAAAAATTTCACACTACATTATATACAGTGGATACTGAAAGTATTCAGACCCCTTTATATTTTTCACTCTTAGTATCATTGCAGCTTATAGGTAAGATCAAAAAAGTTCTGTTTTTAGCTCATTAATGTACAATCTGCATTCCATCTTCAATGAAAAATATAGCAATTTAGATATTTTTGCTAATTTATTAAACAAGAACAACTGAAACATCACATGGTGATAAGTATTCAGCCCCTTTGCTCAGTGTTGAGTAGAAGCAGCTTTGGAGCTGGTACAGCCAGGAGTCTTCTCGGAAATGATGCAACAGATTTTTCACACCTGGATTTGGGGATCCTCTGCCTCCTCCTTACAGATCCTCTCCAGTTCCCTCAGGTTGGATGGTGAATGGTGGTGGAAGCCATTTTCAAGTCTCTCCAAAGAAGCTCAATTGGGTTGAGGCTATGGCTGGACCAGTCAGGAATGGTCACAGAGATGTCCTGAAGCCTCTGCTTTGTTATTTTAGCTGTGTGCTTAGGGTCATTTTCTTGTTGGAAGGGGAACCTTCGGCCCAGTCTGAGGTCCAGAGCATCTGGAAGAGGTTTTCCAGGGCCGGATTTAGACAAAGTGGGGCCCCAAAAGAGGCAAACTTTAGCCCTACATAATAATAACACTTTGTAGTTTACAAACAGTAGTATGGTAAGGCAATCTGTATGATACTGTAGGAGAATTTTATAGGATTCCACAGGATTCCTGGGACTGCAGCATACCCTGCAGCTCCATTGAGGAGAATTAGAAGATAAGAGTGCTTAGTGGGAAAAAAACCCTGCATAAGTGGATCTGGCTTATTATCTAAAGAGTTTTTGGTAGCTTAACAATAGTACTTTTTTACGCTAGATTATGCTAGATGTTTGCCCAAACGCACTCCCAGGTAGTGGCGTAACTAGGAGAGAAAGGGCCCCCTAGCAGGCTACTGCATGGGGCCCCCCTTCCCACTTAAAAAATATACATATTAGTATACTTACACATGCAAGTTACAATCACATACAAATACACTCATGTGCATATACACACACATACAGTGCCATATGCAACATACTCACATACAGTGTATACAGACACCATATACACATCACAGATCCTGCATATATACATCACAGTATACGTTATATATACATATTGGGGCAGATTTACTTACCCGGTCCATTCGCAATCCAGCGGGGCGTTCTCTGCGCTGGATTCGGGTCCGGCCTGGATTTATTAAGGTAGTTCCTCTGCCGTCCACCAGGTGGCGCTGCTGCGCTGAAAAGCATCGGAACGCGCTGGAGTTCACCGAGCCGGGCTGAGTGAAGGTAAGTGCAAGCTCCGCGACAGATTTTTTTTTTTCAAATGCGGCGGTTTTTCCCTATCCGTCGGGTTTTCGTTCGGCCACGCCCCCCAATTTCCATCGCGTGCATGCCAGCACCGATGCGCCACAATCCGATCGCGTGCACCAAAATCCCGGGGCAATTCAGGGGAAATCGGCGCAAATAGGAAATATTCGGGTAACACGTCGGGAAAACGCGAATCGGGCCCTTAGTAAATGACCCCCATTATGCTGGACATGTGCAGTACAATATAGATATAAACAGGGCCGCACCTGCCATGAGGCGAGATGAAAATCTCGCCTCAGGCGGCAGATGATGAGAGCGGCATCTTGGGTGAATGCAATTAGGGTAATTCGGGCGCCCATTGCCGCCCGAATCACCCATCATGAAATTAATCGCGTCTGTTTCTTTAAGAACACAGACGCGATTAATATACAGAGCGGCGCAGGCCTGTTTGGCTGCGCCACTCTGTTGTTCTGGATGACACAGGCGGTGTGTGATGATGTCACGCCGCCTGCATCCCGGCACAGATCGTTCAGGGGAAGTAGAGGAAATGGCAGTGTGCAGGCTCGGGTCTCCGTGCTGCCCCCAGCAGCATCTGATAACGATCCCCTCCAGACTTGCAGGGAGCGGCGGAGAAGGCTTAGATCATGCACCAGGTAGCACAGCAGCTGCCTGGGCCGTAGATGGGTATGGGGGTCCGTGCAAGTCAGCCCCGAACTCTCACAGCTGCTGCTCCTTCTGCTCAGGATACTGGCACTATCGGAACCCCAACGCTCTCACACAGCAGCAGCCCTAGCCACACAGCCATCTTGGGGACACAATAGGAGGAACTGATGTATGTATATGATATATGTATATAATGTGTCTATGTGTTTATGCTGTGTGTGTGTGTATGCTGTGTGTGTGTGTATGCTGTGTGTGTGTATGCTGTGTGTGTGTATGCTGTGTGTGTGTGTATGCTGTGTGTGTGTATGCTGTGTGTGTATATATGCTGTGTGTGTATATGCTGTGTGTATATATGCTGTGTGTATATGCTGTGTGTATATATGCTGTGTGTGTATGCTGTGTGTGTATATATGCTGTGTGTGTATATATGCTGTGTGTGTATATGCTGTGTGTATATATGCTGTGTGTATATGCTGTGTGTATATATGCTGTGTGTGTATGCTGTCTGTGTGTATGCTGTGTGTGTATGCTGTCTGTGTGTGTGTGTATGCTGTGTGTGTGTATGCTGTGTATGTGTGTGTGTGTGTGTATGCTGTGTGTGTGTGTGTATGCTGTGCGTGTGTGTGTTTGTCTGCTGTGTGTGTGTGTGTGTATGCTGTGTGTATGCTGTGTGTGTGTGTGTATGCTGTGTGTGTGTGTATGCTGTGTGTGTATATATATTGTAAGTTGCTATATATATATGTACAGAATGTGTGTATATGATGTCTATATATTGTGTGTGTATAAATGTATGTGTACATGTTAGGATCAGTGGATCCTCTGGACCACCGCAGGAGATGTAACTAGCCAACACCCGGAACCGGAGCCTAGCGGCACCTGGTATTCGCCAGAGCCCGCCGCAAAGCGGGTTGGACTTGCTGCGGCAGGATACCACTAGGTCGTGTGACTAGCCCACGGTGGCAGCCGAGGTCGAGGTACCTTAGCGGATGACAATCTCGTAGACAGGTCCAGGCACAGGGTCAGGGCAGGCGGCAGAGATGCAACGTCAGGTCCAAGTCCGGGGTCAGCAACAGGAGGTCCAGGCAGGTGGGAACGGGAACACAGGCACACGGAACACAGCAACACGGAGGAACTCAGGTAACACGGCAACACAGGACTCAGGAGCGGGAACACACAGGAATACACAGGAATACACAGGAACGCAGGAATACACGGGAACGCAGGAATACAGGAATACACAGGAACGCAGGAATACTCGCTTGGAAGCTTTCTCTAAGGCTATGAGGCACAAAGATCCGGCAAGGAACACAGGAAGAGGCAGGATTCTTAAAGGTGAGGTGTTCAGCCAGTGCACCAATTAGCTGTGCGCTGGCCCTTTAAATTTTCGGCAGGAGCCGCGTGCGCGCCCTAGGAGGCGGGGACGCGCGCGCACGGCAGTCCGAGGAAGTGCAGGAGCCGGGAGAGTTAAGTGACACCGGGCAGCAGCGGGGGCACATGAAGGAGCACGGATGCGCCCGCGATCCGTGACAGGGATCGCGGGAGCACCCGTGACAGTACATATTTTGTGTGCATATATTTTATGAGTTTATATATAATGTATATATCAATGTGTATAAATATATATATATATATATATATATGACTACATAAAAGTGTGTGTATAAGTTTATACATTTGTGTGAGTGTATTAATGTGTGTATGACTATAGAACTTTATGTAAATGTACATAAATGTGAATGTATGAGTTTGAATGAGTGTGATTTTACAAATCTGTATAAATCTGCTATTGGGCTGTGTGGGAATGTAAACAGAGGTTTATTTTTTTTGGGGGGGAAGCATTTTCAAGTTTCGCCTCAGGCAGCGAAAAGGCTAGAATCGGCCCTGGATATAAGGGTGCACATCCTCCGTTCTTTATTGTGTCAGGTCGGATGACGGGGCCCCCAGACACTGCCCCACTGTAGTTACGCCCCTGCTCCCAGGTTCGAATCAAAGAAGCCAGCAACAGTGGTCATGACAAGGGGGCATCATCTACAAACAGCCGTGAGATTATGGAACTCAACGCCACAAGATGTTGTATTGGCTGACCAAAAATGATTTGCTCCCAAATTTTTTTTATGATACTATTATGACTAGTACAAAAAGGAACCATTGCTTTGTGCAAAAGGGGTTGAAAGCGATGAAGCCTAAATTATTGTGACACAAAAATCAGTTAAAACAGCACAATTTTTACAGTGAAAAACTGACCAACAAATTTTGTCCCCAATGTAATTTTTGATGATTCTAAAGAATTTGTTTAGGTATTATAATTGATAGATCTTTTGTTATGTCCGGGAAAACTGGACACTTAACAGCTGATTAGGAGAATCGTTGAACTTGTCAGCTTGGTAATCCACATTTGCAATTTTTTTTTTTTTGCCTCTTTGAAGAGGAAATCATCATTTTGGTTAAAAATAGTTGTTGGCTCAAAAATTTGGAACCTATATAGAAATGTATTCATGACATTAAACTGGTTATACGGCTGATTTACATCGTTATCTGAAAATTTCCATGGGCAGCATGGTGGTTGAGTGAGTAGCACTTCTGCCTTGCAGCGCTGGGGTCCTGGGTTCAAATCCCTCCCAGGTCAACATCTGCAAAGAGTTTGTATGTTCTCTCCGTGTTTGTGTGGGTTTCCTCCCACTCTCCAAAACATACTGGTAGGTTGATTACATTGTGAGCCCCATTGGGGACAGGGAATATTTTGTCGTGCTGTGTGCAGCGCTGTGTAATCTGTGTGCGCTATATAAATAAAGAATTATTATTATTAAATTTCTTTTGAGTCCGGTAATCTTTCATCAACACAGCACTCATCATAGTCTTGCCTGACTTTCTTCTCTCTTCTATTGTCCAATTCTGTTTGTAAAGCCCATTTTCTGATATCATTTCAGTTATTGCTGCCCTTTCTGCCTCTTTAACGCTATTAAAGGACACCTGTCATCAGGTCTGTGTCACTTGTCCTGTCACTACTACCTGTTGGAGCAGCTCACAAGGATCCATCCCAGCCTTTATCTAGTTATTTCATACATTATTCATTGTAAAATCTATTTTTTATCATGTAAATGAGGCTGGTCACATGGTCAGAGGCAGTGATGTCACCCCTGTTACCCCTCCCCTCTCCCTGCTCATGTCTGTGTGTAATGTATAGTAAAGCATGGCTAGTGTGTGTGCTGCATCTGCTGACATGCTGCATCCTCCTAATGTACAGGTGAGAGACACAGACATCAGCTACAATTCAGGTAGGACTTCAGGTACAATTCATGTAGCTGCTACCTCCAGAAGTTCTCTGATGACTCTGCAATAGTAGGCCTCATTACAGGTGAGAACGACAGGGAGTACAAAGAACTGATCCGGAAATTTGTGGACTGGTGCCAGGAAACCACCTTAGGATTAATGCTGGGAAGACCAAGGAGATGGTGGTGGACTTTCGTAAGCACAGTCCTCCTTCTCAACCGGTGGTCATCCATGGGACGGACATTGAGGCAGTGAAGTCCTATAAGTACTTGGGTGTCCTCCTCAACAATAAACTGGAATGGGCAGAGAACATAAACGCACTTCACAGGAGGGGTCAGAGCCGGCTACACCTGCTGAGGAGGCTGAGGGCATTCGGAGTGCGGGGGGCTCTTCTTAAGACCTTCTTCAACTCTGTAGTGGCACCAGCCTTCTTCTTTGGTGTAGTCTGTTGGGGTAGCAGCATCTCAGCTTGGGAGAGGAGCAGACTGGACAAACTGATTAGGAAAGCCAGTTCTGTCCTGGGGGGTCCTCCAGCAGGTGGTAGCTGAGAGGAGGACACTGTGTAAGTTGAAGTCTATTCTGGAGAATAGCTCCCATCCCTTGCATGAGACTGTGGTGGCATTGGGGAGCACCTTCAGTGACCGACTGCTTCACCCCAAGTGTGAGAGGGAGCGTTATCGTAAGTCATTCCTCCCCGCGGCCATCAGGCTGTTCAACAAACAAGGCCCAAACAGAAGTAACCTGCGCCCCCCACCTAACCAGTCCCTGCAGGTCCCATCCACAGACTAAACATCAAACTGCCGATCATTGCTTGTCTCTTTTTTGTCTTTTTATCCCCCTTTTATTTTTGTTCATTTATCCCTAATATTATAGTTGTCATAGTTTGTACTTCACTCTCTGTACCCTCTCTGCTGCTGGAACGCTGTGAATTTCCCCACTGTGGGACTAATAAAGGATTATCTTATCTTATCTTATCTTACACATGAATCTGACCTGTTCTGCTGTAACATGGCTGCCTGGAGCTGCTGTATCTCTCCTATACACACACAGGCTGCAGGGGGCGTGGCCACCAGCACCAGGAAGCACATCATTATACAGCCTCACATCATTATACAGGCTGTCAGTCTTGCACTGGGGGTGTGGCCACCAGCATCAGGAAGCACATCATTGTACAGCCTCACATCATTATACAGGCTGTCAGTCATGCACTGGGGGTGTGGCTGTGCCTCCCACTCATGAATAAGGTGGACAGCTTGAATATGCTAATGCTTCATTGGACATTTCACAGGTCATTTGCTTACAGCTTTAGGACCTCATTGCTTAGGTTTACAGGCAAATAGAGGGACAATGTAGGGATAGAGGCAATGCTCTCTAATGGCAGTTTATGACAATATATTTAGTTTAGGGGGTTATTTTGCATGACGGGTTCTCTTTAACTTCACCCCTCCTCACTGCACACGGCTGAAGTAGCGCTATGTAGAGAATAGTTGGCACAGTCTGCGGCTCTATTGACCCAGTGGTCATGTAAATAATGTATAAACAATAAAAATAATGTATTTTTGTTCCTGTCACCAGGAATGTCACATTTAGCTGCTGACAGGTTCCAAAAGCCTGTGCTATGCTGATTGTAAAAATCCTTCAGTATTCTGAATAATTTCAGTACTTTATATAAGTTTAATTCACATTACCTCTGGGTAGGGGCAGCTGAAGGCTGTGTGTGTCTCCTCATTCATTCTTCCTCTCTTCCACACCATCTCCCTCCCTCCCCTACTTGCTCAATCACAGGAAGAGGGGGAGGGAGCTGCATGAGTGGAGGAGAGGAGACTCTGAGACAGGCACACACAGGCTGCAGCTGTCCCCTCCCTAGGGATTAACCACATGCTTCTGGCAGGGAGCCAGGTAATGTGAAAAAAAAGTTTTATAAAGTAGTGAAATGATTTAGATTCCTGACAAGGGGAATTTTAAAATCAGCACAGCATAGGCTATTGGAACCTGTCACTGGCTAAAAAGGACATTCCTGGTGACAGGGTCACTTTAAGTCAGACACTGCCTGTAAATTTAGTTTATACTTACATATTTTGGGCTGTGTATTGGGGTAGAGGTAGGTATATCACGCTTTTATATTATTTAATATGCCCCCTATAGATTGGTATAATATTGAGAAGTTAACCCAGTTAACCCTTTAATACCCAAATTTGAGTGAAGTATTGATTCACATGAATGACCATAATAACGGAGGAGATGACGCAGGATAAGTTTATTGTGTGGGAATAAGAGGTGATCATAAGTTCTACTGCCATAACAACACAGCTCTCATGGAGACAGCAGCCGTGCACGGCCCGGGGCAGCTGCTGACGCACTAAGCGCAGCTCTACCAGACCTCTCAGCAGCCGCCAACTTGTTGCTACGGCGACCGAGTCCTTTCTCTCTCGCGCGCGCGGACCGTCGCCGCCCACCTTCGCGTGACGTCCCTCCCGCGGCGAAGCGCTTCCAGGAGCATGCGCGCCGGCGGCCGGGGGGCGTGACTACGCTCTGCGCTTGGAAAGCTTCAGCCGGAGGGATATAGGAGACGCACCGACCGGAAGTGCTGCTGAGATAGCTGTTTCCGGAGGGGAAAGCGTTCACTGGGACTCTCCGGGGGGTTGGTTGTCAGGGGGAACTGGGGGGGTTCGCAGGCCCGGGGACCCCGACCTCACAGCCGGTGGTGGTGGGGGGGCCCGGAAAAGATGGCTGACTCACGACCGCCTCGATATTGAGCCTGTGTGGAAGAGTCCGAAGCAGAGCGCCCCGGAGGAGGATGAGCCTGCTGTGTGCGCAGTATCTCCGGTGAGGGGCAGTGTCATGTGTCATAGAGCGGGGGCTCCCTTAGTGATGGCATTGTTTGCTGGGCACACCATGTGCTGCCCACCTCTTCACTTCTCAGGGGCATCTCCTGGGCACACCATGTGCTGCTGCATGCTGCCTTGTCTTCTTATCATTTCTTCTGAGCACCTACTGGCTACAGTATCTGCTGGAATTACCTGGGCACCTGCCTAGGCACACAGTGTGCCAGTGTATATAGGCATCACATGGGCACAGCGTGTTGGTGTATGCTGGGTACCATTTATTACATTATATGATGAGGACCTATTATAACGGTGTATACTGGGCACAATGATTTGTTTTGGGTACACCTGTGCTGGGCACCTCTTGGCCACATTAGAGATGGTTTATGCTGGGTGCCCCTTATTACTGTACACAAAGGGCACCTTTTATTACAGTGTTTGCTGGGCATCTCCCAGGTACACTAGTGTTGGTGTGTGATGGGTACAACTTATAACAGTATTTAATGAGCACCTTTTATTACAGTGTCGTCTTGGCACATCATCTGCTAGTGGGTGTTGGGCACTTCTTATTATATCATATGATGGGCACCTTTTATTACAGTGTCTGCTTGGCACATCATCTATTAGTGGGTGTTGGGCACTTCTTATTATATCATATGATTGCAACCTTTTATTACAGTGTCTGCTTGGCACAACATAAGCTAGTGGGTGTTGGGCAATTCTTATTATATCATATGATGGGCACCTTTTATTACAGTGAGTGCTTGGCACACCATCTGATAGTGGATGTTGGGCACTTCTTATTATATCATATGATGGGCACCTTTTATTATGGTGAGTGCTGCGCACCTCTTATAATGAAAGAAAGTGTTCCCTGAAATTAAACAAAACTGTATTTTAAAATACTGGATTTTCAGACATATGATTAAATTTGGGTGCATCATGTGCTGAATATTCCTGGGCACCTGCTAGGCACACGGTATGCCAGTGTATGCTTGGTACCTTGCAGGCACACTATTGATGGTGTATGCTGGGTACTACTTATTACAGTATATAGAAAAGGCAGCTTTTATTACAGTGTATACTGGGTACACTATGCATGTTGAGCACCACTACAGTGGGCTCTGCTGTTCAATGGACACCACTTCAGTATATGATGGGCATCTCCTATTATAGTGTATGCTGTATACAACATATGCTAGAGTAATCTGGGCGCCTCTTGGGTGCAGCATGTGTCATTGTATGTTAGGCAATTATTTTGCTGCTTGGAATCTCTAATTACAGTACATTCTGGATACATCTGCTGGTCACATGTAGATATGTATGCTGGTCCCCACATCTACTGGTCATCTAATGTGTATGCTGGAGGTCACTCCTGTGTAGTGGTGCTTGCTGGTCACATTAAGGGGGTAATTTCATGTAATGGAGTGCTATGATTCAGAGTTGTAGGGGATGTTTTGTGTTGCTCTCCCGCTGTCGCTGGTATTGTATAGGTGAAACCCAATGTTGTAGAATGTTTATACTTATAATGTATAATGCTGCTTATGCTTTTGTTTCCCTTTTTGTTTTTCTGGATCACTAATTTGTAGACACAAATTGGGCCTCAAACCTTTCATGATATCAGTGTTGCTTAGTGTCTTTCAATGTGTTTTATGTATCAAATTCATAGTAATATCCTACTTTTTATAAGTGCTTTGTGTTGAAAGGAAATCTACCATCAAAAATCAAACATGATACACCAGGGTCACTT
This sequence comes from Engystomops pustulosus, assembly GCF_040894005.1. Classification (NCBI taxonomy): domain Eukaryota; kingdom Metazoa; phylum Chordata; class Amphibia; order Anura; family Leptodactylidae; genus Engystomops; species Engystomops pustulosus. The sequence continues at coordinate 76,131,802 of NC_092420.1, forward strand.
GCTCATAGATCCAGCACTGTGACTACGGTAATCTTCTTATAGTTGATATCCACGTTCCTTCTAAAATCAACCTTAAATTAGGTCTCCTGAAGGACTCCTGGGGGTTTTACAAGGGCCTGTCCATGCTGTAGCTTCACAGGCTTTCACACTGTCTCCACCTCTGTTCCCTCGGGACTTCTTTCCCTTCCTGTGATGGAGGAGCTCTGGCAACACCGCCAGGAGCCCTTCTGGCTCTTTAGCATAATTTTAAACGTTGATTTTAGAAGTAAGGGCATTGATAACAAATATAAGCAGATTAACACAGTCACAGTGCCTGGGTCTATGAGTAGATGTTCCTGGTTTACCATGATTAATTCTGATGGCGGATTTCCTTTTATATTTCTTGATCTTGTTTACATTCGGATGCTAAAGACCAGGACAGTCTGCCTCAATTGTATCTGGTCGAGTGAATTCCCTTGTTACTGTATACAAGCACACTGCTCTATTGCCAATCTTTATTATAGTTTGTAGCAGTAGTAATTAAATGTTGGAGGCCAGGCTGCATAGGTGAAAATGCTACCTTTCTGCCTGTCTCTGGCTGCCTGCTTTGATTTTTATGATGCTCCCATAGACATAAATGAAAAAACGACCAGTCAGTCCAACTATTGCAAGTGAGACAAAGGCCTTTGGACTTCCTTTCTAAATATAAGTATACAAATGAAATCTTAAGGTATCAATACCCCTTTAAGAAATTTGAGTTATGTTTTCAGTCATTGTATGAGGGCCAGTTCACATCTCTGTTATTTTATCAGTTTTTGGCATCTGTTATTTTGAGCCCAAATCTGGTGTGGACTCTACACAGAGAAGAGGGATAATGGGAAAATGTGCAGCTGTTCTGTGTGTTCCTCCACTCCTGGTTTTGGCTTAAAATAACTTATTCAAAAACTTGTGATATAACTGACATGTGAACCGCCCAGAATTACCGTAGTCATTCACTTTTATTTTTAAAAATTGACGACGCATCCATAGTATAGGCAATAAAATATAAGCCATTGGCGGACTGACAGTGGGGACTCCTAGAGATCATCCCGTTCCTGGTGGCTCCCGATATTGTTTACATGCCAGGAGTTGAGCTGCTCGCTCATCATACTATTTATAGCGGAAGTTTTAAGTACTGCAGCAGAGTCTGGTAGACTTTAAGAATGTTGCCAGTCACTGACGGCAAACAATCAATAACATATTGGAATGTAATCTGACATAGATCCTCTTTCTTTAGCATCTCTCTATAAAGCTGCAAAAGTGTGTAAAAGGAAGTGGCAATATACATGACAATATACAGTAACAATACAGGAATGGTGCTGTTTGTAGTTTTTGCAAATCTACATTGGGTGTCTGATCTGTCACCTCCAACTCAATCTGTTGCATTCTTGTGGCCCTTGCCTATGATGCTACACATATTAGATCACTGTCGTCTGATCACTATCCTAGTGGATCCCCCAGTACTCCTAAACATGTCCTTCTCCTAAGCATGGACAGGTGATGGTGTGCCTCCACCAGAGATGTCTAGCTATCAAAGTCATCCCCAATCTAAAAGTATAAGATGGTACCATATTTTTCGGACTATAGGGCGCACCATCAATATCACTGTGGGATAAGTTACAGGTAACCCTCATGTACATTAGATAGTTGTTCATTCGTGTTAGGTTCATTATTCTAAATGTCTTGGATGTGTAACTCCTTTTTATGATGATTTTATTCTAAGTACACCATTCTCTTTATTTAATCCACTGTACCAAACCTCACTAGGAAGCAACGTCCTTACATGAGTAAGTTAGTCCGCGTCATGCTGCCTCAGCCAGTAAAACTACAAGCTTGGATTAGGGAAGGTGTTGTACCAATGTCTCAATCAGATCTCAGCTATTCTTTATTGTAGACCGGCCATGAATAAGCAGAATACTAAAGTCTTCCATCTGTAATTACAGCCTCTAGGAGATTGTGCTTGTCTTGGGAAGAAGCAGAGTTTTATTAGTGGGTTTTGCAGGCTTAGTCAGCTGTAATATCACGCTGTGCAGGAGATGTGTTAAGTTCTAAGATCAGATCATGTTGGGACAATGCAGGAACTTTCTGTTTGGGGAGATGTTCCCCTGCTTAAGACTAGGGATGCATGATACAAAGCTGCTGCGGAGTGTCCCTCTGCTGCAGTCTGCATTGCAAAAGCCTCTTGACACTGGATGGATTTGTTGTGGCCCAGTTGCAAGCACACAACACTAGTTGATTTGCATTATGTTTACAACCTGTAGTATAGGTGACTTTGTGCTGTGTGTTTGAGGTGCATTGTCCAGGAGGTGGGTTGTCTATAGTGTATATTACAGGGGCTTAGCCACGGCCATCCTGGCTATTACCACCCCTGTGACCACTGGCCTTAAAGGTTCGCTCTGATCTATAGGCTATGTGCACAGGGTGAGTGTTGCAGTACAGCCGTAGATGTTCAATACTTCTTTAAGATGACTTCAAGCGAGCTATGATCCAAATGAGAATGCAGACAAGATCTGGACCTGTGGCTATCCACCACTCACAAATCCATACGACCTATTTCACTGAAACACCCGCCATTGTATAAAAGGGGTTGCCTGACAGAAATGAAGATAAACCTAAAGTCCCCAGGCTTTTTAGCATCGACACTGCATAAACCTCTGCCTATTTTTCTGAAGGGGTGACATGCCGGATACCCACATGACTGCTGGAACCCACCATAGCGATGGCGCCTGCCCATGTATTATGTCATCACTCCAGGAGCGATGACTGGCAGGACCATCAGAGCATTGGCCTTCTAGCGTTTTGGGGTTGTAAATGTTTATTTGTATTGTCAGAGTTTTTCCTATGGTCGGTTTTCTTAGTATACAGTTTCTTTGTTATAGTTCGTCGTTCAGCAGCATCATTTTGAACCTGTGACTCTCCAAGTCATTGTGAAACTGCACGTCCCCCGATCGTCAGCTGTTCTTATTCTGTGCTTTTTAGGGTTCACAACATCTGTAAAGCCACAGTTAGGAGAACTTTGCATATAGACTTGATATACGACATTACCAATGCATCTGGCATCAAACATTTTGGGTCCCCTCCTAGTATAGCTATACAGTGCATATGGATCTCTATTCCAGGTGCGGCTTAGCCTGGTGCCAGCTCCTGCAGATCCTGTTTGTTATGTTTTTATATGTCATATCTTGACGGGTAATTGGTGACTTATTGTTAATGACACATTATATGGCTAAAGCCAAACAGGAGCTGCAGCACCCGGTACTACAATGGACAGGAAAGTTTATTTTTACACAGAACTACATTGAAGTTACTTTGTGTAAACTATACAACCCCTTTAAATTCTATTCATCCTATAGGCTCCCTAGTATAATGAACCTTTGCTCAAGGACTACACTTACTAAGAGTATGTTAGGAAAGCAATAAACATTTTTCATATACTTTTACCTGTTTCCAGCAAACCCTTTGATTTCTTTACAGACCGTATGTTACAGACCGCCGTGTAATTAGAGATCATTTGCTTAAAAATTACACACAAACCATAGTTGCATACCAGACTGTTAACATTCCTATAGGCAGAGTCACCAGAGTGCAGCGAAGAAACACGTTTCATCATCCGTAGGAAGCATAACCCATATACAGAGCATGCAAGGCCATGTGCGAAGCTATATCATAGGAGTATTGTCCCAAGTGAGCCCCCAGCGCTGTGCAAGCCGCTCATAGAAAGCCTACTATAAACATATTGTTATATTTGCCACAAATTTTAATAGGAGCATGTAATACTACATAGTGATGTCATTGGTGTCAGACCCAGACCGATCTGACAGATGTCCCTTCCTCTGGATAGGCCATCAGTATCACAAACGTCCCCTATTGTGGCCCCTCATTGCTGTTTTCCATCATACTTCTAGTAAAATACTTGCACGGCTTCTTCCCTTTCCTTTCCATTACTGCAATTTATCTATTTTCTATTATCTCTTGATAATTTTGGCTTCATAATAACCAGGCAAAAGTTAGAGGTATGTACAAAAAGAGAGGATTCACAATTCTGCCTCTTCCTGGTAGTAGATCACTATTGTGCTGTGAGGTGTCAGAGAGAAAGACTCGTAGATGTATCCGGTGGAACCTGTCGCGGGGAAGGGGTGACTGTAAATTTCTAGAAGTCTTTGTGCATTGCTCTAAATATAACTATAGGATCACATGCGGTATATGAAAACACTCAGTGATAGACATCTGTTGCTTTCATGTTCTTACTTCTGATTATGAAATTTGCCTAATGGACCGTGAAATCTAAATGAGTCGTTTGTTCTTTATGAAAGCTCTAGTAACTTGTAAGTATGTACAATACCAGGAGGTTAATGTGTAACATTGTGTGTGTGTAGGATTGTGTTACACCATGACCCATTCAGGGGGGTATCTGGTGTCGGGTCATAGGGTGCAGCATGGGCCTATTCACATGTAAGCGGTTATCCTAGGCGGACATTCTTGCTGCGGTAATGGCAAGTCATAAAGTCTTTATTGGTTTTAGCAACTGGTGGAAAACAATGTAAACTTTTAGGTATTACTATGACCATGTTGCTTGTAGGAGTGATGGAGCTTCATCTTCTTACCTGTATAGAATTCAAATCATCACTACTGACAATAGATGATGTCACAGCTTATCTCCTCCCCCTCCCTGTACAATGACCTCTATATACACTCATCGGCCACTTTATTAGGTTCACCTGTCCAACTGCTCGTTAACACTTAATTTCTAATCAGCCAATCACATGGCGGCAACTCGGTGCATTTAGGCATGTAGACATGGTCATGACAATCTCCTGCAGTTCAAACCGAGCATCAGTATGGGGAAGAAAGGTGATTTGAGTGCCTTTGAACGTGGCATGGTTGTTGGTGCCAGAAGGGCTGGTCTGAGTATTTCAGAAACTGCTGATCTACTGGGATTTTCATGCACAACCATCTCTAGGGTTTACAGAGAATGGTCCAAAAAAGAAAAATCATCCAGTGAGCGGCAGTTCTGTGGGCGGAAATGCCTTGTTGATGCCAGAGGTCAGAGGAGAATGGGCAGACTGGTTCGAGCTGATAGAAAGGCAACAGTGACTAAAATCGCCACCCGTTACAACCAAGGTAGGCAGAAGAGCATCTCTGAATGCATAGTACATCGAACTTTGAGGCAGATGGGCTACAGCAGCAGAAGACCACACCGGGTGCCACTCCTTTCAGCTAAGAACAGGAAACTGAGGCTACAATTTGCACAAGCTCATCGAAATTGGACAGTAGAAGATTGGAAAAACGTTGCCTGGTCTGATGAGTCTCGATTTCTGCTGTGACATTCGGATGGTAGGGTCAGAATTTGGCGTCAACAACATGAAAGCATGGACCCATCCTGCCTTGTATCAACGGTTCAGGCTGGTGGTGGTGGTGTCATGGTGTGGGGAATATTTTCTTGGCACTCTTTGGGTACCAATTGAGCATCGTTGCAGCGCCACAGCCTACCTGAGTATTGTTGCTGGCCATGTCCATCCCTTTATGACCACAATGTACCCTGTAACATCTGATGGCTACTTTCAGCAGGATAATGCGCCATGTCATAAAGCTGGAATCATCTCAGACTGGTTTCTTGAACATGACAATGAGGTCACTGTACTCAAATGGCCTCCACAGTCACCAGATCTCAATCCAATAGAGCATCTTTGGGATATGGTGGAACGGGAGATTCGCATCATGGATGTGCAGCCGACAAATCTGCGGCAACTGTGTGATGCCATCATGTCAATATGGACCAAAATCTCTGAGGAGCTTCCAGCACCTTGTTGAATCTATGCCACAAAGAATTGAGGCAGTTCTGAAGGCAAAAGGGGGTCCAACCCGTTACTAGCATGGTGTACCTAATAAAGTGGCCGGTGAGTGTAGATAACAGTGACCCATCATTACATCACTACTGACAATAGATGATGTCACAGCTTATCTCCTCCCCCTCCCTGTATAAAGCATGCCTAGAAATTGCTCTATAGACCTCAGGTTGTTTGCTTCAGACCATTTCTTCCTAGGACTAAATGCTGCTACTAGAGCTTGGACAAGATGACAAAACCAAAGTAATATACTGTATATTACCGTAGTCCACTATCTGCTTTGAAAGCTGTCAGGATGATGTGAAGCACAAAGTCACTCACGGGGCTTTATGGATCAGTAGTGTCCCAAATCTCCTTATGTGGACCGTGTGCAGAGCCATAGTAAAAAATAAAGCTTTTCCTGATCTGCTAAATTATAAATGATCAGGTTCTGTTCACATCTGAGGTTTCATGAAGAGCCTACATAGTAGAAAACGTAGCTGCAAGAACTTCCGTACATCATAACTAACTTTAGGAGGGATCTTCCTAGGATCCTTATAGGGATTGCATGTTTTCTGTTCCTAGTATGAAAAATGTATTTTGAACTTTGCAGTGATGGATACCAAACTTTTATAAGTCTCTTGCGTACAGCTCTGTATTGGGGTTCGTGGACTTGCCCATGTGGGTGCTGGGAGTTGTAGTTCTCCTGTAGCTGCAGTATGACCCCAGTGATGTGGTTGGTGATAAGTAACGTCGCTGTATAACAATCTAGTGGCAGGGTGTGTCGGGGCAGACATTTCGTGATGTGACACACCTTCCATAGGTGTTTCCCGGAGCTGTTGGTTATGTTCTCGTCCTTGTATTGTGAGCGTTGGCAATGACAGATCGCATTTCTGACATGTCTCTGCCTCCAGTGCTTTTACCAGAGCCGCAGGAGAGCCGAGCCTTTCCCTTGATCTTAATGCAGTCTGAACACTTGTACAAGGACCTAGGGCTGCGTGTTTGTATGTAGAACAGCGGCTATAATATAGAGATTGATGGTGCACAGTGTCCATCACTTGCAAAGCTTAAATGGGAATTAATAAATCTTGGGCTTCCATTGTGTATTATCAGTAGTATTGTATGTTTGCTGTGATTACCATGATATCTCAGACATTTACTATGATTACAGGCGGTCCCCTACTTAAGAACACCCGACTTACATACGACCCCTAGTTACAAACGGACCTTTGGATGTTGGTAATTTACTGTACTTTAGTCCCAGGCTACAATAAACAGCTATAACCTTATTAAATGTGACTGTAATGAAGCTTTATTGTAAATCCTGGTTCTTATGACAACCCAATATTTTTAAAATCCAATTATCACAGAGACCAAAAAAAATTTGTCTGGAGTTACAATTATAAAATATACAGATCCGACTTGCATACAAATTCAACTTGAGAACAAGCCTACAGAACCTATCTTGTACGTAACCCGGGGACTGCCTGTACATTGTGGAAACATTCAGAGTTTTTACCTTTTTCTGTGATGGAAGAGAATACATAAAATATGATAATCCTGGTTTTTAATCTTTTCCAGGTTTTATCTTAAACTTGATCAAAAAGAACCTGAACAAACACACTAGTTACATAAAGTTAATAATGATAAGGTTTTCTGGCAGGAAATCTGTCAGATTCCTCCTATTGAATTCAGTGGGCACTTGCAGAATTAAGGTGGTCCAGTCCTGCCAGGTTCATTTTCAGTTGCTGCTCAGTAGGAAGACCCCGCGCTGGACTAACAGTCTGGGTAGCCGAAGGGGAAACACCAGGTACCAGTCAGGGTCCCATCTTGATCTGTTTGACTTTTTCCTATTCTCACCCCCTCGTTTGAGACTTTCTCCCAGGGTCCCACCCTCCAGTTTACCCTCAGATGGACAAGTGACTCTCATTATTATTATTGCATTCCTGTGTTGTGTACAAGAGGTTCTGTAGGTTTGTTCTTAATTAATTTGTATGTAAGTTGGAACTGTATATTTTATAATTATAACCCAAGCCAATTTTTTTGGTCTCTGTGACAATTGGATTTTTATAAATGTTCAGTTGTCATAAGAACCAGGATTATCAATAATTGCAGACACCTGTGATAACTGTTACAGATGATCATTGTAGCCTGGGACTAAAGTACAATAAATTACCAATATCCAGAGGTCCGTTTGTAATTAGGGGCTGTCTGTATGTTGGGTGTTCCTAAGTAGGGGCCTGTGTGTATATGTATATGTATATCTAGATCTATATATTATGGAAAGTTTGGATCTGCTGATCTCTAACTATAGTCCTATATTTCCCCTCTTGTTTTCATTTGCCTTTTCCTGATGGTAAAGTATTCATCGGGCTCCCTCCTCTAGTTGCCCTGTAATGGACCCGACTCCTAGAATATTAATTGATTATCTAATGTGCTACCAGCAGCAACATATGAAAAATCTATAATACGTTCTTGGTTCCCTTCCTTCCTTCCTTCTATTCTGCATTCCCATGAGATGATCGCTTCCCGGCCTACAGGCATGGCGGCATGGGGCGTGCGAATGTTTTCTTTACTATTTTAACCCCATCATTCATGGAAATCTCACTCACAAAAATATAGTGATGGACACTTTCTATAGGATAATTGGACTGCTATAGAAAACAAAAAGATACCAAGAAGATCTTGGCTTTAATGACAGACTAATCTCCATGATGGTTAATGTAATAATGTTTAATAAAACATTTTATATGAAGAACTGTTGTAATCATTTAGATTTAGTCTGAAAACCTATGAATGTTCTATTCTGTTCAGTGATATTTGGAGAATTGTCTGACTTTGATCTTAGATTCGGACTTAAATCAGACCAGTGTTCTCTAAGCATCTCCCCCTTTTTTTTTTTTTTTTTTTTTTTTTTTTTTTTTTGTAGTCTGTGTCATCCATTTTCACAGCTCTGAGTGTGTGTGAAAAACTGACCGCACTATGATGACCTCTTAAGTACTGTCTGATTTCACACACCCATTCATATCAATGGGTGAGATTTACACACAACTCAGATCATAGTAATCCACTCTGCATTTTTTTCTCTAATGGAATCAAATTGAATAAGTCAGACGTGTGTATAATAGACTATCAATGAGTCTGAGTGTTGTCTGATGTAGGCTTGTACATCACCAGAGGTCACATTAACGCCAGTAACGCCAGTCATAGACGCGTGTACAGGCAGTTTTACTCCTTCAAAAAGTGTCATGCGTATAAAACTGCATGTTGTCTTTCTCTCCTATCCCTCTGCTGGGGCCGTGAGCTCCAGGCTCTTCTAGTGCCCTCACTGCTGCAGCTCCCAGCCCAAGTACTGGGTAATGTGATGGGGGGCTCAGTACCTGGCACTGAGCCAGAGGTGGCACTAGGAGCCTTTTCTGTGGGCACCCAGGTCTTCACCCCAACACAGAGTTTGCCAGATAGGACTCGAGGCTTTCTCCTGTGGTCCAATACAGCCCAGGATGTGCCATTCTCTCCATCATTTTAAAGCAACATCCTTGGCTGCCAGGGCTACAGGAGGAACAAGAAGGTGTGGATAGAGAGAGATTATTTTTGGAGCTCCTGCTCTGGGACCCCAGATTCTTCCTTTTCAGGGGGCCCTACAAGGAAGCTACAATCCAAATCATATTTCTATTATTTTGGTGAACTCAGGACGCCAATACGATTGAAATCTGTGATAGAGCAGGGGTCAATAAATTACTGCTTAAAATATCATGTTGGAACTTTGCGACATATAAGTGGGTTTTGGTTGGAATTTGGGCACTCTATCTCCAAAAGGTTCGCCATCACTGTTCTATAGTGATTGACACAGAGAGGAGGCAGTGAGGGGGCTCTGCCTGTTTGCATGGGACTGTGCACCCCTGCACACAGACATCAGCAGGATTATGTGTTGTGATGAGTGGCCTAAGCAGTCAGTCTCCTGTCACAGCAGCACTGTGCCCTCAGGGGGATCCTGTGACATCACTAACGTCCGAGTTCAGTGAGTAGAGTAAAAAAAAAGCGGGCCCAAGGTCAAAGAATGAAACTGAACGGAAAAAAAATGGCACCCTTAATCAAAAACACTGTAACCAGCCGCGCCACGGTCCATGGCATGCTGTGTCAGCCATTGTGCTACAACTGCCGCTGCCACCCTCTGGAAAGAAAAGGTTGTGCACCCCTTGTTCTATCGGGATCATCTAGTGATTTATAGGCTATTTAAGCACAGTACTGTTAAATTTATATTTGTCTAGGAGTTATTGATTTGTGTCAGAGAGAATTTCATGCTCCTCATCCACCAAAAATACTCCTCAAAAATGATAACAGAAATATTACTCTTTTTGTGGACAGCCCTTGTACGAGAAAGTAGTCAGTAGGCCAGGCACATATGTCTTTTGGTCTCAGCGCAGTGGCTGATGGATAGACTTCTCCCCCCTTGTAATATCTCACATTGCAATGGGTTCCCATGTGTTCTGTTAGGATTCTGATGGTTCTGACTGTTCTGCTCTATGAGTATTTTATCCTGTGATGAGCCTTCAGCACCGTACATATTCTGCTGTAAGATCTCCTTCACATTGTCTGCTCTGTATCCTGTCTCCCTCCTCCTTAGTAGCCCTGTCTCTCATGTGCGCTCCACAGACAGAGCAGGTAGTAATTAAACTGACAAACGAGTTTTGTTGATGCCATTTCCTTATCCGCCTGGCACGGCGGAGCACAGATACAGTACAAGCGCTTGCTTTGGCGGCACGAGCGCCTGTGTATCCCCCGCCAGCCATCTCATTTATTGAAGAGCGTAGATAATCCATGCTGGAGGATGCAAGCAATCATTTCATACCTTCTATTTTGCAGTAGAGTGTGTGATTATAGATATAGTTTTAGATGCTAAACCCTCACTCCCGCTATTTCATCCCTGGACTGACTGTAAATAATGTTATCCTATTAGAGTTTATAGTTCTTGTATGGATTATGATTATTCAAGAAAATATTCTATCTTCATGCAGAAGTTAAAATTACACTCACCGGCCACTTTATTAGGTACACCATGCTAGTAATGGGTTGGACCCCCTTTTGCCTTCAGAACTGCCTCAATTCTTCGTGGCATAGATTCAACAAGGTGCTGGAAGCTCCTCAGAGATTTTGGTCCATATTGACATGATGGCATCACACAGTTGCCGCAGATTTGTCGGCTGCACATCCATGATGCCAATCTCCTGTTCCACCACATCCCAAAGATGCTCTATTGGATTGAGATCTGGTGACTGTGGAGGCCATTTGTGTCCAGTGAACTCATTGTCATGTTCAAGAAACCAGTCTGAGATGATTCCAGCTTTATGACATGGCGCATTATCCTGCTGAAAGTAGCCATCAGATGTTACAGGGTACATTGTGGTCATAAAGGGATGGACATGGCCAGCAACAATACTCAGGTAGGCTGTGGCGTTGCAACGATGCTCAATTGGTACCAAGGGGCCCAAAGAGTGCCAAGAAAATATTCCCCACACCATGACACCGCCACCACCAGCCTGAACCGTTGATACAAGGCAGGATGGATCCATGCTTTCATGTTGTTGACGCCAAATTCTGACCCTACCATCCGAATGTCGCAGCAGAAATCGAGACTCATCAGACCAGGCAACGTTTTTCCAATCTTCTACTGTCCAATTTCGATGAGCTTGTGCAAATTGTAGCCTCAGTTTCCTGTTCTTAGCTGAAAGGAGTGGCACCTGGTGTGGTCTTCTGCTGCTGTAGCCCATCTGCCTCAAAGTTCGACGTACTGTGCGTTCAGAGATGCTCTTCTGCCTACCTTGGTTGTAACGGGTGGCGATTTGAGTCACTATTGCCTTTCTATCAGCTCGAACCAGTCTGCCCATTCTCCTCTGACCTCTGGCATCAACAAGGCATTTCCGCCCACAGAACTGCCGCTCACTGGATGTTTTTTCTTTTTCAGACCATTCTCTGTAAACCCTAGAGATGGTTGTGTGTGAAAATCCCAGTAGATCAGCAGTTTCTGAAATACTCAGACCAGCCCTTCTGGCACCAACAACCATGCCACGTTCAAAGGCACTCAAATCGCCTTTCTTCCCCATACTGATGCTCGGTTTGAACTGCAGGAGATTGTCTTGACCATGTCTACATGCCTAAATGCACTGAGTTGCCGCCATGTGATTGGCTGATTAGAAATTAAGTGTTAACGAGCAGTTGGACAGGTGTACCTAATAAAGTGGCCGGTGAGTGTATATTGAAGTTATGAAACTTGGTATGGTGCCACCTAATGTTCAGAGAGTATAGCAATGAGCATGACTCCCTGCTAAGCTGATTTTTGGTGGACGCACATGCTCAGTCACTATACCCGTAGCCGGATCCTTAAAGAAACACTCCAGTCACTGATAATTCATTGAATTATACCTTTTGAAGGGCCTGAAGTGAGAAGCACGACTTTGGGTTTTAGGAATACAATGAAAATGTATCCTGCTTCTCCCTTCAAGCCTGCACCATGTATTATTCAATGAATTAGTTGGAGTGTTCCTTTAATTATTTTGTTTCAATACAGGCAGTCTCTGGCTTTTATACAAGATAGGTTCCTTGGATATGTATGCAAGTCGGAACTGAATATTTTTTAATTGTATTTACAGACAATAATTTTTTTTATTTTTTTTTGCTGTAATGGGAGCAAGGATTATAAATAAAGCTTCATTACAGACTCCTTACAGCTAATCATTGCAGCCTGAGACTATACTAAAGCATCCAGAGAGCTTCACCAAAGGTCACCGTTGACAGAGAGGTCCATCTGTAACTAGGGGTAGTCTGTAAGTCGGGTGTCCTTAAGTAGGGGACCGCCTGTATATATTTTTATTTTATTTTAAACATGGGTACAATACAAGAGTTCACATTAGTGTATCATAAATATGTGAAAAGGAGTGTTCCTTTTAATCTTATCGTGATCTTTTGTTTCCTGAAAGGCCCAGAATCTAGCGCAGGGCATCTCCCATTTATTTGAAGCTGCAGTTACCTGATTCGGCCACTACACACACAATGGCGTGCAGCTGTGTGCAATCAGTTTCATTCTCACGGGTTGAGAACATCTGATTTGTGTGGGAGCCGTGTATTGGAGAAATGGGGAAATAATTGAAAATACTAGTTTTCTCCAGCACCACGACGGCAGAGATACTTTTTGTATAGTTTTTGGAATATTTTAAATGGCTTCTAGCCTGTTATCCATTATCCACAGGATAGGGGATAACAATCTGACTCCTTTTGACCCTCATCCCCCAAATCACAATAACGGACCCTCTTCATTCTGGACATTGGAGGTCCTGGTCTTGCTAATTAATGGAGCACCTAGTCAAGCATGCATACTGTCGCTCCATTCCTTAGTATGGGTGCTGGAGGTGGCTGATTAACTCAACAATTTCAGCTATTTCCATAATACTGAATGGAGTGTCGGGACGCATTCTCAACCTGTTGTCCTCCAGATTTCTGGGGGTCTCCCCCTCTCTTACCCTGCAAACTGTGGATCTCATCAGTTCCTGCAGGCACATATGTCTTTCTTTTTCACGTTGATGACATGATCTGTCAACATATGTTATGATTTCATGAAAAAAAAAGTACAATATAATTCAGCAAAATGTCCTGAAAGGCAATTGATTGTCCTTGTGTTTGTAAACTGTAAACCTGAATTTCTGTGCGTAGCTGTAATTGACTCTCCTGCTCTTCTCTCTTTAGGCAGGCCGAAGTCCTGAAAGCAGATATGACAGGTAAGTGTGCTTTATGATCTCTCTTGATGTCTAGGTTTTACAATGGCTGGTATCTCTGTGATGGGGGACTACAGCCTTCTCAGCTTTTTGCCACTTGTGTGTAAGTTGAAGTTATTCATGTTTGCTTTTCTCTAGTAGCCTTTGGATCCCCTGGCAAATGGAGCACAGACTGTTTTAGATATCTTTATACATATTTCACTGATGCCACTATTTATGAGATTAGAGCTTCTAAAAAAAGACTTATTGCTGTCATGTGTTACAGGGTGTACCCAGCCATACCTCGGGAATGAGAGACACTTTTGTACCACTGTACACATTTAAGTTGTACAAACTTTGAAATTTTGGGGATATGGACAACTTCCTAATCCATTAGGGGCCGACTATTGGGACCCCCACTGACCATGATAATAGGGTCCCGGTGGAGACGCAGAATGAGCACGGATCCTGCCTCTCCATTCAGTTCTGTGGGATCTATGAGACGGCCGAGTGCTGTGCCTTCTGCCGCTCTCTGCAATCCCCCATTTTCCTAATTGCTCCTGTTCTTATGATTCCAGCATAGGGTTCCAGCAGTCTGGCCCTCACTTATCCGCTTGGCATCCTTTATCCTGTGGATTTAGGAATAACTTCTGAAGTTAGGACAACCCCTTTAACAGATTTTTCTTATAAAGAACGCTTCTTCCATACCCGCAAGTGTGAATGGAGCATATCTACCACTTGAGTTATAGTTGTGTATGGTCCTGGAAAATCTGCTATAGCATCTTAAGCACTTTTGTACAAAATAGACTTGTTTGAGGACTTTGTTTTAAATTGATTATTTAGAAATCCCTTTCAGCTTCTGGTTGTGTTTTTTGCTCTTGGCTGAAAACTTGTGCTTTCTTGTTTTCAGAATCCAAGCCTGGCACAGCAGAGGTGTGGACATCCCGTCAGGCTCTACAGGACTTGTACCAGAAGATGCTTGTGACAGACCTGGAGTATGCACTGGACAAGAAGGTGGAGCAAGACCTGTGAGTTCCTAATTGGTCACTAATCTTTCAATACATGTTATGTAAATGAGTAATATACAAGCCTAAATATTAGTAGATAAAAATCTTACTTACTTCACTTGTCGAGCTTTCCGCCTCCTGAACAATTTTAATTGTTCCAAAATCTCTGCCGAATCCGACTTGGTCTGCCACAGCGGACTGTTAACTCACTGAGTTATCATGTTACATGTGTCCATAGAAGTCTATGGAGAGGGAAAGCACCGCAGAATGACACTCGCAGGAACATGGTGCTGCATGTAATCAATTTGTTCTTTGTTTGTTTAGCTGGAATCATGCCTTCAAGAACCAGATTACCACACTGCAGGGTCAGGCGAAAAATCGGACAAACCCAAATCGCAGTGAGGTGCAGGCTAATCTATCACTATTCCTGGAGGCAGCTAGCGGATTCTATACACAGGTGTGGTAGCTGTTTTATATACCCAGCATACATGTGGAGTTGTGCTTCTTTATTTACAATCCTATAGATGTCATGGGGGTCTGCTTAGCAGACGCTCGTAGTCTTTGAAATTGTGGACTGGACTGACCGTGAACTGCCCATTTCTGATCTAATATTTCTACTGATTTATGCAGTATTTCTGTGTAATTCTCTTCCTTTCTAAAAGCTTTTGCAGGAGTTATGCACTGTGTTCAATGTGGATTTGCCTTGCCGCGTGAAGTCTTCTCAGCTGGGGATTATCAGCAATAAGCAGATGCACTGTGGGACCGTGGTGAAACCTCAATCCAGTTCCTGCTCCTATATCTGCCAGCACTGCTTGGTTCATCTTGGAGATATTGGTAAGGCATATTGGCTGTCACATTGCATTAACATTTGGTTTGCCTCTTGTTTATGCATAACTCAATGTAAATGCAATGTTAACATATTTCAAACTGATTGGCCCACAACCCCCTTAAATTACATCTAAAATGTGTGGCCGATGTATGCTCAAACGTATCGGCCTCCTTAATATCCAAGCTCACATTTTCACAGGAGATAAGTAACCCTTGCATGTGGCCATGGCTTATTCTCCCCTTTCCATCCACAACACATGCTGTCTAAGGCCAGCGGCACACGTGGCGTTTTGAAACTGCTTTTGGGACGTTTTTAAGCAGTCCGTTAAACACGTGCGTTTTTGACTGGTTTTACCAATTATCTTAATTAAAACAGGTCAAAACCGCATGCATTTTTCAAAAAACGAATGCATTTTTTTTAACGTACTTCTTAAAAACGGGCACAAAACTCCACGTGTGCCACCGGCCTTAGGAATGAGACTAGAAACTACCAAGTTAAATATGCTTCTGTCTTTGTTCTCTTATCCAAGGATTGATAGCTGCTCTTTTCTCCCTCCAGTCTTGTGATTTCTATATCTTTATAGCAGATCTAGCCTGTTCAGACTGATGATTATTTTTTTTGTCTGTATTTTTAACATTGTTGTTTGTTCTGTGGTTTGAAGGCTGTGTTAATGCTGTGGATTATTGGGCAGATATCATTGTGTTTTAGTTGCACATTGTGTTTTAGTTACAGTACACCAGTAATAAAATCTGCGTCTAATATGGTGTTAATATTTCCTTCTAGCTCGCTATAGAAATCAGACAAGCCAAGCTGAATCCTATTACAGACATGCTGCTCAACTTGTCCCTTCCAATGGTGAGTAGTTTTTTTTTTTTTCAGTTCACCGAAAATCTTAATGTAGCAGAACAGTCATGCACAGCCGCCTGTGCCATTATTCTGACGGAACAACGTGGGGTCTGACTGAGACCCCCACTGATCAGCAAGTTAGGCCCTAACTTTAGTTAGTGGGAAAAACCCTTTAAAGAGATTTTCCAGGGATGTTGTCAAAACGGCAGATTACACTGGGGTCCAGGTTTTGGACTGCAAATGCTCTGATACTGAACAAGTCTCCACCAGACAGGACATCAGTAGTAAAATGGATAAGGGTCACGTAACATCCCCTTTAAAGGTGATTTCCAGAGGACCGAAAAAAAAGAATTCCAGGGACTCTAGTTAACCTATGTGGTGTGTTGCAGAAAAAAAGAAAACGGTAAATTCCCTACTGCTACTCCCGATTTCCCACATAACTCCAGTAGTTCCGACTACTAGAGTGCCCAGTCCGATACCCAGACAGATGTCTTGGTGGAGTCACAGGACCTGCCAGTGAGTGACCTCCTTAGACCTGGGAACAATAAAGTGACATCCTGTGGTCCAAAATGGCTATTTATTGGCCGAAGTTGGTCTAGTCTCCACGAGAAACTTCAAGGCATCTGCAGAACCGATGATCGAAAGTATCGGAGCAGGGTATGTATGTGTTTTTTGTTTTTTATTTTTTATTTGTTTGTTTTTCAGCACTCTAAAAATGCTTTCCATAAATTGCAAAGGGATTTTGTGCCCCCCCCCCCCCCTCTCTTGATATTGATTACCAGTGCCATGGATGGGTGTTTAGTACAAGATTGTGGCACTGTCCGAGCAGAATGATCAAGGAGCAATTGTCTCCGTCTCCAGTAAAGAGACCGCTCTGGGGAACTGTATTTAGTAAATCTCCAATTTTTGGTTATCACTTTATCCCTACACATCACCATTGACATCTGTGGAAGTTATGGTGACTTAACTGCTTGTCTGATTTACCATGAAAAGGTGTATGGAGAATGTGGGCAGAGATCAGAGGTGGAAACAAAATTAGAGGAAAAACTGTCTGCTCACCCAATCACATGAGACCTCCTTTCCATCAAAAATCGTGAGGGAATGGTGCACGCTCCTAAAGACCCTCGACCTCCAGGACCACAGATACTTGCAAAAACAGAGATTGGCAGCACTTCATACACCTCCACGTGTTACTTCATTAAAAATCTTTTTTATTTAGAAAATATCGCATACATCGAAATGGACAATACAAAGATCTACGCGTTTCGACGCAACAGCGTCTTAGTCTTGATCCTCAGAGGTGAATCGGAGGTGGGACCAATCAGATTTATGGAAAATCCTGTTCAAATCCCATAAATGTTTAAAGAAGACCTGTTGGGGCAATTTGGAACATTAAATCAGCCACGTCCTTAGTGTCCCGAATTGCCCTTCAGCATGTCCCTATGTTAACACTTCAAAAAAACCTTAATACTTGCCCGTAGATGGGTCTGATGAGGCACATTGGACCCATCTCTAGTGCTTCCCGCGTCTGCGCAGTACTTTAATGAAGCCACAGCAGTACTATTTGGCTTAATTTCGCAAGCACCAAAACCACAACTCATGTGCAGTGATGCTGCGCCAGATTCAAAGGAGGTCTACACAGGTGCGGGCAGCATCGGAACAAGTTTATTTTACTAGGTCACACATAGGGACTTGTTAAAGAGCAAATTGGGACAATGAACCTCTGGTCCGTCAAGACCTGTGGGTGGTTTAGTGTCCCAAATCGCCACAACAGGTCCTCTTTAAGACTATTGGCCACTGGACCCATGTTTAAAGTCATTCTAGGTCCAATAATATGAATTATATACCCATTTACCCTTTACTTTACTCCCTGTGAGACTCCCAAACTTGGCGCTTGACTCTCATAGAGCATTGTTGGAGCAATGTGCATATTCAGACCAGGTGTTATGACCCCTGTTCTCATAATCGGTGGAAATCCCTGATTTGGTCAGACCCCAAAGCCTTTGTCCATGATGTGGATATGGGATAGTGTTAAACTTTTTTAAATGTGCCTTTTCTCTTCTAGGTCAGCCATATAATCAGCTGGCTATTCTCGCCTCTTCTAAGGGGGATCATTTGACCACTATTTTTTACTACTGCCGCAGCATCGCTGTTAAATTTCCATTTCCAGCAGCCTCCACAAACCTGCAGAAGGCTCTTTCCAAAGCACTGGAGAGGTACAGGTTAACAACGTGCCTCTTTTTTTTTTTTTTTTTTTTCCCTTTATTTTGCGTTCATCTAACATTTTTCTTGCACTCTTTCTTTCAAGCCGCGAGGAGGTGAAAAAACGATGGAGTGTCTCAGATTTTATCAAGGCCTTCATTAAGTTCCACGGACATGTTTATTTAGCAAAAAATTTGGACCGACTGAGCCATTTGCGAGAGCAACTGGAGGAGCAGTTCAAGGTGAGTAGCATCAAGAGACTCCTCAAAAGCAACCGAGCAGCCAAGTTTTCAAGGCAACACCTATTGGACAAATTTCTTTGTGACAACTACTGGAATCGACCATGCACGCTGTTACCACAGTCTTGCATAGTGAACCATACTTAAAGTGCAAAGAGCTATAATAATACAAATAATTCCTTTATATAGCGTGCACAGAGCTTGACAATCAGTCCCTGTCCCCAATAGGGCTCACAATCTAATCAACCTACCAGTATTTTTTGGAGTGGGAGGAAACCAGAGGACCCGGAGGAAACCCACACAAACACGGAGAGAACATACAAACCCTTAGCAGGTTTTGACCCTGGGACTTGAACCTTGGTCCCCAGCGCTGTAATACTAACCACTAAGCCGCCATGCTGCCCCAACATAGCAGAATGTAACTGTCAGCCAATGTATAGATAAGGAAACTGAACCTGATGCTGATCCCACATGCAGCTGTCCTGAGAATGTAGCCCTGTGTATTGTAATACGTTCTTTTTTTATCTTCTCTTTTAGAGTATGGTGTTTCACAAAGCCTTCAATTCCCAGCAGTTGGTTCATATCACAGTCATCAACCTGTTTCAGCTGCACCACTTGCGCAATTTTGGTACTGACGCTGAGCAGCAAAGCTTCAGCCAAGACGAGGAGCTGTGCTGGTCTCAGCTGCTGGCTCTCTTCAGTAAGTGTACTATTTCCTTTTACTCCATCTGCAAACGACTGATCTTTGCAGCCCCAGGGTCATAGACATAAGTGGTCCACTCACACGCTGATGCAATAGAAGAACATGTTCTGTGTGTGGCACAGGACTGATGAAACATCCTCTTTCAGACGACGTTCAATTTGTATCCGCAGAACCAGAGTTCATAGATGATCTATAGTTTTGCTTTTGTTATTACTATGTTGCATAACTTTATAAGGGCTTATTCACACGGCCGTCTGTGAGGACGTATATCTGGCTGCGGTATGGTGCCACATGCGTGGCTCGTTCCGCGCCGCACACCAGGAAAAGAAACAGCATGCTCCATCTTTTTCCCTGGTGTGCGGCTGTACGCCGCTATTTCCTGTGTAGGGAGGAGGGGTCACCTTCTCCTCCTCTCCAGCACACCATACCGCTTGTGAATGAAGCCTAAACCTGTGTATGCCTTTTGTTATGTATTGATGTTGATAAGGTAAGGCTGCACAGACTAAAAGTGCTGCAACTGTATTTTTGCTCCAATAACACAGATTTAAAAAAAAAAAAAAAAAAAAAAAAAGTGAGGCGCAGGCGCCTTTTACACGGGGGCTGAGGCTACTACATCGGTATGTGTGAACCTATAGAAATTAATTTGTCCATCTACTATCTGATGAAACAATGGATGGTACACAGACATAAACACCAGCCATATGCATATGAGGGTTTATAATTATATATTGTGAAACTAAGGTATAAAACCTGAAAAATGCCTAAATCTTAAAGGGGTTATCCGGATTTAAAAAATTTTTTATGGCCGGGCTGGGGAGGGATAGTTAAACATAATAAACATGGACTTACCTCTTCCGGCGCCGCCGATGCGCCGCGGTCACTTCGATCCGTGCCCCTGTAAACAAACAGGGGCACGGAAGCCGCGCACAGGGAGCTTCCGGTCCGCGTTATGGACGGCTCCTCCCATCCGTCCCCATCTCTCAGCGTTGTAAGCGCTGGGAGATGGTGCGCATGGGAGCATCCGGCCGGCCGGAAGCTCCCTGTGCGCCGGTGTAATGAAACCGGCGCACAGAAAAGACCGGCCGTGGCGCGGGACATCAGCGGCGCCGGAGGAGGTAAGTACATTTTTATTATGTTTAAATAGCCCTCCCCAGCCCGGCCATAAAATTTTTTTTAAACCCGGATAACCCCTTTAATTGGCACTGATAAGTCACATGTTTTAGGGGTCACTGCCATTATTTACAAACTGGCTAGTTATATGTTTCCAGTGACTTAGGTTTGGAAAAAACTAAACCATTGAAAGCCACCCATTAAAATACATCTTTAGTTTGATCTGCATAACACTAGATGTGAATATGGTCTGGTGATCTTCAAAAAAGTTTTCATATATTTTGAATTATTGAAGTTTCTATCTGTCACGTACTTTAATATGGAGGTTTAAGGGGTTCTAGCACTTGTGGGTTTTTATCTGTATGTAGTACACTTATGATTTTGTTTTGCAGTGTCGTTCCTTGGCACCCTGTGCAGAAGTCCTTCGAAGACCCGTCACTGTGATGAAACATCCTGTGCCGATCCACTTCCTGCTATCAAGGTGTCTCTAGACTGGATGAAGCTGCGTCCCACTGTATTCCAGGAGACTGCAGTGGAGGAGAGACAATAGTAAGTTACATGCAGTGATCAGAAGAAGAAATCCCCTTTTACGGGGCCTTTTAATTTCTTTTATTGATGTAAAAATAATCAACTTAGACTACGTTCGCATTGCTTTTTTAATCCCCTGTTGTAAGGTCATGTCAAGAAGATTCCATACAATGTAAGGATACAACGCTTTTGCTTAATGCTCACACAGTGGGATACGTCCCCTTGTTTGACTCCTCCCACCTAAAAGCAGGAGAGAGGGAGGAAACATAATTACTTAGAGGGGTTGTAAGGTGGCAGACATTGCCCTGCATGTTGTAGACAAACAAAAGTAACTCCTTATATGAATTCAATGTTATCAGTGATTCTAGGTACATTTACAGATAATTAAATCTGAAGTTATAAGGTCAGCTTTTGTTTATACTACCTCATCTCCTGGGAAACGACAACTTCACAGTCCCCAGCGCTGGTCGCGCATGCGTGGCAGGCAGTCTTCATCATCCTATGTACAGCTTCATTCATTGTATGGACAGTGCCTGCCTCCGCCTCCTCTACAACACAAGCCCAGAGCTCTAGCAGCCAATTGCTGCTGTGCTATGCATTCTGGTGGCAGTGAAGCATCATGGGACTTGTAGTCTCAATGCAGAGTGCGGTGGCCATCTTGCTTCCTTGGTTCCTGCCTCCAGGAATAAAGAGGTAATTCTTTGTAAAAATCGCAATTACCACAATATTTTAGTGGAATGTATTGTAGTAGATGGTGTAGAGTGTGCATTTGTCACACCCAGGAGTTTGTTTTGGAGGTTCAGGAACCATACAACCCCTTTTAATGCTGACAATATTCTAGGTGTCCGTTTTGAAACGCCCACAACATACGCTCAACGGAGGCCGGGAATGGTTTCTGCATTTTTTTAATTTTTTTTTTTTTTTTAATCCTGCTTCCTCCTGGAAAAAAAGCAGAATATGCTCAGCAATCGACTAAACTAAACGTTTTCCTCCATTCTTTCCTGCTCCATGCAATGCATACTGAGAAGTTAGATGCCTTTGTCCGCAGGTATAAGACTGGACATTTTCAGCGTGTAGCAGATTTCCTGGTGTACACGCTCAATGAATGTGTCCATGATATATGATGTGAATGCAGCGATGCTTTCCTCCCGCTTAGCGTGGCGCCTTCAGTTGTTAAAGTGAGGCTCGGTTGTGACATCACTTTGTGGTGCGCACCATCTACCGCCTAATATAGGCAGCAGGTTGTAACGGGTGCATCCTTTCCATTCTAATTTTGTAACCAATTAAAGAAAAAAAAAAACTAAATTCTGATCCCAGACTTAAGTCTCTTGTTCCTTTTATGCCTGTGGAATGTTGTATACAGTGTCATGCACTATATCTCACAATGTTCTAACATTATACTTTATGCCTCTGTCTGCAGTGTTTGGCCATGGCTGATTTCTCTGTTAAACAGTTTCCATGTGCTAGAGGAAGACCTGACCAGTGCCAACTGTGAGTAGTTAGACTCTCTTTCTGTATTCCTCTTGTTATGTGTCAACCCTTCAATAACCAAAGAGCTTTACCTTATTGGTATAAGTTCCTCTCGATAACTATATATCTCCGTTAACTATTCAGTATTTTTATTAACCAAATAGATGATCCATCCACGTAACCATTTTTTAACTGGACATCTTTTCCAACTGTAGACCTTCCAGTTTTTTTGCCTAGTTACCTTGGGATCATAGAAATGCAATCCTTATCCAGATAAATCTTACATTAAAATGGACACTGCTGAACTCAGGTGTGAACTGAGCCTAAGTAATTTAATGAGGGCATGTTCAGATCTGTGTATGAGGCAATGTTTAAAATTACACATGGAGAAAAATAATGAATAGAAGTAGGACCTAATTATAGTCAGTAGTGTAAAGTTCATGTGAAAGAGAACCTATCACCACCTCTGCACAAATACAGCTAGTGACAGGTTCCTATAGAGTCCTATTATCTAATGGACACCCTTCTTTTAGCTAAAAATTGTTTCCTTTACACCTCCCATAAATAAATTTTACCCCATCTACTCCTCCCTATGCTCCATGCCTCTTGTCATTCTGGTCACATAACATGCTGAAAGCATCACAGGTCCGTTGGCCTTCTAACATTACCAATCTGTGCAGCATGCATATATCTGATCACATGAAATCACAGCATGCCTGCATGGACTTCTACTCCTACCCATCCTACATGGAGGCTGCTGTGATTTCATGTGATCAGATACATACATGAGGTAGACGTTGCAGATCTAAGGGGACCTTAGATGATGTCATTCTGGTCACGACTTTAAGTGCCCAACAGTGTTACTGAGCTCTCGCAATGTTCCATACAACAGAATATCATAGACCTGTTAATCGGGAACAAGGAGGCAGGGTAGTGCAAGTAAATTCTAATATGCATGACTCTTAGTGTGACTAACATCAGGTTAATTGCTTATAAGTTTACAAACTGATTTTTTTTTTGCAGCCATTGAAAGAAACCATTTGGGGATAAGGTCAATGTTTAACATATTTTTAATGAAGTCTTTATTTTGGGTGGGTAAATTTTGCATGATAGGTTAGGGTTTAACAACTTTTTAAAAAAATATTTCTTGATACTCAGTGTTGCCGCTTCCAGAGGAGTTTGAGCTGCAAGGGTTTCTGGCTCTTCGACCAGCATTCAGGCAAGTGTCTACACCTGAGCTTGTGTTTTTTTTTTTTTTTTTTTTTTTTTTTTTTTTTAACTGTATTATGTTTATTCAACTGTAAACATTATTCTAATGAGCAAGAAGAGCTCTGGGGGTGTTACCTCTGCCTACTGCAATCTCACACAGTGGGGAGTTGGGGGGTGGGGGGTGGGGGTGCTCCCCACCGTTTAACAGCCTGTGAAGCTTTAGAGCTTTAGCACAGTGGGGTTCTGGTAATACTCCCAGTAGTCTTTATGGCTCATTAGCATAATTTTAAACATTGATTTTAGGTGGAAGGAGGTCATGGATCCAAGCGACATAACTAGGCTAATTTTATGAGTACTGATTTTGATGGTAGATATCTGTTAAAGGCATAATAATGTAAATGAAGAGCAGATCCTGCCACAGGCGGAAAACGCCAGTATGTCAGTGTGCTTGGTTTACCATCCTACATCCTGGTGCTAGATTTCCTTTAGTTTTTGACTGTATTTTTATTATTTTATAAGAAAGAAGTACAACATTTTAGCAATTGGGACATCACAAACCTAGTAATAAATAATGATGATGGGTAGGTCCAAACTAGATGCCTCATGTAGTACAACTTCCAAAAATAGTCACGACCCTAAGTAAACAGTAAAACCGCACTTCATGAGCTGATACTTTGTACAACACAATTAAGTTGCTGTTAAGTTCACTTTAAGCCGACACAAAATGGGAACAACAACCAGTGTTTAACAGGATATTGTTAAGGATATTGTAACAGATTATCTCAGATAATATGAAACAATAGGAGTGATGGCCTGCTCCCAAGAGCTTACAGTCAGTCTATGTATGAGACTAGTTACAGTATATGGGCAAATCTACTCTAGTGATTGCGTATACTGGAAAGGCTGTCAGTCACTAAGGAATGACTACCTGGTATCCTAAGCCTAAAATAAGCAGGAATTGTATTGTAAAATAACAGGTTCTATGGAATTTGGACTACAAAGCAATATAGTTATCTGCTCATCTTCTCTGTTGCTCTATAATATGCTGCAATCCTTTAGGACACAACATATGATCAGTAAATGTATGATCTGATCTATGACCTGATTGCTTCAGATGGCACACTGGGGGCAATTCATCATTGTATCGCAGGGTCCGTCAACGCAGAGCTAGACAACGCTGCTCCAAATTTATGGTGCAGTGTACGAGTCAACTGGACGACTATTTAGTTGGTCTAGTGTGTGCCCCATCTTTTATTTTTGGCTATTTTTCATCTGACTACATCCCCTTTCTCAGAGACCACAACCCCCCCTCTCCCCAGTTGGACTTGTCATAAGTGTAAAAAAAAAAAAAAAGTTTTAAAAGCCTTAATGAATGTGGTATTTAAGACCCTTGTAATGCCAGAAGTGGATTTATATACCTCCCCCCTCCCCCCGCTATGTTCTGTGTTATACGTTCCTTTAAAATCGGTGTTGTCCTATATACATTGATAGAAGTAGTATTAGCAGTATGTATAACCTAGAAAGGTCCTTCAACATTACTCTAGTACAGGAAGTCCCCGGGTTATGTACAAGATAAGAACAAACCTACAGAACCTAAGTTGAATTTGTATGTAAGTCGGAACTGTATAGTTTATAATTGTAACCCCAACCAAAAATTTTTGGTCTCTGTGACAATTGCAAATTAAAAATATTGGATTGTCATAAGAACCAGGATTAACAAATAACACTTAATTGCAGTCACCTTTGATAACTGTTACAGCTGTTTATTGTAGCCGAAGACTATAGTACAGTAAATTACCAACATCCAGAGGTCCGTTTGTAACTAGGGGTTGTCTGTAAGTCGGGTGTTCTTTAGTAGGGGACTGCCTGTACTGGCAAATTATTGTTCTCGGTTACTGGTTTTTGTTTTCTTTCCATTAGGCAAAAAAAAATCTGAATTTGTTAATTTTATTTTAGAAACCTTGACTTCTCTAGAGGCCACCAAGCCATTATTGGAGACCGCGAGACGCAGCACCGCCGCCTGAGACCGATTCGTCTCGTATCACTAGGAAAGTGGATATCTGAAAACCAGCCAAGGTGTGTGCATAATACAGCATCTTTCAGGGCTCACATCTCCGCTGTAATTCCTGGGGAGCTGCCTGTGTTCCTGGGAATCCGTCATGTAAATTGCAGAATCCTCTCGCTTTCATCTCTCTGGAGGGTGACTGTGCAGGACTGCTGATGGATCAATGTTTCATCAGGAATATGTCTTCTAACCTTATTGCTTTATGTTGACAGGTTGCTACAATACCAAACTGTGCAAGGTGAACTTTACTTCTCCACTGATATTCCTGAGGTCATGATTGAAGACGCAGATGATGTTGAAGACGTTTCCTCGCCACTAGAGACTAGACAAACAGACGTTCAGAAAACTGAGGGAAGCCCAGGTTTGAAGTCTGTACTTTCCACTGGGCGCAGTCCCAATGGGGAATCTTCTGAAAAGCCTGTGGTTACTTTTAAAGAGAACATTAAACCCCAGGAGGTGAACCGCGAGATGCCGGCTCGTAGTTACACAAGATCAGCCAATGCTGGCAAAGAGCAGAGAGACTTTATCAAGGGGATTAATATGACTGCTAACAAGAAGGATAATAACATTAAAAGAAAGAATGAACCCAAAAAGGCCAGTACTGACAAGGTGCAAGAGCCGGCAAAGCAGAGTATTGCAGTGCAGGTAAGTACCATATACTGGCAGAGCATGAATGATCGGGCTATGCTTACGTCTGGTTGGAGCCTATTTTGCAGATGCCATGTAAAATCCTGGGCCTATGACAGAGCAAAATAATGGAAGCCCCCCAGCTGAGATGTCGAATTGTTTTGGTATCATTGTAAAATATATTTGTAATTTTTTTTTTATTTGTTTTTGTTTTTTTTGCAGGTAAAAGCACCAGTCTCTGAGGCGAGAAAAACGCCAGTGACGCCGACATCAAGTCCAAGCACCAACACACAGTTCATACCTATCCACCACCCTGGAGCCTTCCCGCCTTTGCCTAGCCGACCAGGTATTTGTTAGAATGGGTCTTTTACAGGTTAATATTTATGCATGTAGTTGTGCTGGTTTTGTTAAATGTGTGGCAAGGAGTACGTTTTTAAGGATTGTGACTGATTACACTTGTTCTCTGCAGGTTTCCCCCCTCCTACCTACGTCATCCCACCTGTAGCGTTCTCCATGAGTTCTGGCTATACTTTTCCTCCTGGAGTCAACGTCCCTGGATCTTTCCTGCAGCCTTCATCTCATTCTGCTGCTGGGAATCAGGGACCTCCAGGGAAACAGTCCCACATTCCTTACAGTCAGCAGAGACCTTCAGGACCAGGGACACCTAACCAAGGAGGCCTTGGTACCCAGATGCAGCCTCAGGCGCAGTCCGGTTCTCCAACCCAACCAAGCACACCCACATCAGCACAGCTGCAGCTTCAAGTCATGGCGCAGCAGCAACAGCAGTCGCCCACTAAACCTATTCAGTCACTTGGAAAAAATCCCCAACATCACCCTTCTCTCCAACAGGTATTACTCGTGTCCTTCAGTAGTTAACAACCACTACTGTATACTACCTACCTAGTAACCGGGGAACTGGGTTTTTGCACCAATTATAGTGTTTTAAAGGGGGTTGAACCATATTGCAATAAATTACCGATCAGTTCCGCCACTGAGAACTGGGGTCTTATATGTATTTCTGAATTGAAGAATAGACCAAGTGTATTCCCTGCCAATCAGTTCATTGTGTAAGCGGATGCTCAGCTCTCTGTGGCAGTCCCATAGAGAATGAATGGAGGAGCCATTTGCATGACTTGCTTGCCTCTCCATTCACACAGAGCGATGAGACCCCTGTGATCTTATAATTGGTGGTAGCCAGGAAGTCTCAGCAGTCTGCCCCCCCACCCCCTCCCATCAGATTGGGTTCAGCCCTTTAACATCTGTGTACTATGCATTATCACAAATTAGGACCGCAATTGGAATTGTGAGTTAATGCACCACAATTGTGACTCAATTTGCACCCACCACAAATGAAACATATTAAGTGCTTTTTGCTTGTTAATCCAGCAGCATGTCTAGTGTAAAATAAGGCTTGACTTGGGGTGTCATTTAAGGTTGCCTGTGTGCAGCAAGATTTTGATGCAAATCAAGCCAACCAGGAGGAGGTGTAAAGTTTGACAGAAGTGTCAGAAGACTTGCTAAATTTATCATCTGGCTTGAGCCACTGTAATAAATTTAGCACATCTGGTATAAGTGAACTTTCATATTCTACTTGAAAAGGGTTTTCCCTTATCATAACGATTGCTAAAATATTCCATCCCTTTATAATCTGTGGTGGTGTAATGTTTGGGACATCCACCAGTCCTAAAAAGTAAGGGGCTGCTGTATTATTGTGTCCTTCCATAGCAACTCAAGATCATGGGAGTCCAAGAGGTTAAAGCTCACCATCACTTGGGAGAGGAGAATTACCAGTTAGTTGCCCATAGTAATGTACTGGAGGCCATGACTGGGATGGGATGATGTGACTGTGCTTCCTCTGATTCATTCAAGAGTCCACTGTTTTCATTGATGCGTCATAGTTCCATCTCCTTAGTTCTCATCTCTGTTTTTTGTGTAGTACCAGCAGACGGCAGACGCCTCGAAGCAGTTGTGGAACTCTCCTCAAGTCCCAAACTCACTGGGAAAGCTGCTGCCTCCACCCATGAAGCAGAACTATTTCATGGATGGTCGTCTACCCAATGAACCTCTGAACATGTTGGAGCAGTGCCTACAGCATCCCGTCATGCAGCAGCCCTTGGAGAAGAAGATGAAGTCTTTCCCAATGGATGCCTACAACCAGAACACGTCGGAGATGAAGATGTCCGACTTCTACTGGGGGGAGCAGGCACCCTACAGTCTGAACGACAACAGAGCTCTGTTGGCACAACAGTCAATGAATAACCAAAGGGGCAAGCGCCAACCCTCTGGCTATCGTTCAGGACAGGAACCAATGACCCGATTGCCATTCGAGGTAGGATTGTTATGCAGAAAGCAGGTTATTGCAATGAGGCTTCTTAATCTCCTGCTTCCTATTCTCCTCACTAACTTTGATTGTGTTTTAAGTTTGTGATTTGTCTTTCCTGGATTTCCAGTTTTTCCTCCTTTTTACTTCTTTCTTCAGCACACTTAATGGGGAATGCAAGACAATTACAGCACTTATAATACTTACTAGAACTTTTTTTTCACTTGTGGCCATTAAAGGGATTGTCCCAAGTTTTCTAGTTAACTGCTGTGATCCCCACCATTCATGAGAATAAGACCCAAGGTAATTTTGAGAATGGGGCTTCTACCTAATGGGTGTAGTGGCAGGTTGCGTGTGTGCCCTGCTGCTCCATTGAGTAGTATAGGAGTATAAATTCTCCAGCACTTTCATAGTCAGTGGATGGGAGTGCAGGAAATACCAGAGCGCAGTGCTTGGCAATTTCTGACACTCCAATAGTCTTGAATGGATTGGAAGGCTGCATACATGTCCTCCAATTACTCCCTCCCCATTCTCCCAGATGTTGGGGTTCCCAGCAGTCAGATTATCACTGATCACCTTGTATTACCCTGGCTTGTGGATAGGGGTCACTAAAGACAAAAAAAGTGTCTTATCACCAGGGGTCTGACTTCTAGTACCCCCTGTTATCGTGGGAAAGAGGGGGTCACATGCTTCTGTGTGAATGGGGAGCATTTAGCTCTATGTTTTTGTAAGACATAGCTGTTCTATAGAAGTTAATAGAGTGAAGCTAGGGCCACCTAATCTCCATTCAGAGGGTGTTCCTGCAGTCAGACACTTGCCCTGCGTCCTCAGGACGGGGCCCAGGTTTAATTTGTGGGAGAACCCCTTTAAATTTGAGAAACCAGTTTTCGGAAAGGAAAGCAAAACAGACTTGGGGGAGTATATTCACACATGGTAGATTTCTGCAAAGTTCCCTAAACGTTATTGGCACTAGTAGAATTCCATATGCTTACTGCCATAACAGCCCTTATTGAGATAAGTGTAATTAGAATTTTTGAATTAATATCTATTCTGAATGTGATGGATGTGTACATACATACATACATACATACATACATACATACATACATACATACATCAGAAGAGGCATGGTTGATCTAAACCGGACATTTTGCAGTGATTAGGGTGAAGAATAAGCAACTAACGTTCCAGAATAAATCGTGTTGTAATCTTCTTGCATCCCCCTGCATGATGACTGTAGGACGGTACTTTGTAGTCTGCTCTATAGATTTTGTATAACCTCTTCTCTTGTACTATCTCCTTTTTTATTTTTTCTGCTTTCTTTCCTCTTCTTTCTCCCTTGTTTCTTCCTGCCCGTCTCTTACTAGGAACCCAAGCGTTCCCCTCTCCTTCCCCCGGACCTGTTAAAGAGTCTGGCTGCTCTAGAGGAGGAGGAAGAGCTGGCTTTCTCCCCTCCTCCTGATCTGTACCCAGCTCTGCTCGGCCCTCTGGCCACACTCCCTGGACGAAGCCTCTTTGTATGTATTCTGTGTGCTGCGCCTCTCCCTGCTTCTCATTAGATATCATTATTCTACAATATTCACTTCATTCCTGCTTCTCTTGCTGCAATTCTAATACTCCTTCTGCACTGATGTGTATGTACTTGTACAATTCTATTATCTTTCAATGGCCAGGATGATCCTGTAAATCCAATGACGTGTACACTACCTTTAATTTAAAGGAACGCTCCATTCAAGGCTGATTTCATTGAATTCTACCTGGTAGGAGCAGGACTCTAGGTTCTTGCAAGGTTCTTGGAATACAATTAAAATGAGTTGTGCTCCTCCCTTCAGGCCCTGCACGAGGCACTATTCAACTAATTAGCTCTGAATGGAGTGCTTCTTTTAAAAGGGGTTTTCTCAACTTTATTCAGTCTAAGGTTAAATTCAGACATCCGGTATAGCAACCGTGAGTTAGCAGCAAAAACAGCAGCTAGCTAACGGCCGCCATAGATGTGCATTATCAACTTATACCATGCTGTGACCAGATTGCGTGTCTGGCCCCTCCGAAAAATATAGCAGGGCCTATACCTGCCCTGATTTGCGGCGTGACCTCCCATCTCTCTTTGGAGAGGAGAGAGGTGCGGCGCACAGGACTTCCGGACGTCTGAATATACCCTTACACATGTGAATCTCTCCTATAAGACCACCAGACAGTCGCCCTTCAAACTCCTGTAGTCGGTCCTGCGGCTATAAGACTTATGGCATGCCCTTACCAAGATGGAAAAACCCAGAACTATAAAATGAGCTGTCTTTTTGATCTAATACAGTGCACAAAGGTATAAAAAGTTGAATGTTCGTGGGTGAAATCATGCCAACTATGTCAACTACTGATCATGCCGTCTTATGGTGTAGGTATAGCTAGGTAAATTGGGGTGTACTCCCATCAAGGCTGCCCCTATAGGCGAGTGCCTGTACCCTGCCTCCACATGTACATGTTGGTAGCAGACTGCACAATGCAATGGGCTGGCAGTAAATTGTCTCTCTCTTTTTTTGGAGAAGTCTCTTCTGGAAAAGCCATCTGAGCTGATATCCCAGCCCCCCTCTTTCCTCTCACTCACTGGATTTTCCCTGAGCCAGGTAAGGGGAGGCTATGGAGAGGTGTCTGCGTAGAGGAGGCAGGAGTCGTGTATGAGGACGGTTCACGTTCTGTGCTCTGATACTATTTTCTATTCCTTACAGGAAAGGTTCCCCGGTAACAGCGTCTTCAATGATGTCTACAGCAAGTCGCCCTGTAGTAGCACAAAGTCTGAAGTGTGCCCACCCATAGGGCAGCAGGAGACCTCTCTGTACTCTCTGTTTGAGGGGAAACCTTGGTCTCCGTCTCTTCCGGCAAGCTCAGGTAAGGCTCTTCATTAGGATCCAAACTTTTTTTTTTTTTTACTTGTAGTTTCTTATCTTTATACTTTTGCCTTCAATCTGTCTAGATCATTCTACACCAGCCAGTCAGTCGCCTCATTCTTCAAACCCGAGCAGTTTGCCGAGCTCTCCCCCCACCCACAACCATGCAGCGCAGCCTTTCTCTAACTTTGGGCCTATAGGAACCCCAGATAACCGCGATCGGCGCGGTGCTGACCGATGGAAGACGGACAAGCCAGGTATTTCTACTAACTTGGCCTGTGCCAAGCTGTCTGTACAGGGAAAATTGTATCCTTATAACTCTTTGTTTTTCCTCTTTCACCCTGTCCAGCAATGGGAGGTTTTGGTCTGGACTACCTGTCCGTGGCCTCCTCCTCGGAGAACAGCTGGCGCCAGATAAATAATTCCAGCAGTGCAAATGCTTGGACGGCCCAAAGCAACGCAAGAGAGGACTCGTCTGCCCTCATGGAGAGCTTGAAGGTTTGTGTCCGTATAGGGATATTCTTTACCGATATATCTTACTAGTGAAAAGTTTTGACTACTTAACCTCTTGTTATTGCACGTGGCAGCTGTTTGCTGAAAGGCTCTTGCAACATTCCTCTCTCCGTATATGACAGATTTATGTCCATTAACTTTACAAGGAAGTACACAATAGTTTACATTAGCTTATCTTTTGGAAACATATTTGTTATCCTACCGATGTACCACTGCAATATTGCCACTAGAGGGCACAGTAGGACCACAGAACCACGCACAGTGATGGCAGACTCCATATTTAAACCATGTACATTGTACATCACATTTCATGACGTGTATTGTGGGAGGCTATATAGCAGTGATGGTGAACCTTTTACAGACCGAGTGCCCAAACTAATACCAAAACCCACTTATATTTCAGAAAGTGCCAACATGGTATTTTAAGCAGTAACTTATTTCTACCTGTTCTTCCACATCTTTCAATTGTATCAGCCCCTGGGGCCACCAATACAGTTGAAAGAAGGAGGCAAATTCAGACTCTCATTGTAGCCTCTCTCCAGGGTCTCTGTGTACAGGAAGAATGATGGGTCCAGCAGGAGTATCTCCAAAAATAATGCAGCCCTGTCCACACCTTCTCACTTTTCCCGCAGTTCCAAACAGCCTGAGGTGATGGCCTGAGTGCCCACCGAAATCGCTCTGAGTGCCACCTTTGGCACCCGTGCCATAGGTTCGCCACTACTGCTATATAGCATCTCCTATTGCTGCACTATGTAACAGCATTAGGCCACATTCACACGGCCATTGGGTGACGTATATACCTCCGGCAATGGCCGCACGGCCCGATGGCTCCTCCTCTTGTGGGATTGGCAGGAATATAGTGGTAGCTGATGTTATGCCTCTGCATGATAGCAGCTCTCGGTTACTATACTGCATTTAGAAGGGTCATTTATGACAAGTGGTTATTGTATATGTTAGTTTGATTCTGCTGACCTTTGCATTTCCTCCTCCTCTTCCAGTCCATATGGTCTACCACAATGATGCATCCTGGTCCGTCAGCCCTGGAACAGCTCCTGATGCAGCAGAAGGAGAAGCAGCAGAGAGGACAGGGATCACTCAATCCTCCGCACTGAGAGAGAGACGAGGAGAAGTATCCCGTGACATATATGGCATGATTGGTCAGCAGCACAGGACAGGGATATGTCCTGAGCCCTGAGGAGGGCAGCCCTCTCTCCCCCCCTCACCGATCTGGGGGGGAGCACATGTGGGGGAGCGTCCAGCGTATCCCACCAAATCTGAAAAACCCCCTCCGCCCGCAGGCGACACAGTTACCTGACGGACACAGCAGGAAGTTCCCATCCAGAGGGAGCTTGGGACTTCTTGAGTATAGGGGATAAGGGGTAACGTGCCCCCCATCTTTCTCGTTATTTGTGCATGCCTCTCACAGCACCCCTGAGCCTCTGCCTAACACATGGATAGGAATATCCCCCAGCAGTGCAAGGCAGGTGGGGGCAAGAAGAACTCTCCCCCTCAGTCGTATTGAGTTTTATGGTTCTGTTTCCAGGTGGCGGGTGCACAAGGAACACCCCTCTGCCCCCCACATCCAATTTACAACTGAACATCAGAAACCATCTCCACTAGTGGAGACAGAGGAACCGGTCCCCTCTCGCCCACCAGCTTGTGCTGGCTGAGGGAGGTGTGACTGAATGGGTGGCTTTTTTTCTTCTTCTTCCCCCTCTAAGGGGAATGGGTGAGGGGTTGTGTGTCTGTGTCACAGTTACGAATGCTTGCTTGTTCCCCATCAAGTGTCTTTAATCTACTTTGGTGTCTGTCCTTCCCTGCCTGCTTACGTGTCATGCGTGTTTGTGTGTGCGCTCAATGTTTCCCCTGAGTATTGCAGGATGGATGGATGGATGGATGGGGGCTGATGATATTCGGGGAGGTGCTTTTACAGTGGGGCAGAACCTTAGAATAAGTAGAGCCTGGCTATACAGCCTCCCCATGGTGATAGCTAGACGACAGCTGACCTTTTCCTCTCCCTCTTATTAGCCTTCTTTTTTAGCGAAGTCCCTTCCATCTGGCAGAGGGGCGAATGAAGCGTAGGATGGAGTCGCAATACTAGTCGCCAGAGCTCATAGCACAAGGGA
The DNA here is from genome assembly GCF_040894005.1 of Engystomops pustulosus. Lineage (NCBI taxonomy): Eukaryota > Metazoa > Chordata > Amphibia > Anura > Leptodactylidae > Engystomops > Engystomops pustulosus. The sequence goes on from NC_092420.1 coordinate 76,166,063, forward strand.
AGAACAGGAATTTGTTCTGTCCTCTACACTGCTCCAGCAACGTGACGAGCATTGCACACAAGCAGTGAGAGAGCCGGGATGTGTGTGAATGGTGAGCAAGATGAACATATGATCAAGTGGAAAATACGGTGAAGATGAGCACGGGTGCCTCACGTGTCAACCTGGAAGGAAGGAGAAATGGTTCTTCTACGTAGAGTCATCATACAGGTCCCCCGTTTGCGTGTGGTTTTGTGTAGGTCCAGGGCACCCCTGGTGTCCCGACACGTACAGCACCTCATACACCTAACACACAGTTTGGGGCCAGATGTTTTGAGAAGTAGCCAGTTCTCTTTGGGGGGATGAAATATAATATAGGAGGTGGCGAGGTGCCATCCTTTTATCGGGATCTAGAGTATGGAGACCCCTATTCACTCCCACCCTTTCCTTGTGTTCTTGTGTGAGCACCGTCTGCTCAGATCTGCTTTACCATTAATAAACTCATCTTCTCTACAGCCACCCGCCTGCTTGTCGTGTTTCACTCTGTGCTGGACGTTGTACGGAGCTGCTGCGCTTATTGATGCAGACGTGAATCCATATAGATTGAGTACAAAGATATCCGAAAATTCTTCTGTCCCAGCCCTTTATATGCAGCAGCAGATGGTTTGACGTGGATTTTGACCCATAATCTCCACCAATGTCTGATCCAACTTGTGAAAAGATCTTTTCAGCCTGAACTGAATATCACATAACGGCACAGAAATGGAAATATTTCCGTGGCATTTCGATTACAGGGGTAGTAATTACTACTTCTCACAACAGCTTTTTTTTTTTTTCTTCAAATTTTTAATTATCTTAAGATTTACAAGACATCCAATGCTATAAATAATGTAGGGAGAATATAGGAGGCAGCAATACAGCTGTGCACCGTACTACATACACATTATATCTGCCTTTTTATGTATCCAATTGTGCCCAATTCGGACATAGTTAGAGATTACAAACAAACTGATCAGACTACAGTGTTTGTAGTCTGTTACCGTGGAGACATACCAGCTATGTACACATCATAACTGTATTTACAAGGTTAAAGCAATGAAAGATGGACACCTTGCCATATAAAAATCATATAGTCTTGCTCACTGACTTGGCATAGCTGGACATTGGTTAAAAAAGTCTTTAGCCTTTATCCAGCGCCTACAGTCTTACTGTTTCTAATTTGAGTTTCTTACTGCTCACTTAGCCACAAAGCGGCTCATAAGATCTGGAGACGTCTTAATATCCATAGATGATTGGCCGCTACTGCACAAAGGCAGATGGAAAGATTCCCACTTTCTCGTGACATTCTCCTTCCCACCATTCCTGCGACACTGTAACAGAGCAAAAGTGCCATGAAATTGTATCCATTACTCGCACTTCACGACCAAACTTCTCATTAAAGCGAATCTCCACATAAACTCACGTGGTCTCCTAAAGTTCATGCTCGGTTTCCACTGTACATCACATTTAAAGGAAACCTACCATTTGATTTGATGCATTATGAACCAAACATACCTTGAGAATACTGTAGCTACACTGATGCAGAAACATATCTTGTTTAATCTCTGAACCGAGAGCTTTTGCTGAAAAAACAATTATAAAATTATGCTCGGCACTTCTCCTCATACCCTAATTTATGCACTGATTCGGATGAGCTGTAATCACTGTGTTGTCCCTGACAGGCAGAAGTAATCAATCGCAGCACCATCCCCCAGCTGCTGTGTATGAGTCATCCAGCTCAGGAAGCTCTGTGTAATCTACTCAGCCAGTCTGTAACCAAGCTTTCCCAATGTCCTGAATTTTATAATAGTTTTTTGAGCAAAACCATTTGGTTCAGGGATTAAACAAGATATGTTTCTGCATCAGTGTAGCTCCAGCATTTTCAAGGCATGTTTGGTTCATTTGCATCAAATCAAATGGTGGATTTACTTTAAGGGCAGAAACTAGGATGTAACAGCAATCTGATAGATGGAGGTTAGACCCATTATCATGCATTAAATGAAGCAACAGTTCGAACATGTTTAACACCTACAAAGTAACTAAAGGTGTGAAACGCTATCATGTCCTATTACAACCATTTCCATTCCTCAGAGGGTGGCCATACTTACCTTTATTTAGGACTTTGATAACATCTCCTTTCTTGAATGACAAGTCTTCTGGCTGTGAAGCCTCATAATCAAACAATGCTGTTACAGTGGTTCCTGCTTTCTCGTCTAATGTTGGAGGACTTGGGCCTCCTTCTTTTTCCAGAGACTGTTTTTCCTAGGAATAGTGAACGTGTACACAATTATTTTATACATAGTTACTATAACTGAGAAATTTAAAGGGATTGTCCACTTTCCTACTCCTAGAATATTTTTAAATAGTGGGGTTACTGGTGCATCATGTACACCCCCAACTCTCTGAATGCACCAGATATATCCAACAAAGTCTATGGGATGAAAAAAAAAAAAAAAGTCAGGAGTAATTGTATGTGGAAAGGTAAGTTGTGCCTATATAACCACCATCCCACACACAGTACATTAGCAGGTCCTCACCATTTTACAGGGGTTGTAACCCCAATTTTGAAAATAAGCCTTAAATAAATTATTCTGGTAATCTTCCAAAACACAACATCTACAAGCCACATTCAGGCTACTGCGAGTAAAATGGCTGAAACACGGATCCCTAAGGTATTGCTGGATCGGTTTGGATAAGATTTTTTTGGACCATTTATCCAAATTAACACTTTCCATCTCTTACTTCCACATCCGTGCACTTGAGTTTCAGGCAGTTGTCTGTCATCTGTTCCCAGGCTCTTTCCACGTTGTCCTTACTTAGTGAGACCTCCTTGTCTCCATCTATAAAGCTGTAGAGATTCAAGGAAATATTCAGTGGATTCTTAAAGGGGTTGGCCACTTAACCTCATGTTTTTTGATGTGTGTGGGGGCAGGGTATTGGATAATTTACCAATATACTTCTATTAATAGCTCTGCTTTCCTGATATGTAAAATGAAGCCTCCTGTCTTTTACCTCATCAACCAGAGACTCCTGACCATAAAATGGCTGCAGATGGAGGGTCATGTGATCTCTAACTGTCCATGAACAATCACCCTGCCAGGATCTTCATCTTAGAGTTAGGAAAACCATCATCAATGTCCTGGCATGGCAATTGTTCATGGACAGATAGAGATCACATGACCCTCCATCTGTCCATGAACAATTGCCATGCCAGGACCTTGATGATGGTTTTCCTAACTCTAAGATGAAGATCCTGGCAGGGTGATTGTTCATGGACAGTTAGAGATCACATGACCCTCCATCTGCGGCCATTTTATGGACAGGAATCTCTGGCTGATGAAGTAAAAGACAGGAGGCTTCACTTTACATATCAAGAAAGCAGAGCAGAACATTTAATAGATGTATATTGGTAAATTACTTAATATCTCACCCCCAAACCTTCACCTCATTACAAAAAACTTGAAGTGAAGTGGTCAACCCCTTTAATATAAAGGGGAAGATTTACTCATCCTGTTAAGTATTATTTCACTCCAGTTGTCTGAGTTTACAGGTAAAAAAAGTGGAAAACATCTTTAACCGCAGCTTCTTATCAATAAATTAAACAACCCACTTCTATAGGGTTTTTATTCCAATTTTCTTGGAACAAGCCCTAGATTTCTGGCACACAGTGACCCTCAAAGAAAATTTGACCCTTGGTCCATCATTTCCATTTAATAGCTACGGTAGGTGTTGTTGGCCTAATTGACCAACGGAGGCCGGCGGTGACAGTAGGTGCCACACTGGACGGAGATCAGAGCTAAGTATAAGGTTTTTTATTTTTGTTTACAGAACCTGGGGCCAAATTAAGAAAAAAAAAATCTGATCCGCCCCCCCAACAACCCCTTTTAAAAATGTCTGAACAATAGATCTCAAACAATCCTTCCCGTTACTCTATGAATGGCTACCTTACAACCAACCGGACTTGCACTTACTGGAGTTTGATGGCGCAGGGAGTCAGCTTGAGTTTACTGCTTATCAATACCAGGAGGTCGTCGTATGAAAGTTTTTCAGAGACTTGTATCGCTACCGTGTACTTATAATAGACTTTAACCATATACGATGGTGACGAAGCCTCTACGGATTCCTGCAGGTAAGTGACAACAGTCATTCAGCACCATATACAGACACCATGCGAATTCTGGATAACCCCATATGTTACATACCTTTGGGCAAGTTGGGGATTTTTTGTTATTTGGTTTGTCTAGAGAGGAAAAAAAACATTTGACATATTAATACACATAATTTCACATAATAATAGTAATAATCTCCCAGTAAGTATATTCTGTACATCTCTGCATTAAATATCCATTATGCACACAATTGATACACAAGCTGCTGCCCAGAGATATAATATCAATGGAACAACCTCATCCTGCACCCTATAGACTGCTATGAGACTTCCGGTACAGGACATAAGACTAGCTGATGGTGGAAGTCAGCAACACAGGGCATCTAAGGGGTCTCCCGCTCTGGCGATCACAGGGGTTTTAGCAAACGGACCGCCAGCAATCAGAGATTTATCCCGAATCCAGTGTAGTTTATGGGAAAACTTCATTAACAGATCTGATAAGTCAGTCATCGAAACCTCTGAACTGATACTGATGGCTGTGTTCACACATTCAGATTTTCAGATGCAATTTTTGATGTCCAAACCAGGAATGGAGTTTTAAAACCGGAGAAACAGCTTCTCTCAATGATATGTTCTCACCCATTATGATCCAATCCGAAATTTGGCTTCAAAAACTGTATCTAAAAAACTGAACGTGTAAACCCAACCCTTCCATTCTGCAAACATTTGAGAACTACAATTGTCAAAATTGAAGGACCTAACCTGGTGCGTTTGTGGGAGGGGCTGGGATATCTGCGCCTGGACTTGTGTCTTTTCTCGATGCGTCCTCTTCCTCCGATTCAGCTGCCTGACGTAATAATTTACGAAAGAATTTTAAAAGATTTCTTAACGCAATTGTGGGACCTATAGATGAAAGTCTATAACCAATATTGGGAACACCCTTTTATTTCTAACAAGAAAGACAATGGGGCAGATTTACTTACCCGGCCCATTCCCGATCCAGCGGCGCGTTCTCTGTGGAGGATTCGGGTCTTCCGGCGATTCACTAAGGTATTGCGCCCGATATCCACCAGGTGTCGCTGCTGCACTGAAGTCCGTCAGAGTTCACTGGAGTTCACCATCCGTTGCTGGGTGCAGACAAGTGACCCTTTTTTTTTTTTTTTTTTTTTTTTTTTTTTTTAATACGGCGGTTTTTCCGAATCCGTTGGGTTTTCTAATGGCCACGCCCCCAATTTCCGCTGCGTGCATGCCGGCGCTGATGGGTCACAATCTGATTGCTTGCGCCAAAAACCCGGGGCAATTAAGGGAAAATTGACGAAAAACGGTAATATTTGGGTAACCCAACGTAAAAACGCGATTCAGGCCCCCATTGACCCCCATTGTGCAGATTTTGGTGTGAACATTTTTTCAAATTACAACTTTTAGACCAAATTCATAAAATTAGAGAGCAGATATAAGAGTCAGACTATTGGTGTAACTACCAGGGTAGCAGTCATAGCAGCTGCTCCGGGGCCTGGAGTGTTAGGGGGCCCAGCCAACTGACCTGACACACAAAAAAAAATTGACATCTTCCAGTAGTGGACATCTCGGAGAACAAATACTGGTAGAGGTAGAGGGGCAGCAGGATAGCAGGACTAGGTCCAGTTGTTATCTCCTCCATGTGCTTAGCGGCCTCCCACCCACAGCCCCCCCCCTCCACAGTTTGACATGCAGCCCAGCCTCTTCTAGTTACACTTCTGAGTCAGACTTAGACCCTGGTACTTTACAGCCCTTCTTTCTAATGCTAATGATGGACATGACCTTCCAGAAAGAAGGAACTGGGAGCTTAAAAAACCCTAAACATGTTTTACCTTCGTTTGGGAATGAAAGCGCAACTCCATTGGCTCCAGATAATTACACGGCACAATCCCTTTCTGTATCCACATACAAGAAAGAAGAGAACATGGGTCATTTTATCTAGTTTTGGTATAATCACCAGCCATAGAACATCTTTAACTGTTGTTTTTTTTTGTTTTTTTTTAAATGTCAATCACAGCCATTATAGACTTTGTATTTTTATGATTAGAGTAGAACTTTGTAATGGCACCACTTGGCGGTACAAAGTTTTGAGCTTTTATTCACCCCTAGTTGTGGAAAATTGTGAAACAATGAAATTCCGATACTGATATGATTTTTTGGAGGTCTTTAATTTTTGGGGTTGACCAACCGTAATGAATGGAAAAGAAACTGCCTCACGCCTATGCCTATACGCTCAGTGTATATCTAACATGAAGGGTGAAACTTTAATGGCACATAAGATAAATACATTTAGAGTGGTAACTGATATTCACAGGGGGAGATTTATCACAAGTGTCGACAGCAGAACTAGTGGCTCATGGCAACCAATCAGAGCTCAGCTTTCATTTTACCACAGCTGTTTATAAAATGGAAGCAGAGTTCTGATTGGTTGCCATGGCCAACTAGAACAATTCTGCTCTCAGAAACTACAGATAAATCTCCCCTTCTCTCCAGTGGAAAATTGGAAAATTTTTCAAAGGGCTTATTCACACAACCGTAATGGAGGCTGTGATCTGGAAGCACAATTTATAGGCAGATCATGCCCCCCCCCCCCATCACAGCCCCTCCCTTTCTATGAAGAGGCAAGGGGTGAAGAGTGCTCACCCTTCCTCCTCCTGGCTGTGTGCTACACCCAGGTTCCAGTCTGGGGAGCACAAGGCCATCTGAATGTGGCCTTATGTCAGTAGTTAGGCCCCTTCCACACTAGCGTTTTTCACGCGCGAGTTCTGCGCGTGCTTTTGACGCGCAGAACTTGCATTGCACTCTGTCCCATTGTTTCCAATGGGTCTTTCCTCATTTGCGTTGTTTTTCACGCGCGTGCTTGCGTTTGTTTTGACGTGCGTCAAAATCGCAGCATGCTCTACTTTTGCGTTTCACGCGCCCCATTCAAGTCTATGGAGACGCATCAAAAATGCATTGCACTCGCAAGCATTGCAAGTGCAATGCGAGTGCAATGCGTTTTAAATGGATGGGTTGCTAGGTGACATGAATAATTCCCCTGCTCGAGATCGAGCATTTAATTAAAAAAACACAGTGAAGAACAGTGAAGAATAGAATAAAAACAGTGAACACAGGATCATTTAAGTGAAAAACACATTAAAGAACACAGTGAAGAATAGATTACAGATGTTCGGCACATCTGCTTACTTGTCGGGAGATACGCACGGAACGGTGCGAACAAAATAGCATGTGAAGAACAATATATATGTGTGAAGAACACATTGCAGATGTTTCCACACATCTGCAATGTCTTCTTCACACATATATAGTGTTCTTCACATGCTATTTTGTTCGCACCGTTCCGTGCGTATCTCCCGACAAGTAAGCAGATGTACCGAACATCTGTAATCTATTCTTCACTGTGTTCTTTACTGTGTTTTTCACTTAAAGGGAACCTACCACCACGATTCTACCTATAAAGGTAGATCGGGTGGTAGGTGGATGTAAGGGACGTGAGGAGAGCTCTTTTTAGAGCTAATCCTCACGTCCCCGCTAACTTTTAATAAACTTTATTCCCCTAACATGTAAATTTAGTTATGCGGCTACTGGGGCGTGGAGTAGCCGGGCACGAGGCTACACAGCGCGGCTACTCCACGCCCCAGTAGCCACGTTACTCCTCCTACCCTGTGTGTTCGGCGCGCGGCTACTCCACGCCCCAGTAGCCACGTTACTCCTCCTACCCTGTGTGTTCGGCGCACAGCTCCTCGTAGCTGCGCGCCCTCGCCCGACATGCTGACGTTCTGCGCATGCGCAGAACGCAGCTGAGCAGCCACAGCTCCGAGGCTGGAGCTACTGCGCATGCGCAGAACTCCGGCTTGTCGGATGCCACGCACTGAACACACAGGGTAGGAGGAGTAACGTGGCTACTGGGGCGTGGAGTAGCCGCGCTGTGTAACCTCGTGCCCGGCTACTCCACGCCCCAGTAGCCGCATAACTAAATTTACATGTTAGGGGAATAAAGTTTATTAAAAGTTAGCGGGGACGTGAGGATTAGCTCTAAAAAGAGCTCTCCTCACGTCCCTTACATCCACCTACCACCCGATCTACCTTTATAGGTAGAATCGTGGTGGTAGGTGCCCTTTAAATGATCCTGTGTTCACTGTTTTTATTCTATTCTTCACTGTTCTTCACATCTGCTAACTTGTCGGGAGATAATATACGCGCGGAACAGTGAAGAATAGATTGCAGATGTTTGCATACATCTGATCACTTATCAGAAGACATTCTTTTTCAATTAAATAAAACATTTTATTCCCGAACCATGGTCCCTTTGAAAAATGCTCGAGTCTCCCATTGACGCAAAAAAACGCGAACAACACGCGCGTGAAAAACGCTAAAACGCTAATGACTCCAAGGAAAAATGGAACAAAAACGCAGCCAAAAACGTCAGTTTTTCACGCATTGCACCCTGACGTGAAATGCAACGCTAGTGTGGAAGGGGCCTTACTCTACACTTATTGTAATACATAGGCCGCGGTCACACGTACTGCTAGGCATCCGTTCATAACGTGACGCTAGCGCACCGGGGAAGGTCCTCGGCCCGAACGCACATGCGTTTCCAGAGAAACGCATGCGATCGGCTTAACAATCACATGCGTTTCCCTGGAAACGCATGTGCGTTCGGGCCGAGGACCTCCCCCTGTGTGCTAACGTCGCGTTATGACGGACGCCTAGCAGTACGTGTGACCGCGGCCATAGATACAATGGGGGAGATTTATCAGAAGTGTCTGAGAGTGGAATTGCCCATGGAAACCAATCAGAGCTCAGCTTTTATGTTACCACAGCTGTTTATAAAATTAAAGCTGAGCTCTGATTGGTTTTCACTGGAAATTAGAACAGTTTTACCTCAGACGCGATTGATAAATGTCCCTAATTGTATTTCTGCTTTCAGTACAAAGCACAGATCACTCATTCTGCGGTGACCAAGGCCTTATCTCTTCCTGGTCTTATCTCCCCCTCATGGTTTTAGCCACAGCTCATACTTTGAGCTTGAATCACAGAGATATGAAGTCCTATCAGCAGATACTGGAAACTACTGATATGACTGGCCAGTAATGTATGGCTCATGTGCTGTAGTGCAGGAACAAACTCTATACCCACTGTTTCACACCACTAGGGGGCTTCTTAAAAAAATTGCCCCCTTAAAGGGGTTTGTCCATGAAAGAAAGTTCTAAAATTTTAGTCCCCTTTATGATGTTTTCAAAATAAAGATAATTTTAACCCCCTTACTTGCTCTATAATTAACATTAGTGGTTCCACACACTTTTAAAAGTTGATAAAAGTTTACCTGGCTTTATTTCCTGCTCCCTCCTCCCCACTCCCTCTTGCAGACTTGAGCTGACCAAGTTATGCAGGCAAATCTCTGTCAGCTCATGTCTGCATGAGGGGAGGGGGAGGAAGGAGCTGGAAGAAGAGTTATAAGAGCAGATAATGATGATGACGACTCTGTGACTTGATGCAGTTGATGCAGCCAGGTAATGATAATAATAATTCTTTATTTATATAGCGCCTACAGATTACGCAGTGCTGCATAAAGTCAAATCAGTCTCTGTCCCCAATGGGGCTCACAATCTAAACAACCTACCAGTATGTTTTGGAGTGTGGGAGGAAACCGGAGGAGCCGGAGAGAACATACAAACTCTTTGCAGATGTTGACATGGGACTAGAACACAGGACCCCAGCCCTGCAAACTTTTAAATGGTAATTATAAAAGCAGATTTGGAATGAGTATTAGACTGTCCATGGGAACCTGTCATTAGGGGAAAATGTGAAATGCTGATGACAGGTTCCCTTTAAACATGTAGAAACAGGGATTATTTTTGAGGAGGCCTGTGTCATGTTCTTAACCCTATAGCCACTACCAACAAGTTTTGTCCTACATGTTGTTACATCGAGTGGTGGCTTCTAGATGTATCATCATATTTGTGTAGAATCAGATACATTATTATAATCCTGACAGATGGCTCTTTCATAGGACATTCAACTTCCTGACTGCAGATGGCTGAACGTGAATGACAGAAGATGCAGAACAGAATGTAACCACACAAACTGTGCACCGGACTGTTCTGCCGAAAATATCTGTAATTCATTTGAGTTTTTTGAAATGCTAAGATGGATCCAACAGGAATTTAAAGGGAAAGTGTCACAGAAACTTTTAAAATTTGGGTTTTTTGGCATATTTGAGATCTCTAACTTTTTGTCCTTTTTATAGCTGTGTTTTTTGCAGGATCAAGTTTTAATAGGTAACATTTTTTTTAGTACATTTGACTTTGTAAAAAAAATGTTTTTAGTACTATGGTACAAAAAAAAATTTACTTCAGTCTTTTTGCTTTGATTTTTACGGAAACGCTGATACCCTTTTTTAGGCTGCATTCGCACTGACGTATGCCTGCATGGCTACGGGTGGGCATAGGTCGGGCCGCGATGGAGAGGAAGGGGGAGGGTGACCCCTCCTCTCTGCATTGGATACATTGGATACGGACGTTGCACGCGTGCAACGCCGTATCGCTCCGTGCGGCCATTGCCGCCTATGGGGGATAGTGTGAATGCATACAATAGTGTGTATTCATTGGTTTTGGAAATAAAAAAATGACAATAACCTTGGGGGGCAAAGGTTTTTATTTACTTATTTTTGTTTACCCCCCTGCATGCTTCCCTACCAATAAAGGACGCTTTTCATGCCTTTGGAACCGGTGAGTGCCGTCATCTTTCTCTATGTTTATGTATAGATAGCAATAAGTTACTGCTTGAAATGCCATGTTGGCACTTCATGGTAAATAAGTGGATTTTGGTTTTAGTTTGGGCACTCGGTCTCTAAAAGGTTCGCCATCACTGTCCTACAGGGTCGTGTGCCCATAGAAGTGTATGGGGGACGTATATCGGTCGTATATACGTCCCCCATACGTGTGTGTGAATGCAGCCTAATACAGTGCAATACTTCTATATGGAATAGAATCAAACAAAAATAAATCTGCTAAGAATAATATGTTTCATTACCCAGGTTTTAATCAAGAACAAAGTATAAATAATCATTTAATAAAACTACCGTAATAAAAAGAGAAGTATCGAGTGTAACTTCATGACCAGGTGAATGGGTGACCACATAACATAAGGATACACAGAGTTTCCTTAACACAGGTCCTGGCTTATAGAAGTGAGTAGGAGACCCCCCTTTGTGACATCTCCTGACAGGGTCTTAAAAATGGTTTAGGGCTTATTTTTAGGGGATGTCTTATTTTTTTCCATGAACAAAAATATAAATTGAATCTTGAAAAAAAAATCTATATTTATTCAAATTTAATCATAACTTCATTTCCTGGAACATAACAATAATTATTCAAATCCTATATCCACTGTGAATTTCTTGTGACTCTTTTGCCTTTAGAATCATTGACCTCAACTTCTCATGTCTAGCCACCTCAAACACTTTCCTTACACGAGCCCCTCTTATCCATGTAGCTGCTTGGAGCACATTGCAATCTGTCAGCTCCTTCTTCCCTGCAGCTCCCCCCTCCTCCACCTCCATTCTGCCTTCAGCTGACAAGATGGAGCAATATCTTCTGAACCTTTAGACCCAGAAACACATTCCTGATGTTTTTTTAAAGCAGACAATCTCATCTTTACGTATATATAAGTATTTTGTTTCTAGATACCTTAAGCACAGATATATCCACAGTTATACTCAGGAGTGGGAGCCGTATATGAAAATTTCCAGCTAACTGCAAATTTACCAGATATCTCTGGTCTTCCAGCACTTAGAAACAAAATTGTATGATATTAAAGGGGAGATTCTCCTCTTTGAAATGACCATAGAATTGTGTTCCTAGGTGCCACAGTTCAGACAATATAGATGTTTGTAACTAGGGCTTATTTTCAGGGTCGGCCTGAAAATGCTGCAATATCCTGCTAGACCTTACTTTCAGAGTAGGTCTTATTTTTGGAAAAACTTTGATCCCGCTGAGGTCCTCATCTAGTAGTGTTTAAAGGGAAGTGTCTACTAAGTAACGAAATTCTTACAAAATAATCTGATTGTCAGCAGGTGGAGATTATCGTCAGTCTTCAGCATAGACAATCCTTTAAGTATCTCTTATTCTATAGGAGATCTATAGAATACCACCAGGATGAAGGATTGTAAACCAAGCACACTAATATAGTGGTGTGTGCCCCCTCTGCCAGGATCTGCTCTTCACTTAGCTTATCATGCCCTGGTTTTCACAAAAAAGGCTTTAAAAATTATGCAAATGAGTCTGTGGAGCTCCAGGATCCATAGGTGTTAATGGAGCCTGGAGCCCCTTAGGCTCATTTGCATAATTGTAAATCCTTTTTTTCCTATAATACCAGGGCATAAGAAGCTTAAAGAAAAGCACATCCTGACAGAGGATGCACACACCAGTATGTCAGTGTGCTTGGTTTACATACCTTCATCCTGGTGGTAGATTTCCTTTAAGGGGAGATTTATCATCACGTGGAAACCAATCAGAGCTCAGCTTTAGTTTTAGTTCTGTTCTAAGAGACTTATGATAAATCTCTCCCTTAATGTCTTAACCTTATAATGCTGTAAAGTCACGAAGCTGATGCTATTAGGGACTGACAGGGACTGACTGACATATAAGTGTACAGAGATAATGGGCAATCACTGGCTCAACCACCTCCATGACTTCTTATTTTGATAAACTTCAGACCCTATAATGACGTATGCTCTTCCAGGATCGGACATGTGACATTATTGTATGTATTTGTCATAGTTTCAAACACCAACTTTACTACACACCTTCCCGTTGAACAGGACAGTTGCCCAGTTATCATTCGACTTCTGCAGCACAAACACGATATTCCCCGGCATGACCTCCATCTCTTCCACAGTCTCAGGGGTGAATTCAAAGAGCACTCGGTGAGGTTTTCCCTGTAGAGTCCTGAAAAGACACTGTCAGTAGATATGGATCCATGAACCCCATGCCAAAACATAGCTGGGGTATGGGGTCCTAAACCTTTTAACTTTATAGCTGTAAATTTCTGCATTCCTAAAATTCTGGAGGGGAAAGGTGGCAGGGTGGTTTTGACTTGGGTTGGATTGGGCCCTTGGTGCAGGCACAATGCATAAAGTTAAAGGACACCTGTCATCAGGTCTGTGTTACTTGTCCTGTCACTACTACCTGTTAGAGCAGCTCACAAGGATCCCATCCCAGCCTTTATCTAGTTATTTCATACATTATTCATTGTAAAATCACATATTTTTTATCATGTAAATGAGGCTGGTCACATGGTCAGAGGCAGTGATGTCACCCCTGTTACCCCTCCCCTCTCCTCCCCCTGCTCATGTCTGTGTGTAATGTAAAGTAAAGCATTGCTAGTGTGTGTGCTGCATCTGCTGACATGCTGCATCCTCCTAATGTACAGGTGAGAGACACAGACATCAGCTACACAAGTACCTGACCTGTTCTGCTATAACATGGCTGCCTGGAGCTGCTGTATCTCTCCTATACACACACAGGCTGCAGGGGGTGTGGCCACCAGCACCAGGAAACACATCATTATACAGCCTCACATCATTATACAGGCTGTCAGTCATGCACTGGGGGTGTGGCTGTGCCTCCCACTCATGAATAAGGTGGACATCTTGAATATGCTAATGCTTCATTGGACATTTCACAGGTCATTTGCATACAGCTTTAGGACCTCATTGCTTAGGTTTACAGGCATGTAGAGAGACAATGAAGGGATAGAGGCAATGCTCTCTAATGGCAGTTTATGAAAATATATTTAGTTTAGGGGGGTTATTTTGCATGACGGGTTCTCTTTAAGCCCAGGTCAGTACACCTCCATTCAATTTGCCTGCGTCCCATGTTTAGAGCAAGATGTAGTGACCTTGGCCTTACTACATGCAGTGCATATGCAGTGGGGGCCAGAACAGACCCCCATTACCATTCCACTGTGGAAACACTTAGAAATGCAGCAACCGAGAGCTTGAAGGTGAAAAGTTTTGCACCCTAAAACTCTGCTGTATTACAGCTTCATGGCAGTTTAGGGGCCCCTATCAGTTCCCTTGGACTGATACTGATAGAATGAAACAGTGTGAATTTCTATTGTTCATGGTGGCTTTTTTTTACTTACCTCAGAATTTCAGGGGTTTTTGGCCGTGGTGGGGGCTCATTGGCCTATTAAAAAAATAAAACATTAAGGGTCTTTTATTTCACCTTACTTTTTGTTTTGCCGCCTGCTTATTTTGATGATAGAACGATAAAGATACAGTAGATACTTTCTATTTGTGAACAATATAACCTGGGATAGGGGGAGTGTAGGAAAAAATAAAGAGGAGAAAAAAGGCGCAAATATTGTGTGATAACGTCGAGCAATACTGTGGGTATACTAGTGTGATTCGAGACTCTCACCTGGATTTAGATGAAGAAAAGCGTATAATAGTATAGAACAGTATAGCAGCCACTCCTAGACCGCCACGTTCACCAAGGGACCAGAATCCTGGAACGATGTGGAGAATATATACCAAACCCGGGGAAATAGTCAGGGTGGCGCTGCGTTCAAAACTTCACTCGGAAATCCAAGTTCAAGGAAAAATCCGCTTTATTGTTAACAACGGATGTGACGCGTTTCAACTCCAAACTGGAGTTTCATCAGGCATCCTGATGAAAGCTCCAGTTCGGAGCTGAAGCCCACCGCGGGCTTCAGCGGATTCTTCCTTGAACTTGGATTTCCACGTGAAGTTTTGAACGCAGTGCCGCCCTGACTATTTCCCCGAGTTTGGTATATATACTTTCTATTTATGAAAGTTTATTTAACGTGCACTTGTCATCAGTAATGTCATTTTTAGCTGGTCACAGGTTTTAATAGCCTACACTATGCAGATTTTGTGTCTTTTTTAGCATTCTGAATACTGTCACTACTTTATAAAACTTTATTTCACATTAACTGTCCAGCAGGGTTTCAGGGGAAGGTTTAGATGCGGTAGCCTGTGTTCTTGTCGCCTCACACAATCTCTCTTTCCTCCACACTATCCCCCTCCCCATGCCTTGAAATAAATGTTCAAATTGCGAGATTACGCCAATCTAGTATTGAGCTAAATGTCAAAGCGCTTTGCAACACACTGGTTTGCTAATGGTACATTTCCTTTTAATTGTATCTCTTCCCTAGCAACCAATCTGCTTCCCATTGTTCAGTTCAGAGACAAATAAGTGCGAACCTCTCCTCTATGCGAGCTCTGTATAGATTGCACATATACATGACATATGAGTGGGCGCTATTGTTCTAAGGAAACCTCAGTTCTGTAGCAAGTAACAGGATTTTAAAGAAGTCTAAAAAATTTCCAGCTTTATGTAAGTTCCCTTTTTACCCAACCCATTCTTTAACATAGGGAATGTTTCTCAACCTAAACTCTCTGTATGTGGCTGGATAAGCAGTTTTTATCATATGGTCATAATCTATAGGTTTACATGACATTCCAGAAAGGTGACTTTCACTGAAAAGTACAAATTTCTCAGACTACGGCCTTTGTACTGGTTATATGGAACATATGTATGAGATGAATGTACATAAGACCTAAAACCCGTAAAGTTGTAAAACTTGTAAAGTTACCAGAGGTTGTAGTGGTGCAAAACCGGAGAAACTGTCCTTATCAATGACAGAGGCCACAACCTGCGTAGCAAAAACATTCTTCATTAACTCAAGACTTGATAAAAAAAAATACATATTTAGAATACAGTGATTCTTTTATTTTAAAGGGAACCTGTCAGCCGAAATTGTCAGGCACTTACTCATAGATCCTTGCATAATTTTTAAAGTTGATTCTAAAATCAACTTTTAAAATTATGCTAAGCACTGGGGGTGTTACTGGAACTTCCCGCCTTCCCATCATGCAGAGAAAGGGGGAAAGTGCCAAGAGAACAAAGGTGGGATGTCCTTCAGCCAGTGAAAACAGAGCATGGAGAGGTCCTGGTAACACTCCAATAGCACTTCTGGCTCATTAGCATAAATTTAACAGTTGAATTTAGATGGAAGGAGGCCATAAATAACAAGTATAAGAAGGTTATCACATGTACAATGCCTGGATCTATGAATAAGTGTCCCTGGTTTATCCATGCGTCATTATGCTGGTAGATTTCCTTTATGGGGTATTTCAGGACTTAAATTTTGATTATCAATCTAAAGAATATACTTGCAGCACGTTTTCCAGCCACAACACATTGAACGGCGCTAGTCTTGGATAGCTGTTTGGTGGGAACCTGGATAACTATTTGTTGATATTTTGCTTGAATTTACACACCCCAATAATTACTTTCTATAATAAACTGCGGCTCTGTATTATGAAAATATATATGATAATATATGTTGCACATACCGTTGCTTTACCCAAAAAGTCTTTCTTCTCCAGTTGCTCCACCAGTTTCTCATTAGGCTGAAACAATTTCCCTTTCGGTATTTCTGCCGGAGGAAAGTCCTTTTGTTTCTAGAGATTTGGACACCGAATGGTTAACATGTTGTTACAGGGATCATTGTAAGCTATAATTGTCATTGTCACAATGTTCAATCTCAATCAAGATTAATCTCTCAGCATCAAACGTATTATCCAAAAAAGATTACAAAGGACGAAAACGCTATTCGGCGACAACGTCATCTTCGAAAATCACATTTGCTCAGGAGGATTTTACTGGGGAAAGTTTCCTTCTTCTTTGTTGAGAACATTTGATTGTGAGATAATTAACAGGCCGCTCGGAGCGCCGGAGGTAAAAATAGCTGTCAGCCCACATATAGAAATTATACAGCAGCTCGAAAGCCACTGGGTGCTCCGTGCACTCTACACAACATGCTCCGGCACTAGATGTTCTTTTCACAATCTACGGGAAATTCTTCAGCTTTCCCCAGAATATATTCTATTTTTTGCTATTTAGAAAGAAAAATATTCAACTCCAGGGAATTATGAAAAAACATAAGAACTCATTATGTTCTCCCTGATTTGTTATGCTTTAGAGGGGTTAGACCCTATCCTGTCTTGCTGATCGGTGGGGGTTTCAGTGAGACCGCCGCAGATCATGAGAACAGGGGGTCCGGCAGCCCCTGAGATGAATGCAGCAGACGGCTGTGCATGTCCGCCCGTTCTCGTGATCTGGGTGGTTCCATGACTGAGACCCCCACCGATCAGCAAAATAACTTGGTTTGTGGGCAAACCCTTTTAATCATTGAAGATTTGGCAGAGCCCCCCATGGGCAGTAAAAGGAAACAAACACAACATACTTACCCTACCACAGCCCAACCAGGAGAGTTGGCGGCCACTGAACCCACTGAAGCCAATCAGTTTTCTCAACGGGTTGTGGTAACGTGAAATTAGTGAAGTCATGAGGACCACAGAGTCCACATGGCAGAGCGTCAGTGAACTGATGCTCATTGCGATGCCAGAACTGGAGGCCATAGATTTTGTTTGTCACCCATGCCCCATCCTCAAGGGAGGTTTTTCAGGAAACATCTTTTTTACAACTAAATATACACTATGATATTAGAACATTAATATCAGATCTTTGTGTCATTTGTTTAGCAGATGGACCTCCTTTAGAAGCAGGTACTTTCTGATAATGTGCCACTCATCAAGAATTGAACTTCTTTATGTGCACTTTAGGCATATCCTGACACTGCTGTGCTCATAGCCTCTCCTCTGCTTTGAGCTACTACTGCATTATTTAACCAGAAGCATTGCACAGCTTTTATTCAGAGCTGAAGGAGAGAGGCAGTGGAGCAGTTCAATTCAGAGAGTTAAGAGCAGAGCAGTGTAAGGACATGCCCCAATCGCTCTTGTAGAAGCTACAATCCATAACATAATTTCTTTTTTTTACAATGCTGTATGAAGTTTTTCAAGAACTACAGCCAAGCCCTGGTTGCTCTGATTCTCTTTGCCATAGGAGGACTAGAACCTGTGCTTCACTAAATTTGTAGATCAGCTGTAACAGTTATCAGAGGTGTCTGTAATGAAGCTTTATTGTTAATCCTGATTCTTATGAAAACCCAACATTTTTAAAATCCAATTGTCACAAAGACCAAAAAAAAAAAAATCTGTCTGGGGTTACAATTATAAAATATACAGTTCCGACTTACATACAAATTCAACTTAAATAGCAGAACAGGAAAGGGGGGCACAGTGAGATAACGGATTGAAATCCAAAGTGGGTGCAAGCTCGATGGGGTCTGACTCCAAAAATCCCAAGAACTCCAAGAGAAAAAGACAGGCGAGCAGCTCTCCGTGAAATTATAAAAAAAAAATACTGCTCGCCTGTCTTTTTCTCTTCAAATTCAACTTAAGAACAAACCTACAGAATCTTGTACGTAACACGGGGACTGCCTGTATATGTATAGACAACCCCTTTAAGATTATTGTATTATGGAGATATCACTGAGGCAATACCGATACTTAATTAATTCAATATACCGGGATGAAATACTTGAAAGCACCTTTTATTGATTCACTTTAAAATTTTGGCAAAATAAATAAAAGCAAAAAACAAGCCCTTACTTCGCTGATATAAATTATAGGGACGGATAAAAAGCAGAGAACAGCACAGTGTACTTTGGACTTGTAGACTCAGATGAATGTTTAGAAAAGAACTCTCCGTATGTCTTGTTTTTTTTCCTATATAGGTGTGATCCACAGAACAAATGGTAACACATAGGACCCATCCAAGGAAGGTCTTAGACATAAGGCACCCAGGATCATAGAGTAATAAAATAAAAAAAATAAAAAACGTAATAAAATTTTCTGGTCTCACTTCCCCTTGTGTAACTATTACTAAACGCATATTGCTTTATCACCCTGGCTTCCGTCTGTGGTTTTTAGTCATTGTCATTATCGGGGAGGCAGAATTGTTCTTACCAGATCTAAAGCAAACATTGGAAATTTTTTTGAAATGGGGATGTAGCTGCACAGGTCTGGTATTAAAGGTGTTGGCCACTTATAGCAAAGTCTAGTATGGTAACTATAATATAGGGTCACGTCACCCAACGGCAGCAGGATTTCCTGTGACATCCTGTGTCCTGGTGGATGGAGGCGGCTATGCAGACATTACTGTATACAACATATGTGCATATACTGCCAGATGTATTTTGGACTTTATATTACCTCTAGTATTGATACGAATTGTTCTAATAATATATACATGTTTATACATTTGGCACCATGTTTGTTGAGGTAGCATTGTATTCACTTTAAAAATTGCAATAGTCACAGGTGAGACCGAGAATAAAAGCCAGTGGGGCCCACCTACTGCTGAACAACACTTTTATCTAATTTAACCTCTTTTAATTTAAGCATCCTAAATCCTTAAACCTAATCTGTGCACTGAGATTTATGACTTAAAGGACACCTGTCATCAGGTCTCTGTCATTATTTCTGTCACTACTACCTGTTGGAGCAGCTCACAAGGATCCCATCCCAGCCTTTATCTAGTTATTTCATACATTAATCATTATAGAATCATCTTTTCTTTATTATGTAAATGAGGCTGGTCACATGGTCAGAAGCAGTGATGTCACCCCTGTTACCCCTCCCCTCTCCTCCCCCTGCTCATGTCTGTGTGTAATGTATAGTAAAACATTGCTAGTGTGTGTGCTGCATCTGCTGAGATGCTGCATCCTCCTAATACACAGAGACACAGACATCAGCTCCACAAGTACCTGACATGTTCTGCTATAACATGGCTGCATCCTGGAGCTGTTGTATCTCTCCTATACCCACACAGGCTGCAGGGGGCGTGGCCACCAGCAAGCACATGGAGCAGCCATTACATGGAGCAGCTGTCAGTCAAGCACTGGGGGTGTGGCTGTACCTCCCACTCATGAATAAGCTGGACAGCTTGAATATGCTAATGACTCATCGTACATTTCACAAGTCATTTGCATACAGCTTTAGGACCTCATTGCTTAGGTTTACAGTCATGTAGAGGCACAATGAAGGGATAGAGGCAATGCTTTCTAATGGCAATTTATGAAAATATATTTAATTTAGGGGGTTATTTTGCATGACGGGTTCTCTAAACTACTAAACTAAACTACTAAACTACTAAACACCCCATCCACCCACTGGAAAATTATTAAACTTTTAATGTCAGGAGTAGCACTGGGTCAGTATACATAACTGAGGCTAGAGAGAAATATACAGCTGCAAGGGTTACATTATTCTCCTTTTATTCCATTCTAACTACATTCTGAGAACACATCACTGCGCACAGATGGCATCTATTCAATATTATAGAAATGTCTCTATACATAGAACTTATATACCACTACTGTATATAAACTGCTATAGGCATCCATCTGACATTGATGTGAACTGATGTATCTAAGCTGCTTTGTTAGAAAATATGTATTATTAAATTTCTTTTTCAAAAAGTGATATTGATTTTTGGGAGTGGGTGGGTACCTTTGTGTCTGTGCCCATAATTTTGGCAATAAAAGACTCTGGCAATAAAACTGTCTGCTAGTCCTGCATCAGCAGGTTATGTGAGCTGCTGAAAGGTGCTGTTGGGCAAGCATAAAATTAGCTTGGGGTAAACTTTTGTCCATGAGACTTCAATTATGTCCCTGCTAAGAAGCATAAAGTTGAGGAAGGGGTGCAGGGGTTGTCATCATGCCAGTGGTCTTATATCTAGAGTTATAACTTGAAACTTCAGGGTTAAAATGTAAAATCTGCAACTGGTCCCCCAACTATAATAAAAATCTTTTCTTTTTTTTTTTAGTACAGGCTCAATGTTTAGACCAAGAGTCATCTTTGATGACTTTGATGCTTAAAGGGAACCTGTCACCAGGAGACCCATTTTTAGCACTCCCGCAGTCCCCACAGAGCATAGTACATACACTGCCAAAGTGTTTTTGTATTAAAAATAGGTTTTACAGAAAAAAAGATATGTTTTATTGTACCTTTCATTAGCATCTGCTGTGTGACTAGGCAGTTGCCAAATGGGAGGGGCTGGAAAGGAGCAGTTCCCCCCACCACCCTTGGGGAACTGCTACTCCATGTGATCTTTTCAAATATATGAAAACACCCATTACTTGGCTTAGCAACGCCCCCTGCTCCTCTACAGCCAATCCCGAGTGAGGGGAGTTATTCATATATTTGAAAAGATCACATGTTTCCAAAGGGTGGGGGGGGGGAACTGCCTAGTCACACAGCAGATGCTAATGAAAGGTACAATAAAACATATCTGTTTTTCTGTAAAACCTATTTTTTATACAAAAACACATTGGCAGTGTATGTACTATGCTCTGTGGGGACTGGGGGAGTGCTAAAAATGGGTCTCCTGGTGAAAGGTTCCCTTTAAAGGAAATCTACCATTTGGATCATGGATTATAAACCAAATACACTTACATGCTGGTGTAAGGATCTGCTCTTTTTTTAACTTCTTATGCCCTCGATTTTTAAGAAAATATACTTTAAAAAATATGCAAATCAGCCTAAGGGGCTCCAGGCTCCATTAACTTCTATGGAGCGTGGAGCCCCTTAGACTCATTTTGAAGCTTTTTCTCTTAAAAACAAAGGCATAAAAAGCTTAAAGAAGAAGGATCCCTACAAAGGGGCACATACCAGCATGTAAGTCTACTTGGTTTATAATCCATAATCCTGATGGTAGATGTCCTTTAAGGCTTCTGAATGCAGCCCCTCTCTGGGCTCTCTGCACCCCCTCCAGTTACGAAGCCTGCTTACATCTAAGGGGGTCCTAAGACAACAGGACAGAGGACAAGTATTGGTGTCCAGATAAACTAATCAAATTTAGAAAAAGTCTAAATATACTTAATAAATATAGATAAACATTATGTGGATTATGGATATGTGAGCTGAAATAAGGAAGCAGAACTACACCACGCAGTAATGATAATGAGCCGGCACTACAGAAGATCTGGGGATATCGCCGTGTACCATCTGTTATAAATAGAAGTTGTTCTGACCAGAATTTCCTGCATTGCCTTCTCTATCTTGGTTCCGTGCCGGGGTTCTACCTTCTGACTGAGGGCCAGGATGAGGTTTTCTTCGGCCTTCGCCCAATTTCCCAATTTGGCATTTGCAAGTGCAACATTATACAGGACCTTGAAATAAAATAGCAAAAATATAAAAAAAATGAAGAGTAACATAAAATATTGGTAGCTACTTTATCATCACAGATTAGGACTGAAGCTTTCTGTAACAAACAACTCAGCTGAGAATTAGTTGTGGTTACGTTGATGGCTGACTTGTCCCTCACCTCACAGCTGTAGAGTTTATAGGTCAGACCCAAGATCTTGTAGTCAATGAGTTGGTTTCCCCTCAGCTCTGTAAAGCAGCGAGACCAGTCCTGGAGAGCTTCACTATACCTGCACACAATACAATATAGATGGTCAGAGAGTTATCAGGACTGGCACTGTAAATCAAATCTAGACTCTCATTGTCAATCACTGTGTGTGGGTGGAGTTATCAGGACTGGCACTGTCAATTACTGTGTGTGGGCAGGGTAATCAGGACTCTCACTGTCAATCACTGTGTGTGGGCGGGGTAATCAGACCTCTCACTATCAATCACTATGTGTGGGTGGAGTTATCAGGACTCTCACTGTCAATCACTGTGTGGGTGGAGTTATCAGGACTCTAACTGTCAATCACTGTGTGGGTGGAGTTATCAGGACTCTCCCTGTCAATCACTGTGTGTGGGCGGGGTAATCAGGACTCTCACTGCCAATCACCACATGCAAGTGGAGTAATCAGACCTCTCACTATCAATCACTATGTATGGGTGGAGTGGTGGAGTAATCAGGACTCACTGTCAATCACTATGTGTGGGCGGGGTAATCAGGACTCTCACTGTCAATCACTTTATGTGCGTGGAGTAATCAGGACTCTCACTGTCAATCACTGTGTATTGGCGGGGTAATCAGACCTCTCACTATCAATCACTATGTGTGGGTGGAGTTATCAGGACTCTCACTGTCAATCACTGTGTGTGGGTGGGGTAATCAGGACTCTCACTGCTAATCACCACATGCAAGTGAAGTAATCAGGACTCTCACTGTCAATCACTGTATGTGGGTGAAGTAATCAGGACTCACTGTCAATCACTGTGTGTGGGCGGGGTAATCAGGACTCTTACTATCCATCACTATGTGTGGGTGTAGTTATCAGGACTCTCACTGTCAATCACTGTGTGGGTGGAATTATCAGGACTCTCACTGTCAATCACTGTGTGTGGGCAGGGTAATCAGGACTCTTATTGTCAATCACCGTGTGTGTGGAGTAATCAGGACTCTCACTGTCAAACACCATATGCAAGTGGAAAAATCTAGACTTTCACTATTAATCACTGTGTGTGGGCGGGGTAATCAGGATTCTCACTATCAATCACTGTATGTGGGTGGAGTAATCAGGATTCTCACTATTAATCACTGCGTGTGGGCGGGGTAATCAGGATTCTCACTATTAATCACTGTGTGTGGGCGGGGTAATCAGGATTCTCACTATCAATCACTGTATGTGGGTGGAGTAATCAGGATTCTCACTATCAATCACTGTGTGTGGGTGGAGTAATCAGGACTCACACTGCCAATTACTGTGTGTGGGAGGTTATCAAGGCTCTCACTGTCAATTACTGTGTGGGTGGAGTTATCAGGTATATCTCCCCAAGGAGTCCTATTGTTTTTTTTTTGCTTTTTACTCAGAAAACCTACTACATATACTGTTTTAATTTTGCACATTTTAGCAATGTGTGCACATTACAATGTATATTTTATGGACTGAATGCGTGGGTATACTAAGGTTTGACTCATGTGCCCGCGATATGCAGGTATATGTGTCCCACTGTGAATCTGTAAATTGTACACATGGATTCATTGCAGATTTTGAGATAATTTGGAAATTTTCACAGCTGTAAATGTGAAATTCTCATGTCTAATTTAGGATGTTTACATAAAATTAGGGGTCCACGTTTAACTAACATTTGATAGATAGTTCTAATTGATTTTTTTTTTTTAATGTAACAATCTAAAAAGGGTGGGACTTACTTGCCCTTCTTGAATAAGACTGAGCCACGTTGAAAATACCCCACTGCCAGGTGCTTGTCTTTTTCAATGGTGTTTGTAAAGGCCTAGAAAACAGCAATATTCATGTAAGAAGATCTAAGTGATATTGTACAGGTCCAACACACAACCTGTAGACCCGCCATCCCCACCTCCAGAAAAAAATATTTGGTTCTGGATCATATTTTGATTTTATATTGTATGTTATTATATATGCTTTTATATTGTATTACGCAGTTGAGGGCAGGGCTTGGTTTTTATAATACAAGTTGGCTTTTTCATTGGCAGCAGTTTAAGATACATAGCCTTTCTGATGACCTTTTCTTACTATTTCTTGGGAGGCTGGGTGACATAGCTGATTTTTAGCTCATTTTTTTGTTTGTATCACATTGTATTAGTTAAATAAAGAAGATTTAATTGAAAGTAGGTTTATGGGGGTGGGGGGGTTCTCTCGCAATATTGATATTTCCGTTCGCAGTAAATTCTATCTTTAGCAGACGTCTTTTCCCAGGATGGCCCATAGGCACAATATTAATTTGATTATACTATATATTATTAAGTGGAACCTGTATTCTTTGTCCACATTGAGTTATACTCCATATTTATGGTTTCATCATGCAATATTTCAATATTCTTTATTTTCAATTTCTATTCAATAAAGAATAGAAAGTTTAGACTTATTATTAATAAAATATGGGATTAGTAGCCTAGAACAGATCAGAACTGGCTGTGTTTCCAGAGAAGACGATATGTGACAATGAATCTTTGCCATTTATTTCCTCAACATCAGAAAATAGCTTAGGTAGATGTTCAATTCACATTAGTGATTTGTCTTTAAAAAATTGTGTATTTCAACCTCGTACAATATTCAAAGATAATACAATAATTTTGTATAAAGATTTTTACTGCATTCACTGAAGGTCATTATTCAACTCTAAAAGGTATCAGAAGGAAATAGGGCAATTATCTGATTGTCAGGGACCCCACATCATGAGGGCTATAGCATTGCTCCCACTATATAAATGGGGCAACAGATAGAGCATGGAAGCTGCCATTCTATTAATCGAGAGCCAGAGTGGGCTATAATATGGGGATTTTTGGTGGGAATCACAGGGCCTGAGGTTCCGGGGGCTCTGTAGCTGCCAAAACCACTTGCCAAATTTGAAACCAAGATAATACTAAGAGATAATAAGGAGAAGTGTCTTCAGCCCTACGTTCTATAAGTACAACTACTCTTATCCTGCATATCTGGCCACTACATAAACTACTACAACTGTAGACCTGCATATGTGACACAGAAAAGCGTGTTATAGTATGTAACTAGACATAAAGGGGCAAATTTACTTACCTGTTCCTGTCGTGATCCCCGATTCGGACGGTCCAACGAAGATGAAGTCCGGCGTAATTCACGAAGCTCGTGCGCCCGAGTTCCTGCATCCGTCGCTTCTCCGACGAGGTCTTCTGGAGTCCACCATCTTCTTCCTGGGGCTTGTAAGTGCGTGTCTTGTGACACAATTCGAAATGTTAAATCCCGCGCGTAGTCGGAATCCGTCGGGTTGTCCGATGCCCCCCCCCCCATTTGTGTCGCGTGCAAGTCGTCGTGATGCACCAAAATCCGCTCGCGTGCGACACAATCCCCTGTTAAATTCAGCGCAAAACGGAAATCATCGTGCAGCCCGGTGAAAATGCGCTCCGCGGACCCTTAATAAATGAGCCCCATTATCTCTAATACAAAGTATACTTTATGTGTAGGTGGTAGGGACCCACAATATCCTTATAGTATAAAACCTTTTTTAGTCTATTGTAGACTTTTTAAGATTTCTCGGTGCTATTGGCGCTCCATTCTGCTGCCAAAACAGGACACCAGTTCTCGTCCTTGATAATGATCCCAGCCGTCAGACCCTGACCAATCAAAAATTATGCAAATATGAAGAAAAATTGAATAGTTCTATTAAAATGAATTGGGTGATTGTTATTTAAGCAATTCCCACATATATTTTTATGGGGGCCCTAAGGTTAACCTTAATTAGTAACATGAAAATGATAACATTGCAACATGAGGTTTTACCTGTTCCGCTCCATATAAATCTCCTAATACCAAGTGGCAGCTGCCGATGTTGAAACAGATTTTGGAACGAGGGTCTGTGATGGATGTGAGAGACTTCAGGGCATTATTCCAATCACCTTTGTCTGCAGCAGCCACCCCCTCACTCCAGAGGCGCATAACCTCGACCAGGGCCATGACTGTGTACTGTGATGTTCAACCGATTCCTTATATTCTCTGTTACATGGGACTGCAGTCTTGTCCATAAATACTGGTGACACAAGAGGAAGCAGTGTGACACTACACAACTGTCAGCGACAGATTCTGAAACTAAAGATGTGACGACGTAACAACTTCCCCTATTTAATGGCCTTCCTCTATCTCCACTGCGCAGACTGGAAGGTTACACATGTATCCATCCTATTATATACTTGTATTCACTCATTGATTGATTTTTCATGTGTATAAAGCAGCAACATATTCCATAGTGTAGTACACAGATTGTCAACACTCAGATTTAAGTTTTCTATTTTAAACACTAGACGATTTTAACTCTTTCTGTTGGTTCAGTTTCTTATAGTTTATACAGGCGGTCCCCTACTTAAGGACACTCGACTTACAGACAACCCCTAGTTACAGACAGACTCCTCTGCCCATTGCGACCTCTGGCGAAGCTTCCTTTACTTTAGTCCCAGACTGCAATGATCAGCTGTAAGGTGTCTATAATGAAGTTCTATTGATAATCCTTGGTCCAATTACAGCAAAAAATTTTGAAAATCCAATTGTCACTGGGACAAAAAAAAAAAAAATTGTCTGGAGCTATAATTATAAAATGTACAGTTCTGACTTACATACAAATTCAACTTAAGTACAAACCCACGGAACCTATCTTGTATGCACCCAAAGTTGCGGCAAGAACGCAGCATTATATATATCTTACACTAGGGAAATATTGGTAAGACTTATACTGCGGGGGTGTCAAACTAATTTCACCGAAGGCCACACCGCCCTTTGCCTTCAAAGGGCCATTTGTAATTGTAAAACTTTATACATTTTGATTCCCATGCTGTAGTTAAACACCACAAGAGAACAGTAGAATAGAATTGGATACTGTTGACCTGTAGCATGGTTAAGTTAACACTCCATATGTATTCCGTATGAAACAAGTCATTACAATATCAGATTGGTGGTGATCCGATCAGGGGCGTAACTACAGCTGTGACTGCTATGGGGCCCCATCATCCAACCAGACATGCTTAAGAATGGAGGATTATATAAATATTATGCTGCACGTTGTACAATATATAGATAACATATATGATGTTTATATGCTCCATATGTGTGTTTATATATGTGCTGTGTATATATCTCCAGTGGTGAGGTGCAAAAAGGCAGCAAAACAAGGCTACATATACATTAACGTGTGCCCACCGTACCGTAGCATGGTGGGCACATTTTGGTGCCGTGGAGAGGAGAAGGGGATGAGCGCCACTCCCCCCCCGCCCCTCTCCATAGTGATATATGACGCACTGCGCCGTATTCCGGAGAAAGATAGGAAATCTCCTATCTCCCTCACGGCTACGGCGCTGTACCACTCCCGTAGGGTGCTCTGCGCCCCTTGCCGTGTATGGGGGATGTATATACACCGTATATACGTCCCCCATACATGTGTGTGAATGTAGCCTGAGAGAACACCAGGATTCTGACACTTTGTGTATATGGTGTGTGTGTATATACTGTACAGTATGTGTATGTATATAAATGCTGTACATTTGTATATGGAACTACAGGTTTGTGAATGTGATGTTTATATGCTTTATATGTGTGTGCAGGAGTGTATAAATGTTTTTATGAGTGAAGAACTGTATGCTTCTGTATATATTTTTATAGGTAGGGCCCCATTCAGAAGTCTGCTAGGGGGCCCTACTTCTCCTAGATACTCCCCTGGGTCTGATACCTGGTATCCCAGCAATCAGCTGCTTTAGAATATCACAGGGTGCAGCCAATCAGTATGATCTTATTGAAGTCAATCAATCCTTTCCCTTATATTGGTCCATTTCACTTCAGTTGTGGGAAACAATGGATTCCCTCCACTCAAATATGGCAATAGTACAAGCCCCCAAAATCATCAATGTCTAAGAATAAAAGTGTAAAAGTAGGGTCCCTACTTCCTTACATTTTCCTATGATCTTTGTCTCTTTGGTTCCTAAGAAAATTCCACGTATCTCCTAAAAGCCTTTTAGTAACAAACAAAAGCTCAGTTTTTACTTTTGGGTAGAGCCACTCTTATAATCATAGTCTTCGATATTATACAGTAACCAACCTATTTTACTATATGGTTTGTACCCAAAAAAGAGAACATATGTTTGTTCATTATGAACAACGCCAAGTATGTGCAAATGTTTCCTTCCCTTCCCATTCATTG
Organism: Engystomops pustulosus; assembly: GCF_040894005.1. Classification (NCBI taxonomy): domain Eukaryota; kingdom Metazoa; phylum Chordata; class Amphibia; order Anura; family Leptodactylidae; genus Engystomops; species Engystomops pustulosus. The sequence goes on from NC_092420.1 coordinate 76,194,739, forward strand.
CAAAAGGTTATGGAGAAATTCATCATTGTGACCGCTGCTGGTTGCTTAATGTAATTAAAGGGTATTTTTTTTAAAGTGTAATTAATCTCTCATCAAACTTTGAATAGTTCAGTATGAGAAAAAAAAACACCATTTCTGACCCCATTACATATCATGCACCCTTCTGTTCTCCATAGTTGCAGCTCTTTCATTAGGTCTTGGAGTGGATAATCTTTCTTATATCAATTTAAATAGAACATGCGTCCTGCTGCAACATTCAATGTCTACGGAAGTGCCAGAAATAGCTGAACACAGCGTTCACCATCTCCTACACCCTAGGACAGTGGTGGCGAACCTATGGCACTGGTGCCAGAGATGGCACTCGGAGGCCTCTCTGTGGACACACGGGCTGTCTCCCAAGCACAGAGTTTGCCAGACATGGCTTCTTCCTGCAGTCTCAGGCAGTGCAAGTAGTGCCCTGCTATTTTAAAGTGACCCATCCTGTGCTGCTTTGTCGGGTCCAAAGAGTGAAAAGGCGTGGACAGGGTCGGATTGGAGCTCAAAGATTCTGGTAGCAATAAGTTTGTTACTGCCTAAATTGCCGTGTTGGCACTTTGGGAAAAGCTAGTGTTTTTTGGGTCTCATTTTGGGCACTCGATCTCTAAAAGGTTTGCCATCATTGCCGTAGGAGGATGGATGAGATATCCAATGATCGCTATGTTCCACTATTTTAGATGTTCGTTCAGTTGAATGAAGTGCCACAACACAAACCTGCCGCTCCATCAATCACAAGGAACAGGATCCACATTCTCATGGGGGTCACCTATAGAAAACATTGAACTGCAGCTCTCAGAAGAATCAGAATACTGTATATAGACAAAGTGAACAATAACCAGGTAAGAAAAGAAATACAGGCACAGGTGGATACTTGCTATGGAAGCCTCTATCTTTTCCCAAAAGCCTTAAAGGGGTATTCTCATTTCAGAAAATGTTATTGTTAGTATTATAAAAAGTTATACAATTTTACAATATACTTTCTATATCAATTTCTTACAGTTTTCTAGATCTCTGCTTGCTGTTCTTCTATAGAAGCTTCAATGTTTACTTTGAGTGGACAGAAATCTGACCCTGGTCCCACAGGTGCACGGCTCGTTATATCATAGAGTGTAATCAGAGCTGTGTGATATAACGAGCCGTGCACCTGTGTGACCAGGGTCAGATTTCTATCCACTGGAAGTAAGCATAGAAGCTTCCTATAGAATGACATCAAGCAGAGATCTAGAAAACCGCAAGAAATTGATACAGAAAGTATATTGGAAAATTGTATAACTTTTTGTAATACAAACAATAACATTAATTTGCAGAAATGAGAATACCCCCTTTAAATCAAATCAGTGCCAAGTCTTCTCTATAATGTCCATGTGATTCTGCTGATCCTCCTAAGTGAGAGTTAGATGAGCAGATTCTCTTCTACCTTCTAATTGTAAGGGAGACATGATAGCGGCTGGTATCCAGCCACCAGATCGGATCCAAATGAGAAATAGATGTGGTCCCTATATAAAGCTTATTTATAGATTATAAGATAACCAGTATTCATGTTTTCCTTCATGTATACACATTTCTGATTATTAATAAAATATTTTTTGTAATGTTTTGGTTTACATTGTTTCACTACTTGTACACTGAGTTATTGAAATGTTTCTAGTGTGACTTGTCCTCCTCTCTACTGCGTGTGTAGTGTAGCACATTCTGCACAATTCTCATATATAACATTTTCAAGTTATTACTTAGTAAATTGCATATACCTGTAATGCATCCTGCTGGGTAGTAGTCCAATGGTCACTATCATACTATAAGATGAAGCGGATGTTTCAGCAACTTTTTAATACACCACACCAAGTTGCGACCACCCATTATGCACCAGCCTCCCACAAACAAAGCTGCTGAGCCCATTCTACTAGAAATCAAGGAATTTTTTTCAGTCCAGATAATCCCTTTAAACATGGACGCTCACCACTCCATAGACTCTTTGGCCCCACCATTTCAGAGCAATCATGGATATTAGTTTTGGCTACCAATATGCTTATAAGGCTTTGCACAGTCATTTGGGTAGCCCTTGGGTACAGCGAACAGACAATATTGAGCAGAGAATGCATACCGATTGATACAGATGGATTCATTAATCTGTCTATGACAAAATCTGTAAAAAGCAATTGTTCCTCCGATTCTAAACCTTAAGGGTGATGCCACACATGGCGTTTTGAACCCGGTTTTTGTTCAATTTTTAAGCAGTCAGTTTAAAATGCATCAATTTTTGAAAGGGTTTACCAATTATCTTAATTAAAAATGGTAAAAAACGGATGCGTTTTCAAAAAACGGAATGCTTAAAAACGGACCAAACATAGGTTCAAAACACCATGTGTGGCATCACCCTAAACCAAACTTCTTTAGCAGCAAATTTTTCAGGAGGATCAGTCCACTATTTCTTCTGGCAAAAGTAATATTCAATATAAAAGACAACACAGGCATAATTAATCCAAATCAATATTTAATTTGTAAAAAAAAAAAAAAAAAAAAAACATAGCAAAGTTTCATTACGTCAGTGCTACGAGCCCTTTAATGCAAGTGTCAACATTAAAGGCCCCTCTAGCAAATATTGGATTAAGGCTTCGATACCCTTGTTGGGTATGTGGTTGTAAGGTGCTTTCTAGCAATCAGCTGATCCGCAAAATAACTGGGTCGGTCCCATCGTATTGTCTGCTCTGCAGAGAAAGTGGGATCCCAGTCGCCCAGACTGACTACATGGATCCCTGGGCCAGCATCAGTCATTAAGCCTTGCAACCATGAGCCTGTCAGAGAGAGGCAGAGACCATAATGCCAACTCTGCCCTTGGGTACTTTCAGATTGTCAAAAAAACACCAACTTGTGAGGTTTTGATGCACAGCCGCTTATATGCAGATAGCTGCGGGGTTCTATTACTTTTGGCACTCAAGCCGATGCCCCTTTAAGCCAGTTATTAAGTATTGTAAGCGCTATCTGGTTCAGGTCTGGAACCAGCAGCTGGAATGGCAAAGCCAAGCCCTTTAGTATATGGTACTTTGTAAACTTTAGGTTAAACTATGTTCGGTTTACATGTGGTAAAACAACATACAACAGTACTATAAAGAGCTGCCTTCTTGAAGTAAGGGTTAAAGTCCTAATCCGGCACCATATGATGGTGGTTGTGTATATGGGCACTGACGAGAATCAAAATACCATATCCTACAAAAATGTTTCATTTCAACCAAGTCTGATGGTAAAGGCCTAAAAAATACCCATAATGGGTAATGAAATGCAGTAAGACATCCTTCTAATTTCATATATGGTATAACCGGATCTAAAATGGATGCAAAAGCACTGTTCCTCTATAGCGCACCTGCCACCTACACATAACACAAGCAGCTATTTTGTGGGCACAATTATTTTGAATTATTATTTGCTCATTAAACAATGCATGAGATGCATCATAAAAAGGGTGCAATGTAAAAATCTAACATTTGCCCACGGCAACCAATCAGTTCGGCTTCTATTTCTCGGAGGCTTTTGTGAAAATGAAGCAATCTGATTGGGTGCTTAACTGTGTTTTCCATGAATGGGGAAAACAACCAGGGGGCCAGGGCAAGAAAAAATGAATGATCATATAATTACCCCTCTGAAACTCCAACATCAGTCTGGTGCTTACAGTTTTGGGCTCTGGGCCACTGGTCCTGCTTCATCCGATCACTGCCCTCCTTGGACATGGATCGTCATTTCAGTTTTTCGTGGGAATTCACTTTTTGTGTTGTCCCCTGTTACGAAGAGGCTGCCAGTCATTGGATCAAGCAGGTCCGGTGACCCCTGAAAATCCCATTCAGCTGCTGGACCCGAAACCAGAAGTACCAGATTTACTCAGGAAACAAGAGCCAGAGTGGGGTAAGTATTGTATTGTATGAATTTTTTTTTCCAACCTGGCCCCCTTTAAGGAAACTCTCCTCTTCCCCCTTGCTCTAGAATCCGGATAACCATTCCCATTTGTTTTTTTAAAACACTAAAACCTGGGCCTCATTTAGCAAAATTGCAAAATCATGAAACTATATTTATTGCCAACAGCAACCAATCAAAGTGCAGCTATTATTTCTTAAACTGCTCTGGAAAAATGAAAGCTGAATGCTGATTGGGTGCCAGGGTAAACAAAGGCAATTTTGCTAAACTAGGCCCTCAATTATTAGTATAGATAAAGCTAAGGTATGTGTTTGAGCTAATTCGGCCCCAAAAATGAAAACTTTGGCTATGGGCAGTGGAAGGGCACTGTGTGCGATGTTGTTTTGCAAGACCTCACTTTTGTTGGTTGAGGAAAGTAACCCAAGGAGTCACAGCAGCAGAGCGAATCTTTTTTACTATATAATTTATCCCTTTATACACCTAGGACCTGAGGGAGTTTATGGTAACAACATCCAGACCCTGGGCAGTGTGACACTGTCCGGGCCTAGATCGGTCTCTGGACACTGTTCCATGATATAAAAGCCTTAGATTGCAAAAACGCCACATCCTGAGAGAACCTCCTAATGGTGTGGAAGGTGTGGCAGCAGCAGGAATGAAAGGGGGTTCAGCCGGCTCCAAGGGCCAAGCTGCAACAACAAAATATGAGGCTATAAGGCGCAATACACTGCGGCCTGTAAAAACCGGAAGGTGGCATTCGAACAGAGCCCAGCTCAAGGAGGGCAGGTACGCGGATAATAAACAGAGCACTGCATGCACTCACATGTTCTGCGTACTTCAAAAACGTATATAAAAAAAAAAAGAAAGCTAAAGAAGAAATAGGAGAATAGAAATGTGGGCAACGACAAAGTAATGGATGGGCGGCTACAGCTAGGCTGCAGCTCAGAGTTTTGGTCTTGTCACCAGTTCTTCCATCTATCGCATCCAGCTGAACATTCAAACTGTCTTCCTGGCAGTCAGTACCCGGACTATAGAGCCCACGCCACCCACTGCCAGAGCCTATAGAGGAGACAAAAAGGCACAGAAGAGGCGGCATAAACATCTCATTCAGGCAATGTTACAAAGTGTGAAATGAGGCCCTGATAACCATGTAAATGGAGTAACAGGCGGAACAACAAACCAACAACTAGCAGCAGTATAGATCTGTCTAGACATTGTGCTGTACTTGGTTTCATTCATGGTTTTTTTTATTGTAATGTATTCATAGGAAAAATTATAAAAGTGGCGCCATAGACACCTGGCTCCTGAGATATTAATGGAATACTTGTAAATAGATGGTTTAGGGTTAGATCACAATCTGGGAAATCGGTGGCACAAACCTGTGTGGTAATGTTCCCAGTGTAAAACAATATTCCAAGTGGAATCCGGATGCCTGCCCCGCCGAATCTAGGACATGTCAATGGATTTTTGCCCAATATTTGACACAGATTTCTGCCATAAAATAAATGGCAAATTCTGCCTTGTGAACATACTCAGAGTTGGATCAGTAGAAATTGAAAAGATAAAATGTTTCCCAAATTATACTGAAAGCGCTAGCATAAAAATATTCACAATACGGCCTCGCACACAACAACTTTATGTGCTCTCGGACCACTGTTGTGGTCTCTTGTTTGTGGACCGCGTGTTGTTGGGTTGAGAGGTCATGTCACATGCTGATGATAATAAAAAAAAGACTGCCAGGCCCCAAACTCAGGCAGAAACAGGACCTGCTCTATAATTTGCAGCCTGGGCAGTTGGCTCATTCATGCACAGAGCTGTAGAAACAACATCCATTGTATAGGGTGATGTCACATATGGCGGTTTTAGGCCGTTTTTGGCCATTTTTTAGTTAGTGCGTTTTCAGATTGTAAAAAACCCATCTGTTAAAAACTGAATCCGTTTTTTAAAAACGCATGCGGTTTTTGCAAACCCATGCGTTTTTGCCCGGTTTCTGAATTTGCGCAATTAAAACCAGATGCGTTTTTTTTACGCAACTAAAAACGGCCCTAAAACAGCCTAAAAACGCCATGTGTGACACCACATATAAGCCCATGGAAGGCCATAGGGACAGGTTAGGCTTTGTCTTTGTTCCCTAATATACAGTCGTGTGCATGAGGCCTAAGGCTTTTATTAATGTAAGGGAAAGAATAGCCCGGACACACCAAACTGATCAGCATTAAATTCTGTCCTTGGGCTCTGTTCACATTATGTATAAACCTTCTATGAATGTATAGAACTTTCAGGAATATTCCTAAACGTCACCCACCCATGGAAGGCTACGATATTTCACTATACAGACATACAAAGGGCCCCCCACTCGTTTTGCAGGAGCTCATGGTACAGGGTAACATCTTCTTATACAAGGTTATAAAAGATATACACATCAGGCTAATAGAGGGTAGAAGGACACGCTCGTGGCCTCCATAGGGTAAATTGTGGATTATAGATATTCTAGGGGCATTTTCTACAAATTTCGAACGTAAGGAAAATCTACATAACTATACTATACCCTTAGTATGTTCTCACCTTCTCATGCCATTGCAGTAGAACAGCACTGCTGTTATCAGACGGACTCTCAAAGCCTTTGTAGATGTATTTCATTAGCAGGTCCACATTGTTCTTATCCAGAGACTGAACAGCCTTCTCTATCTCATTGGCTTTAAAGGAGACCAGAACCTTCAGAACCAGACTCTCTGCTCGATCCTGTAAGGAGAAAATTGATTAGTAGTAGGATTACAATCCTGGTGATAGGAGACCTGGAAATGAATGACAAGCACCTAGGCACCATCTGCAAAACTTGTAGCAGGTCTGGAAGAGAATCAATCAACTCAATCTCCAACTGAAGGTGGGAGCCGTCACATCAGATGAAACGTGGTCAGAGGAACATATGTGGGAGACAGGTAAGGTAATAAGGGTGGTGGAACACGAAGCATTTTGAACCTGTTTTTAGGCAGTCCGTCAAAAAACGCATGCGTTTTTGAAACGCATCCGTTTTTTGACCGTTTTTGTCCTTTTTCCAATTATCCCAATTAAGATAATTGGAAAAACTGTCAAAAATGGATGCGTTTTCATGTGTTTTTTAACGGACTGAACGGCCTAAAAATGGGTTCAAAACGCCATGTGTGCCACCACCGTAAGACTATGACAGTCATTCTGAGAAGCAGACATTTGTGACGAACACTAAAGAGTTAACTATCCAGAGCTAAAAAACAAGGAGCATTCCTACAACTTGACTAAGCCTTCCCCCATTAGCCACCATACAAAGGGTAACTCAGGAAATCCATGATTCGTGTGGTTACAGAGGCAGCTACATTACCAACTAGACTATGCCGCCATCCAATCCGGGAGCTGGAGAGATAACCACAATCCCGCTAACCATATTACCGGTACCTTGCACATAACTGCTGATATGGTATAATAAACATGCTAAAAAAGAATTTAGAATTCGCAATGGGGTCGCTATTTTAAGAGAAAAATTGGCTGCAAATCTGTGTGTCTGACTATGGGATTTGTGCGATGCTTTTGCAGTTTATCCTCACAGTACTTTAAGCTTGCACTTTCCACAACCTTGGAAATGTGGGGTTATCAAAGGGGTTAGGGAAAACATAATGTGACCTGTGACCTTACCTTAGCCGATTGATTCTTTGTGTTTAACGGTGGGTTCTTCAGAGCGGCCTGCAGAGCACCCATCATGTTCCCTGTGCCTCGGGGTTAAGGAAATCATACAACAAGACAATGACAGTCACTAAATGTGAACAGGGTTCTCTGAGGGGTTCCACATTATGACGGTTACATGGTGCTGATCTCACAGATCGTGGCCATAAACGTGGGGGCTTTGTATGTACAAATTAGCGTGTCTGCATTGGCACGTGGACACACATTAACCCTACAACCACCAGCCCCACATTAACGCTCAAAAGAAATTAGACTATTTTAGGAAATAAAGCTTCTAGAGAGCAATTTATCATATGTATTTATATACCCCATGGCCAACACCATTACAGTATGTACCAGCCTCTTAGCCTAAATACCCTTTAGTGGCCGCTCACTCCGGATTATATTCAGGGTATGCATCAATAAAAGGAGAGCAGTCATGATCACTAATAGCTCTAATATCAAAAGATGTGATAAATTATTTATCTGATACTCAGAAAGAATCTTCTTATTAATAACATAATAGAAGATACCTTGCTGATACTTGACATCTGAAAAGGAGAAGATAAGAAAAGTCTTATCCCTTGAGCTGTCCAAAAATCTGTGACTAAAATCACAGAGAAGCTACATGAGCAAAGGGTCTCCCGTTAAAGAAAATGTCAGCAGTTTTGACCATGTAAATCTTCAGACAGTGTTGGGTATTGTCGATGGGGATCTGTGTAACTATACTTTTGTGTGTGTTGTTAGTAGCAGCAGGACTGTGAAAAACATTCAGAGCATTCTGGTGTCTGAGATTTTTTTCACTGTACTTCTACATAATTCCTCTACTCTTCTGTAGTACCTGTATACCACTCAGGGTAAGTGGCTGTACAGTGAAGAGATATCACACACCAGTGTACTCCAAGTCTAAAAATCCATTGTCACAGTACCGCTGCTCCTACTAACAACACAAAAAGGTCTGGTTACAGAGCTCTCCAGAGGCAAACCTAACAATGTCTGGAGCTTTGAATGGTCAAAACTGCTGACAGATTTACTTTAAGGTACCCCTACCAGGAATAAGCGGACCTGAAACGCAGAACTTTGGTGTTCAGGCTCAAGGTTTGGCTGAACTCAGGTCCACTCATCTCTAGCCTCTACCCATTAAATACAAGCACAGAATATGATGGGATTGGACCATGAATACTTTCCTGCATATTTTGTGGATCACAACAAATCCTGGTGTGTGCATGCAGCCAAACTGCGGTTACACTTACGAATTTAAAGTGCGCTGGAGGGAGATGTGTGGACAGAAGGATTGAGCTGTTGGATCACCAATTGTTGGATGTATAAGCAGCTGATGAGTCTCCAGCATTGGGCGACAGCTATTATATATAGGGATATGGCCATGTTTATCACCACTATAAAGAAGGTGTACACTCAGGCTAACCCGTTTTTAGGTCAGAAGACATTCCCTGCATTTCCATCTTCCCGACTCTCAGGCTTCCACTTCCTGCATTCCTGAACTACAAGCAAGACCCAGCATGTGTCCCTCCAGCAGCAACCTGAGCGCTGTGTACTAACTGATAACACACAGCAAGAGGTGTGACAACCCAGGTGTGTGTACAGCGCGGCACCCAGCGATCCTGATACAGTGTAAAGGTCACAACACTCAATCTGGACGCTCCCTGGAAAGATACCAACGGTACATAGTGTGGTCACAGACTGTATCCATGACCTGTAACTCCACATCAGGGACAAATGGGTTCTGTATTCAGGACCCACAACTCCAGATCATGATGGGTTCTGTGTCTGTGACCCATAACTCCAGGACAGGTACAGATGGGTTCTGTGTCTGTGAACAGTAAGTCCTGAAAAGGCACACATGGGTTCTGTACCCGTGACCCCTAACTTCATGACAGGCACACACGGGTTCTGTACACGTGACCCCTAACTTCAGGACAGCCACACATGGGTTCTGTACCCGTGACCCCTAACTTCAGGACAGGCACACATGGGTTCTGTACACGTAACCCCTAACTTCAGGACAGGCACACATGGGTTCTGTACACGTGACCCCTAACTTCAGGACAGGCACACATGGGTTGTGTATCCATGACCCATAACTCCACATCATGGACAAATTAATTGTGTATCTGTGACCCGTCACTCCAGATCACGGACAGATGGGATCCTCTTACCCATATTTACAGGCCAAGGCCCCCGATGGGTTTTGTGTCTGTTACCCCTAATTCCAGGCCAGGTACTGATGGGTTCTATATCTGTGTCCCCTAACTCTCAATCAGGGAGTGAGGGTATCTATGAACCATACCTCTAGATCAGTCACAGACGGGTTCTGTATCTGTGACCCATAACTCCAGATGAATGACAGCAACTATAAGCCGAAACTTTAGATCAGGGATGGACGGGAGGGTCTATAAGACTCTAGAACCTTATACTCCTCAAACAGTTTGTGTTGCAAGTATTTCAGTTTCTGATTACTTTCAAGATCTCCGTTTGCTGTCACTGAACGGGAATTTCGGCTTCTGCAAGTTTTTGTACATATCTTCTTTGAGTTAAATGGAACGCACGTGAGGTTAGTGATACAGTTACTTGCGCTGAAACATTATAGCCAATTACATTTATTATTCTGTCTCTGAGCTGCATATTGTGTCGGGGGGCTTGTTGGCGGTACCCACTCTGGTCGATGACCACCTTATGCCCATATAGATAGGACCGGGGATAATCCCATTCATTATCAGCATCTAGTGAAAATTGGTGTAATACTTGCATCAGCATCAGACCATTTACTCCAAACCCCAATCTGAAGGGCTGCGGCTGCCCCCAGGTTTTACAAAGACGTTTCTGGTACAGGAAATTTAGAAATAGAAGCAGAAGTATCTGCGCCCCTCTAGGAGTCACACACGGGTTCCTCTTTACAGAAGTAACATGACTTCCATGTAAGTGCACATTTACATAGACCCCCTAGGACACCCACAGAGCACAAGCGGACCATGCAGAGACTCAGTCTTGTACATGACATATACATTACATGTACATTGTATCTTTTTACCTGCACATGATATGATACATGACAACCTCAGCTCTGCTACATCCGGGTGTAGCTCAGCACCGCTGCATCTGTAAGCTGTATACGAGCAGATAGAGGTATATATAGATGTATACAGTGTAGCACCAGGGTGCTGTATACCATGCAGGGCACACAGGTATATAGAAAGGATATCCCCGGATAGCGCCGTCCACCTCCCCCTCGTCCGGTCCCTGCTGTCCTTCTCCGGCCTCCTCCTCGTCCACGAACTTGTTCTCATCGTACTCGTCCACATCCACCTTGCGGAAGCGGGCGGACATCGCGTTCTTCGCCATCCTGTACCGGAGCGCCGGGCGGCAGCAGCAGCAGGCAGGGAGCGGCCGGGCTCAATGCGCAGGCGCAGCGGCTTCCGCTCTGACCGCCGGCTTCCTGTACTGACTGGGACATTGTGCAGTGCTGACAGCGGCCGCGCGGGGGAGCAGGAGAGGCCGCCAGCGGGAAGGAGGGACGTGCTCCAGCATGCATCACGTGTGTGTCATGTATGTGCAGGGGGGGATGAGTCATGTATGTGCAGGGGGATGTGTCATGTATGTGCAGGGGGATGAGTCATGTATGTGCAGGGGGATGCGTCATGTATGTGCAGGGGGATGAGTCATGTATGTGGAGGGGAGGTGTCATGTATGTGCAGGGGGGATGTGTCATGTATGTGTATGAGGGATGTGTCATGTATGTGCAGGGAGGATTTGTCATGTATGTACAGGGGCTGATGTGTCATGTATGTGCAGGGGGATGAGTCATGTATGTGGAGGGGAGGTGTCATGTATGTGCAGGGGGGATGTGTCATGTATGTGTATGAGGGATGTGTCATGTATGTGCAGGGAGGATTTGTCATGTATGTACAGGGGCTGATGTGTCATGTATGTGCAGGGGGGATGTGTCATGTATGTGGAGGGGGATGTGTCATGTATGTGTAGTAGGGGGTGTCATGTATGTATAGGAGGGATGTGTCATGTATGTATAGGAGGGATGTGTCATGTATGTGTATGAGGGATGTGTCATGTGTGTGTATGAGGGATGTGTCATGTGTGTGTATGAGGGATGTGTCATGCATGTACAGGGGAATGTGTCATGTATGTACAGGGAGATGTGTCATGTATGTGCAGAGGGGATGTGCCATGCATGTGCAGGGGGGTGTGTCATGTATGTGCAGGGGAAAGTGTCATGTATGTGGAGGGAGGTGTCATGTATGTGCACGGGGGATGTGTCATGTATGTGCAGGGGAGGTGTCATGTATGTGGGGGGATGTGTCATGTATGTGCTGGGGGTGTGTCATGTATGTGGAGGGGGTATGTGTCATGTATGTACAGGGGGATGTGTCATGTATGTATAGGAGGGATGTGTCATGTATGTGCAGGGAGGATGTGTCATGTATGTGCAGGGGGGTGTCATGTATGTGCAGGGGGGTGTCATGTATGTGGAGGGATGTGTCATGCATGTGCAGGGAGCATGTGTCATGTATGTGCAGGGGGGTTCATGTATGTGCAGGGGGGATGTGTCATGTATGTGTAGGAGGGATGTATCATGTATGTGCAGGGAGGATTTGTTGTGTATGTGCAGGGGGGATGTGTCATGTATGTACAGGGGGATGTGTCATGTATGTGCAGGGGGATGTGTCATGTATGTGGAGGGGGATGTGTCATGTATGTGTAGGAGGGGGATGTGTCATGTATGTGGAGGGGGATGTGTCATGTATGTGTAGGAGGGGGATGTGTCATATATGTGCAGGGGGATGTGTCATGTATGTGGAGGGGGATGTGTCATGTATGTGTAGGAGGGGGATGTGTCATGTATGTACAGGGGGGATGTGTCATGTATGTACAGGGGGGATGTGTCATGTATGTGCAGGGGGGATGTGTCATGTATGTGGAGGGGGATGTGTCATGTATGTGTAGTAGGGGGTGTCATGTATGTATAGGAGGGATGTGTCATGTATGTATAGGAGGGATGTGTCATGTATGTGTATGAGGGATGTGTCATGTGTGTGTATGAGGGATGTGTCATGTGTGTGTATGAGGGATGTGTCATGCATGTACAGGGGGATGTGTCATGTATGTACAGGGGGATGTGTCATGTATGTGCAGAGGGGATGTGCCATGCATGTGCAGGGGGGTGTGTCATGTATGTGCAGGGGGGTGTGTCATGTATGTGCAGGGGAAAGTGTCATGTATGTGCAGGGGAAAAGTGTTATGTATGTGGAGGGAGGTGTCATGTATGTGCACGGGGGATGTGTCATGTATGTGGGGGGATGTGTCATGTATGTGCTGGGGGTGTGTCATGTATGTAGAGGGGGTATGTGTCATGTATGTACAGGGGGATGTGTCATGTATGTATAGGAGGGATGTGTCATGTATGTGCAGGGGGGTGTCATGTATGTGCAGGGGGGATGTGTCATGTATGTGGAGGGATGTGTCATGCATGTGCAGGGAGGATGTGTCATGTATGTGCAGGGGGTTCATGTATGTGCAGGGGGGATGTGTCATGTATGTGTAGGAGGGATGTGTCATGTATGTGTATGAGGGATGTGTCATGTATGTGCAGGGAGGATTTGTTGTGTATGTGCAGGGGGGATGTGTCATGTATGTACAGGGGGATGTGTCATGTATGTGCAGGGGGATGTGTCATGTATGTGGAGGGGGATGTGTCATGTATGTGTAGGAGGGGGATGTGTCATGTATGTGGAGGGGGATGTGTCATGTATGTGTAGGAGGGGGATGTGTCATGTATGTGCAGGGGGATGTGTCATGTATGTGTAGGGGGATGTGTCATGTATGTGTAGGAGGGGGATGTGTCATGTATGTGGAGGGGGTATGTGTCATGTATGTACAGGGGAATGTGTCATGTATGTATAGGAGGGATGTGTCATGTATGTATAGGAGGGATGTATGTGTATGAGGGATGCGTCATGTGTGTGTATGAGGGATGTGTCATGTATGTGCAGGGGGATGTGCCATGCATGTGTAGGGGTGTGTGTCATGTATGTGCAGGGGAAAGTGTCATGTATGTGCAGGCGGATGTGTCATGTATGTGGAGGGGGAAAGTGTCATGTATGTGGAGGGGAGGTGTCATGTATGTGCAGGGGAGGTGTCATGTATGTGCAGGCGGATGTGTCATGTATGTGGAGGGAGGTGTCATGTATGTGCAGGGGGTGTGTGTCATGTATGTGTATGAGGGATGTGTCATGTATGTGGGGGGAGGTGTCATGTATGTGCAGGGAGGATTTGTCATGTATGTGCAGGGGGGATGTGTCATGTATGTACAGGGGGATGTGTCATGTATGTACAGGGGGATGTGTCATGTATGTGCAGGGGGATGTGTCATGTATGTGTAGGAGGGATGTGTCATGTATGTGTAGGAGGGATGTGTCATGTATGTGCTGGGGGTGTGTCATGTATGTGGAGGGGGTATGTGTCATGTATGTACAGGGGGATGTGTCATGTATGTATAGGAGGGATGTGTCATGTATGTATAGGAGGGATGTGTCATGTATGTGGAGGGATGTGTCATCTATGTGCAGGGAGGATGTGTCATGTATGTGCAGGGGGGTTCATGTATGTGCAGGGGGGATGTGTCATGTATGTGCAGGGGGGCAGTGTCACATACGTTCAGGGGGATGTGTCACGTATGTACAGGGGGATGTGTCACGCATGTGCAAGGGGAAGTGTCATGTATGTGCAGAGGGGATGCATCATGTATGTACAGGGGGATGTGCCATGTATGTGCAAGGGACAGTGTCACATATGTGCAGATGGGGGATATGTCACGTATGTACAGGGGGATGTGTCACAAATGTGCAAGGGGAAGTGTCATGTTTGTGCAGTGGGGGATGTGTTATGTATGTGCAGGGGGGATGCGTCATGTATGTGCAGGGGGAGGTGTTATGTATGTGGAGGGGGAGGTGTCATGTATGTGCAGGGGGATGTATCATGTACATGGAGGGGGAGGTGTCATGTATGTGCAGGGGGGTTGTATCATGTATGTGGAGGGATGTGTCATGTATGTGGAGGAGGATGTGTCATATATGTGCAGGGGGGATGCAACATGTATGTGCAGAGGTGGGAGTTGTCATGTATGTGGAGGGGGAGGTGTCATGTATGTGCAGGGGGGAGGTGTAATGTATGTGAGGGGGAGGTGTCATGTATGTGCAGGGGGATGTATCATGTATGTGCAGGGGGGAGGTGTAATGTATGTGGGGGGGAGGTGTCATGTATGTGTAGGGGGATGTATCATGTATGTGCAGGAGGGATGTGTCATGTATGTGCAGAGGGGATAGGTGTCATGTATGTGGAGAGATGCGTCATGCATGTGGAGGGGGATGTGTCATGTATGTGCAGAGGGGATGTGTCATGTATGTGCAGGGGGGATGTGTCATGTATGTGCAGAGGGGATAGGTGTCATGCATGTGGAGGGGGAGGTGTAATGTAAGTGCAGGGGGGATGTGTCATGCATGTGGAGGGGGATGTGTCACGTCTGTTCAGGGGGTTGTGTCATGTATGTGGAGGGGGAGGTGTCATGTATGTGCAGGGGGATGTGTCATGTATGTGCAGGGGGATGTGCCATGTATGTGCAGGGGGATGTGTCATGTATGTACAGGGGGATGTGTCATGTATGTGTATGAGGGATGTGTCATGTATGTGCAGGGGGATGTGCCATGTATGTGCAGGGGGATGTGTCATGTATGTACAGGGGGATGTGTCATGTATGTGTATGAGGGATGTGCCATGTATGTGCAGGGGGATGTGTCATGTATGTACAGGGGGATGTGTCATGTATGTGTATGAGGGATGTGTCATGTATGTGCAGGGGGATGTGTCATGTATGTACAGGGGGATGTGTCATGTATGTGCAGGGGGATGTGTCATGTATGTGTATGAGGGATGTGTCATGTATGTGCAGAGGGGATGCATCATGTATGTACAGTGGGATGTGTCATGTATGTGCAGGGGTATGCATCATGTATGTGCAGGGGCCCTCTAAATTGTGTCGCATGGAACCCAGCGCAGATGCTCCAAAAAAAAGGTTACGTGCAACACACCAGCCTGTGAAAGCCATTTTCCCATTGAAGATAAGGCACAGTCCCAAAAAAGTGTGTCACAAAGTGAATGTGCCCCAATCCCAGGGTGGGAGGCTAAGAAAATAAAAAAAAACACATACTTACCACGCTGTGGCTACAATTCCTCACAGCAGTACAGTACTCCTAGTTATAGCCCGGCACCCAACCAGCTTCACAGGCTGATACACTGTGCAGGAGCACTTCCTCTTCCCACTGTGTGCTGAAAGTTCCTCTACTGTAATAAGATTACATCAGGCAGAAGGAGTAGGGAAGGGCTGAGGAAGCAGGAAGGAGGGTGAGGCAGTGTAACAGCCTGTAAAGCCAGATCACAGAGGGGCTAGGGTAGCCCCTCAGACTTATTAGCATAATGTTACAACTTGATTTCAGAAGATTACGACAGTCATTGTACCTGGATCTATGAGCAAGTGCCCCTTTATCATGATG
Source organism: Engystomops pustulosus (assembly GCF_040894005.1). Lineage (NCBI taxonomy): Eukaryota > Metazoa > Chordata > Amphibia > Anura > Leptodactylidae > Engystomops > Engystomops pustulosus. The sequence goes on from NC_092420.1 coordinate 76,210,947, forward strand.
GATTTTAATTGTAGATTTCCCTTATTGTGCCCAGTAAAGTGTCGACTGATTTTACATGCTTTGTGCAGCGCTGCGTAATCTGTGTGCGCTATATAAATAAAAGAATTATTATTATTACACAACCTATTGTGATGTAGACTATTTAAGGTCAATAGATAAAACCCCTAGTTAACAAACATAAGACCTTTCTTCACCCCAGACCGGTCTCTTAATTTACAGAGTGGGAGCGCCTCGCCCCTTGTAGTTTGGTGGTGGGCTTGGGGCTGGGGAACATGACATGACATTAGAAGAGAAGTTTAACTGTTTCAGCAAGCAAGGATCAGATGCCAAGCTATAAAACTGCGGATAGGTAGGTTAGCCAGGGAGGTATGTAAAGCTGCAATATGACAATTGTATCCACACAATAGCGGCACCTGTGCAAAACTACAAGGTGACCAGCCTTCTGGGACCTGCAGTGGCCACAAGAACAAGGACATGCAAGTTTCCATAATGACTCCTGAGTTTACTGAGCTTCATTCACTTCTTTTGTGGGGTAGTGTGACATTGCTGCCTCAGACGTCCCACTGTAGTTGGGCAATTCCCCTGTAAATGTTATTTCACCGTAATCAGAACTGTGGAATTAATGAGCAGCCTGTACTCCGCTAGTATGATCCGCATCAATCACACCCATACACTACAGCCGGGTCTGTGACTTCGGAACAGAAGGTATCAAAGAAAATTGACATGCTTTGTGCAGTGCTGCGTAATCTGTAGGCGCTATATAAATAAAGAATTATTATAATTATTATTTAAAAAAATACAGGCCCTCGCTCTCCAGTTATTTACAGGGTCGTAAAGAAAGGATTCTGCAGTAAACTGATTCATCATGGAGCATTGAGAACAAGAACCAGATGATCTCTGAAGGTTTTAGCAGGAAGGACCGGACACACGTGACATCAGACATATGGCAACTCTTTTGTTCTGCAGATCAAATACAGATTTAATGTGATTTGATGGCAATATTGAGGTAATCTCCAGATTTTGTTATTAAAAAAAACTGCATTGAGAGCAGGCAAATACAGTTATCCCCAATTATATTGCTTTTAAAAGATCTTTACCATATAGAATCAATTTTAATGTCATCAGGATAAAGCTGTTATACCCTTACTAAGCTTTTATTGCCCTGATTATGGATAGTTCAGATATCAAGAGGATATATTCCCTGCAGAGCATTTCAACCACAGCCTCTGACTGTGGGACACCATCACCAGCATTTTCACCAGAAAACTACCAGCTCCCTCAAGTAGGGTATAAAATATAGTTTTGCCATTCCCTCTTTTATGTTAAAGGGAACGTGTCACCAAGGACCTCCGTTTCACTAAAGACAGGTTGCAGAAGCCCATCAGCACCTGCAGTGCAAATATGTCTTTCTGCCTTCTCTAAGCATTTGCATTACAATATAGTTGTGTGTTTTAATGCACCTGACAGAATCCTCTGTTAGGTACCAGGGGTTGGGCTTTGGTTTGGATGTTTTTTAAAAAAACAACACGTGACTTATCTGTGCTGCTCATTCCTCTGCTCTCACCCTCCACCTATGTGCTCCTTCATAGGAACAGAGGTCACAGTGTGGTGAGCTAGCATCAGTTGGGGGGGGAGCTGTACAGGAGCACAAAGGTGGGGGCTGATAGCTGAGGAGTCTGCAGCACAGACAAGTCACATGTTGTTTTTTTAAAATGCATCCAAACCAAAGCCCAACCCCTGGGACTTAACAGAGGATTCTGTCAAGGTGCTAGGTAAGTAAAAACACACAATTATATTATAATGCAAATGCCTGTAAAAGGCAGAAAGACATACCGTATATACTCGAGTATAAGTCGACCCCTAATTTTACCACCAAAAACTGGGAAAACCTATTGACTCGTGTATAAGCCGAGGGTGTAGTATACAGCCAGCCTGCCCCCAAGTAGTATACAGCCAGCCTGCCCCCAAGTAGTATACAGCCAGCCTGCCCCCAAGTAGTATACAGCTAGTCTGCCCCCAAGTAGTATACAGCCAGCCTGCCCCCAAGTAGTATACAGCCAGCCTGCCCCCAAGTAGTATACAGCCAGCCTGCCCCCAAGTAGTATACAGCCAGCCTGCCCCCAAGTAGTATACAGCCTGCCCGAAGTATTATACAGCCTTCCCCCAGTATGCCAAGCGAATTAAAAGTAAATAAACTTAATACTCACCCTCCGACGATACTCATCTTTGATGCTCTGCGGTGGCGGCTCCCGGTCCTCGGCGGCGGCGACTCCCGGTCCTCTGCGGTGGCGGCAGCAGGGCTCCATGTCCTCTGCGGCGGGGCTCCAGGTCCTCTGCGGCGGCGGTGGCGGGGCTCCAGGTCCTCTGGCGGCTTCTCTCTTCTTTCTTCACTGGCCAGCAGTCGCGTCCATGTGATCTGCCGGCGAGCGCACACTATTTTGCGGCGGTGTCGCCGCTGATGATGTCATCAGCGGCGACACTGCTGCATCATAGTGTCCGCCCGCCGGCAGATCGCATGGAGGCGACTGTCGGCCAGTGAAGAAAGAAGAGAGAAGCCGCCGCCGAGGATCGGAAGCTACTGCTGAGGATCCGGGTGCCGGAGGGTGAGTATTCTTTTTTTTTTTTTAATTGACTCGTGTATAAGCCGAGGTGAGGTTTTTCAGCACATTTTTTGTGCTGAAAAACTCGGCTTATACACGAGTATATACGGTATTTGCACTGCAGGTGTGATGGGCTTTTGTCTTTAGTGAAAATGAGGTCCCTGGTGACAGGTTCCCTTTAAAAAGTACCTATCTACCTACAAGAAAATTGAATGTATGTTGCCTTATCCAAAGTTCTGAAAAAACAATAATGGATAAATAATTGTTTTCTGCGGTTTGCAATGTATTACAACAGGGTCTTGAGCCCCCTATTATTTCTCTCTGTATTACTGAAGTCTGAATCGACATGACCAGGCATTCGCCCTGATGCTGGAATCAGTATCTGTTGATAGATAAGTACTGTGCTGTTCTGTTCTTATCAACATCATAGAAATGAATGGAGAGGGGCCGGTGTCAAGAGCATAGGAGATGAATGTCTGGTCACAGGGGACCCCAATTGCGGATACATGCTTCATTTACTTCCATAAGATGGCGAGAGATCTCTGTCCAAAGTGGTGGACAATCATGTGCATTACTGCTCCACTCATAGGGGACACTTGGAGATCTACATAATTCTGATCATTGGGTTTTCTAGTGATCAGTTTTCCAGCCAACTGATATTTAACCAATACTGTTGGAAAACTCTTTTAATTGTAGCTGTAAAATATGTATGCAATTTTCCTAATGGCTGTATATACAATGTATGTAACAATAATATATTCTGTATGTATATAGCGCCATCATATTCAATAGCACTTTACAAATAAAGAAATTATTATCTTATATACGTCAAAGGTGAATGGAGATGGTTTACAGCCAGTACATTCATTAATCACAGCGCGCAGTTATCAGCTTGTAGTGCTCTTATCATATATTTCGGCACAAGGCAGTATGATTTGATGTCGGTATAGATAAGATCCAATCTTGTCTTTTCAGTAGACGTGTCAGTGGAATAGCAACTACCGGTATCTGTGCTGTAAGTAGAATGGATGTGCACTGAATCTTAACTTTCCGTTTTAAGCAATATTTTTTGTATTTATTTCTTTTCATAGTTTTGATACAGAAAGACAACTCAAACAACACAACATACAACTACAATATATTAATACAACTACATTGACAAATCAAAAATAACAAAACTGGATGAGTGTGAGCCTTCTATCTAGAGCTTATCGAGAGACGAGGCCGTCTGTGGTGGCGACAGCGTGGCAGCCATCACATGCTTGGCCTCTGTTTATCTCCATTACTTTGCTATAGGTGGTTACATGTTGCACCCGGGTGCCCTGTCCCACTAAAGCAGACGAACTGGACCTGGAGCGCCTCGAAGATTTTCCATAAGATACCACTCTGTTAATGTATACGGGCCCATTAGCTGCACTATTTCTTGGGGGTTCATAGAATAAATGATGCAATGCCTCCACTTCTTAAAAAAGCCAATTGCATTTACCTGTTTTCTTTTTTCTGTTTTTGATCTTTTTCCGCCGGAACCGGAAGTCTTTAAAGACACAAGAGCCCAGCAGTAAGTCAGCTACCTAAAGGGGAAACATTGGATGCGAGGCGAGAAATCCATTCAGTAGAAAAAAAAATATATCATACCTGGTAAACAATTGCTATATTTAAAGGAAAACCACCATCAAAATCAAGCATGATAAACTTACACATAGATCCAGGCACCTTAAACCTATATTTGTTGTCCATGGCCTCCTTTCTTTTAAAATCAACTTTTAAAATTATGCCATTGAGCCTGAATGGCTCCAGTGGGGGGTTGTTACCATAGCCCCTATGTGCGGTACCATCACAGGTTTTTATAATGTACAGGAGCACATCTCCCCCTGCTCCCTCAATGCTTCCCTCTGCATGCTGTAATCTCACACTGTAGGAGGGGGAAGAGCTCATGCACAGAAAGTTAATTTTAGGGAAAAGGAGGACATGGATAACAGACATAAGAAAGTCACCACAATCACAGTGCTGGATCTATGAGTAAGTGTCCCTGGTTATGATGCTTGAGTATTACTTCTAAAATCAACATTTAGCATTATGCTAATAAGCCTGAGGGGCTCCCCTAGCCCCTCTGTGATAAGTCTTTACAGGCTGTTATACTGTTTCCCCCTCCCCCCTGTGGCCTCAGCACTTATGCAGTGAGCACTTCCTGCTATGATCGCAGTACCTAGGAATTGGGGGGGAAAGGTAAGAGGAAGGTTTGTGGGCTACACATAACGGTCCACAAGATTGTTGTGGCGGCAGTCTACAAGATTCCATGGAGCTCAATATATGGCTTCTGAGTGCTTCTACATTGACTCCTTGTATAGTTGTGTACTGCCACTGTAGCTCTATAGGTACAATAAATCACAAAAAGCCTCTATGTAGTTTCTCCTCATAGGAAAAACTATGTAGCATTTGGCAGCACAGGGGAGATGTTGCAGAATTGTGAGCTCATATATAATACATGCACTTACTGTAAATCAAGCAACTCACAAATGACGTCTTTGAACGGAGAACTCTTTCTACTTCTTCTACCTGGTTGCTAGGTCAGCTTCTTCCAGCCATACATGTATCTGTAAGTTTTGCAACAAATGTACTGTAGGTTGTCCTTCGTGATTCCTCTGATTTCCTCCCCTTTTTGGCAATTATCGGTGCAGGACTAGACCTCCTTTGTTATTTCTACATAAACAGATTGGAAGTAACTGTTTCACCTTCCTTTATTACTTGCTAATGGTAAAACAAAAATTAATTCAACTTATATTCAAAATAATTCATGTCCCAAACCTGTGCCTGTATCTTTATTCCCTGCTTCTTAAGTTAGAGCATCCTGCACCTCGTACATCACTTTCCTGACACTCTCCCTAGAGCTATCCCTATTGGTTATTCATTTTTGAAACATTCCTCCCAACTTCCTGTAGCCCCTTACTTATTATGCCCCCCCCCCCCTTCCTTTATCCCTTTATTACTTTCTATGTCCCCCCAATTGTTGGCCTCCCTACTGAAAATACCCCCTTTTCCAATGCCCCTTATTTCACACATGAAATTTGGGTGTCTATAAACTTTGTTATAGGCCCTTATAAAATTGATGATTTTTCTTCCACTGTCGACCGCTTTCTCACTGTATCAGTTATAAAGCTCATATACAACACCAAATGCAGGATTAAACCTCATTCACACTGGCCGAAAAATAAAGTCAATGACATTAACCAAATTTGTGCGTGGAATTATTGTATCAAGATTACTACTGCATTCTGTATTACATATTTGCATCATAAATTCAACGAAAAGGCCGCCGCTAGAGATGACAGTGCTGTCTTTCTGAGGCTTAGAAACTTCATCTGTTATCTTGGATTTTTCTGAGAAAAAGAGATTATAGATGTAAGTAATATTATTTATAGCAAAGAGCAATCTAATAGCTCAACGTAGTCTAGACTACCCAGCATTAAAGGGGTTTTCCCACAAAGATAAGTTAGGCCCTATCCACAGTGCTGAGACCCTCACAGGTCACGAAAACGAGGGGTCCGATGGGTCCCACATACCTCTGTTGGACCCCTCTTTGCTCCATCAGACTAATGAAACAGATGGCCGCGCATGACTGTTCTGCTCCATTAACCTCTATGGAGCTGACGGAAATTGCCGACCCCTAGTTTTCGTGATCTGTGGGGTCTCATCACTGAGACCCCCCACTGATCAGCAAGTTAGGCCCTATCCCGTGGATAAGGCCTAACTTTTGTTTGTGGGAACACCCCTTTAATCACAAGGTGCTGTCAGGGCATCACTTGGGCCATATTCATGTCAGTTTGTCCTGCAGCGCCCCCTGTGGGCTCATGTAATGGCAGCAGCTGCTCCTACCACCTGGCAGCTTCCTCTTGGTATCTTAGTAATAATTATTCTTTATTTATATAGCGCACACAGATTACGCAGCGCTGCACAGAGTTTGCCAGATCAGTCTCTGTCCCCAATGGGGCTCACACTCTAATCAACCTACCAGTATGTTTTGAAGTGTGGGAGGAAACTGGAGGACCCAGAAAAAACCCATGCAAACATAGAGAAAACATACAAACTCTTTGCAGATGTTGACCTGTGTGGGACTTGAACCCAGGAACCCAGCGCTGCAACGCTGTAGTGCTAACCACAAAGCCACCGTGCCGCCCAAAAAAAAAACAATATAAGAACAAGTCATCGAATAAGCAGCACTATAATTGTCCTAAATACCAATGTAGAAGATCTGATGAACCCTCCTATATAGTATATAGGGCCCCATTTATCTACACTGTATGATACTGAAATTGTGTTTGATTTCCATTGCAACCAATCGCAGTTTAGCATTGGCCTAACTACACCTCTTCTATAAAGCTGCAACATCCCCCACCGGGGCCTAGCCTTTTCTTGGGGCCTGGAGACAGCCTGGGCCCGCAGTACCTGAGTGGCTGGCGGTTGCGGCCTAAGCACGCTTGTGTCACGGTGCTTGGTATGGGGAACCGGAGGGCTGTCCTACAGCCTGGCAGGTCTCCAGCAGGGTGGTGTTGGCAAGAAATGATGAGGGAGAGGCTGCTATAGCGGATCTCCCTGGGGCAACCCTTTGGTGTCTAGAGTATGAGCCTCTGTGTGGTGGACAGGGTGCCTGTGATGATGGTAGTTGTAGTAGCAGGGACCAGACGGAGGCAGAGGTTGAACAGAAACGCTTACAGTTCTTTATTGGAACCGACAGGAACATCAGCAACGTGCCTTTAACAAGATGGTGGATTGCTGGAGAGGTACTTGGAGGAAGCCACAGGATGTAGATCACCAGCCTGGATGCAGATGGCAGGCTGGGAGGCAGCTGTGTCCTAATAGGAAGCTTCAGCTTGATCCTGGATATCTTCAGGTATCACCCTTAAAGGTAGGATGATACCCCTTTCCTCACTATACTAGCTATTAGCTCCACTTCAGGCAGGGGCTAGGCTCTTCCTGCTCTGGTCTGGTGTGCTAGCTGTACAGACTCCGAAGAGTCTGTACTGGAGAGACTCCAGTCTCCTTCTGAGCTACTGCTCAGCTAACTGCTCTCTAGAATATTCTGGGCCAGGGGTTTTATTATCTCCCCTTGGTCAGGTGGTGGCTGCTCCTCCAATTACCTCTCAGCTCACAGAGACAGGATGTAACACAGATCATTGGACAATAGACTCTTACATCATACACAGATTAACTTCTGCCTTGCCAGGCAGGATTAACCACTGCAATGTCCCCTGTGTGATGTGATGACATGCTGTGGGGCTTATTCGCAAGCACTCCTTCGCCATTGCATCGGCGAGGGTGTTGCAAAGCCATATGAAGATAAAAGTGCAGTTTTCAGGATTTCACCACACACCCTACAGCTACACAATGGAGGACAATTATCAGGGCTTCTACATAAGAAAATTGTCATAGAAGCCCTTAAAATAATCACAATCACTTGCAAAACGCTATTAATTGTGATTATTTTCTCCTTTATGGTGGATCGTGCCTCACAATGAATTATAATATTTACAATGCCTTTCCAATGAATTAGAATATGTATACAGAATATTTCACCTGAAGGCGGGTGAGAGAAGTTGATCGCTCTTAGATTGCAATTGTTCATTTATGCCTGTTGGTAATGGAGCCATGCGCTATTGCCTTCTACGTTCCCCACTCTTTCTCCTCCTGGTAGGGGGAGTTGTTTCCCTGGCTTCATTCTCCAGGGACTTAGGGTTTGACCCTTTTTTGCTTTCTTCTTGTATCCTTCTTCTTGTATCCTTCTTCACCCCCCCACCACCCGCTGAACCTTGGGACTGCAGGTCGCTCCCACTCCACCCAACTCACCCCCCCATATTCCTATTGTCTTTATTCCTTTCTTCTTTTCCTCCATCTTACCCCTCCAACCTTATCCTCCCCCCCTCTTTCCACGATGGCGACGTCTAGGCCGGAGGGCAGATGAGACAAACTAACACTTGGCTCCCTTAATGTAAAGGGACTGCACAGCCCTGAAAAGAGGTCTATCTTGTTCAATATGTTGAAAGGATGGAAAATCCAGGTTGCCTTTATACAGGAAACCCATCTTAGTGAGGCTAGACCGTACAATTTCACAGACAGGAGATACCCAAATGCCTATCATAGTTATACTACTGACCCGAGAGCGAGAGGCACCTCAATCTTCATAGCAGCTTCAGTGCAGTGGTCATTTGTAGACTCATGCTGTGACTTTGGAGGGGAGGATGATTTTGGTTAAGGGCAAAATAGTGGACAGTATGTACACATTTGTCTCCCTGTATCTCCCAAACACAGGACAAGCCCAAGCTATGACTTCCTTCTTGGACCTCATAGAAGATTTTGCCAAGGGGCATCTGGTGGTGGGTGGAGATTTCAATGTTGCTCTAGACCCCAACATTGATACTTCCTCGGGCTCCTCCTCCTTGTTGCAGCATAGTCTACGCAGACTGAGAGGATTATTACATGACCATCAATTGATTGACACCTGGAGACTAATGCATCCGAGAGACAAGGACTACACGTTCTATTCTCCAGTGCAATGAGATAGCTTCGGGAGCCTCCCTTCCTAAGGATGCGCTAAGAGCGACCATAGCTGTCATACCCAAACCAGGAAAAGATGCTACCCAATGTTCAAATTATCGACCAATCTCTCTGCTGAACCAAGATCTCAAGCTGTTTGCGAAAGTTATAGCAATGAGACTCACTCCCTTACTCCTGAGATCCATTCACTCGGACCAGGCTGGATTCCTCCTGGGAAGGGAGCGAGGGATAATACCACAAAAAACATTAATATGATATATAAGGCCCAGATGGAACATATCCCACTTATGCTCCTATCTACGGATGCAGAAAAGGCCTTTGATAGGACTTTTGATAGAGTAAACTGGTCTTACATGTCCGAGGTCCTTCGGGCATTTGGTATCCGAACCAAAATGTATCATTGGATCATGTCCCTTTACTCCAGCCCCTCAGCCTCCATCCGCGTGAATGGCACTCTTTCAGACAGCTTTGAGATACGAAATGGTACCAGACAGGGATGTCCGTTGTCCCCTTTACTCTTTGTCCTCTCTTTGGAACCCTTCCTCCGACACATAAGAGCTAATCAAGATATTTCTGGATTAGAGACCCAAGGAATTAAATATAAGATAGCGGCTTACGCCGACAATCTACTTTTCTTCCTAACTAACCCACAGGTCTCCCTCCCTAACTTAATGAAGGAAATACAAGTGTTTGCCCAATTATCTAATTTCCGCATTAATTGGTGCAAATCCGAGGCCCTCAATGTCTCTCTCCCAGAGGCCCTGGTTGAGACACTGCGAGGATTCTTTAATTTTAAGTGGGCTTCGCAAAGTATTACTTACTTGGGGACTCAATTGTCAGCCGACTTATCTAAGCTCTACACGCTTAACTTCTTACCCATTCTTAAGAAAATACAAGAGGACTGCTCCAGGTGGACCAAAGGCATTTTTTTTTCATGGTTTGGCAGATGCGTCATACTCAAAATGAACATACTCCCGCGTCTTCTTTATCTATTTCAAGCACTACCCATCAAATTGCCAAAAGCCTACTTTCGCTCCCTGAATGCCATTCAACATAAATTCATTAAATCCCGCCAGGATTCAGCGTGCCTCTTTATATCGCCCAAAGATAGCCGGGGGGGGGGGGGGGGGATTGGGTTGCCGGACTTCAAGGGTTATCATACGGCTGCTCATTTGGCCAGAATCCTTGATTGGTGTTGTAATACAGACCTGAAACCTTGGGTGCGGCTGGAGCAGTCCTACACGATAATCCCACTACAAGTACTACCTTGGCTGTCTATAGAAAGGAACGCAGCTCTAAAATCACACCCTACGATTGGCCCAACTTTCTCTCATTGCCAATTAGAGATCATCAGGGAAAGACTACTGCCCAAACATTCCCCGCTGACACCAGTGTTGGGTCACCCTGATTTTAGCCCGGGTTGTGATGACCCAGTATTTAACCAATGGAGGCGGGCGGGCAAGTTTAGGGCCAAGACTCAGCTTGGTTAACGACTCAGCAGCTCATGGAAATCACAGATCCATGCCCACTTGGGGCATGGAGGGCTCAGCAATTACGACACTATTTAACTTCTCTTCCTCTTTGCCCTCAATTTTCTAAAAACCAAACCTCATTCGAAAGCCTTTGCTCCAGCACTGGGACTGCACGACATACGCTCTCCTCCTCCTATTCATGTCTCCTATCCGTACCTGATGACCCTGGTCCTCAGTTTTTAAGGCAATGGGAAACAGACCTACATGTCACATTTACACCTGAACAGAAGGAGCGCATTTTCGAACTTTGCCACTGCACCTCAGTCAGTTCGAGATACCAGGAAGCGGGGTATAAACTCATGGCTAGGTGGTATAGGGTACCTACTCGATTGCACACGATATTCCCACTGGTGCCCCCTACATGCTGGAGATGCGGAGAAGAGGAGGGGTCCTTCCTCCATGTGTTCTGGTCTTGTCGGGCTCTTTCCCCATTTTGGCAGAACTTGGAACACTACATCTCCTTGATTTGTGAAGACTCTGTGAGACTGGACCCTCCTCTCCTACTTCTCCATCATTGTGATGTTTCGGCGCAAACATACAAGAGATCAGTACTGCGCTGTCTAATAATGGCTGCTCGTTCCTGCATTCCAGCACTGTGGAAACAAACCAATCCTCCAACAATAACTATATGGGTTAACAAAGTAAATGACATCATGCGCATGGAAGACCTCACATCTTCCTTGCACGGCACCTATGCGAAATTCAGTAAAACCTGGCAACCATGGATCCTCTTCCAGCAATCGGCTGAGTACAAACAACTTTTATTAGGACATGAGGTGATCCCCCTCTGCGGACTGCTTCAGTTGTCCTCCTGCCACCCGGCCTAGACGCCTCCTTCTATCCTTCTACCCTTCTCTCCACCTACTTGGCTACCCCTTTAGCCCTATCCCTTTCCCTTACTCCCCTCATCTTATTACTCCCTCTTGCTCCCTTCCCTATGTTTCTTTGGGGAGTTCCTTATGGGCACTTAATTGAGTCTAAGGTCTCCCTAACGGTTCTGTTATTGTTTTCTAAAATTACATGAAAATGGTGAAGGGAGCTGGGGCGTATACACGAAAAGATACACCAGAGGTTGCATTCTAGTATATTTTGTCATTTATGACGGTTTATATTTGACTGTTTGTATGCAATGTTACAAGGACTGCGCTCCTGCTCTTTATATGTACTCTTACTGTCAATAAAAAAAAAAAAAAGAATATATATACAGGTGATCCCCTACTTAAGAACACCCAACTTACAGACGACCCCTATGTCACAAACGGCCCACTGGTAATTGGTAACTTACTGTACTTTAGCCCCAGGCTACAATAAACAGCTATAACAGTTATCACAGGTGTCTGAAACTAAGATTTATTGTTAATCCTGGTTCTTATGACAATCCAACATTTTTAAAATCCAATTGTCACAGAGACCAAAAAGCGTAACCTGGGGACTGCCTGTATAGTAACCCATACTAATCAATTAAATATTGTTCCTTGATGATAATGGGATGAAGGATAGCAGTAGCTAGCTGCTATTTTGAAAGATTGTTATTGAGAGCGCAATTTATTTTAGTATTAAGAAGACAGTAAGGGTCACATTTAGACCCCTTGAATTTTTCATTTACCAAAAAAAAAAAAGGTAAAACATTTTATAGAGTGGGCACAGAAGCAATGAAGCAATACCTGGCATTTCATGCCGACATATTCCTCATTACCACTAGGTGGCAAAGCAGGAGAAGAGATGGCACTCATGCATTTGGTCACATGACACAGAGTATGGACATACGTGTTATGCAAACTGTTACAGATCCGCAATATATTTACCATATGATGCAATACTATAGTATTGCAATATATGGTATGAATATGGTATGAATGATCAGACCCCTTGGCAAAATTTATAAAAAAATGTTTTAATATACAAAAGATATTTTAAAATGTATTAAAACATAATAAAACCAATATAAATTTAGGGAAAGATTTATGAGAAGTCTCTTAGGCTGCATTCACACGATAAGTGGGGGACGTATATACAGCCACATATACGTCCCCCATGGGCCGGCAATGGTCGCACGGAGCGGTACGGTGCGGCACCATACTGCTCCATACACATGGAAAAGATAGGCCATGTCTGGCTATGGCCCGGCGGACATTAATAATAATTCCTTTATTCATATAGCGCCTACAGATTACGGTGCACTATACAGAGTTTGTCAGTCCCTGTCCCCAATGGTTCAGCTTATATTTTCCCACAGCTGTTAACCCCTTACCGACATTTGGCGTAATAGTACTGCATGGCGGGAGGTGCGTTCCCGCAATTTGCAGTACTATTACGCCAAACTTCTGGCGCCGGCTCCTGAAAGCTATATATTATAGCCGACACCTGCCTCTAACACCCACGATCGGAGATTTCTCAGATCGCGGGTGTTAACCCCTGACACACCGCGGTCGCGCTGACCGTGGCGTGCAAGGGGCATTTGACAATAACTAGACCTCCCGCTGCGCTTACCAGGGGGGTGGGGGGCGTCCGCTGCTATGATTGCAGCCCCGGGACTGCCAGTGCCTGGGGCTGCGCGATCCTCTTCCTGGAAATCTGTAAACATCTGTATTACACTGTGTAAGATGAAGAAGAGCTTGAACAAGCGATCAGAGCATCCTGTAAAACTAATTAATAACAGTTAAAAACATTGAATAAAAACAATTTTTGATAAAAAGAATTAATTTAATAAAGTTAAAGTCCCCTAGACACAAACATTCCCTATACACATGTAATAAAGTAAAAAAAAAAAACACAAAATCGCCAAAAACTCTACATATTTGGTATTGCCGCATCCGTTACAATCCGTACAATAACTCAGAAACATTATTGGGCCCGCTTGGTGAACGCCGTAAAAACAAAACACGAAAAACTCACCAAAAATAAAAAATTTTCATAAAATCTCTTCACAAAATGTTCTAAAAAGTGATCAAAAAAAGTTATGTGCACCAAAATCGTACCACTTTAAAGGACAACTCTTAGTTTTTTTTCCCAGTAAAATTGTAAAAATAAATGAAAAACTATATAAATGAGGTATCACCGTAATCGTAGTGATCTGTAGAATAAAGATAATATAGTATTTTTAGTGTACGGTGTACGACCCTAAAAAAATACAAAAAGAAAGGAAACCAAAATTGACAATTTTCTTTTCCTCCATACATTCAAGAGTTAATAAAATCTCATCAATAAGCTAATGACCCACTAAAATGAAATATTTGTAAAGTGCATCTCATGTCGCAAAGAATAAGCCCTTATTTTCTTGAAATTTTACTTTCAAAATTGCATCCCGTAGTTTTATACAGAGCTTGCCAAATCAGTCTCTGTCCCCAATGGGACAAATGTCCCTGTCCCCCAAATGTTCCACAATCTAATCAACTTACCAGTATGTTTTTGGAGTGTGAGAGGAAACCGGAGGACCCGGAGGAAACCCACACAGCGAGAACATACAAACTCTTTACAGTTGTTGACCTGGATGGGACTTGAACCCAGGACCCCAGCAGTACTGCAAGCCTGTAGTGCTAACCACTGAGCTGCCCATTCTTGGAGAATGGAGGATGCATCCGTTCTGCCTGTTTTCAATCTGTGGTTTCATAATGGCTCCTGTGTATACATGTATTGAGAAAAAGAACAGATGTACGAGGATTTCATGGGTGAAGGTCCTTCACACTATCAAACACGGTTTGTGGTTGGCGTGGTCATGTGCCACCTAGAAGGCTTGAGCCCTGGGCTCCCGTTCATATCATAATCCGCTACTGTTTGGATCACTGCAAAATGAGGTAAGTGGAAATTCTGGCCTATGTTTTAATGGCGCTTTGTGTGGTGGTAGCATGTGGGCATTCACACATCTTAATTTCTAGGATGAAAATGTTTAGCCACCTATCATTAGTAAGACTACCATTACACGACCTTTTAAGGATGGTTTCATACATGGGACCGAAGCACTGGTGCTAAAAGAGGGGCTCTTCGAACAGGTGAGTATAATTCCATTAAAAATTTTGAACATCGCCTTTAGTGGAATCCATGTCTTTTGCCAGCTGGGTTTCTACCTGACCTTCCTGTGCTTTTTGTTGCATCAGCTTTCCCCGTACAGGTTTTGCTCAATACAGTAATGTCACCTTTGGAAGCAAATTTCAGTGTGTGACCAAAAAGTGTGACAATGTTGTTTTACTATTCAACGTTCACGTTTCATGCCGGGGTTACTGTGTAAAAGGTAAATGGGAGACTCAGAAGTCAGACAGTTTATATCAATAATTGCCTATTTCTCTGCATTGTGTAGGTAAAAGTTCAAGGTGCTGCAACATCGAACCAGGATTTCAAAGCTAGAGGTGATGTGAGGATCCGAACATGAGGATTTGAAGAATTAAAATAAAATTTTGAATATCTATTTTTCTCCAACATTATAGGGGTGTTAAAAGGGAAGGGTTGTCCGGCCTAAAACTGTTTGGGGGGATAGGGATACCCTACGTAAGCTACCATGCATGGGAAAAGGACTTGGAGCAAACATTCACTAAAGAATTATGGCGCAAAACAATAGCAGTGGCACAGTCCTTTTTCAAAAGCGTTTCTCACCAAGAAGCGATTATACAAATCCACATAAGGTGGTGCGTCACCCCATATAGATTAAAGGAAATATTTCCATCCACCCCCTTCCCCTGGACTGCTGGAGACTATAAGGCCAAAAGAGTATTTTTGTGCATATTTTATGGAAATGTTCAAAAATCCAATCTTTATGGCAAGCCACATTTGGGGTAATATCAAATTTAAAAATCACCAATATCTCAGCTAACCCAAAATTAGCCCTACTTCTTATGGGAATAAGCAAATAATAGCACATATTCTCATGGCCACCAAGTTAATTATAACTGTCACGGGTGCCCCTGCGACCCACGTCTCGGGTCGCAGGCGCACCCTTGTGCATCTGTGTTGCAGCTTGTCCCGCCTCGGAGGGTTCACGTGCATCAGCTTTGTGGGATTTAAAGGGCCAGCGTGCCGCTAATTAGCACTGGATGTCCGCTGACCTGTTAAATAGCCGGCCTCTTCATGTGACCTCTGCCGGATCCTCTGCCGCCTACCTTGACCTTGTGCTACGTCCCCGCCTCCGATCCTGTGCCACCTGTCCTGACCTTCTGCCTGACCATGATCCGATTCTGTTTGCCAATTCTGTATTCTCCACATCCGATTCTGTTTACCAATTCTGTACATCGCATTGGCCACCACCTCGAGCAATGTCGCGCCTGTGGAGCGACCTGGTGGTGTCCCACCGCAGCAAGTCCAGCCCGCTTTTCAGTGGGCTCTGGTGAAAACCGGGTACCACTTAGACTCCGGTCACAGGTGTTGGGTTATGCCATCGCTTGTGGTGGCTCAGTCGGTCCTGTACCCCTCGAGCCTGACAATAACTAGAGTGCAAGATGTTATTTAACAAGTCAATACTAACTGTGTATATGAGACAGTGATTGCCTTCAAACCAATAGATATCATAACTTTCCAAAATATTGAGATATATGGATTACTAGCTCATATTATTGTGAATAGTAGTAGTAGGGTACCATTAAGGGTGGAAAAGTGGGCCTAGTTTTTGTTTATTATGTTTATTAGTTATTATTGGTTAGTGTACTGTGTGTTTTTCCTATAATAATTTTATATGTGTGTCAAGGGTTTATTTGAACACTACTCCCTAGAGGGGAATGAAGGTTAGTATAGGCCCTCTAGGGAGTAGTGTGTGTGTGTGTGTGTGGGGGGGGGGGGTGCTGTATATATTATATGAGGGCCATAATCGTTTTATACTGGGGGGGGGGGGGGTCTGTGTATATTATATGAGGATGTTTTTTTTTTTCCCGGGGGGCTGTATGTATTTATATGGGGCCAGATTTCAGCTGGAGGGTATACAGTATATTACTAAGCTGGAGGGGATCTGTATATGGGAGCTGTATATAATTTGATTGGGGGTGAATAACAAGGCCTTTAAATATATTAGAGCAGGGCTTTATCAAAATAAATTATTATTTAAACACAGTATATATTCATAGGGGGGGGGGGGTGATATATATTTACATTGGTCAGGGTAGCACTGAATATAAAATCATATGTAACATAATAACAGGGTGGGATATATTAGTTATAGTATACAATAGATTACTTTGCATCATGTACACCAAATGTTGGGGGGGTCTGTATTAATAAATTAGGGGTGTTGTATATTGATTGGTGCTGTACATGCTATAATTTCAGGAGAATATATATAATGAAGGGATGTGTTATATGTGGGGAGAGTGCGGTCAGTTGTGTTGTGAGGGGTATATATTATTTAGGAGCGCAGTGTTGTTATCCAGGAGACTTTATACTCTAAGTGACTGTGGTATTTTTAGGGACGCCGGGTGGAGATGCTGCACGGAGCTGAAGATATCCGGCTGTGAATTCAGCAGTGATACATCATGGATAGAAGAACCCGGGAATAAAGTCCTACTGATGGAAGAGATTGTCATCTATAAGGTACTAGATGCCACTAATGACTCACAGAACCTGTAGTCAGTCACACAATGTCAGGGAGCTGCCTGTGGGGAAGTTACTTGTTAGTAAAGTTTTAAGCATTTACTGAACAGGGAGCGGACAATGGAACAGGAGTGTGTGTGGGGGGGGGGCAGCATTTTAATATTCGCCTTAGGCAGCAAATATGCTAGAATCGGCCCTGGGTGGGCCATCGGGTAGGTCACCACCCTCGCCTCCCACCCTAGGGGGTGCCGCCCTGGCCCTCAATAGTAATCAGAGGTGTTTGTGTCTTTAAGACGCACATATAGCTGATTACCGGAAGCAGGCAGCGCAGTATTACTGCTGCCTACAACCTCTGTGTGACCCAGGGGGTGCTGTTAACTAAGTCGTGACGTTGGTGGCGCAGCCTGTGTCATAAAAAGGATGATGGCAGCAGTATCATCATGTATGTCTTTTTTATTCTGCTGTGGTACATACACTCACCGGCCACTTTATTAGGTACACCTGTCCAACTGCTCGTTAACACTTAATTTCTAATCAGCCAATCACATGGCGGCAACTCAGTGCATTTAGGCATGTAGACATGGTCAAGACAATCTCCTGCAGTTCAAACCGAGCATCAGTATGGGGAAGAAAGGTGATTTGAGTGCCTTTGAACGTGGCATGGTTGTTGGTGCCAGAAGGGCTGGTCTGAGTATTTCAGAAACTGCTGATCTACTGGGATTTTCACGCACAACCATCTCTAGGGTTTACAGAGAATGGTCCGAAAAAGAAAAAACATCCAGTGAGCGGCAGTTCTGTGGGCGGAAATGCCTTGTTGATGCCAGAGGTCAGAGGAGAATGGGCAGACTGGTTCGAGCTGATAGAAAAGGAACAGTGACTCAAATCGCCACCCGTTACAACCAAGGTAGGCAGAAGAGCATCTCTGAATGTACAGTACGTCGAACTTTGAGGCAGATGGGCTACAGCAGCAGAAGAGCACACCGGGTGCCACTCCTTTCAGCTAAGAACAGGAAACTGAGGCTACAATTTGCACAAGCCCATCGAAATTTGACAGTAGAAGATTGGAAAAACGTTGCCTGGTCTGATGAGTCTCGATTTCTGCTGCGACATTCGGATGGTAGTTTCAGAATTTGGCGTCAACAACATGAAAGCATGGATCCATCCTGCCTTGTATCAACGGTTCAGGCTGGTGGTGGTGGGGTCATGGTGTGGGGAATATTTTCTTGGTACTCTTTGGGCCCCTTGGTACCAATTGAGCATCGCCACAGCCTACCTGTATTGTTGCTGACCATGTCCATCCCTTTATGACCACAATGTACCCTGTAACATCTGATGGCTACTTTCAGCAGGATAATGCGCCATGTCATAAAGCTGGAATCATCTCAGACTGGTTTCTTGAACATGACAATGAGTTCACTGTACTCAAATGGCCTCCACAGTCACCAGATCTCAATCCAATAGAGCATCTTTGGGATGTGGTGGAACGGAAGATTCGCATCATGGATGTGCAGCCGACAAATCTGCGGCAACTGTGTGATGCCATCATGTCAATATGGACCAAAATCTCTGAGGAATGCTTCCAGCACCTTGTTGAATCTATGCCACGAAGAATTGAGGCAGTTCTGAAGGCAAAAGGGGGTCCGACCCGTTACTAGCATGGTGTACCTAATAAAGTGGCCGGTGAGTATATATACTTGGGGCAATCTATACAGGGGGAATCTATACAGTAGTATATATTATAATATATTCAGTGGTCGCTGTGTATTATCTGTATATACAGGGGGTCCATTGTGGTCATTTGGAGGAGCACATAGCTGTTATTTAGGGGAAATTACATTCACTGTGATTTTTTTTAGGGACAGAGTGTGGAGATGTTGTCCAGAGGCCACCAGGGTGGCAAAGTCTGCAGTTATAAGTCATGGCCAGGAGAAGTTTCCATGATATTCTCTACCTGATAGAGAAGGATTGTCATCTATAAGGAACCTGCAAGGAAGAAATGGACCAGGCCAACACGGACATAGATGGAAACAGCTGCAGCATAATTTGAACAGCAAGTGATGTCTGTGCCTGGTCCAGTGCAGCCCAGATGTGCAGTACATTTAATGCGGGTATTTATTTATGTGTGGTTATTTATTAGTTTTATATATTTATGTATGCAGTATATTAATTTTTAGATATATTGAAATGTACAGGATACAGGCAGCTCCCTACTTAAAAACATCCAACTTGCAGACGACCCCTAGTTACAAACGGACCTCTGGATGCTGGTAATTTACTGTACTTTAGCCCTAGGCTACAATGATCAGCTGTAAGAGTTATCAAAAGTGTCTGCAATTGAGTTTAATTGTTAATCCTGGTTCTTATGACAACCCAAATTTTTTTAAAATACATTTGCCACAAAGCCCAAAAAATTTCTGTCAGGGTTTACAATTTCAAAATATAAAGCTCCGACTTACATACAAATTCAACTTAAGAACAAACCTACAGACCCTATCTTGTACGTAACCCAGGGACTGCCTGTATTTTTATGTGTGCTGTTTATTCATCGCTGGTAAATATTTATATGCACTGCACAGTCATTGGTATCTATGTGTTGGCTACAATTATTGCAGGTATATATTTATATTTGTGGTATACAGTACTTTTGCTACAATTTTACAGGTGGAGGGGCATCATTTTGCTTGTTTACATAGGGCACCAAAATGCCTTGCCACGCCCCTGGGCAAACCCCTATAATATTGCTCATTGTACAGGGAATGCATAATATTGTGGTGACAATTGTATCCGCAGTATAACAGCATGTACCCTTCAGTCACATCTATGCTGCCGAAAGAAAACCAATAAAAAAAAACATTTTAATCCTCTCATGATGTTTACAAGAACATTTTTAACCCCTTACTTTACAATTTTACTCAGTTTTAAAAGTGCCAGTGTAAAATTCATCAGTGTGGGTGGGGGCTCTCTAAGCAGACACTTCATGATCCCTCTGTGCTATGAGATGCTGTGTGCTGACAATGTGCTTACATTATCAGGGTACATCATTTAGTTTCTGAACAGTCTAATAGGATCTAATAGAAAAGATGAGACAGAGTTATAAGATGGTTAGTAAAGCTGCTTCTGTCTCCTCTGCATGCTGCTGCTGGACTGGCAGTGCCTCTATCTGTAGTGCTCTCTGCCTCCTGCCTAGACATTTAGCTGGGACAGGTACTTAGAAGGGGATTGTGTCACAGGCAATCGCAGCTGCGCTAGCTCATGTGAAATTGGGGGGGGGGGGGCGTGCCAACAGAGGATCCGGCTGATTCGGACTGAGCGCGGGATTTAACTTTCAAATTGTGTCGAATCCAATGCACTTACATGCACCAGGAAGAAGAAGGTGAACTCCGGTGGACCTGAGCGGGGAAGTGACACATGCAGGATATCGGGCGCACAATCTTAGTGAATATCGGCACAGTGCATTCCAGTCGGATAAGTAAATGTGCCCCTTTGTGTTTTAATAAATAAAAAAAAAATTAAAACCTTGGGCCACATTTATCACTCGTTTTTTCTGTTGTTTTTGCGCCTTTTCATTCAGGCGCACCGTTTTTGCGATTAAACGCCAAACTAGCCGCGCAGCAAAAATAAGCAGCTTTCCCTCATCTATCTTACCAATCCAGATGTTTTGCTGCGCCTAATGATATTCATCACTCGCAACGTTTTAATTTAGGCGCAAAAACGGGCGCAAAAACACTCCAGCCCGAAGGTGGCGTTATCTGAGAAGAAAGCACTGAGCCCCTTTGCAGAAGAGCTCATTTCTAGCAGCAGAGCTCAGCCAGACACTGGTACATATAATACAGACATTACATACACTGCAGACAGGAGCTGCAGACTCTATTTACAGTTCATCACCTTCTATTTACAAAATATTCTGCAAAACGCTGAGCTCACAGCAAGAGAGAAGAGAAGTTTGCAGATACTACAAACAAGCGTCCCCCATGTAATTCTGCACAGTGTCTGAGGGGGATACTGTGCAGAATTACAGGGGTGCAGCAGGAGACCAGCACTGGGGGATCCCCTCCAGGAGAAGCCACTGCTGAGGAGGTCACTGGGTGCAGGGTGTCACACACCTGGGTGCTGCTGTGAGTGTTATCTTCATTCTGGGCTGTGGGAGAAGCAGAGAGGAGCTTGTAGCAGGATGACATGTAAGTGCCCGAATCTAACATTGCGCCTAAACTGTGTTAAAGTAAAATGATTAATAAGAGGCAGAAAATATACTTATCACAGATGGTTGTAGATTGTGATAATTCTGGCAAAACAGTGCGCCAGAATTTAGGCGCAACTACTACACTTAGGCGCACAAAAGTGATAAATGTGGCCCCTTGTGTACAAAAAAATAAAAATGTCTCTATCTTCTGATGCTAATAACTTTTTCATACTTTTTCATTGCAAGATGAGCTTTTGTTTTTATTGCTTTTGAGGACTATGCAACCTTTTGATCACTGTTAGTAAAAATTTTTAAATGTTGCAAAATGGCAAAAAAGTGGGGTGATCAAAGCCGCGAATAACTGTTATTATAGTTTTTTTTTTAATTTACTATTTTCAGACCCCCCTATGGCAGACCGAGAAATCCTCAGTCTCTGTATGACCCGAGGTTGTCATGGCAACAGATTGCCGCTCTTCGATGACACCAACATGGAGCGACGATCAAAACAAAGATGGTGGCACCCAGGCGCTGCCATTTCTGAAATGCTATCGGCAGACCTATGAGGGAAAGAATGAGGGCCACCCTTCATCTCTGTGCAGTGAAAGGGAGCAATGGCTCCTCTGACATTTGGGCAGGGAATTTTCTCATTGAATATGTTGAATGGAAAAATACATAGCATTGTGACCAGAGCCTTAGGGCGCATTCACACAATGCGTTGCGTCGCGTTGTGTTTTTGACGCATTCCAGTGGCTGCAGCCTTTATCACATGCTAAGGTTACATTGCGTTTCCACTGCATCTGCTAAAACGCAATGTAACCTCAGCATGTGATTAAGGCTGAAGCCAGTGGAAAGCGTCAAAAACGCAATGCACAACGCAACACAATGCATCGTGTGAATGCGCCCTGACACTAACAATCCTCTAAGGCAAAACAACTACAGTAAGGAAATAGCAAACTTTACTTTTGAACTGTAAATCTGGAAATTGAACAAGAATGATCACTTCTGCAGTACAATACATATCAGAGCGGAGATGTTTGTGCAGTGACACAATCAATACTATAATGCAATAGTATAATGGATGACTGTACTGTCCATTAAAGTGAATGTGGCCGTGTGCTACCACTACTGAAACGGTACCGTACAGGTAGCAAACGGCGTATTTAAATATTTGTGTGAATGGGGCTTTAGGCCACGTCCAATCAGGACATGACTTCAGAAAGATGCCGTCACAAAAACCAGCTGAAATGGGGAGTTTTTTATTTGGCATTCTTGCAATAATTGTCAGTGGTCTTCCCAAACTGTCACCCCCTACCTATGGTTGGAGATTGACAGCCACAGGGTTAAAACCACAAAACTAAATTTGCAGGTTTAAAAAGGGCATCTTCTATCAGGATGAAGAACTGTATGCAAATGAGCCTGAGGGGCTCCAGACTCCATAGGTGTTGATGGAGCCTGGAGCCCCTCAGGCTCATTTGCATACAATCTTTCATCCAGGTTTAAAAAAAAAACCAAAACATAGTTTTCTCCCAAAAGCAGCCACAGTATTGTCCATAGATTGGTGTCACTTATCCAGCTCCATCTATTCAAGTAATATGAGCTGCTGTACCACAGGACAGCCTGTGTGAGGTGCTGTATCTGGAGGAAAGCAGCCATCTGCTTCTAATAGTCTGCAGTCCCTTTAAGGGACTATGCAAAAATGACAGACAGTTTTATGTATTGGTCCTGGAGATCTGTGTAACCGTATCTTTGTGTGTGTTGAAAGTAGCAGCAGGACTGTGAAAATGCATGTATAGCGCAGGACTGTAGTTAACGTGATTTTGGTGTGTATCCTCACACTGCTGTGCTCTTAGCTCTCTGCATTGTAGTATTTAAGAAGAAGCCTGCTACAGATTTCACTCAGAGATGGGGGGGGGGGGGAGATGTATTGGATGTATGGGGGAATATTGTGTGGATATATATGGAAGAGTATTGTGTGTGTATATATATATATATATATATATATATATATATATATATATATATATATATATAGGGGGAGTACTGTGTGACTCCCCCCGGTAGTAATACTCGTGTACTCGGGCAGGCCTCTGGCAGGAATGCTTCCCCAGCAGTGTACGTGCACAGGAAGACTGCAGAGACACTGCGGGAGGACAGCGGCACAGCTCCGGCTTTGTCCACTGCGGCGCTGCTTCCTCCGCTAGGGGCGCTCTTGCTTCTCCTCGCTGGTGTCCGCGGCCGTTCTGGCACGGCGCTGTCGCTTCTCGTTGGTTAATATGGCGGCGGCCTGGGCTGCGGAGGAGGCGCGGAGCCAGAACCCGTGAATTCGGGGGGTCCACAAGCCGCAGCCTGTGCCGGGGTGAAGGGGCTGCGGGAGAGGGCGGAGGAGCTCGCTGGGGGGCGCTGTCAGGGAGGATTGGGGAATTGTTATACCGGACCGGCTGCGGAAGGGATGTGACCGGCTTACCTCAGGCCATCCCGGCGGCTGCAGCGGCGGACGAGCAGCTAACGAGAGGCCGGGGATGGGCCAGCAAGTAGGCCGTGTCGGAGGTGAGGCACCCAGTGGACCGCCACCACATAGAGGAAGCAGGAGCACCGGAGCCAGGCTGGGGAGTCACCCCGGGGCTGTGGGCACAGGAGCCGGGGGCCGCAGGAGGGAAACCACCGGCAGGAACAACCCTGAGGCTGGCTTCAACATCTTCGTTCAGCACGGTAATGGCCGGCCCATGCTACATATACAATGTGTATTGTCTCTATAGGTTCTCTGATAATATAGGTTTCATGCTGTTTTACTCCTTTGTTTTGTCCTCTATGGAGCCAAGTGACATCCCATAGGAGATAGTGGTGGGGGCCTCATCTACATTATAGCTCCTGTCATATAGGGAATGGCGCGTATACGTCAGATCAGTGGCAGTGGGTTATTTAATGTGAACAGGGTCTGGTGCAAAAATCAGATGACGGTCCAGGTCACATGATCACATCCTCCAGAAAGCAGCTGGTAACAGGATTGTTATTGTTAAAAAAAAAAAAAAATGGGGCCCGCCAAAGAATGACCCTCCCCATGACATCTTTGTGCCGTCCATAATACCTAGTGGTGGAGATGGTTATTACCCTGGAAAGTAGAGGTCATAGGTCTAAAGGCTGAAACAGATGAGCGTGGTCAGTCCGTGAATCACCATGGGGATATAAGGTACAAGGAGTCCCTGCTTACCCTCAGAACAATATAATTATGTTTTAGTGCTGCAGTTTTGTAAGGAAGCAGGGACTCCTTGCATCATATTTTCACTTTAATGCACAAAATCCTGTCCTCCGCAATGTGGTCGCTCTGCTAAGGCCGTCCAGCTTCTATTATTTAGAATCAGGCCTGTGTGTGTGATGCTTGCAGGTCTCAGGCAGCTGCCTGCCCAGTGTCATAGATATGGACAACCTCTGTTACTCCCAGCGCTTGTACTGCTCTTTCCTGATACCTGGGTTATGACAGCACTCAGCTGGGACTCTACCTCAGATGGAGTGGCTGTTTTACACTGTTACCCCTGTCTCTGGTCTGTATTGGGTGTCTTGGTAAATGTTATATAACCCGTCATGTCATGGTGTTGGTGAGGCACTGATACACTGCAAAGAGCCTAAAACCTGGCTACCAGCTTTTGGGGAAGCTGTGTTATAAGATTATAAGTTATAAGATCAGCTCCTAGACTACTATGGATATAATACACTATAAACTAGTTTGCTTATGCCAGCGCAACTGCTAGCTGAGGTCCATTAATTTCGCACCACCTGTCGCCCCCGAAAAATACCCCCACCAAATATGTACCCCTTAATCCTGTCCTGAGCCCCTTTATATTTATTCAATTTTTATTAAAATGTGTGTGTGCAAATAAGAGGTCGGATCGTCGTACAGGTACCCTAGCAGTTGGCTGTATTAGTGAGGGTGGCGGCCGACACCCCCCCTCCACGTCCCTGTCCGTCAGGGACCTGTAAGAATCGCTGGCAGCAGCGCATGTATTGCGCAATCGCTGCCGGCTCTATGCGATGCGGCGCGCTGACATTCAACGGGCGCTGTGAATAAGCTCTTATGCAGCTGCTGTGAGCGTGCTGCATCGCATAGAGCCGGCAGCGAATGCGCAATACATGCACTGCAGCCGACGATTCTTACAGGTCCCTGACTGACAGGGGCGTGGAGGGGGTGTGACGGCTAGCGCCCCTCACGAATACGGCCGACTGCTAGGGGACGACGATCCGACCTCTTATTTGGTAAAAGGTCGGATCGATTAAAACTAAGTTTGCACACACACATTTTAATAAAAATTGAATAAATATAAAGGGGCTGGGGACAGGGTTAGGGAGAACATATTTGGTGGGGGTGACAGGTCCTCTTTAAGTAACCCTATAACTGTGCAAGTTTATTTAAAGGACATTTACTATCAGATCTGCTGATTTTAGGCTGCCCTTACTGTACTTACTTTTACCTGTTGTAGCTGCAAGAGGTGTTTTTCTCTAGCTCCAGAATGCCCGTATTGCTGCCAAAAAAATAGCTTATGAGCCTTAGGTGCTCTGGCCGACATCACCGGATTGCCTCTAGCGCCTCCGTGTTTTAATCTATTCATGGAAGAACACTTTTTTTTTTCGCAGCCCGCTGGATACCAGTGCGGCTGCACAAGGAAAGTGTTCTCGCGCAGGGGTGAGACTTGCAGACAGCTGGTGACATAGTTAGGCAGAACAGAGAGGGGTAAATAATAATTTTGGGGGAGGGGGTTTTGAATCTATTAGATTAGCGCTCTGGTGACGTCATCTGGAGCACCTCAGGCTCATTAGCATATTTAATCTAAAGTTATTTTTACAGCAATACAGGCGTTCCGGAGCTAGAGAAAAACACCTCCTGCAGCTACAACAGGTAACGGGCAGTGAGGTAAGGGCAGTGTACCATCAGTAGATCCAATGATGATTGTCCTTTAATTGGGCATAGGGAGATGGTCTGTTGTCATTATCTCCTAGGAGAACAAAGGATATTATATGATAAAGAATATTAACCCCGGTGCCTGGTCCCCCACATTGGCAGATGTTAGAAGAAATCCAAGTACTGGATTGTTGACAAATCCACTAAGATTAAAGGTATTGTAATTCTGGGCATATGGATTTCTTAAAGGGGTCTCCTGCTGCATGCCTGCTTCACGAATTACAACAGAGAGCCGCCTAGTATCAGTGACTCCTGTAATGGTGAACTTTTCCTGTAGCCACTGCAGGAGAGAAGAATATTTGGCTGCTGATCTGGTCTCAGAAGCTGGTACTTGGTGACATACCTTGTATATAGCTGCCACGGGCAGCCTTAGTGTACGTGTGTATTCAGCAGCTTATAACAAAGTACTTGCCAGGGAACCACTGACATCAGTACAGAAAGTAACACAAATCTATCATCCTAGTGCAGTACAGAAATCCTAATAGGGAGCTGTTTACCAGTCATTCATCTGCTCCCTGCCTGGCTCCTGTGTACATGAAGAGTCACTACATCTGGTTTCAATAGAGACATGTCATAAAATAACAAAAGTCAGGGAGAATGAGGAGGTTTGCTGCACACTACATGTTCTACAGCGGTCTCATGTCCTGGGGGCAAAGTAGCCACTTCCTGTCTTATCCTCCCTTTTCAAAGGGTTGTAGGTTATCTGCTTCTATTAAGTTATGTTAGATTTATGAAACACAGATATATATGTCTAGATTAATATAAATGAAACGTATATTGATGGAGGAAACTACATGGGGTATATACATTCTCTTTGAGGTATTCTAGAACCACAGGCATGCCTAGTATTCATCACAATAGTGAGCATAATGTACAATAAAAAAAAAAATTCAGGTTTGTTTTTATTGTTTTGTTTATTTGGGCATCAATGGCATAGGCAACAGTAAAAAAATATATATAATAGCACAGCATTGTAGCTGCTGCAGCTTCTATGCTCTTTATAGGAGTATATGGACTGATTGAGCAGGCTGGAATGATCAGTCTGTGTGTCACCTGTATTTAATGTTCCAAAGCCAAATTTCATATCCTTTAAAAGGATGTCTACCACCAGGATGAAGGATTGTAAACCACGCACGCTGGCAGGATCCCCTCTGGCCCCCACTGGCAGGATCTGCGCTTTTCTAAGCTTCCTATGGCCTAGTTTTTACTAAAAAGGGTTTTGAAATTATGCAAATGTGTCTGAGGGGCTCTGGCCTTTACATGTGTCATTGGAGCCTGGGGCCCCTCAGACTCATTTGCATTATTGTTAAAGCCTTGTTTTCTTAAAAACAAGGGCATAGGTAGCTTGAAGAAGAGTGGATCCTACTAGAATGGGCGCACACCAGTATGTCAGTGTGCTTGGTTTACAATCCATGATCCTGGTGGTAGATGCCCTTTAAATTATTTTAGCTCTTTAGCTAGTTTTGGTTTGTGATGTTAGCGACCAAGTATCATGCAGTGAAATGTCAGGAGAAAGTTGCAAGAAATATTAGGGCTAGTACAAGCTTTGATTAATCCCACTCCCCTAGAAGTCTATGGCACTGGTCATTTTCTTTGGATGAATGGAAGAACCAATCATGAGGAATCCATCTTGTGTGATACTGAGGCCAGTTACCTATGAACAGATTGTCAAATTATACAAATTTGTTTAGTAAAAATCTAATTATTTTGCTTGGCCCTAGAGCTATCTGAGCATCCATTGTTGTAGTCCTAGTGTCATCCAGGTTGTATCAGATATTCACATCCTATTTTTACAGCTTTGAGCTACTTCCTAGAAAAGTGTGTGAGAAAAAAAGATTGCACTAAGAAGCCATCTGAGTGGCATTCCTTGGGGGGGGAATGTATCTCTAGCGCAGCCACCCCGCTGAATACATCAGGAGTACGAAGGGCTAGCATAAAATTCTATGGGAGGCCCAGCCTGGCATAGAGTTGTGCTATTACCAGTGACTATTCAGTCGCTGCCTGTATGGAATATGTAGGGACGCGTCAGAAAAGCCCTGTGACAACCCACTCCACCGCCAGCTGTGCTCCTACTGGAGCAAAGGGGAGCATAATTACAACTACTGCGATCCGCTAAGAATTGTGAATTTTTGAGGACTTGTGCACCACAAAACTGGTGTACAAACTCTAATAAATCTCCCCCATTGCCTTTAATGGGAAAGTTTTTTTTTTACATTGCCTCTATCAGAGTAGTGCATAATGGGGCTCATTTACTAAGGGTCCACGGAACCACATTTTCGTTGGGTCTCCCGACGATTTCCGTGTTGCGCCACATTTAACGGCTTTCACGCAACACAGGGGGCGGGCCGATCCGACAGATTCGGACAACGCGCAAGAAGCTTAAAGAAGAGCAGATCCCGCTAGAGGGAGCACACACCAGTATGTCAGTGTGCTTGGTTTACAATCCTTGATTCTGGTAGATATCCACTGTTCTTTTATATGCACTGATTGTGACTATTAATCTCTGCAGCATGCGGAGGAGACACAACCAAAACATTGTGCAGTGATACAAGTGGGTTATGTATCCAGGACCAGACGGCATGCGCACCTCATAACATATGTACTTGGTGCTCTGCATTGGGACAAGGCAAGGAGACCTTCCTCAAACAGAGTTGTCTTGCTTTGCCCAAATGCGTTTTAGGTTAATAGGTTGAGCTTGGCCTGTGTTCGGAAGGTTCATGTCTTCTATCCATCTCTCCCCGTTCATGTATGACATGGTGCATGTAGTAAGGAGGTAGATCTGTGATCTGTCTATTATCAGCGTTCACCTCTGTAGACCATTAATGTACCATCGATACAATTAGCTTCATGGTTTTACCATCCAGGATAACAGGGCTACACATCAGTTGTAGCTCTCGAGAGGCTGTTATCATGTTAAGTACTTGGTAATACAGCGTCCATTATACTAATGAAGCCGGAGATGTTCTTGTCAATGAGGCAGTTACACTGTTGGCTTCCTGAATGTCCTGTTGATGTATGCTGACTATGTAGCGCTCTCACGGGGATCTGCCTTCTATTAATAATTTTTTATTTCAGTGATGCCTTTAAGGGTTTTTCCCATAAGAAAATATATTTATATTGTAATATCCACAAGCCCATGATTGTACCATTGATGATGGACTATAAATGTGGACAACATGGATCTGTCCTATGGTTGCACGCACAGTATTGTGTACAAAGATGTGATCTCTGGGTGCTTGGTGTTTACAGATACATGTCAAAAGGAAGGTGATAAAACATGGCCTACACGCGCACAGCTATAGAGGGGGCGAAGCGGTGGCCGCCTTTGTATCAGATGGATTTCCTATCTTCATTGTTTAACCATCCCCAGGAAGTCTCGGCAATTAGCAGTGAAGAAGCAGAAAGTTTTATCTACAGGCGAATGTCTACACAGCGACTAAATGTAGCGTCTTAGCACGAGACTCCAAGTTATTGCGGATAAGCTAATGTTATTGCAAAGTCGCGTAGATGTCTAGGAGCTGTACGTACCAGGTGTGACGCTGGGCGATTCACACTCGCAGGATTTCTCCAGTCATTGAACCCACTTGGGTTATCTCATGACTTGTGTGACATACTAAAGAGTTATTCCCGTCTTATAAATTAGTCGCCATTGTTAGGATTGGTAGAACTGAGAATGAATGTTTTTCCTTTGCTACCCTCACGCAGTAAGTTATAGAGCAGGAGGAGCTGAGCAGATTGTAAATAGTGTCCTATCTGCAGGAGGTATATTATATAGCAGGAGGAGCTAAGCATATAGGACGCGATGCACAATTTGCAGGCAGCATACTATAGAGCAGGAGGAGCTGAGCAGATTATATATGGTGTTCCATCTGAGGGCAGTGTGTTCTAGAGAAGGAGGAACTGAATAGATTTTATATAATGTCATATCTTCAGAGCAGTTGGAACTGAGCAAATTTTACATGGTACAGACGGCATGGTATAAAGCAGGAGCAGCTAAACAGGTTAAATGTAGTGTCCTATCTGCAGCCAGCCAGTATATAGTATGCTATATGTAGGCAGTGTGTTATAGAGCATAAGGACATGAACAGATTGTACAGGGAAAGCAGTCACCCACTTGACTCCGAGACCTGAACAAGCAGATTTATAATGAAAAGACAAGTTCTCCAAGACTTCTGAGGTTCCATAATAATATATGTATCCAAAAGTTGTGTGGCTTTGCTATTGTCACATGTAGAAATACCTCAGGCTAAATCTTTGGTGCAGGTTTGGTCCTCATGCCTTCTTGTGTTGCAGAGGCCTCCTCTTTGTATAAAAGAAGGTCTCTTCTTACAGGCCTAGGGTAAGATCTGATCCTGGAAAGTAATCTGAAAAATGATCTTTTATTGCCTATGGGAGTCTTTGAGAAGAATATTTGAGAGATCAGGTGATCAGTTCCTTGTAATGTTAGATGCTTATCTCATCGCTGCGCTTTCTGTGAAGATGGAAGCTGCCAAATGTATAGATTATACTGCATCAATTCTCCTTGTGAATCTATACATCTTCAGGCTGATGTCCTAACCAGCATTGCTGTATATAGAATGTGCACTTTTGTCTTTGCAGCTGTCTGTATTGTCAGGCTTCATAAATTGGTCCCTGACGAGGTGCTGCCATAGTCACAGCTGTATTGGGAAAAGTTTGCAGGGCGAATCACAAGAAAAACTGGACAAATTTATTTGGCAAATAAAGCATGATAAAGTTAATTGTAGATCTAGGCTCTGTGACTTCTTATATTTGTTATCCTTCTTTTTAAAATCAACATTTATAATTATGCCAATAAGCCAGAAGGGCTCCGGGGGGCATTACCAGAGCCTCTTTCTACAGCTTCAAAGGCTTTTATAATGTGCCCTCCATAATCTCTCACAGTGGGAGGGGGAAGTATTACTGCACAGTGTAACAGTCTGTGAAGCTGCAGCACAGAAGGGCTCTGGTTCATACGCATAACTAAAAAAAAAATAGATTTTAAAAGGAAGGAGGCTATGGATAACAAATATGAGGTAATTACCACAGTCATGGAGCCTGGATCTATGAGTATGTGTCCCTGGTTTATCCTGATTTCTTTTTAAATGACCCTGTTAAGCTGCCATTTGATCTGCATGTAGCAGAATTGCAAAGGATTTTTTTTTTCAATTAAGACTGATGAAGTCTGAACTTGGAAATCCACTGGGTGGTCCTACTTGGTAATTGACAGCTAACGAATGTAATCCTGTACTACTGTGTCAGAGTTGTTAATATCCCTGAATGTGCTAAGGTTGTTGCAGATGGATCTTAAAATCATATTCCCTCAAATCTGTCATCTTCAACTAAGATATACGAAGTAACCAAGTGGGTGGAGAGAAAAAAAAAAGTGTGAATGCAGGAACAGACTACAATTAAAGGGCATCTACCACCAGGATGAAAGACTTTATGCAAATCAGCCTGAGGGGCTCCAGGCTCCATTAACATATATGGAGCCTGGAGCCCCTCAGGCTCGTTTGCATACAGTCCTTCATCCTGTTTGTAGATGCCCTTTAAGGTTTATTTGTAGTCTGCTACCATGGAGGCGCACAAGTCTGCATAGTAGCTGGTTTCACAAAACTACAAGACATTTGTAATCACAATTTTTATATTAATTGCTTGCTGTTTATCATATGTCGATGCAGTAGAAGAATACAATGTGGCAGCAGAGAACCCCTTATAAAGTATCGGCCACCTATTTCAGCAAATACTTGCATTCTCCATAAAATAACACGTGGTGATCTGAGTCGCTTATGGGATATGGATGGCCAATTGTAAGGATATTGGAATCTCAGACAACCCCTTTAAGATTTATAGTTTACTGGAATAAGATGGGGCCTCATTTACGGACAGGTCGCATCTTGTACTACATGTGGAATAGATACAGCACTTAAACCTGAGACTTATGTGAAGGGCTTCATGGAGTGCCAGCTGTCACTTACTGTCTATGTAACTTATCCATGTCCAAAGAAAAGGATAAAACCAGGTGATGTCAATAAAACTGGCCCAGCGATAGCATCTGCTTCCACGCTAGTCAGGGGATTTCTCAATGATGGAAACTTTTTATTTTAATTTTTTTTTTTTTTTACCGCTGCTGCACACATGAGATCCACCGTTGACTGAATGCTTTAAGTCCATATCTCATGTAAATGAATGGGGTCTGTGAAATCCCTCTTCACTCACCACTAGAGATCCGCCATGTGGATTTCTGCTTGAACTATTGAAAAAAAATCAAGCCCCATTGAGTGACAATTGATCCAGTTTGACATCCATGGTTAAGCAGAAAATAATCCTCCTTCATACTGGGAATTCGGGCTGTATGTACTGCAGTGAACTATGGCCCCTCACCACATCTATGATGCTAATAGACTGTCCTTACCTATGGGACTACTTTCCTGTACTCGGTCATCATGCTTTTAGTACTGGACTGAGAGGAGGCATGGATTCTCATCATCAGAGATGGCTATGATAGCACAGTGTGGGAAATACGGCCGTCCTATGGTCCATAATTTAAAGGACATCTACCACCAGCACGAAAGACTATGCAAATGAGCCTGAGGGACCCCAGTCTCCATTAATACCTATGGAGCCTAGAGCCCCTCAGACTCATTTGCATACAATCTTTCATCCTGGTGGTAGATGCCCTTTAAGGAGTGTACATTGCTGGGAAGGGCAGTGTATACAGGAAACTTAGTTTATCATTGGTGGGTTTAAGGGCTCTTAGTTCTATGTGATATAATCCTTATTGCAGAGCCCCGGTGCCCTGCTGCAGGCTGCGTGTTGGTTTCTGGAGCTACCAATGTCGAGATTTCTTTAGGAAATGGTTCATTTGCATTGCAGTCCTTCCGAATATTTAGGATTTTCCTGCTGTCAGGGAGATGGTTTCCTCTTATTCTTTAACTTGTCCGGAATAGTGATTCCCCATGGCTGTGAACCACAGCAGTATAGACTATATATATTTACTATGTATTTTCAGCCATCACCATTAATTTTATTGCTAATAGGAAATGCTCTTTGAAGGCAGTCTCTGATGTGAGGATGATAGGGGGAGTAGTGTAAAGGATTCCTGGAGTGATGATCATACAGTTTGTATAATCCATATTTTAATGCTCCAGTTACTTTAGCCATAAGTGTCCAGGGGTTGGTCCCTTCTAGCTTTGCTCTGAGTAACTGCTGTAGGAAAAGCAGTCACGCAGCACGGACAGGAGGGGCATTGCTCAGAAAGGACCTACCTCTTGGACATTTAAAGGGCTTGGTGATTTGATGCTCGAGTATCTTGGTGTAGCTGCATGCGTGACCTTCACTCCCATCATGTTTTCACCTCTCTTCCAGTTCCCTATATTGCATCGTCAGCACGTTTTGAAGGATCACAATCGCTGACGGACGGCTTTTAAGAAAATATTATGGTCTTCTCGATTTCTTGACATCCTGTTGTGAATGCACTTTTGATGGTATAATCTGGTAGCGTCTCTCGGCGGCTGTTTTATCACAAAAGTGACTTTCATCTGCGGGTGTCATCAACCTGCTGTTCTCCAGCTGTTGTAAAACCTCACCTCCCAGCTTGTCATCCAGTACATGCTGGGAGTTGTAGTCTCTCAACAGCAGGAAAGCCTCGGGTTGGGCAGAAGAGCTTCTCGCCTCTTCTCCATTGTGATTCTGTACCCCACACTATATCTCACTGGTCTTTTAAGACAGATTGATTATTCTCTGAGAGGGAGGCGACGACTAATCTTCCTCTTGCCAGGGGCTCGCAACATCAAACAGACAGTTCACTGTAGAGCAAAAGAGTAAATGCGAGAGCGTTATCTATTATTTTTACTAATTACAAGGCAGTTCAGAACCTTTTGAAGCTTTTAGCTTTGTATGTGGCTTAAGCAGGTAGTTACAGTACAGAAAATGTCTCTCTGTGTGGGATAGAGAGAAGTAATTGGCCTTTGGAGAAATCTGGCTGTAAAGAGTTCTCTTCGTGATGTGTTCCACCTATATATCTACAGCCTTCTGTATGAATTACATAACTTTATTTTACATAATTTATCTTTAAATACTTTGTACATGTTAATTTGGGTCCAGATTCTGGAATCCCCACTAACCATCTATTATTGTTGCCGATCTAGAGGCATTTGGTAAAGTCATTACTGTATGAGCCGTGGGCATTCCATCTGCGGAACCCCCAATGGACCTGAGAATAAGGGGTACAGCCCTATCAATCAATCTGTGCAGAGGACTACAGCTGCCAGATTGCATTTTTAAAACATAATTCAACAGCTGTGGAGAGATTTGCCTAATTGCATCGCATTATGTTAAGATTGTGTTTTGTAAACACAATAATTTTTTTTTTTTCATATTTAAATTTTTAAATAACAAGATAAAACAGTGCGAAAAGGGAGGGGGGGGGGGGGCAAGGGGTAAGCACTTTAAGTCAAATAATCCGGCGCCAACATGCACCCATTTGTGGAAGGGGAGGAGGGGTTACATTTGGATAATGTGATGTGACCATTTCTAATACAAGGTATCAATGCTACAACAACGGAACTTCAATGTACTGTTATCTACTGAAACAGATTCACTGTAACTTAGACGCATTCTATAAAATTTCTTAATAATGAAGAAAGAGAAAAGAAAAAAAAGGGATAGTGGCGAGGAATAGGAAGGGAAAGAGAGGAAGAAGGAGGGGCGAGAAGGGGAATCGAAAGAAAGAGCGTTGTGCCTCCCCATACCTAGAGCTAAGGTCTCGGTAGATTCACAATCCCGTGGCGTCAAATCCAAGTAGCGAGGAGATGCCACAAAGGAAACCCAGTGGAACCATGTTTTCTGAGAGCGGGCGGCCCTCTTTGGATCAGTATTCAGGAGACTCCCCATCCTTTGCAACTCGTTGACACGGCCCAGCCACTGATGCATGGAGGGAGGAGCGCCAGCAGTCCCGGATACAGGCCTTAGCTGCATTCAGGAGGTGACATACCAGGGACTTCCTGTATGTGGCAAGGGAAATCTCGTGGTGGTGTAACAGAACCCAGGCGGGATCATCCCGCAGCTCTCTGCCCCTCATCTCGCAAATCACCCCCAGCACAGCCGTCCAAAATGGAACAAGTGAGGGATAACTCCAAAAAATGTGAAGGAGTGTGCCCTCCTCTTTACCGCAGCGCCAACAGGTTGGGGGGACATCTGGGAACATCTTGTGAAGTACATGGGGCACCCTATACCACCTGGTTTGTAAACACAATATTAACTCAATGTAAACACAATGCAATTAGCCAAATCTCTCCACAGCTGTTGAATTAGGTTTTAAAAATGCAATGTAAACGCAAGGTATGACGGCACCATCAACTGCTGAGGGTGCAGTCACATGTGGCCCACCTCTGGGCGCTTGCATTACGCTTCTAAACACAACACAAGTGCCACATGTGACCGCACCCTAAATCATTGCTGTAAGGATTTCATTCCTTGGGTCTGTTGTGGGAGTTGTTTAGTCAGCACCCCATGTTTCTAATGTGATGGTATATAACATGAGATGGTTTATCCCTTTAAGGCTAACTGCACACATAACACGCACACTTTTTTATGCACATTTTCTATGTGTATTTGTGTTCTGTGTTTTTCTTGATGCTTAACCTGTGGTTTTTCACATTTGTTCTGGAACAAAATTGCCATTCAATCTGCATCAATACAAGGATTGTTTGTGGATTTTTTTACATTCTTTTTCTGCATCACAGAACTGTCACAAAATTCACACACGGTAAAAAAAAACACATCCTCAGCATTACTTTTTCAGAATCATTTTAATTTTTTTACAGTATTGTTGTTATATTCGGTGGAATTTCTATGCTACGTATCTGAAGCCTGTAGCCAACGACTTTGGTCCAGTGTGCTTGTAGGATTTCTCGGACCGGACCTTGAATCACTGAACTGGATGCTGAGCTCAACACAAAGGATTCTAGGTTTGGTCTGGTAAATCCTGCAACCGCAAACTCTCTTGTGGACATCCAGGAAATCTACCATCAAAATCCATCACAATAAGCCAGGGGCACTAAGGGCGCATTCACCGGGCGGGCATGCTGCTGTGCGCTGGAGAGGAGGAGGAGATGACCCCATCATAGAAAACAGCGGCACGCCCGGGAAAAGATGGCGCATGCTCTTTCTTTTCCCTGTATACGACGCGAATCGGTGTCACACTTGGTCGGTGCCGCCATTGCCCTCTATGGGGACGTATATGCAGCCGCATATACATCCCCGTCGACGGGTGTGTAAATTTACCCTTAGTCATAGATCCAGGCACTATGACTGTGGAAATCTTCTTATTTGTCTTGCCTTGTACATGCTTAAATTAGCTTTAAAAATTATGCTCATGAGCCTAATGGGCTCTGGGTGGTAGATTGGATGGCCAGAGCCATTCCGTGTTGCAGCTTCATAGTCTGTTACAATGTGCAATGTGCACTTTCCACTCCCATTGCGTGCTGAAACTTTCTCTGCTGAAGTAAGATTACATCAGGCAAAGGCAGGGGAAAGTGCTGAGGGAGCAGGGGGAGAGGGCGAGACAGGAGCCCTTCTGGCTCAGCAACAAAATTTTTAAAGTTGATTTTAGAAGGATCAAAGTCATGGATAACACAACTAAGAAGATTACCACAGTCACAGTGTCTGGATCACTGCATAAGTGGAAGTCCTGGAGAAGTGGGATTCCTGCATTGATTAATGTATCTTTTGTCACCCAGTTTTCCCTGAATCCTGCCTGGGTCATATACTGATGATGCCGGGATCCGCTAGAGTTATACGTTGCTGTGCGCTCATGGTTCCTGCATCAGCTTCTATAGTAATAGACCAGTTTGTGTGGGGGAAACTTTCTCCTGATAGTGTAAATGTCGCTACTTTGTTACTTTTCTGAAAGTATGTATACAGTGTGGTGGTAACTGTATAATAATTTGTCCCCCGTAAGGTCGCATTGACATTGTGTGATATACCTGGAAGAGTTATTGTTATATGACGAGCTATAGATGCAGTGATGCTTTCTATGTTATAGCTGTATATTCAGCGCAGCCTGGGCGCGGAGAAGGTTACAAGGTCATTGTTTTTCACTTGCTCACCTGCTCCGCGGATGCTCGCTATCTGTCATCGCCATGGTTACTACTAAGCTGTTTTTGGCCGCCCTCCAGTGTCTGGGTGCGTGTGCGGCTCACACATTCCTGGCGCTGCTGGGGCTCGAGTCATTGTGTGCGTCTCACAACGCAATAAGTGCTGGGAGAAAGCCGGCACACCCCTCCTGTACATACATCACATTACTGCACATTTCTAGGGCATTGTTCATATAAGAATCAAGTGCGTGAGTCTAAAAAAAGAAATCTGGGAATGCCAGAACTATTTATACTGAGAGTGTGCATGGTATAGGGGGGCTGTAAGTGCTAATGGCAGTCAGGGGGTTAAGTTTCTAAGGGGTTATATAAAGCTGTTCTCATGCTGTGGGGGTAATGGCCATTTCATTGATGGGGGGGGGGGGGTACAGACTTTGTACTGCACGTTCCTCGTGCTGATGACCTTTGTGATCTATTTGAACATTTGCTCTTTGGTTTGCAGATGGAGTACATGTTATAGGGTAAGTCAGCAGTAGCCAATCAGTTGGGGTTCCCATCGATTCCAGCAGCAAGTGAATTGGAGTTGGAGAGTGACCACTACACACAGAATGGAGCTGTACTTTCTTGGTATGGCAGAATCAGGGTCCCAGTTCCCGAATGTCTGACCCCATGTCTGTGTTCACACGCGGCGTTTACATTGTGTTTTAAAACGCAATACAACACCCGCGGAGAGGAGATTTGCCTAATAACATTGCTGTTTAACATTTGCATTTACACTTATGATTTGTTAACAAAATATCAACACTACGTTAACGCATAGTAAATGCAAATGTTAACCACAATGTAATTAGGCAAATCTTCTCTCCTCAGGTGATGTATTTCAAAATGTAATGTAAACGCCATGTGTGAACACAGACTAAGGCTATATTCACACTAACGTGTGTCCACCCCCACCCCTCTTCATAGAGATACAAGGGTCACGGCGCCGTATTCTGGGGAAAGATAGGTCATGACCTATCTTTCTCCCGGCTACGGAACAGTACAGTGCCGCGCGCCCATTGCCGTCTATGGGGGACGTATATATGCCGTATATGCTTCCCCCATACGGCAGTGTGAATGTAGCCTAACTAAGCTAATGGATGGGTCATCAACATCACAATTCTGGAAAACCCCCTTCAAACTATCATAGTGATGTTAAAGGAAACCTGTCAGGGTGATTTGGAACATTTAACCAAATCCTTCGGCCACTGACCATGATGGAAAAAGGCGATATGGGATAGTAGTCCACAAGTGCATAAGGACCTGCAGTTAATGTAGTGTTCCATGTTCCATCAAAATCCAGCGTAATAAACCAAGAACACTAGGGCCCCATTCACATGGGCCACGTGGGGACGTATATCAGGTTGCAAGTTTGCAACCGGATATACGTCCCCATAGATGCCGTACGCTTCCACACACATGTGGCACCATACTGTACATGGGGAATAGATAGATCATGCTGTATCTTTTCCCATGTTTGCATCCTCGCTGCAATATTTCCTATAGAGATGGGAGGAGTAAGCAGCGCTCATCTCTTCTCCTATCCAGCACGCCGTTGTGCACTCGCCCAGGCCAGCACATGTTAATGAGAATGCAGCCTTACTTGTCGATCCAGGCACCGTGACTTCTTATATCTGTTATCCATGGCCTCCTTCCTTCTAAAATCAACTTTTAAAATTATACTAATGAGTCTGAGGGATTCCCTTGGCCTCTCTGTTATGGCTTTACAGGCTGTTACACTGTCTCATCCTCCCACTGCTCCCTCAGAATATTTGATTTGAAATTATTTCATGAAATTTGCATCATGTTGTAGATTTGATGTGGATATTTACCCTCCAATAGACAACAATGCAAAATAAACAAAAAAAAAAATCTGCGGGGATGCATAAGAAAAGTGACATGATCATTTAGCAACAATTTCCTGGCATGAAGAACATGCACACTCTGCATTATAGTAAATAAAACAGTCTTTTGTATGCAGAGAATAGCTCTGAGCGGTCTCCATCAGTTACATAGAACTTAATGTCTGTGCACGCACATTCAGGCTACACCCATGTAGAGGTACAAGAAATATTGGGGTTCACAGAGGCTGGCAGGACACCATTCCACATGCTTGGAAAGGAAATTGCAGGGGAGGGGGTGAATTCATTAGGCCATTATATGGAAGCGACAGATTTGAAGTTCATTAATGCTGCCGTATTTGATCACTGAAGCTGCATAATGAGTGTGAATCAAGCGCTCTATTAAAGCTGCTTCCAAGTATTATGTAACTATGAAATGCCTATAAAAAGAGGCAGTACGGGATGTACTATGAGGCTGGTGGTTCTGCCATGGCAGATCGTCGTGGGCGCCTGGGGGTGATGAGATGACGTGCAGCGCAGGATGACTGCTACGTGTATCACACTTTATACTATGTGGATGCTCCTGCTGAGGGGTATACACTGTAGTGAGGCTGTGCACAGAGTCTCCAGTGCATCTTATTCATCTTCACTCTGCCCTGTACTTACTGCTTGCAAGACAGGTGAGGGCTGGATAGGTTCCTGTTTAGGAGACAGTTTGTCGGTGATTGGTCTCTGAGCAAACGCTGCGTCTCTCTCTGTACAACCAGAGGTATATTAGGGTAGGGCACATCTGAAATGTAAGATACATGTCCATGAAAATTTTGCTAATAAGCCGGAAGGGCTCTAGGGGCCTCACCAAAGCCACTTGTGCTGTAGATTTGCAGGCTGTTACACTGTACACAGGACCGAACTCCCGACCCCCCCCCCCCCCCCCCAAATCTTGTGCTAAAACTTCTGATGCTGCTGTGAGATTACACCAGGCTGAGGGAGGGGTGAATTGCTAAATGTGAGAAAGTGTAACCGCCTGTGTAGCTACAGGCTACAGCACGGAGGGGCACTGGTAACGCTACGACTTCTGGATCATTTGCATAATTATAAAAGTTGATTTGGGAAAGGAGGCCATTGATGACACAAATAAGAAGATACCACAGTCACTGGGGCAGATTTACTTACCCGGTCCATTCGCGATCCAGCGGCGCATGCTGTGCGGTGGATTCGGGTCTTCCGGCAATTCACTAAGGCAGTTCCTCCGACGTCCACCAGGTGTCGCTGCTGTGCTGAAGTCCCCCGAGGCCCGCCGGAGTTCACAATCCCATACTTGGTGAAGGTAAGCACGTGTCCCCCGATTTCCGTCGCGTGCATGCCGGCGCCGATGCGCCACAATCCGATTGTGTGCGCCAAAAGCGTGGGGCAATACAGGGAAAATCGGCGCAAATCGGAAATATTTGGGTAACACGTCGGGAAAACGCAAATCGGGCCCTTAGTAAATGACCCCCTATGTGTCTGGATCTGTGAGTAAGTGTCCCTGGTTCATCATGATGGATTTTGATTGGTACATTTTCTCTAACGGTAAATGCAAACCAATTTCTGGCTACTTATTGCAGATATTTTGATGTAGTAGTAATAATAAGAATAATAATCTTTAAATAGCAAATAAAATACTATAAAACAGAGTGCAAACAGTCATATGGAGCAATAGGAGGGCCCTGATCACAAGAGCTGACAGTCTGATATGTTATTTTTCAGATATTCCTTGTGTCCTAGTAGATGCCCCTACTCCACTTTCTTTTTTCCTGTTCACGGTGACTGTGTGTGATATTCATCATTCTCACACACTATAATGCTACTATTCTA
Organism: Engystomops pustulosus; assembly: GCF_040894005.1. Lineage (NCBI taxonomy): Eukaryota > Metazoa > Chordata > Amphibia > Anura > Leptodactylidae > Engystomops > Engystomops pustulosus. Next base: position 76,252,093 of record NC_092420.1, read on the forward strand.
CACTTGGGATTTGCTACACCGCCACTTACCCACGGGCAGCGGTGGCGAACCTATGGCACGGGTGCCAGAGGTGGCACTTGGAGCCCTCTTTTTGGGCACCCAAGCCATCACTATAGCACTCGACATAGAACTCACAGAATCATCCTGCACTCCCAGGCGACTCAAGAAATGCTGCTCTCAGTGCTATTTTGACGCAACACATTCTTGATTGCTTGGGACTGCAGGAAGAGGTAGAACATATGCAAAGGGGAGGATTATCTTTAGAGCTCCTCTAGGCTTCTTCCTGTACAGGGGGACCATAGGGAGATGCTACAACATTTGTCCAAATTTGCTCTTCTTCAACTGTTTTGTCGTCCTCTAGAGGCCGATATGTTGTGGTAGAACAGGTGGCAATAAATAACTACTTAAATTGCCGTACTGGCACTTTGCAATAAATAAGCGGGTCTTGGTTGTAGTTTGGGCACCCAGTCTCTAAAAGGTTCGCCATCACTGCCCTAGGGGTGCCAGAAGTATAACTCACACTTATCACTAAATTTATCACTTACTCTATGGGTACATCATCTCTTTGTAACCCAACATGTGGCCAGAATACAAATCCTCACCCCCTCTTTCCTTGTTTTTGGAAATGTAGCACTTTTTTTTTTTTTTTAAATTTGTTAAAAGGAAGCACCAGGACCTTATAGACGTCTCCATACTACACAGATTCAAGTCTGCTTTCTTTTGTGTGTGGTGAATATTTTTGCATTGCTGGGGGGAAGGATCCCTTTAAATGCTGGTGGCGTATGGCCTGGCGCTGTGGCTTGTGCCAGCTGTTACATTCCCGTTGCATGGGTGTATCAGAGTGACAGCTGTGTTGGAGGAGCCATACACTAGTGAGGCATGGAGCCGACACACATGCAGCTTCCTCCATCCCTGTGCCAGGCCAGCTGCCCTCTCTCGGAAGTGTGGGCTGTTCCTGCCTTATTGGATAATGTACATACGAGATTGACTGAACGGTCTGGAAGTCACGTCTGTGGTCTCCAGGAACCTGCCCTTATAAAAGAAGGTCCCCCCTGGTTAATAGGGCTTTAACTTACAAGAAGAGGGAGGAATTTATATCTTTATTGGGGCTGGGATCCATAGCAATAAATAATAGGGATTGTAAAAGTGACAAGTCCTTCCACATTATGTAGTAATAATTGTATTGTGCCCGGCCCCAAGTACAGGGCAAGGATCAGACGTTCATCCCGTTCATTGCCTGCTTTTTGGTTGCGTTTTGGTCTAATCTCCCCTTCCTATAGAACTGGCATAAAGTTGTGTGACCTTTTTAAGTTTTTCATCCTGATTTAGTAAAAACTTGCTCCCTCTTCTATATCTTCTTTGCATTGTCCCTCTGTTATTCCTCCTGGTAGAATACAGATTACCTTGATAAGCACCGGGTGTGTGTCCCTGCATAGCATGCTATAGTCCAGTCACTGCAAATGGGAAGAGAAATCTCAATTTACGGTATTCAGAAATTTTCGGGAGGAATAACACAGGTGTGGAACAGCAAGGAGCAGTGTGAGCTCCAGGTCTGTTTTAGGCTCATTTCACACAACTGTTACGTACCTCCGTTAAAAAAGTAAAAAACGGAGGATTATTGTATCACTTAAAAATCCCATTGACATCAATGTAAATTTTTATGTAATCCGTTATGTACCGTCTTGGCAGGGATCCGTTATCCATGCGTTTTTTTTGGATGGCAAAAAAATTATGGAGGCTGCAGTACTTTTCCTACATTTGGGAAAAAAATTTATGGAAAACGGATCCATGCCCAAACTGACTGTAACGGATGACACATAATTTACATTGATGTCAATGGGATCTTTAACTGATTTGTTGAACCTCCATTCTTCACTTTAACGGAGGGAAGGAGTGTGAATACAGCCTTAGAATAATTATATTTACTACAATAGAAGTAGTACGGACACATAGTGTGTAAATGCAGATGTGTACTTTAAAATCATTTATTCGCTAATTGCTAAAATTTGGAATTTGTCTTGAGACCTGCATGAAGAGGTGGGAAGGTATTAGCCAGTGCTCTATGTGACCTGTGTATTTCCAGTCCTGTATACAGGTAGTCCCCAGGTTACATACAAGATAGGGTCCGGAGGTTTGTTCTTAAGTTGAATTTGTATGTAAGTCGAAGCAGTATATTTTATAAAGGTAGATCCAGACAAAAAAAATTTTGGCCCCTGTGACAATTAATGTTTGAACATTTTTTGCTGTAATGGGACCCAGGATTATCAATATAGCTTCATTACAGACACCTTACAGCTGATTATTGCAGTCTGGGACTATAGTAAAGTATTCAAAAAGCTTCACCAGAGGTCAGATGGGTCTGTCTGTAACTATGGGTTGTATGTAAGTCGGGTGTCCTTAAGTAGGGGACCGCCTGTATAGGATACATCAGAACCTCCTACATTGTGGGAGCCTTTAATTGAAGTATTGTCTATGAATCCTGCCCAGTTGTTTTCCCATCCCTCCCTCCTGACTGTAAGAAATGCTTAAGACATTTTTCCATCACATTTCCCATCCATACTCCCCATAAACAGAGCAACTGGTGCAGCAATCCCCTGCGTGTAACCGGACCCCATCCTCCTCCATCTGTCTCCACCCGTCCCCCCGCCCAGCTCTCTACATTCCTGCGCTGTGCCAGTGTCTTCATACTTGCAAAGTGGGTACAGACGGCATCTATGTCACGCTGCTAGCTGTCTCTTCAGCCTGTCGGTCATGATACTTGGCCCGGTCCCGGCCTCTCCTGGTGTCTTGGATGGAAAGGGGCACATGATCAGCACAGCGTTTTGGGATAAGGCCACCCGGCAGCGCAAGATCCCTAGATCCGGTAATCTTATGTCTTACACCTTTTCTTTTCTTTTCTTTGATTCCACAAAACTATATTTCGCTGGTTTACTGTAGTTACAGGGTTAATACTATACTCGTCTCTCCTCTACTCCATGTCTCCCTAGTTCTGAATGTTTTATTTAGGATGAACGGTTCTTTATATTTTGTCCATGTCACACTTTGCTTTTGTTTTATTTATGTGCTTTATATATGAATATACATTTACTGCATACATGATGATACTTTGTAGTTTGTAGAAAACTATGACTAAAATTACAATGTTTTAGTTAGTTGTTTTTTTTTTTATTTGTTGTAATAGTTTTTATGTTGTAATAGTTTTTTTGTATGGTTTTCTTTGGAAGCCTCATCCCAACTACAAGCTAATGTTTGACAATTCTGTACAAATTAGAAAGGATTATAATATTTCTGTTGTATGATACTGTTAATACACACACACAATAGTATTTTTCATTTATGTGCATTATATATAGTTACAAGGTGGCGCAGACCCATCGAGTATGACCTAGAATCCAAACTACAATACTTTTGTACTTTTTAATACAGGCAGTCCCCAGGTTACATACAAGATAGGGTCTGTAGGTTTGTTCTTAAGTTGAATTTGTATGTAAGTCGGAACTGTATATTTTATCATTGTAACCCCGGCCAAATTTTTTTTGGTCTCTGTGACAATTGGATTTTAAAAATGTTGGGTTGTCATTAGAACCAGGATTAACAATAAATCTTCATTACAGACACCTGTGATAACTATTATAGCTGATTATTGTAGCCTAAGGCTAAAGTACAGTAAATTACCAACATCCAGAGGTCCGTTTGTAACTAGGGGTCGTATGTAAGTCAGGTGTTCTTAAGTAGGGGACTTGAAACCTGATGGAACCTGGTAGTTGGGGTATGTGTAGATCCATTTGAAAATAGATCTATTTAGGCTTGGGAACAAAAGTCATGACATGAGTGATAACACAGCCTTTATTTCTGTAACGTCTTAACTGGGAATATTGGATCTTGAGGAGACAAATTACCCTTGGCTTCTTTATCCTTCTAGTTCGTGTATGGCTTTATTTGATACACAGGCAGTCTCTTGTTACGTACAAGGTTCTGTAGGTTGAATTTGTATGTAAGTCTGAGGCGCCGGCGTGAGCTGTGGAGTTGCCGGCGGGAGCGCAGCGACGTTGCAGCCTTCATGTCCATAGATACAAAGATTTCCCTAGTGAAGCACAATGGCTGACAGTGTTCCTGACCTGTACGGTGATAAACCACTCGGTGACATTTACCATCTCAGGACACGGCTATAAATCTGTAATAGATATTGTGTCTCCGCCAGATCCCAGTATTTTTCTGTGTGACATTTAATAGTCTCTTATATATAGATACATCATGGTGACAATCGTCTGCATTGTTATGATGCGTTATTTATGGGGCAGACGGCTATTTTTAACTCGTTCCTAATTGGGATTGTTTTGGTCTTTCAGTCTTGGAGTAGAATTTCACTTATTCTGCATGTTTTAGTTGAGTTGATATAATATTTTTTCCTAAAATGAATCCTCTAATTTCCCCCTGTATGTGCTGAGTGTGCATGTGCTCTCAGGGGGTGGCGGATCTAGACTCTGCCTTTCAAAAATATTCTCAGCCCCGATAAATATAATTGCATATTTCCTTCCCAGAATCCCTAGCGGAGCACACATGGACATTTTATACACCTGTTAAGGTGGTCTTAAGGAGTTTTTAGTTTCTTCCCTGATTTTAGGGTCATCTGCCAGCAGACCTACCCCTCGCGACCAAAGTTTAGGTATGTTGAAATCCCATATACTCAACCCTTCTGTCCCCCGACATTCCCTATCTGGACACAGTCTGGACCCCTATAAGCCTTAGTCTTTAGCAATGTTAAGGTACTTTCTGCTTTTTGCGGAGCCTCCTAAAGGGACTGCAAATGTGGAGGAAAAGTTATAGTTCTCCAGTTGAAGTCCCTGGCTCCAGCAGAGACCACCATTGGTATGATGTATCCCACAGGTGGTGGGATCACAAATTGATAACATCAATACTGGTAAATGGTGGCTTTAGAACAATGAACATCACCTATTCATAGTGTGGATATATGTCAGACCCACGGGACCCCCAAAATCCCCCCCCCCCCCATAGAGCCGCAGTCTAACGCGTGTCCTGTAAGACCGATGGTAACGATCACGCACTGTATCCTGTATCTCCATCAGCCTCATAGGTGTAAAATGAAGCCACAAGGTGCAGTGAGGAGCAATGGGGGTAGAGGACCCCTTTTGTTTTAGTGTAGATAGATGTTCCCATACATCCTATATTAGGATCGGGGATTAGGTGCCTGCTGTGTGTACAATGCAGGGTTATATGGAGCGTTGCCCTCCTGTAACAGATCTGGTGCACCCCATTTATTGGGTTTGTTTTGACTATTTTGGTCGTCCAGAATCCTCATAAAAGAAGCTTGTATTCAAGGAATGGTCTGGCTCGGTGAAATGGTGTAGTTCTTGGTTATATTAGGAGATGACACCCGTCCCGTCTATAACGGGCACATGATGGGCTGACGTCATGTTGTCTAGTGGTCAGCGGAGGAGCCTGGAAACCTGCGCTTCAGTTCTGTCATGTATTTTTATCCCGGTGTCTGGCTCTTCTCACCAAACATTGCTGCCCTCTTTTAGCCTCCAGACTGCCGGACTTGGGTTATAGCGTTAGGGAATTCCCTAAATTACAGACCTATAAAGTCACTGGGGCTGGAGATTGCTTGGGGTCGTCTCACCTTATGATACCGTCTGCTGGCAGCTTTATTCATTACTCTGACCTCATGCCCTGCCGAAGATCATAGGAGAGTTATGGATTACAGTGACCTATGTTCAAAGGAGTCCCCCTGCCCTGCGCTGGTACAGATCAAACACTAGATGGTTAATGACCTCTTTTGGGATGAGAGAGCCTTTCATCTATACAAACTTTATGTAAGCAAAGTAGGTTTTTTGTTCTTTTTTTCATGCCCTCTGGTTAATGGAAGGATGAATGGTGGACGAGATGTAATGATATCCTGATCTCTTACCATACAGCGCCTCAGGAGCCTACTGGAGGTCTCCCTAAATGTTGGCGTCTTAGTCATTATATTCAGAGGATGACCACAATATATCATCATATACTTGGATAAACCTTTACCCTTACACAGGCTGGATCCACACCACTCTTCACGTCAGTAGTTTTGAAAAGGATGAAGGTATTGGGGGAGATTTATCATACGCCCACGTTCCTGCGCAGGTTTTTATACAAAACAACGGCAGGTCAGACCTGGTGTAGTTTTGCCCCAAACTACTCCGTGGCGCGGAGGTGGTGTAGACGCTATAAGAATTGCAAATTCCTGTGCAGAAAACTGGCGTAAAAGCAGTGATAAATCTCCCCTAAAGGAGACTCGTACCCATATTCCAAAAACAGAAAGAGGGGCAAACCTTTGAACCCTTTAACTTACAAAAAGTTTTTTTTATTCTTTCATGACAATTCGTCATTTTCAAAATTCTAAACCATCTCCTTTTCAGACAGACAGTTTTACCACCCAAATTAGTTACTAACTATCATTACCCATGTGTCTGCTTTATGTTTTTCGTGATTTTAAAATGTCTTTATATTTTATCACGTCGTCAAAAATTGAACTTTGGTTTTCTGTGTTTTCAAGGAGATTTCAGAATTGACTTTTTTTGGGGATCGTTTTTATTTTAAATGAGCTTTGGAATATGTAATCGTAGAAACCCCCAATATATCACTCCATTCTTACGTCTGCACCCCTCAAACTATCAGAAAAAGACTTTATAAAACGTGTTAACCCTTTAAAAGCTTCATAACCACTAAAACAAAATGGAGGTAACATTTAGAATGGTGACTATATCAGTGACTGATATATCCGTCTCTGAGCAGCAAGAGGTTAAAAGGGTTGTACCAAGTTTTCAAGTTATTCACTTGAGAGGGGGATAACATGCTGATTTTTGAGGCGCCCACTCCCATTCAGTGTCTACGGGGATTTTTGGATTGATCAGAGCGCTGTGCTCAGCAATTTTCAACAATCTCATACTGTTGAATAGAGCAGCAGGACGCATTAGTGAAAATGGGACCCCCGTTCTTTGGATTTCTGGGGGTCCCATGAGCATGGAGATAACTTTACAAGCTGCTATAATCCCTTTCCATGCTTGCAGGCTCTGTAGTCATCCTTAAAAATAGCTTCTATCTCTGTGTCTGTACTTTGTTACCCCGGTCTTATTTCTAGGAGAGCACTTCTTACACTGAGACTTGCATAACAATGTTATGCAGCAGCAATTATCTATGTGCATTATACATAATGTATGTAAACCCGGACAGCACTTGTGATAAATCTTCCCCATTGTCTCTGTGTTCTAGAGTAAAATCTAGATGTGTATTACAAGGGAGATTGTGCTAATATCATGCTGTGTGCCGTTCTCTATCTGCCTGTGAACGTTCCTCCGACCCATCTGGACCAGGGCTCCCCAAGACTAATCTATTTTTTCTTCATACTGGAAATTTGTTTTCTTTCATCCTTTTATTCTTGGATTTACATTTGATTTATCTGCTTTTAATGTAAAATTGCTGTTGCTTTTCTTTGTGGTGGTTTGACCACATTATGAATGCATAAACTAATGTATCTTATCTTGAGCTCTAATGGTCTTCTCTCTTCTTTCTAGAAGCTTTGCACCGTCCTTATGGCAGCGACTCGGAACCTCAAGCCCTCAATGACGCCATCCGCTGGAGCTCCAAAGAGAACTTGTTGGGAGCCACAGAAAGCGATCCCAACCTCTTCCTGGCTCTCTATGATTTTGTGGCTAGTGGAGACAACACCCTGAGCATCACCAAAGGTTTGATTCTTCTTCCTTCTTCCTTCACTTTTTTTGTGAGTTCAGTCTACTGTACCGATTTCCCAAGATGATTCGGGTCTTTGCCTTTTGACGTAGTTGAACAAAATCTATTTACACAGCCATGTGCTCGCCCGGACCAGAACCAGGGCAAGGACACAGTCTGTTGGAGAAGGGAGGGGGAGTGAGCGCTCCTCACCCTTTCCCTCTCCATTTAAAGCCAGGTGACCTTAAAGGGGTATTCTCATCTGGGCAGTCACTTTCAGTTTCATTAATCTGCCATATATAAACATTTCTTCAACTAGATGTTATTAAAAAAAAATGTTCCTGTGTGAAGATAATTTATCATAAATGTAGTCATATGATCCCTTAGAAACAAGACTGTGTCCTTGGTTACTGCCACGTCTGCTGGAGTGATTGCACAAAGAAACAAAAAGTTTCTGAATATTAAATGTCTGGGAGTAACTGCATGTCCTACAGCCGTCCTGTGGTAATGATCGCTGAATCCAGGAGGTCAGGCAGAGCTCATTAGCGCATGTCTGGCCACTGCTGCCAGAGTGTGACGTGGTCGTATCCGGGGAAGCCATCTCGTTTCTAAGGGACAACATTTATGATAAATTATCTTCACACAGGAACATTTTTTTTAATAACATCCAATTGAAGAAATGTTTGCATAAATGAATGCCCAGATGAGAATACCCCTTTAACTTGTCCCCGAGCGCACACTGACGAAAGACTTCAGCCGGTGCAGATGCCTAGTCTAGTTTTCTTCCTCTCTCGTACTAATCGTGGGAGCAGGACTGGGTCTCCGGCTCTGAGCAATAGACGGAGACTCTGAGAAGGGAGATGCGATTTATTACCGCTTCTTCTTTCTCCAATCCCTTACAGCATCTCGCTGAAGTAGCGCCATGCAGAGAGGAGCATAGTCAGCACTGCCGTCAGTATCACAGACCCGACAGACCCACACATGATCACTGGATCTGTAGGGGTTAATCATAGCTGCTGACCCAGTACAGCTCTGATCGAACATCTACCCCTGCAGGGGTTTATTTCCCCCTGTAACTGGGGCTCTTACAGATTACAGGTGAAAACCAAAATTGGAAAAAAAAAAAGTGAAAACTTTTATGACCTCATGGGGGACGCGCAAAGTTACAACACACACATATTACATGTAAATAAATATTTTAAAATTCCCCAATAAAACTTTAAAAGGTTTTTTGAAAACTGAAAAAAAATACATACTATACATCACGATAATATTTTTTTTTCTACAGTTTTTGTAACTTTAATCCCCAAAAAGCAAAAATTAACTATCCCTGTGTGTCACAAAATAAACGCAGCCACATTTTTTTTTTTATAGTATTGCACAAAAAATAGGAAGTTATGGCCCTTAAACCAATAAGTATAAAAATTTTGTTATAAATGCTCTGGTCAGAAAGGAGGTTAAATGTATGCTGGTCACATTGTGATTCGGTGTCATAGATATTATAGATAATAGTTGTTTTATGTCACTTTGCAGGAGAGAAGCTGCGTGTGTTGTGCTATAACCAGAATGGGGAATGGTGTGAGGTTCTGTCTAAGAACGGCCAGGGCTGGGTGCCCAGCAATTACATCACTCCTGTCAACAGCCTGGAGAAACACTCCTGGTACCATGGCCCTGTGTCTCGGAGCGCCGCAGAGTATCTCCTCAGCAGTCTTATTAATGGCAGCTTCTTGGTGCGAGAGAGCGAGAGCAGCCCGGGCCAACTCTCCATATCCCTGCGTTATGAGGGTCGAGTCTACCACTACCGCATAAACACGGCCTCCGATGGCAAGGTGAGAACCACATGCTAACACCAGAGTCATTGTATTTGGACGCATGTGGGTTATGTTACACGGAGGACTAATGAAATTGATCAGCTTTTTGCTTTCCAGGTTTACGTCACTGCCGAGAGCCGCTTCAACACACTGGCCGAACTGGTCCACCATCACTCCACCGTGGCCGATGGCCTTGTCACTATTTTACACTACCCTGCACCTAAGCGCAACAAGCCCACGGTCTACGGAGTGTCCCCCATCCACGATAAGTGGGAGATGGAACGCACAGATATCACCATGAAGCACAAGCTGGGAGGGGGACAATATGGAGAAGTTTACGTTGGGGTCTGGAAAAAATATAGTCTCACCGTAGCTGTAAAAACACTAAAGGTAAGAAAACCGAGTCCCCGTATGATTCCGGACTGAACCAGCATAAGACATAAGACGTTGTAGTTCTTATTTAGTTATGTAGAGTCAATCTGTAGGATCACCCGTTGGTTATGAAATTGTAGGTAATTCTGTATGTTCTCATCACATCTGATGTTTATCCCTTATAGGAAGACACTATGGAGGTGGAAGAGTTTCTGAAGGAGGCTGCTGTCATGAAAGAGATCAAACATCCCAACCTTGTGCAACTCTTGGGTCAGTACATATGAGAGATGTGTTTGAAGTGCGGTATTATATATGTATGAAATCTGCGCCCCCTAACCTTCCCTATCATGTCTCATCAGGTGTCTGCACACTGGAGCCCCCCTTTTATATCGTCACAGAATACATGTACTTTGGGAACTTGCTAGACTATCTCCGAGAATGTAACCGGGAGGAAGTGACTGCAGTTGTTCTGCTCTATATGGCCACACAGATCTCCTCCGCCATGGAGTATCTGGAGAGGAAAAACTTCATCCACCGGTGAGCTGCCTGCACTTTCTATTGGTATGACTGGTTACGTGGATAACATGCGTCCTCAGTGATATGTAATGGTACGTTTCTCCTTCGTAGGGATCTTGCTGCAAGGAACTGCTTGGTTGGTGAAAATCATGTAGTGAAAGTGGCAGATTTCGGTCTGTCTCGTCTTATGACTGGAGACACCTACACAGCTCATGCCGGGGCCAAGTTCCCTATAAAATGGACCGCTCCTGAAAGCCTTGCATACAACACTTTCTCCATAAAATCGGATGTTTGGGGTAAGCACTTGTGTCATAAAGAACTGTAATATGAGGTGTTTGGTTTTATTGTTGATTATTTAGAATCTGAGTTTTTTTTTCTGGCTCTAATCTCTGTGCCGGAAACAGATAATTAGTGGTGATCGCTTATTGATGACCTATCCTCTTAAAATGCCATTGAATACTGCTTTTGTCCTCTTAGACCAGACACCGATTCACCATTTGCAGCAATGAGCTAATAAGGGCATTGGCTTCATTTTGTTGACACTATCCCTTTAAATTAAAAAAAAAAAAGAAGAATATCTATGCAAACATGTATGGATTCCCATGGTGTGTTTCTGTCTTATCAATGACTGTTTTATCTGTTTTGTAGCATTTGGAGTTCTACTCTGGGAGATTGCCACCTATGGCATGTCCCCCTACCCTGGCATCGACCTATCCCAGGTGTATGACTTGCTAGAGAAAGGGTATCGCATGGAGCAGCCGGAAGGTTGTCCCCCCAAGGTCTATGAACTGATGAGAGCATGTGAGTTACATTGTGTTTTCATTTTTATTTAGTTTTAGCAACAGCCCCCCTCTTATCACAGAATCGGGGGTCAGGCAGAAGATGGACCATGTGTATTGCCATTCCATGTATTGTGGTATAAAATAGCCAGGTATTGCATTTAGATACTACTATCTCCGGCAGTCTTCTAGAAAACCCTGGGTGACCTGCTTCAAATTATAGAATAAAATGGCTAACTTTCCCTTTAGTTTTTTGTTTCTACTCAAAATTAATCTGCTGTTTGCTCCCGTAGGCTGGCAGTGGAATCCCGCCGACAGACCGTCTTTTGCTGAGACGCACCAAGCCTTCGAAACCATGTTTCATGATTCCAATATAAATGAGGGTAAGTCTCACAGTCCAGAAAAAATTCTATAGGGACTTTATAGGTAAAGAGCTTCCAAAGATAGACCATGGTAATCCATAAGTTCAGTTGTATCTTAGTTATGTACCATAAATTGGCTGGTGGATGTCCCGTTTAAGTCAAAAATTTAAGTCTGAGGTTATATACCCATAGGATAGGGGATACCAATTTGATCAGTTGGGGTCTACCACTGATTATGAGAATGGGGCTTCCACTAATTCATGTTGCGCTAGGTCAATAATGCTGTCTTGCCGCTCCATTCAGTACTGGAACCCATCTTTGTTATCAGTAGGGATGCAAGCATTTGGACTCTATCTTGTGGATATGGAATAACATTAAAAATTATTACAACCCCTCATAAACTTATTTAAAAATTTTGTTTTGAGGACCATATGTGTTCTGGTCTGACATGTTTCCCCACTTGCAGAAGTAGCAGAGGAACTTGGACGCACTGCTTCTTCCACATCTTATCAGAGTCGTCTTCCGATGCTTCCCTCGAAATCGCGGACCCTGAAGAAGAAAGCAGAGAATAAGGAGAACATTGAAGGCACCGGCGATTCATCCGATAACTCAACCTCAAGCACAACGCCAGGTACTATAGATATGCCTCGCGGTATCTATTCTATATATGTGGGAATCTGCCTTATTAACCTGAATCAATATTTTTTGGTTTTTTAATGGGTTTTTTTTTTGTACAGGAATTCTTCGCGGATCTCCTGTAGCAAGTGGCTCCCCAGCACTTCCACGTAAACAGAGGGACAAGTCTCCAAGCTTACTGGGAGACTCTAAAGAAACAACTTTTACGCGTGACCGAAAGGGAGGATTCTTCAGCTCTTTCATGAAGAAGAAGAGTGCCCCGCAACCTCCGAAACGCAGCAGCTCCTTCCGTGAAATGGAGAACCAGCCCCACAAAAGGCCTGAGCTGACCGGAGAACTCTCTGCTTTCCAGCAGCTCGATGGTCTCGACACTCCGGCTTCTCCAGCCTCTCATAAGTGTTATGGGGGCGCATCTCAACGTGGTTTCACAGAAGAAGCCATCGGGGGAGTTAGTGGGGGTTGGACTGGAATATCTGGCTTCTTCACGCCCCGACTCATAAAAAAGACATTTGGATTGCGGACTGGAAAACCAGGAAACACTGAGGACCAGTCCAAACCTTTCCCTAGGTCCAATTCCACATCTTCCATGACTCCTGTTGTGTCTGAGCAAGACAGGATGTCCATGACACTACCCAGAAACTGCCATCGGACTAAGATCCAGTTGGATCGTGCTGCCTCGGTGTCTTCACAGCCCGATGAGAACCAGCAGGAGCTTCCAAGAACTGCTTTAGATATAGCCCCGCCACAGCCTAGTAGAGACAGAGGAAAGCCCAAAATGCTTCCACGGACTGGAGGTGGTGAGCGCAATGGTGGTCTGCGCACAGGTGTAGATGAGAGGTCATCACCTAGCAAGCATGTAGGGGCGACCTCGTCGTCTTTTCCTGCTGCTACTCACAATCATAAAGTGCCGGTTCTCATTTCGCCCTCCCCAAGGAACGCGTCTACAGATACACAGCTGGTTGGCATGGATTCTTTAGGTCACACCTTCAAATTGCTTCAGGAACATGTGTCACCAGCTGGCTCTGAGAAAGAACGCTCTTCTCATCGACGGATGAAACCAAAATGCGCTCCCCCACCACCTCCTAATGTCCGATACCTGCCACCACCACCTGCAGAAGAGACGGCATCATCCACAGCTCCGCAGCCAGTCACCGAAAGGGCAGTCAAGCCTTCCCGGCCCTTGCTGCCACCACCCCCACCTGTTACACAAGTAGGAAAGCTTTCCAATGGGGCAGCAGGGGGCGGCAGGGGCGCGCTAAGGAAGCCGAAGCAACCTGCAGAGAAGGTCCCTGCAGAAAAAATAAGCAAAGAAGCTCTTTTGCAGTGCGCTGGGATGCTATCCAGTGCACTGACTGTTCCCCAACCCAACAGCCAACTGGTCGACACGGGACATCAGCTTTTGGACTATTGCACTGGATACGTTGACTCCATACCCCAGACACGAAACAAATTTGCCTTTCGCGAGGCAGTCAGCCGATTAGAAGTCAGTCTGCAGGAGCTGCAGGTGTCTTCCGCAGGTTCTGGGGCAGGAGGTGTGTCCTCTGCTTCCCAGGGTCCAAACCCTGTCCTCAATAACTTACTGTCCTGTGTACAGGAGATCAGCGATGTGGTGCAGAGGTAGCCATGGGGGTCTTGCATGTAATGCAATGGTTTCTATTGTACCACCATAGAATGACTGGCGCCAATCTGACAAGTGTGGGACAGATGGGTCATAACTTTGTCTTCGGGAGGGTTAACCTTTCTGTTGCTAAAGGTAAAATACTAAGCTGGATTAGACCGAAAAATGAAAATCCAGCAAAACATACAAAAAATATTTTAACACTATAAAAAGAGACATTTTACTTTCAGATTTTTTTTTTTTAAATCATGTTTGCTTTGCTTTTTTTTTTTTTTGTCCTTTTACATCTCAGGTTAAATCTAATTTCTCCTTTTTTTGGAGCTTTATTTTCACCATGGGTCCAACAATACAGTTCGGGAAGTAAAGATACCCTTTCGAGGTGTATGGGTTGTTAGAGGGTGTATGTGCACGCCATGGTATGTTTTAGCTTTGTACCTCCTTCTTTTTTTAAGGGCCAGGTTTCTGGGCTATATTAATAGCTTGTAGCCTGACTTTGAGGAGAGCGGCGATGGAAGTTTGTAGAAGCGCCCAAGACGATGCCTCTTACCTCATCCCACCTCTCCTGATGGAGGAGGCAGTCTTCTTCGGTGGTGACCGTTGCATCGGATACAGAGAGGGTCCTGACAGGTTCAAGTGTCTGCATGACCTATTTTATTTCACCTTCTAGTTCCTATATTTCCGGCAGGTGCCATTCCCTTGAATATTTATTTATGCACCCTCCACTGTATGTAAGAAATGGGAACACTAGTAATGTCGCCACCATGTAAGTATATGTCATGCAATCTGACTTTTTAGGGGAATTGTGCTATTTTTTTTTTCTAGTTGGATACGGCGCTGCCCTTTGCAGCATAGCATGTTTTCTATGCATCTCGTAACGTGACTGCTTCGGCCACCGTCGGCAATACACGTGTTACACCAACCTGATGGATGCCACTCGTTCATGGAGTTATTTCGATGTTCCTCCAGATTTTGTACAGAGAATGATCTATTGTAACCTCACTTTGGGTATGCCCTCTCTCTTTTTGTAAAGCGTAATATGTATATGGGAGTATTGTGATCACCGTCGATGCCGTCTGTGTACACATAAGTCAATGAATGCAATGGTCTGAACTGCTGTTCCTGGGCAGTACTGGAACACGGTCATAACTGGAGTCAGGACATAGACGGAGATCTAGAGGAGCGGAGCCTGCGCTCATACACTGCACGTACAGGCCACGGCCATGAACACTACAATCTGAATGTAACCACACGGTGGGGGATGGATGGAGATACTAGATTGGCTTTATTATAGAGTGTCATTCTCCCTGCGGATTCTAAGGTCAACGAAGGTGATTTGTCTTCTCCACAGATGTACAAAGAGGCGATGACGGTTAGATATATATATATCTGCAACATCTCCATTTCAGTATCCTAGGGGCAAAATCAGCAGAACTTTGTGACCTTTATCCATATAGTGGATCCCATGAATGTAGAGCGCAGACGTCAGCACAGGTAACCTGCAGAGGTGAGGCGTAGCATTATGTATAGGGATATAGTATGGCATCTCCTCTCCCCCACCAGGACATATTGAGCACAGTGAATGCACCTTTTATTCTGTTAGATCTGACCGGTGTCTGTGCCTCGGCACCTTTCCACCGCACGTCACATTTCGGCCACCTGAATGTAGTATTTTTTTTAATCTTTTGGTATTTGCTGCATGTACTAGTAGTGGTCCGCTCTTCATCCTTGTCATTTCTGCACACATCATGAATGTCTTCTGCCATACACAAGGGCCAGTGACCTCTGACCAGTCTATAAAGCTGCTGCGGGGAGGTGCCAGACACACACTTTGAGGGGCTTTCCAGGCATATTGATTACCTATCCATAGTCACTTTTATTAAAATTGGTTCAGTTGGGGTCCAATGCCCATGAGCTCAACGAGCAACTGCTCTGATGTATACGTTGTGGCCAATCCTTGTTACTGCAGCTCAGTTCCTATGAGCGTCAATGGTGCCTGAGCTGCACATAACTGAGGATTGGGTCCTTTATGAGTTGGATTCTGTATTTTTATGCTTTGAGTGGACTCGAACACTAAAGTCACTTCCCGAGAAGTGTAAAAAATCATAGGATTTACATCAGAGACGGAACAGATTTCAGTCAGACCGCTCTAGGGTGACAGCCCAGTGCCATCTGGGTTTTTAGTTACACACACAACTTGCACGCACTTCTCTGATCCGGGAGGATTGGGTTGGATCAATAAACCGTGAAGAACATCTGACGTGTGTATAGGACTATAGGCTATCAATGCATCCGGGCTGTGCCACGTAGAATAAGACAATACATACAAATTTAATTTATGTCACCCACCAATTTCATTGGACCAACCAACCAACTATATCATGACCCGCAACTCCTCCTCCGTGACATTTGCTACAAGGAAGGGGTTGGGCCTTTTGATTTATTCTTGGCTGTTCCTTCTGGTTCTTGGGGGCGATAAGCTAACGCCACAGATTTCTGACAGTAGCTTTTGTTTTTTCTCTATTAAAAAAATGTATCCCATCCTGGATTTGTATGCAGAAAGATAGGAAGAGATGTGGTCAGACTATATGGATCCAGTCGGCATAAATTGGCCTAGTAAACCACTATCTGTTTATTGTAACACAGCTCAACACCCTCTAGATCATGCTTCAAGGGACCTGCGTTGTGGCATCAGCCAGAAAATTTACTTTGAATTCAGATTCAGAATTGGCTGCATAAAGTCAAGTAGGTTGAGAATTTAACACAAGTCCAGCTCTCCCCCCACCTCAGAATGCCCCCTTCAATGTAATTGATCTCCCTGCATTCATGAATATCAGTAAGATGATATCCTGCGGTCTGGTTTTTGATGTCCTTTACAGCAATGGATGCTTTCTGAAGCTGGGAGAGCTTGACTTCCGTGATGAACTCTCCACTTCCATGAAACCAATTTACATCTCAGTTCAAAGTTGATTTTTCTGGATGATGTTACCACAGTGGGCCAAAGAAATAAGCGTAATGTGGAAGGTGTTAATCTGCTTTACAATATACTGGAAGTGGTTAATTTCTTCTGACAGGTTCTCTTTAAGGAGTTGCTATAAGTGTATGACCAGGAGAGGGCTGATGGAACATCATTGTGGTGTTTCACGGACGGACAACCGTGAAGATGATGCGACTTGTACATCACAGTGATATGAGTTTTTGCGTGGAGGAAGGGTCTCCTTTCATTATATATCACTGTGATGCTTGGAGTCCCATCCCCAACACTGTGGTCAGTCCATGAAACCCAGCCACCACATGGTCCCTGATTTAATGCTACGGATCTAAGATCTTCTTCCTACATCATCTCTATATCTAAGCCGCTCATAAAATACTTACCTGCAGCTTCTGTGTCTTCCTACCCATAAGAGTTGTGATGCTTTCTGTATTAAAGAAACACTCCAGTCCAGGCTAATCCATTGGTTAATCCATGGCGCAGGGCCAGGGGGGGAGGAGCAGGACTCATTGTCATTGTATTACTAGAACCTAGAGTCCAGCTCCTCCCCTCAGGTCCTGCACAAGGTATAATTCAATGAGTCAGCTCGGGATCACTACTAGTATAAAGTTTTGCAGGAGAACATGTTCTAGAGAGTTCCTGGGGGTGGCCGGTGCTGCACACCTCTTCCTTTGCTCCCTACAATTCACCAGTGTTTTTTTTTTGTTTTGTTTTTTTATATAGTTCTTGTAATATATTTTGTTGGTGTTTATTTTTTTTTTTTTTTATATTTAATTCTCACTGGTTTATTTTCTGACTGTGAACAGCTAACAGTGTTACATGTGACGTGAATGTGATTTTTGAATGGATGACATGTTATATATCATTTTTTGTTATTTTTAAGGAAAAAAAACAACAAAAAAAGAGAAAAGGATGTTGCAATATTTTATCGCAAATAAACTTGAAGCCTCTGCTTGTTTGCCTCCTGTTTTTCTTTTTTTTACTTATTGGAAGGAGATAATTTATCACTGCCTGATTATAAGAAATGTAAAATCAAAATCCATCATGTTAAACCCGGGACACTTACTTATAGGTCCGGGCACCGTGACAGTGGTAATCATTTTATATTTGTTATATACACTCACCGGCCACTTTATTAGGTACACCATGCTAGTAACGGGTTGGACCCCCTTTTGCCTTCAGAACTGCCTCAATTCTTCGTGGCATAGATTCAACAAGGTGCTGGAAGCTCCTCAGAGATTTTGGTCCATATTGACATGATGGCATCACACAGTTGCCGCAGATTTGTCGGCTGCACATCCATGATGCGAATCTCCCGTTCCACCACATCCCAAAGATGCTCTATTGGATTGAGATCTGGTGACTGTGGAGGCCATTTGAGTACAGTGAACTCATTGTCATGTTCAAGAAACCAGTCTGAGATGATTCCAGCTTTATGACATGACGCATTATCCTGCTGAAAGTAGCCATCAGATGTTACAGGGTACATTGTGGTCATAAAGGGATGGACATGGTCAGCAACAATACTCAGGTAGGCTGTGGCGTTGCAACGATGCTCAATTGGTACCAAGGGGCCCAAAGAGTGCCAAGAAAATATTCCCCACACCATGACACCACCACCATCAGCCTGAACCGTTGATACAAGGCAGGATGGATCCATGCTTTCATGTTGTTGACGCCAAATTCTGACCCTACCATCCGAATGTCGCAGCAGAAATCGAGATTCATCAGACCAGGCAACGTTTTTCCAATCTTCTACTGTCCAATTTCGATGAGCTTGTGCAAATTGTAGCCTCAGTTTCCTGTTCTTAGCTGAAAGGAGTGGCACCCGGTGTGGTCTTCTGCTGCTGTAGCCCATCTGCCTCAAAGTTCGACGTACTGTGCGTTCAGAGATGCTCTTCTGCCTACCTTGGTTGTAACGGGTGGCGATTTGAGTCACTGTTGCCTTTCTATCAGCTCGAACCAGTCTGCCCATTCTCCTCTGACCTCTGGCATCAACAAGGCATTTCCGCCCACAGAACTGCCGCTCACTGGATGTTTTTTTACTTTTTGGACCATTCTCTGTAAACCCTAGAGATGGTTGTGCGTGAAAATCCCAGTAGATCAGCAGTTTCTGAAATACTCAGACCAGCCCTTCTGGCACCAACAACCATGCCACGTTCAAAGGCCTCAAATCACCTTTCTTCCCCATACTGATGCTCGGTTTGAACTGCAGGAGATTGTCTTGACCATGTCTACATGCCGAAATGCACTGAGTTGCCGCCATGTGATTGGCTGATTAGAAATTAAGTGTTAACGAGCAGTTGGACAGGTGTACCTAATAAAGTGGCCGGTGAGTGTATATATCCATGGCCTCCTTCCTTTTAAAATCAACTTTTAAAATAATGCTAATGAGCCTAAAGGCCTCCTGGGGGCGTTCCCAGAGCCTCTCTGTGCTGTAGAGTTACAGGCTGTTGCACTGTTGGCAATCCTCCCTCTGCCTGATGTTATTTCACACAGCGGGAGGGGGTGGTGCTCCTGCACAGTGTAACAGCTTGTGAAGCTACAGCATGGATGGGCTCTGGTAACGCCCCCAGAGCCCTTCTGGCTCATTAGCATAATTTTATAAGTTTATTTTAGAAGTAAGGAGGCTATGGACAACAAATTATAAGAAGATTACCACAGTTACGGTGCCTGGATCTATGAGCAAGTGTCCCTGGTTTATCATGATGGATTTTCATGGTAGATTTCCTTTAAGATAATTGCTGAATATGGGCAGATAATTGGTTTATACTGTCTAGTAAAGGAAGACTCTGCTAAACGTGTGAACCCGGTGGAGAAGGCCCTGCTTACATCTGCTACCGCCCTACTCACTTGTCTTTATTAAGCATACATGCGCTCCTCAGCCTGGTGTGTATGGTGTGTTGTCCTGCAGCACAGTTACGTGTTTGGGCTACGTTTACATGGTAATATTATGGTCTGTATTTTATACTTAACAGTGGAGTCTACAGTGGGTAGGTATCATGGAAAAATGCTTAGAAATACTGAGCAGATAAAGCGAATGTGAATGAGACAAGTGTCATAATGTGAAGATATTTTTAAAGGGGCTGGTCATGTTTGCATCATGTTTTTGTAATGTGTGTCTAAGGACGGGGAGCAGGATATTGAATATTTTAACCATATACATTTATTAATATTTCCGCTCTGCTTTTCTGATATGTAAAGTGAAGCCTCCTGTCTTTTACCTCATCAGCCAGAGATTCCTGTCCATAAAATGGCTGCAGATGGAGGGTCATGTGAGCAATTGCCCTGCCAGGACCTTATTGTTATATTCATGAATACTTTCATAAGGCGATTGTTCATGGACAGTTAGACTCCCCATTTGCAGCCATGTTAACTGTCCATGAACAATCGCCTTATGAAAGTATTCATGAATATAACAATAAGGTCCTGGCAGGGCAATTGCTCACATGACCCTCCATCTGCAGCCATTTTATGGACAGGAATCTCTGGCTGATGAGGTAAAAGACAGGAGGTTTCACTTTACATATCAAGAAAGTGGAGCAGAACTATTAATAGTGGTAGTTGGTAATACCTAATATTACTAATAATACTTTTGGTACCTAACCAAACTTACACACTCATTGCAAAAAAACATGAGGTATAGTGGCCAAGTCCCATCCTGTCTTCTATCCAAATCTATCGTTACTCTCTGCGACTGCCTGAGCAGGACCTGCTCTCCCCCTCCCTTGTATTAGGCAATCCCCTGGATAACACTGAATACACACAGTAGTGGGGACCCTGCCAGTGCTCTTCACCACCCACCCGCTACTGGAAGGACACCAAGCAGGGGGTACAAAGTATCGGGGGGTCACTATAGTGCAAGGTTTCATTATTACAAGCTTGTTTCGATTGGGGGACATCTAAAAACTAAATACAAATGTATAGGAACTGGAATCTGAATTTTAAGGTTTCAGAGGTTTTTTTTCCTCCAAAAAAAAGTTTTGTGTCTTAATGAAAATTACTTTATACTTTATTCTGATGTTTGGAAAATGGCTGAATCCAGCTCCATGTTATGCAGGATTATATGTTACGGGTTACTCCACACAATGTAGTTTAGTGGCGGTCTGTGTCTCCCGGGGCATGCTGGGAATGTCCGTAGTATGGGGGGCTGTGACTGCGGATCAGGATGGATGGATGGTGTAATTCTTGTGTATACATTCGGGTTCACTATGACCCAGAGAGCGTTACACGTCCATGTGTGCACTGCATGGACCTGTACTACAGACAGCAAATAGCTCTGAGGTCTTTGCTCTACACACGCTAGACACAGACACGCGTCTATCTTGCATCATCAGCAGTTAAAGAGATATCTCCATTTATAGGACGGCCTTGTCTACGAAGATGACTGGAGCGTGTGAACTCGCTGACAGACCCACGTGGAGGACTGAGCCTTCACCTGAATGAACTATGAGCAGACGCTACGTGAGGAATCTCATTGACTACAGGCAGGGATAGGAAAAAATGTATTTATTATTGGTAAAATGTGCAAAAAAATATATTCATATAAAAAAATAAATAACATTATAAAATAGTTTCAACAGGTTAATGCGGGTGCGTATTGTACATCCTAAAAGCCTCCACCAGCTAAGTCAGAGGCTAACACTGTCTGATCTGCAAAAGGTAGAGAGTAGGAATGAGTGGACCTGAATTTTGGGTTCGGCAGCTCCACCCAGTGTCGGACTGGCATGTGTTGGGCCTTCCAGAGGTGGTGATCTTGAGGGCCCACCCTTCAACCATAAAATACCATAACATGTAGGATGTATCATTAAAAAGATCTAATAATCTATAGTATCGGAATCATCCTATATGAAATAGATCGTAATATCCAATTATAGTGTTAGAACCTGGGGCCCTCCGGAGGATTCTCTGATGCTCTGGTGGGCCAGTCCGACACTGGCTCCTCCTAACCTGGATAGGATGCTTGAAATCAACCAAGCATAAGAGGCAACTCCAACTACCCCTCTCAACTGGAGATGATTGCCTGAACTTTGTTAGGCGTCTGCGTTTGGTAGTTCTGTAAAACATGTTGCCCGATTGGCTTCATAATAGCCAATCGGGCAGCATTGTGCCCAAGGCAACTAGTAAAGGCTGTGGTTGGCCACACTTGGCCAATTATAACTATTCCTAGGTGGCCCTGCAACCCAGCAAGCAACTTGTCCAGGAGCTGCCGAATGGAAGACGCTGAACCTAAAGGCCGGGTCCCTCATCTCTACTTAAGAGTGGTAGTTGGAGTTGACTCTTGTGTTTGGTCAGTTTCGGCTAAGTCCCTTGGTCTCTTTCCATCGAGTTAAAGCTTCATGAAGTTAATTCTTTGGGCAACTTGTTTACATCCTTGAGCTGAGAAGATCTTCTCCTCCTTTGGCACAAAAACGAGTTCCTGGATGACGGATTCCAAGGCGCGTTCGCTGTAGGCCAGGCCTCGAGCTTCGATAGCGTCTTTGGCGCACAGCTTGACGTGACAACGCTCCAAAGGCAAGAAAGGCACAAATTCACTAATGAGATCCTTAATCCACAGCTGATGTGTCAGGGACTGGTCTGTAGAGAACAACCATTAAGATATCTTATAAATGGAGGACGATTTTTGGTAAGATGGTAAGTAAATATGATGGACATCAGTTACATGTTTCGCTTTGCTTTACAAATACATTAAAGGAGTTGTCCTTATCGAAATTCCACAGAGAAATTCTTTTTTTTCTTCTATATGCAAATGAGCATTTTGGTGCATCATGGGTGTGGCCATTAGGTCCAGTGCACCCCCTCTAGGCGACTTTCACTAAAGGAGCAGGAGCGAAACTCTTTGGCCTCTGTCATAGGCCGGTGCACAAGTGCCTGCGTATGATAAATCTCCCCCTTACTTATCTTATATCTTCCTCACTTTTTCATGTGACACGTAAGTAGACTATAATCTGCTTCCGATCCGATAATGAAGTGGGTCAGGCGATCACGTGATCAGAGCTTGGAGAGCGTCTTACGATAAAGTGTCACAAAGCTGTCTGCGCTGCTATATCCCTGGAGATAACAGGTTGTAAACTATCAGAACTATCAGAACGTTATCTGTACCTTTGCTCTGGGATATTTCTGCTCTCAATGGACGATCTATATCATCCAGTGTGATCTCCTGACGATGACGCCCGGCTCGCCAGAAGTTTAGCGCCACCTCATTGATCATGCTGGCACCGACTCCACTGCACAAGAGGTAAACAGGAAATATGACAGGTATTAGATATCATACACACCGTGCGCACAGTATTACTGTTTCATCACATTTTCTATGGAATACGAAAGATGATCCCTAATGGGTTTGGTATTATTTTTAGGGGATGTCTTATTTCTTTTCCATCAACAAAAATTGACATTTATTCTTGAACACAAAAAAAAATCACATTTATTAAAATACATTCACATTTTTATCTTTTGGAATATCATCATAACTCTCCAAACCCTGAACTCCATTGTGAATATCTTGTATCTCTATTACTTTTAGACTCATTGGACCTGATTTCCTATGTCTAGCAGTGGCACTTTCCTTATATGAGCCCCTCTTGTCACCTCCCTCCTCCTTCTCCATGTAACAGGCTGGAGGCACAGACTTCAAACAGCAATAGTTACTGAATCACAGTTCTGGTGACATTTTAAAAAGAGAATCTCCCCTTTCTATCACAGATTGTGTTTCTAGATTCCATTGAACCGGACATATTCACAGTTAGGCCCCATACACACCTTACATGCCAGATCCAGCCCCCATAGACCTCTATGGCAACCAGTCCCGGTGTGGTGAGCACATGCTGTCTCGCCTAGCTGGATGCAAAAATATGTCCTATATATATATATGGGACTATATTATATATATGTTAGTGTGCATGAGGCCTTAAGGTTGCAGTAGGGAACTGTATAAAAATTAAGTATGCATGATTTCCTTTCACCTATTAAAGGGGAGTTTCTCCTCATTAAAATGACACCAGAACTGTGTTTCTCTGTGCTATGGTTCAGAAGATATTACTGCCTGAATCTAGGGCTTATTTTCAGGAAAGGTTTAATTTTTGGAGATACTTGGTAGTAAAACAAATATCACCAAGGTCTGATTCACATAACTTTATTTATATGTCCAGCTTGGATGTACAATATTCAAGCCCAAGTCCTCACCAACATGGTCTTTACCACTATGACTATGAATGGAACATATTTTCGTGTCCATATACCATAATTCAGGTCTCATGGCCCAAATTTGCAACACAAATCCCTACTGATTCATGGAGTTTTCCACAGTCTGTTCTCTAAGATCTTCCTGCAGGGTTTATTTGGCAAAAGCCTTTATATTGTGAAATTCCTCATTATGCAATAACCTAATGTTTTGGACAAGAAGTTACGGATATTGTGTGTGTGGGAAGATTGACTTTGACAATTTCTTACCTGAGGAATATGAAGATGCTTCTAGCGTCCTGCGTCTCCTCCGGGTGTAAAAGCGGGAAGAGGGACTGAAGAAGAGCTGCTGGTAGCTTATCCGCCTCATCAAACACAAACAGGGGCTGGGCACAGGCTGACGAGACCGCCTCAATCTGCTTCCTCAACTGGACCTGGAAAAAAGTTATAAGTCATTTATCTATTGGTGGGGAATAGAGTTGGATGCCATCATTTGGGTCCTTAGCTGAGCTACAGTCAGTGATGTAACTAGAAGCTGATGGGCCCCAGTGCAAAGTCTGTGCCAGGCCCCCGACTATAATGTATGGTTTATAGTAATAGTCTTCTCATATGGGAAAGTGACACATTATGGGCCCCCTAAACCTCTTGAGTCCGGTTGCGACCGCACCCTCTGCATCCCCTCAAATTTCACCCCTGGCTATGATCCTATCAATGACCAAAGTTATTTTCTATTCCAGATGCAAAATGGTGGCAGTTTTTATGGAACTAATTTTTACTCTGCAAATGTGCCTCATCTTTTAATGAAACTTTGAATAAATCAGTAGTCCAGTGCGTTTAGAAGGGAATTATGACTTATCATCTACACTTTCTAGCAAGGGTTGGTGGAGACGTCACTGCTCCCCTCTGTATAGAGCTTCAATGCGACACCTTAGTGAGATATTGGGCCACATTCACTAAGGGCTTTGCGACACACTTTTTTCAGACTGTGCTGTTCTCCAATGTTATAATGGCTTGCACAGGTATTTAAGTAGCGGGTGCGTTGTGATTGTGTCGCACGTCACCCTTTTTTGGCGCAGCTGTACTGACTTCCGTGCGGCATACTTTAGGGGGCGTGCCATCGGACAATGCAACTGATTCGGACTGAGCGCGGAATTTAACTTTCAAAGATGCCCTAAAATGCACCACTAAAAAGATGGTGAACTCTGTTGGACCCAAACGGGGAAGCGTCGCATGCAGGATATCGGGTGCACGATCTTAGTGAATTGCGACTCAGTGCATTATGGTCGGACAATGCACTTTCTCTGAACTCCAGTGACCGGATATGTAAATGAGCCCCATTGTCTTGTTTCTAGTAAGATGGACTCATTTCAGAGTGGTGATCAGATTATGAAGGGGGATGATAACAGTCAAAGTAAGTGGAGAAGGAAGCACTTTTCTCTCAAGATATGTTAAAAGTTTCTTGTCTTCTCTTGTACTACTGATTTCTAGCACATTTCTTAAACAGTTAGTGATCATTTGGGTTCCAAAGTAGTTTTATAAACTGCTGAAATTATAATATAATGGCGCCGCAGCCAGGTCCGGATACAACCATTGTTCCTAGTACCTGGGTTTTCAGGATTTAGCTAAACTACCAAAAAAATAGTAGTTTTACCTTATAGGCCTCCACATGTGAGGGGTGAGGGAAGTGCAGCTGTGGGATGAACACCCTGGTACACGGGCTCCGCTGCCCATCCTGGTATAGATTCTCAGTGATTATCCGGGCAGCCAGGTTCTTCCCGGTACCAGTCCAACCGTGGAACGACAGGACCAACGTCTTCTGCTGGTTATTTTCATGCAGAAACCTCTCTAGAGAAGTTAATATCTGCCTCACCGCCAAGTGCTGCCCATGAACTCTCCTCTCCAAGTCCCACTGGAGACCTAGAGAAAATTCCCAGGAAAAATCTGGATTGTAATATACGTATATTGTTATGTATTTTTGTTTCTAATTTGGCACTAAGCTCCTACCTGTAAGATTGTTGTTTATTGAGTTGCGTGTAAAGTCTCCGCTTTCCAGAACTTTGGCGTACCAGTCCGTCAGGAGGTTCAGGGAGTCCCACCCAAAGCTGCGCCAACTCCACTCTGCAAATAGAATATAGTATGGATGAATATGGATGCTACATGAGACCATTCTATAGGGGAGACATCCCATAGGGGTCTACTGATGGCTCATCCAATGCAAGGACCACTATAAATACAAAAATGATAGACCATAACAATGAGGAATCTACAGGTTGTCACCTTGTTGGACAATGGACAGAAAAGTTTGTGATTCTTTTCAATGTTAAATCATCCACCATCAGCAGCGCTGCCTGCGTTATGGCGTTGTTCACACTCACCCATATGGTTCTTCTTATCCTCACACTTCTCTGGCCACAACCAGCACTGCAGGTCCTGCATGTACTCCCAGGAAAGTTGTGCCAGGCCTTGCATCTCTTGGGCACCGGACAACCATAGGTCATCTTTCACCTCTTCTCCATGTTCTCCTTTGAATTCTGCTGGGCCCGAAACATCCACAGCCCCAAATACTGGAGGGTCTATAAGTAGGAGGAGTAATAGGAGTGGAGCAGCTCTGCTCATCCCTGGAGCCTCCACTAGAACCTTGCGGAGATTTCTGGGTTCCTCGGTTCTGTATAATATGTCTTATTTCAGTGACATCTGTTCTGTATTCCTTCATTCAGACTGTGTTATATATAGTCTCCTCACTCCCATCCTCTCCTCCCTACGTCAGGTCACCAGTCTCTCCTCCCTCTGTCACAGTTTCCTTCTCCCGCAGCTCGTGCTGCTCCCTCCCCGTTGTAATGTCACTTTCTCTCTGGGCTGAGCCTGTGTCAGTGGCGTGAGATATTCCCGGGAAGGAATTACTCATCATCACTGATTAACCCATCACAGGGAAAGGAAAAGCTTTTAGGAATGGGGAAGACGTTCTCCATACACACCTGGCAGGATGGATTTACCCGATTCCTATGTGACTACTCACGTCTTGGATGTTTACTTAGTGCTGATACGAAATTGCTTATACAGGCGGTCCACGGGTTATGTAGGTTTGTTCTTAAGTTGAGTTTGTATGTAAGTCGGAACTGTATATTTTATTATTGTAACCCCAATCACAATTTTTTTTGGTCTCTGTGATAAATGTATTTTAAAAATGTTGGGTTGTCATAAGAATCAGGATTAACACTAAATCTTCATTACAGACACCTGTGATAACTGTTATAGCTGATCATTGTAGCCTAAGACTAAAGTACAGTAAATTACTAACATCCAGAGGTCCGTTTGTAACTAGGGGTCGTCTGTAAGTCGAGTGTTCTTAAGTAGGGGACCGCCTGTAACTTGTAATCCATGGAGAACACAGTCCGGCAGTAAGAACTGACCCCGAAGCTGCATGATGTGAATAGTAGTGAATCTTCAGTCACTCTCTTTGTAAGTTACCCGCTCCTCGACGTCATTTGACCAGCGATCGGACACTTAGACATCTTCAACCTTGCGTCACTTTCTCCATTTATTGAGAACTCGCATTAACCCTTTCACACTGGAGTCCCTCCACCTCCCCAAAAGCCATAACTTTTTGTTTTTCATTTACGGAGCTCTATGAGAGATTGTTATCTGCAGGACAAATTGTACTTGTTATAGTATTTACTATCCCATGCATTGTCCTGAGAAGCTGTAAAAAGAATTACTGCATCACCATATTCTGACACCTAGAACTTTTTCATACTTCGGTGTACAGACCTGTGTAAGATGTCACTCTTGTAGGATGAACTAATGTTTGATACTATTTTGAGGACAGTAAAACCTGCCTAATAGTAATTCCTTTATATAGCGCTCACAGATTAAGCAGCGCTGCACAGAGTTTGCCAATCAGTCCCTGTCCCCAATGGGGCTCACAATCTAATCAACCTACCTGTATGTTTTGGAGTGTGGGAGAAAACTGGAGTACCCGGAGGAAACCCACGCAAACACGGACAGAACATACAAACTCTTTGCAGATGTTGACCTGGATGGGTCCAGAACAAGGAGTCCAGAGCTGCACCAATCGTGGGTGTTAGCGGTGCTTGCTTGCTGCATCATGCATCGGACACCTGCTGTGTAATAAGAGCCCTTTCCATATATCGCTGCTGTGCCGTACAATAACACTATGACATTAAGGAAATCTACCATCAATATCAAACATGATAAACCAGGGGCTCTAAATCATAGATCCAGGTGCTGTGACTGTGGTAATTATCTTATATCTGGCCTTTCTTCAAAAAATAAACTTTTAAAGTTATGTTAATCAGTCTGAAGGGCTGTAGCTTCACAGGCTATTACACTGTGCATGAGCACTTCCGCCTTCCACTATGATAGAGAACATCAGGCAGTGGGAATTAAGAGGAAAGCACAAAGGGGGAGACAATGTAACAGGCTGTGATGCTGCAGCACGGAGGGGCTCTAGTGATGCTAATGAGCTCTTCTAGCATAATCATAAAAGTTGATTTTAGAAGGAAGGAGGCCATGGATAACAAATATAACATTA
This sequence comes from Engystomops pustulosus, assembly GCF_040894005.1. Classification (NCBI taxonomy): domain Eukaryota; kingdom Metazoa; phylum Chordata; class Amphibia; order Anura; family Leptodactylidae; genus Engystomops; species Engystomops pustulosus. Next base: position 76,280,632 of record NC_092420.1, read on the forward strand.
CCACAGTCACAGTGCCTGGATCTATGAGTAATGTCCCTGGTTTATCATGATGGATTTGGATGGTAGATTTCCTTCAACAGGCTGAGTGTAACTGCACATGGATTGTCATGCAGAAAAAAACAGCATGGAAATCCATTTCATGCCTATTTGTGGTGTATAGTGGGGTTTGGATTAAAATCTTTTTTTTTTTTCACCTGTGATTTGTGAAAATTATCTTGCAGATTATAACAATCCCATAGATTTATGTTAAAAAAGACAAAATGATCATTAATTAATCTTCCGCATCTTTCAACAAGTTATGCACAAAAATGATGCTTTGATCTTGATGTTTTCGAAAAATATATTCCCCTGAAAGCCACCGCCGTGGAAAATATGCGACACGTGACCACGAGTGATGTTAGCCTTATGCAGCCGGCTCATAGCCCCCTTGTGTAGGGCTCGGTGTGGTTCCCCTCTCACTTGCTTTGGACATCTCAGAGGGGCGATGGTTCCCCCATCAACCCAATATCCACTGCTCAAAACATCATTATTTGCCAAAACAAGGATTGGGCCCATAGCAGGGAAGAAATGCAAATATTCTGGTGTAGGCCCCTTACATACTTGTGAGTGTGATGCATTGAACACAATGGGGCACATTTACTTACCCGGTCCATTCGCGATCCAGCTGGGCGTTCTCTGCGGTGGATTCGGGTCCGGCCGGGATTTATTAAGGCAGTTCCTCCGCCGTCCACCAGGTGGCGCTGCTGTGCTTCAGAGCATCGGAACGCACTGGAACACACCGAGCTGGGCTGAGTGAAGGTAAGTGCAATTTTCGCGACACATTTTTGTTTTTAAATGCAGCGGTTTTTCCGAATCCGTCGGGTTTTCGTTCGGCCACGGCCCCCGATTTCCGTCACGTGCATCCCGGCGCCGATGCGCCACAATCCGATCTCGTGCGCCACAATCTCAGGGCAATTCAGGGAAAATCGGAAATATTCGAGTAACACGTTGGGAAAACGCGAATCGGACCCTTAGTAAATGACCCCCAATGGGGCAGATTTACTTAGGACTTTGCACATTCTTTTATGAGCAAACTACTTGTACAGTTATTTAAGAAGTGTCCGCACCACATTTGCACGTGACCCTTTTGTGGCTGCACTACTCTTCACGTGACACAAACTTCTGCACTGAAATGGGCTTTCCGGTGCTCAGTCGGACCGTTCGCCACATTTATCATGCAAAGTCCGACAGAAGTGTGTCGCACGCCCCATGTTACAGGTGCGCCAAAGAAAGAGTTGGTGCGCTCTGCCCACCAGCTGACATCTTGTCCACACTGGGTAAGACATTTGGAGATGACGTGTATCAGGGCAGAAGAAGTGACATGACATATAATACACCGCCGGATTGTGTTGATAATATTTTATTTTAAAGTCTGTCCCGGTCTTGCCAACTCCTTCCGATCCGGAGCACAAGTCATAGAAATCCTCTTATACTGAACTTTGTAAGAACATAGCAGCTTTTTTTTCTCACAATAAAAGAACCGTTACCTAGTTGTGACACGTACGGGACTACACGTGACATGTAAACGTCTTCACGTGAGAAGACACAGAGCAATATGGCGGAGGTGACTAACAAAAGAGAACGCTGAGGTGACCAGGAGGTGTAAGGATCTACAAAGGGGCAAGTCCTAGACTTGTAATCACTATAAGGAGCACCGGGGCGATAGAACGATCTAGATTTCATCCTGTGACCAACATTTTGTATAGGAGATGTTATTCCAACAGCACCACTCTCACCCATGGACCGTGACTGGTATTGCAGCTAATCCCCATTAACTGGAGCGGAGATGTAATACCAGACATAGACTATGGACAATATATATTGTAAAAAAAAATAATATCTACATTTTGAGGGTATAGGATGTGTCGTCTACATATAAAATAACATCTTCCTCCAGATCTGTGCTGCATCGTATCATACAGATTGTGCGATCCTGACCTCCATATCATGGACCTTGTGCATCACATTCATGTCTGATACAAACTGAAATACTGCAAAGCTAGACACGTCGTTGGCTCAGTCTATTTCACCCTTAGGAAAACTACAATGTGTGTGAGACCGGTCAGACCTGTTATTACCTGGGAGTAGAAAATGCTGCACTCATTATATATGTGAAGCTTTTCTATGTAACAAGCAAAACATTCACTGAGCTGACAGCTATTCCTCCTGCCCCTCTCCTGCCACATGCACACTTGCCTCGACCATCTGTAGTGGTGGATTATCTCCCTACAACCAGAAGCTGTTAGGTTACTGGATTTGTACATCTGACACTGGAGAAATTTGTATTTATAACCCCCAATATGCATTAGACAGTCGTCTAGTATGAGAGATGAGGGATCCAAGATCTGTACATAGTGTACATTGAATGTAAGCTAAGGAAAGTTATGGTCTGTGTATCCTATTTGTCCTAAAGTTATGAACATCTTCAAGATTAGACAGCACAAGCGGCGTACACAGACGTCCATGGATGTGCATACATGAAGTAATGGCTCTCCTCTTGCCGGCCTCCTATACATCATACACACCTACATCCTAGCTCAGGGCATCACAGGTCCCATACTGGGTATAGATGACCGTATACTACAAGAGCATTGCATACCAGGAATAAGGTAATATGACACTGTCCAGGTTGAAGGGGCCCCTTATATTGTACATGTGATAATATGGGAGGGGAGGTTTAGGGTATGTATAAGGATCACAAGATATTCTGTACTCCTATAGAACTGGACTAGTCAATCCCAAATCATTAACACATCTGACGAGAAATAATACAATAGTTGTTGATGCCCCCAGGGTGGAGTAACTAGAGATCAGCACCTACATTCATGAACAATAGTTTTTCATTCACTCTGCCAAAAAATACATTACTGGCTAAAATGGCAAAGCGCGTGGTGGGAGGAGGTTGTGCTAAAAAAAATATTGCTCTGTGTCTGTCTCATCCTACACTTATATGTTATCACTTAGCAGGATCTGTGCATTTGGTGTCAACTAATCAGGAGAATAGGATCGTGTAATACAGTGAATCAAGATAGGATAGGGTTAATTGCATCTCATCCGCAGCTGCCATTTAAAAAAAAAATATATATATATCGAACAATCTGGATGTAACACAACGTCCCGCTGCGTCTTTACTGTCGATCCCATAAATTAGACGTCTTCATCTTGTTATGGAATTAGCGGGAACTCGCCCGGTAACACGGAAATACCTGCTAGAAGGACGCAGCGCCACATGGTTCCGGGAAAAACGTAGCAGCGCCACCATGTGGACACTACGCAAAGTGGAGGGTTGGAAAACAACCTCTTTAAGATTAAAAAACAAAAAAAGAACAGTCAAGGGAAAAAGGACAAAATCTGTAAGAGAATAAATTAGAATCTGAAAACATTTCGCTCCTCGCACCGTAGCGGTGACGTCCCTTATCTCGCAGTAAAAGTCATTATCTGGAGACGTCTACATCAGACATAACAGGGGAGGTAGAGCTCCTTCCTCTGATACTGGTACAGTCTGTGGGGGGCGCTGTGCTGTTTCGTACCAGTGTTGTAGGTGTACGTTAAAAAAATATTCACACCATCTGGACGCTTCTGTAGTATACAGTCTCTGGGTAGTGCCAGCGTTACACGTGGGAGAGGGTCATCCGGTCCTCCACCATCACCACCTCTGTGCCAAACTGATCTATGCACTGCTGGACAGTTCCTATGATGCCCTGCAGGCGGCGCTCCAAGGCTTCTAAATGAGCTTCGGACAGGACTGGGTAGATGGGGTCATGACCTGTGGCGGATAGCAGGGCGGAGCGCAAGGTGCCATGTTTCAGATGGGAAATGCGGTTCCAGGTGGAGACACGGACGCTGTAAGCAGAGCACAGTGTGAGAATAATGGCAGAACATAGTGTATGGCACAGATGTAGCAGAGCTCAGCCTTACATGCAGCACTGGTACAGCGGGGCCAGGATACTTCGCTCATCCATCGAGGGGTTACCGAAACTGAAAGACAAAATAAAACTATGTAATAGGAGTCCCTTTTATTCCTTTCCTTCAGACTAAACGTCACCCACTAGTGTTGTCACTGCAATGGAAATCAATGAACACAAGAGCAGAGAGCAGTATACAGCGGGCGGGTGACATAACACAGACCTCACTGTCACCATGGCGTGAACCCACGTCACCTTAACTCATTCACTCCATCATGAACCTCACCCTATGGACTTGGGTCACGAGAAGCAATTATGACTCCAATCCTATGACTCCAACCTTGACAGTGACAGAGCTCTGTTAGGGCGTGTTCACACAGCGGCTTATCTGAGCGAAAATCTGCCCGAGGCAAAAGTGCTGGATTTCTGTCAAACCATTTCTTGATCTAGGATGGTGTATTTTATGTGAAAGGCAGATGTGTGAACAGTAGTAAAAGAAAAGAATCATAAAAGTGGAAAAAAAGATGACACAACAAGGATGTATCCGGATGTGCTGCACTGAGGTCACATCGACCCAAAGTGATATTTACCGAGCATTGTCTTACCTGAGCTGCAGGAGATGTAACTATTCTGTCTTCTCAAACAAAAGTAAAAACAGGTAATGTCACGTCTTACCGAAAGCATAAAATAACAATATATTATTCTTATTCCCACTGCAAGCCGAATTCTGGTTAAATAAAGAGGCAATATGGGACACTAAACCATCCACAGGTCCTTATGAAGTGGTGGTGTAGTGTCCCAAATCCTCTGTTGATATGCATTGGTGCTGGTGCTCCCGTTGCTTGCAAGTTGTTCAATTGAAGGCGATGTAGTACCTACAAGACCCACAACGATGCACAGTGTACTACGCCGGCTTCACTGAATGAGTGCACAGACCCAGGAGCTTAGTATGTGTTTTAGGTTTATTTTTTGTATTATGGCCACAGCCAGAGCGATTTGGGCACTAAACCACTGGATCCATTAGGATCTTTGGTTGGTTTAGTGTCCCAAATACAACACCAGTTCCCTTATAACAGAGTATTAAAATCTTAATAAAAAAAAAGCTCATGCATGTCATTTAGTTATGTTGTGAATGTGGTAGATGAGAAAGCCTCTGTCAGACACCAGAAGATTACATCTTACCAGAACAATAGGCTCATGTGTGAGATCTAATACTCTCCTCTCTCATTATCAGACCTCCACATGTTCTTTCAGCATTGGGCTATCATATAGAGCAGGATGGGTTTGCATAATATGGTATTACATACAAGTCACTTATCTCCCACACCATGGGGTGATAACTGCTTGTACGGAGATGAACCAATCGCTATCAGAGGCTGATAATCTTTTACACGGGAACAGGAAGTGAGTGACCAATGAAGTAAAAGAACTCATCAGGTTTAGGCTGCATTCTCCATAGTTTCCAAAAAAATGCAGCCAGCGCTATAATTTCTGTGTAATGTAAAGGATGAGTGCTCATTAATATTGATGGGACACTAGTCAGTCACCCACCACCGATTTGGAGCAGCATTTACATAGGCCAATAAAGAGGAACAAATGGTAATGTGATCAGTCATACCGGACACTAAATAGCGCAGGACATTTATAAATGGTTTTAGACAGTTTTCTGTCTCTCCTACGGCAAGCTTGACAACGGGGGGCATGGCCTCATGCCAAAAATACTCCAGACCAGACTGAAGTTTGTCCTAACTTTCTGGCATAAAGTAACCAACTAATAGAAGGTGCAGAGTAGGACTAGACAGACAGTCTTATACTAGGACAGGTTTATCACCCAGCACCAGGCACTTATATGAATCTGGTGCAGAATAACACTGTCCACCCATCAGGGCACTTTTTATAAATCTGCCCCAGTGTGTGCAGCACATTGCACGTTTACTTGGTGAGATGTGCTGCTGACCTCTCAGTATCTATAGGTAAGTAAGATTAGATCAGCCGACAGAAGAAAATGCTTCCATGGCTGTGGAAATTATGGCCACAGCCAGAGCGATTTGGGCACTAAACCACTGGATCCATTAGGATCTTTGGTTGGTTTAGTGTCCCAAATACAACACCAGTTCCCTTATAACAGATGGCGGCAGGCACTGACCTCTTGGCATTGTCTAGTAGTATAAGCATGCTGGCTCCTTCATCATCCTGGAAACTCTCGTAGTGATGGCGATCTGCATTTCCAATCAAGTAATCAAAGATGGCCGTATCAATAATATCCAGGAGCCGGGGGCCAGCGTCATAGGGAGGGGTCTTCTTCACAGCGTCACAGTAACTTTCATCATATTCCCACCTGCCAAATATGATAGGTCAGTGCCAGAAAACTGGAGAAATGTGAGAGGATTAATGGAGTAGGTCCTAGGTGTTACCTTGCTAACTTGCCTTCCCGATATGTTCTGCCCCAGGGGTGTCTGTGCTTCTGCAGAGGCCAAACATCAGGAAGCCAGAGAGTTACGGAGCCCTCCATCACTTCCCTGTCAGCGCAGGCCGGCTCCGTCTCACGGCAGTAGTAACACTTTCCATAGAAGCAGGTGTTATTCCCTGGAAGAAGAATTGTACGACCATCAGTGCATCGTAAATGGGGATATATTATACTTCTTAGGGAGATGTGCCCCCTGCTGCGCTCGTATACCCACCTTGCTTTAGGAAGGTGCTAAGAAGCTGCTCAGTAGCTACAGGTTTGATCTCTGTGATAAGATTCACATATCGGCCAACGACCAATGGGGCTCGCCTGAAGCCAAGAATCCTACGACAATTAGAAAAAGAGGGGGTCATTTATAAAAGGTTATAATGTAAAGCCACGTTTACATGGACGTATGCCTGGGCGAGTATACAGCCACACACTGGAGAGGCCAAGGGATGAGCGCTGTTCACACCTCCCCTCACCATAGCGAGGCATGGCGCCCGGACGTAAACACATGCGCTATCTATTTCTCGTGCACGGCGTGGTGGGACATGTGTGCTCACCGTACCGCGGCCGGGTGCCACATGCGTCTATGGAGACTTATATCCAGCCGGATATACATCTCCACAACATCTATGTGAAAGCGGCCTAATATTGTGTATTGACCCCTGTTCAGTCAAATTTCCTTGACAATTCATGGTTGCAGCCCTCAGGCAGTGTCTCAAAGAGAGTTTTATTATGTACATTACAAACAAACTTTTGGAAACACTTTGCAAATGTTACTGCATTCTCCATTTATTGGATACTGGGAAAGCACCAAATATTTGGTCCAAAATAGGAGGACAGTTGCCCGGACTTACCTGTCTAGGTGAAAGGCGGCCACCTCTGCGTTGTGCCGATCATAACCTGCATAGGGCTCTCCCTCTACCACATGGTCTCTGCTGTATCTGGAATCCAATAAATGCTTTGTCAGCAGAATACATCAGCTAAGGAACGATTCAGAATACAGTATAAATAATATATAAACGTTGTAATATTCATGCAGAGCAACTTCCCTTTCTTTAGTCACGGTCATGTTTTAGTATATTTGTATTTGTCCCCTATGATTTGTAAAGCGCTACGTAATATGATGGCGCTATATAAATAAAGATTATTATTATTAGTCACTGACTAATGTCAGAATTGTCTAATCTCCCTCTGGTAGCAGCCACAAAGGATTCATCTGCAGCAGAAATGTAGTCCCCATTGTCTCCAGTCTACACATTACAGGGGTCTCTTGTCACATGCCCTAAAAACGATCCAGATCTAACCTGCAATCTATGGCAGCCTGGATCTATGAGAATCTAGATATGAACAGTTTGGGTTCAGATGTGCTACACTGAGGTCACATCGACCCAAAGTGATATTTACCGAGCATTGTCTTACCTGAGCTGCAGGAGATGTAACTATTCTGTCTTTTTAAACAAAATGTATAAACCGGTAATGTCACGTCTTACCGAAAGCATAAAATAAGATATTATTCTTGTTCCCACTGCAAGCCGAATTCTGGTTACATAAAGAGGACCTGTCAGGACAATATGGGACACTAAACAATCCACAGGTCCTTGTGAAGCAGATGTCTTATGCCAGAGACTCAGACAACTGATGAGAAATTACCTTTGGCACAAGTGAGCTTCAGGGCAACCCCCAAAAACCTGCATCTAAATCCACATCTGACACATCCAGTTTCACTATGGATTTTGGTGCAGATCTCTTAGCACAGTGTTAAAGGGGTTGTCCCATGTATACAAGTCATTCCCTATCCACAGGATAGGGGGACAACTAGCTGAAAAGCGGGTGGCATGACTGCTGGCACCCCCACAGATCATGAAAAGGGGACCACTAGCTCTCCAGTGATGGCAGATTCTCATTTTTAGGTGGAACGGCAGGAGGAGCATGCAACAGCAGTTAGTTTTTTCCTATCCTGTGAACAATCCCTTTAAGGAGGGATTACTCTAACCTTTTTGGTTTGAAGACCACCTTCTGTCCACCGTCCAGGACTAATAAAGCTTTGAGCTGTGTCCCTTTGTAGCCCACGTCCGCTCGTATGATTTTCTTTGTGGCCATGGCGTGCAGGACAGCTCCCATCTCCGGAGTATCTTCGGGATACACCTCTCTAGGGACGACCCACTGAGAGGCAATTTCCCAGGGAGACTGTAACGTGTGCTCCAACCGGGAGTCCATGGTCAGCCGCAGGCCGGACATCATCCGCTGGAAGGACAACTGGTCTTGTCTTTGTGCCGCAGATGTCTCTAATCTGTCCAGGAGTAGAAGTTTCGTGAGGACTAAAATGACCAGCAGCAAAGCCAGGACCACGACACGTTGCTTCAGCTTCATGATGACCCCGGGGTGTGGGCTGCTAGGACTGCGAGAAGCTGAGGGGGCACATACAGGGCATCACTGTGCTGGAGCCTCACTGGTGCCTATGGAAAAGATGAACATTTCATATCAATGTCTCTAAACCCTGATAAAAGCTGATGCCCTAATCCAATGTGTGAACATGGCCTTGTTTCCTCTATTCTATAATTTCCTGGATTACTAGATCCTCCATTTATGTGACTATTCATTGCGCAGTGAGATAACAAGTTCAATCCCCTTCCAGGCTAATACCTGCATGTAGGGGCGTAACTAAGAGCTGCAGAGCCCCCCAGCAAATTCCTTGTTACAGATGTAATGTACCGTCTAACCCCTGTATTATATCATGTGTAGAATAATATTCTTTACGGTTAGAATTTATGTTGCACGGTGGGGAGAGGGACACGGATGAAGCAAGGGGGGAGATTGTGGGAGAGGGGGAGACACTGAGCAAATATAAGCATCAGTGGCGTAACTTGAAGCTGAAGGGCCCCAGTGCAAAGTTTGTGTCAGACCCCGACTATAATGTAAAGTATATACTAATAGTCTTCTCATATGGGAAATTGACACCATAAGGGCCCCCTAAACCTCTTGGGCCCGGGTGCGACCGCAACCTCTGCACCCCATCAAGTTACGCCCCAGATAAGCATCCAGAAAGCTCAACCAGAGAACACAGATCAGTATTGGGCACAGGCAGGTGACCCATACTGCCCGATGGCTGGCTGAAGAGAAGACCGTTGCCACACTATGTTATTGGACCTGTGACAAGTCGTGCACTGGTGTCCATCATATGACGCAGACATTTAACCCTATGGATAGATGATGACTAGAGATGAACGGACCTGATGGTCGGGATTGCCATTTGGATGTCCCCCTGACCAATCATAGCCATGGCTAGATGCTAGGGGCGTCAATTTGCCGGATTGGCAGTTCGGCCGGCGATATGTCAGGCGACTGAACCCACTCATCGATATAAAGACACCATGTTAGGAGCCTCCGTGGCTGATTTGTCATAAACAGCAGAAAAAAAATAATAGTACAGCCTAATAGAAATCCCAAAAATCCTGATATAAGCCATTGGGCTCTTCCCGTAATTATGGATCATACACTGCCAAATTTCTGGTTTTTATTATACCATAACACCAGTAATATAAATATACACACAGAGTGAAATATCCCTTTAATAGATAAGATCCATTCCTGTTCTATGGCCCTAGCAGATTCATCATCCCTGTGGGAGGTGCAATGTATGAATGTGCGATGGGTGCTGGGTGACACCAGCAACCGGTAAAGCTCTGGTCTCCAATCTGTGGTTGCCCTACTTGAAAACTACATCTCCCATGATGCACTGGAAAGCTGGAGGCTGGAGACCAAGCACTTCCTGATTGGGTGCATGCTCACTTTTTGTCTTAGAAGGACAATGTGCCAGTATACTATTCCTTCCTACGTGCACGCTCAGCTAAGAGACGTGCACGCCCAGCTAAGAGACGTGCACGCCCAGCTAAGTGTACTTGTGTTATCAATGATAAAAAGGGAAAGAATCGGTTTCCAAGCTCCTCCAAAAGCAGAACAAAGGGTTAAGACATGTTTAAACCCAATCACCCGATCCTTCCTACCACCAATGGTTGGCCAGTTAATGGTTTTTAGAATAAGCAAATATAATTTGCATATGTATGTCTAGGCATAGGATCCGGCATCACCAGAATGGATCCCTATAGATTCGTAGACTGGGGGTCTTATTCTCACTAGTGGGCGGAGCAGCAGGTCGATCATGTGTCCCATCACCCCACTGAATATTCACAGAGTGATGGAAATCGCCAACCCCAGCGCTCTGGTATCTCTGGCACTAGATACGCCTGAGCGCTTCTGCAACTTCTGACACTTCCTTAGTATTGAATGGAGCGATGGGATTCATGATCTACTGGCTGCTCCGCAAGTTACAGAGAAAGGGACCCCCGCTCTATGGATCACAGGGGGTTTGTTATCATGATCAGGTGTTCACAGAAGTCAGACCCTCACCAATCAGCTTATTAACCCTTATGTTATAGATGGGGCATAACATGATAACTTGGTTAACCCCTTTAAGGACCTGGGGGGAGGGTGAATGACTCAAACCGCTCAGATTGATTCCCTTTAATAGGGTTTTCCATGTTTTCAGTGGTCCGACCCAGCACTTCATTCACATCTAAGGAACCTTCTGGGAATGTACACCTGGAGCTCTAGTACCTTGTGAGCCCCTGTTTTGTGGGTCATAGGGATCCCAATGTGATCAGACACTTCTCCTTCAGGGACATAATGGAAAATTCCTTTAAAACGGATGACAAATGTTGTTACTGCTGCACCGGTCACTCCTCCAGGGGGCAGTAGGGAGCGCTGACTCTAGTTAGATAATTAGGGGGTCCCAGAAGGGACTGGGGAAGATGCTGAGCACAGCCCTCTAGTATCTTCATCAATTCATAGAGGCTGAATGGAGAGAACCTTACGAGACCCCACGACCCTGAGTGCAGCCCCTGCCCCTGTATAAGACATAACACTGGCCTCAGTACAAGGGGTGACATCTATTACACAGATTCCGGGGATAACCCCCTCCATACAGCAGGCAGCGGGTACATTACCGCACGGACGTCTCCTACCTGTTCACACTAGTCCATAACCGCCGCCTCTCTCCTCCGCACACGGTGCTCTGCCCCCGGTTGCCAACATTACACTCTCCCTCCCAACCAGGACACGGTGCAGCGTACGGCGGAACTGTCACCACGACCAATCGGCTACCGAGGCGCTGCACAGCCACAACCAATCAGCGTCCAGGTGACACAAAATTGTCATACTGAGCGACCGCACTAGACGTCTTACGAGTCAATCAGAGGGGGCGTTTCAAAATGCACATGAAGAACCAATAGGAGCTCGCGGCTCAAGGCTTTGTTTTTTTTTCTTCAGGAAAAGCAACCAATGGGAGAAGAGTAAAACGTGTCGCTGGCAGCGTGGCGACGTGCGTATGAAGCCGGGGCGGCCATGTTTGTAGAGGCGCTCTGAGACCGAGATCGGGCAGGAATTAGAGAGGATTTTTGAAGAAAAATGATTATAAATCTAGTAAAAAAAATATATTTTCAGCGAAACAAAAACTGTTGTTCAATTTTGTGACGCCTTTTTTTATTTGATTAAAAACAGCGCCACTCCTGTTCATGGTTTGTGACTGGTATTACAACCTGCAGACCTCTGCAGTGCTGCTGCTTCAAGAAATCAATCATGTTTTTTTCTTAATCCTGTAATTCTCCTGTCACAATTTGCATCTTATTTTGAAAAAGATTCTACAAAAAGTGTGCGCGGAAGAGAAGTTGTAAAATGAACATAACAGAATAATTCTCTGGTACGGCTCAGAGGAAAAATATGGAGGTGCTCTGTTCTGTACAAAGGAGTCAGGTTAAAGCAGTGCTACCTGTACATTATCGGGTCACAAAACAACAGATACATGGTCCATCAGGTTCTGGCGTCTGCTTATGCGCCGATGACAGTAGAAAATACTGTCCGTAACGCAAACACAGACAGGAATAGGACCTTCTTCAAAATTGGTGGAGCTGTGGAAATCACGTGTGTGTGTGAGACCACAGAAATACATGGGATTGTGTGCTCGCTGTTGAAACAATTGTTCACATGTCGCAGGGCGCCTTAGGGACGCCATCAGTAATGTTGTGCTGAAGCCTTTATGTCTTCTGGACACAATCACATTGGTTTTCTCTTCCTGCCTTCCGTTCTTTTCAATTTGCTTTTTCACAGTTCAGTTTTTTTCCACAGATCAGTGGAAAAATACTCTGCGCCTTGTTTGTTCACTGACAACATTGGATCTGGGGAGAAAAAAAAATGAAGTGTTGAAAAAACCCATTGCAAAGACTGGTGCAGTAAGGCATCAGTGAAAAATCACTGAAGCCAGGAAGAGAAAACCAATCTGCATGAGTTCATAAGCCAAAATGGCTGCAGTGAAAAGTCACTGATGTCGAAAATGGAAATTTTTTGGCAGGCTGTATCATTCCCTGGATCAGTCAAAGGCAGTGGTCCTAAACCTGTGGGTCGGGACCCCAGCGGGGGTCGAAGAACCAAAACCGGGGGTCGCCTAAAGCCATCGGAGCCGCAATTTTATTGTGTTTTTACTGCGAATTGCATGGTTTGGGGTCACCACAACATGAGGAACTCTATTGCGGGGTCACAGCATTAGAAAGGTTGAGAACCACTGGTCTAAGGGGATGCCAGGAGTGGGAGGGACCCAGAGAAATCAGCTGGGGGCTGATGGATACCAAAATACTGTAGATTCCAGTCCTATTCCGGGTGAAATATACCAAATTTGCTAAGAATTCACCAAATTCAAGGCTATTGGTTACTATGTTGTCTCTTTAATAAAGAAACCTCTTGGACGCCGGTTGTTCAGACGATCTTTGACCATTTTTTGAATCGGCAATAAATTGTTATTTGAAAGTACCTATCAGTCATCAATGAGATGGAATACAAAAGAGAAAGGAGTTATATTAGGCCCCTCAGGCCATCAGTGTTTGGTCAGTGAAAAACTGACATTTTGCATCAGAGTTCAACCAGTTTTCAGTCAGTTTGTTCAGGACTCAGGACTGAGCTCTATCTTTTCTATGGCAATTGATGGGTGAAAAACACATTGCACTTGCATGTGTCTCAGAGTGCAATGCGTTTTTGATGCGTCTCCATAGACTTGTATGGTGCGTTTTTCACGCGCGTGACTTGCAAAAGTAGAGCATGTCGAGATTTAAACGCGCGTTTAAAAAAACGCTTGTGTGTGCGTGAAAAAAAATGCAAGTCTGAAAAAGCCCATTGATTACAATGGGTCAGAGTGCAATGCAAGTTCTGCACGTCAAAAGCACACACAGAACACACGCGTGAAAAACTCAAGTGTGGAAGGGGCCTTAGGTTTTGTTTTAAGATCATATGTACAAAAAGAAGAAATCAAAGTGCTTCACAGCTCTGTATGTGTGCACATCCGTTACGTCATCTTTTTCAATACATCAATGTTGAACTTCCAGAATGTGACAAAACCTGTGAAACAAGAAACGTCAAACCACTAGCTGCAGCATGTACACTGAGAACAACAAGTTATTGTGAAAGAGAAATGATTATCTGATTCACTCCATAGTAGTATGGGTCCTGTATTCGTCACAACATTGTGAGCGCAGTTCGCACTATAATACCACAATAAGAGAGACATCCAGAACGCAGATTCTGAACTATTGTTTGTTGATCGGAGGAGATACCAGTGTCAAACTGTATAATTCTGGGTGGATCATTTTATTAATGTGCGTAAGGCCAGGGCTACACTAACTTTTTGTAGCGCTACTGACTGCTGGCCTGGAAGAAGTGGCTGCATTCAGCATAACACCATGAAAACCTTATAAGAAGTTATATTTTATATGATGTGTGTTTAATTTATGTGAGCAATAGATAGATGATCCAATAGAGAGGGGTGAGACAGCACCACTTGTTGAGCCCAATGCGGTCTTTAAAATAAAGTCCGGGTGTCCAATGCTTTTATTCCCTTTTCCCAGGACCCACCATCATCCAGAAAACGGAATAAAGCCACAGAACTCCTAATGTGTCCAATATAAATATGAAGTGTTCTTTATGGTTCAATAAAGGTTTATTGACAAAGACACTAATACAGGGACCCGGAGAGCCAAAAAGCAGTCAACATGTTCGGGGCTGAGGTTTTCTCTATTCAAAGAATTTTGCGATGTTTTTTAACATATTTTTGATTTTGATATTTTTGACATGTCAAAAGGTTGCAATATTCTTTGAAAAAAAGAACACTTTCTATTGCATGCACGAGGACCATGGATGTGATTCATGTCAGGATAATACTGATGTAATCAGTAATGGGTTAATATACATTACATTAAGACAAGAACAAATGCAAATACATAGACTATAGAGATCTCAAACAAGTGACCCTGTCTGTGTGTCTCAGAGTATGGCAGGTCCCGTTATCTCTTCCAGATAACTAGTTGTGTGAACAATAGGTCTACCCCCAGATTTACACATGCAAATGTAGGGACAAACTCTGGGTTCTGTTAATGCTAAACCTGTGTGATAGGGAAGTGGCACCAGTACTCATTTACATGTTGCATGAAAGAGCTTCTTATCATTATTTCTCTAGGAGGGGGACAAGCAAAAGGCCTAAACAGGGCCACCATTGGGGGAAGATTTAAAAGAATACTCACAGTATTCTCCCCTTGAACAATTGTACAAGTGTTAAGACCAGAGTACACAGGTCTTTCTCCTGTATACACTCCTACACTCACAAAAAAATTGCAATGATCCTGATCTGCCTGAAATGCAAGGCAGAGCCCTGGAACTGCAAAGGCCTTTGACCTGCGTTGCCTGTGACCCTGCCTTATTTTGCTAATTTTTGGCCACTTTGTGGAGCCTGTGACTGTATTGGCAGCTGTGTGGCTTAATAGTGATCTCCAGGGGAGCAGATGAAGAGAACAGTATTTATTGTAAGATAAGAGGGTGGAGGTCTTGACGATGAAGTGAGGAACGAGAGAGAGACGAGTTGTGGCTGGAAGAAGTTGACAAGGCTGCCAGATAGGAGAAAATTAAAAGCTCCAACTATTAAAGATGTCATTTGTGAGTCATCAGATTCACATAAAAGCTGTTATCACCACCCATGATGGCACAATCCTGCAGCATCTACCCTGTGCCATGAGTCTCTGTTATCATCTTCTTTAGATCAGGGCTATAGTCTCCTGTATAGTCTACAGGTTGGTAATACTCTGCAGAGCCCCTGTGTAGACTTTCTATATAACCACTATATAGTCACTGTGTACAACAGCAAGCATTTTTTAGCTCTACCTATCCTTTTAACAGTTGGTTTATATGCCAACCCCATGTTACTTGCCTGGCAGGGGATGTATCTACAGCTTGTATTTCCAACAATGTCTATTACAGTCTGTATATCCAGTATTGTAGCCTAGAGAACCACAAGCCTAACGCAATCTAAAGGATGGTTCTAGGTGCTTTAGTACCGAAGCTTCCGATGTGATGTCCCCTAAAATTGACTCTTCTCTGTTAATTTGCATATGACTTGAGGCATTTTTTAATTATAGGTAAACAGGTTAGATTTTTAATAAAAAGAGGGAATTACATCTGGTAGGTTAATAGGGTAAAATTTGGTAACAGTATCCCTTTAATGCAAGAGATTATGTTATAATATGTAAGTCACCGTGATCAATCAACAGTCCCTAAAGGGGCGACCCGTTGCCATTGTTTATGATGTCTGGAATAGCAGGTTAGTATATCCCACTCTCGACTCAAACTACAGATGTTGGGACACCTGCCCCCATTACCAAACCCCAGTATTGGTAGAATTCATATAGCAGTAATCTCTACATTACATTTTGGGCTCATCTGTCTTAGGCTTAATATTTTACTTTCAATATCCACCATCCGGATTTTTCTATTTTTTATTATTAATTTGGAGGCATCAATCAGCTGGGAGCCCAGAATAAGCAGCCGGGAGCTGGGACACATCAATTATTTCATGGATTAGAGGCTCAGGGATCCAGGGGTCCCTCTCAGCCAGTGTGACATGAAGTGCAGCTGCTGTTTTTGACTACTGAAAGATTTATGGGCTAGAAATAAATTATTGGCCTGTGCAGCTGGACATGGAAAACGTAAGGTTTCTACTTTGTAACAGAGGAGCGGCAGAGCTACGTCTAAACAGTTGTTCCATTTGGGCTGTAAACTATTCCCTTGTGTGGAGAGGAAGGACGCGCTGATGAGAGCGCACATTGCAGTTTGTGTTCTCTCCAATGGAAACTCTCAGCCTAAAATCCTCTTATAACCAGGGAGATAAACTAAGCGGAGAGGTTATTAGTATCTAGGGATGATACATATGGAATTGCAAGATAAATCAGGTTTTTTTTGTAGTGTGTGCGCCTCACATATGTTGTGATGTGACTAGGAGATGCACTTTATTGCCAGTAGGTGGCACTGTTAAATATTCCTACTTATGGAGACAAAACACATTTATGTTCTATGGAGGTGAAATACACTGTATCTGTACGTCCTCTCCTTCTAGGTAAGTAGCCAGAGCAAAAAAAGATGGATAAAAATAATTATCTACAAATCCCTTAAATGTATTGGCAGAAGTCTTTACAGCACAACTTTTTTTTTTACCTAACCAATGGCTCTTGTGATGTAGGACACCTTTGCATATTATCTTGATTACTTACTGTATATCTGGCAGTTTCTTTGCTATCCTCCTCAGTTTAGCCTACTCCTGAAGTAGAGGTGTCTCCTAGGTGTGCCGCTTATCCTTCACAGAGTCTCAGAGGGGGAGCTTCTCCCTGCTCATTTTGGAGGGATGAGGGGGAGGTCATGTGACAGTGCTCACTGTGTATAGGTGAGTGTTTGCTGCTCTGTGGATACAGAAGTCTCCTACACATAGTGAGGTACAAGATCCCCCCTGTTCCCTACCAGCCCCTTTATCCCAGTCTTTCTCTCTGCACCTCATCCTGTAATATAGACTCCTCTGCAGAAACCCTCACCCACTTTCTGCTCTCCAGACACTTTCCACAAAGCAGCCATCTGTTAACCCTTAGGGCTCTCACATCAAAGGCCATACACTTCATGTAGCTTCAGAGAAGAAAAGATCATAACTTTGGAAAGAAAAGAGCAGGCAGCACAATATGGACATTGTTCTGTTTGTCTTTAAAAGGGAATCACATATGGCAAATTGTGAAAAAAAGTTATGAAATCGGAGTAATGTTTTAAGTTATTAGCTAAGCACAAAATAGGAGATAAAAAGGTGATCACAAGAATGGGGCCCCCCCAACTCTCCAGAGAAGAGGGATCCCGTTGTCATTGATGGGTGGAGCGGCAGAAAGAGCATGAGCCCTGCTACTAAATTCAATTGCCAGGACACATGCACATCGTGCCACTCCTCCCATCAGTGAGAATGGGGTTGGGGTTAGGGTTAGGTTTGTCACCTATTAGAAAGGCATCAGATTTTCCTGTATATTGTACCTTATATCTTGGCAGGGGATATAAAATATCAAATGACAGTTACTAATCATATGTATATATGGTTCCTGTCACACAGTATAATTAGAAAGATAATGTCTCAGCCTCCCTGACTGTATATTTATGGTATGAACAATATAAATGCAGTGCAAACCCCTGTCCAGCATAGAAGGTCCTCTCCAACCCTGGTCATGTAACGATTGTAGACTGCACTGACAAAAATTACATGATATCACACACAAAGAGAGAATACAACTGTATGTGTGATGAGGAGCATTTGCAGGTGTGGATACCATGAGTCTTCAAGAACAGAGTAGATGAACAGAGACGGTTGGTAATTTTCAGTTTTTTATTTTCAGTAGGAAATAAAGACCTTGGACAGTGTACCTTAACACACACACGTATCCTTAAAAAGTGCTCAAACAATAACCACAAGAAAAGAAAACATGAACCTGAGGACCTGCACATCCTTACAAGAGATCATAATGCTGGGTCCTCGTGTCAGACTGTGAGGGGTCACTAACACCGCAACTGGCAAAAACTGGGCTCACATCAGAGGCTTCGCATTAAAACAGCTTCCTGCTAATAACAACCCACGTGCTACGGAGATCATCTTCTGCCTATTTTTTACCGATTTCAGTCATTCTAAACCAATTTGACAACCGTGCGATAGTCTCCTCGTATTGTATTATAAAGGTCCCGAACAACTGATATAAAAGACGGGTAATAAGGCACCGGTGTTATAACCAGGGATTCTTCTGCCAACCACATGGAGCAAACTCAATGCCGTGTGGCATGGTCACCGCCTGCTCCCTACAGCTTCTAGTGTTAGGTCCCAAGCTGATTCACAGCTTCCTTAGTAAACTTGGTCTCTTCATGGATTGTTCTGCCCTAAAGATCACTATGATGCGAAGAACAAGGACATCCGAGAATTCCTTATGGCTGAAATATGGCGTCTCCTGACTTACCTGCTAGGTTAACGGTTAGTATTGTTCCTGAGAGTAAAATGGTGAAGGCAGGTCAGACATATGGGCTGCCTGCCTGCTTAGGGGTCCTTGGAGGTGGACCCTGCTTCCTGTATAAACTTCACTTTAAAATAAATAAAAAAAAAAAAAAGACGGACTTATTTCCCCCCCAAAAAATTGTACTTTAGGCTATCAAAGAGGAAGAAAGTCTAGAGGGTGTTCATAGGTTACACCCGAGCCCTGAAGGCTGAAAAGATCTATAGGGGTGTTGTTGTTTAAGACATTAACCCCCTACCCATAGGACAGATATCTGATCAATGGGGTCAGCAGGGTCCCCTCCATGATCGTTGGGACAAGACCCATTGATATGCCATGTAGTGAAGAGGACTTCCAAGATTGTATGTCCATGTCCTGTGCTTCATTGACTTCTAAAGGACCCAAAAGGTCACTTACAGGACGGCCAAGTCTGGAAGTCCTATTCACCATAGGGAAACTAATGGGGGCTTTTAGTCCCCTGCTCAGCTGATCACCAGGTGGTCCAGAACTTGGACCCCCATTGATCAAACAATTATCCCATAGGCGATTCCACCTTATATGGAAATCACAGTATTATAAAAACGCTCAAGGGTCCTATTACATCGGGACCCAGGAGATTTGTTCAAATGTGGCCAAGTAATGTCTTGTCCTGTCTTGAGGGGTAAAGCGAAAAATCATAAATTGTTGTGTTAAACCAAAACCAAAGTGCTGAATGTTAACCATAAAGCAGGAGCTCTACTGTCAGCCTAGGAATATACACTGGACGGTGCCTGCGATGGGCAAGAGACACATAACCATGTAATAAGCTTATGAAAGACCAAAGATAATAAAAGAATTGGAAGTAAAATAAAAAGTAACAGCGGCGATAGCTTCAGTCACTTATCCACAGACCTCATCTGGCCAACAAAAAAATAATATATATACAAAAGTACAACTATATACAAATGTACAAAAAAAACAATAGCCTGACTGTATTAGTTATTAAATTATATGTGATACACATCAAATACGATATAAGGAACATGATCCACGCTGTGAGGTGATCTGCATTATTAGCAAAATTAATCCTCTGCTATAGAAACCAAGCCTGTACACGATGATTGTATGGGGCGGCCATCTGCACTGCTTGTAAACCCATTGACTATAGGATTTATCGGCACATGGGAAACAGGCAAGGTGGATTTAAGGCAGCGGGACTATAAGAGATGGTCATCCTATGTGACGCTGGAAAGGTAAAGGGTCGTGTGTATTACTATTACTAGTATGTGAATGTATGGAGCATCCATGTTTAAAGGGATGGCCTCATCGTAGATACTGTACTGGGGGCCCAGGATATGCTAAAAGAGTAGCATCATCACTGCCCATTCAATATAGTTATACAATTATCATTACAGTCAATAACTGGACACAAATCCATCCGGAAAAGGTTGCCGAAAGCAATTGTTGCCGCAATATCTGTGATAAGACTGTCTCTTCAATATAAGGCCCCTTGAAGGCGGCCGTGTAACGCGTAAACGGTGACTTAATAAAAATCTAAAGATGCTGTAAATTCTTTGACCCTAAACGCATCAGTAGCAGTACATAGGTGCAGGTAATGGGTGACCACAGACCCCATCACAATGGGATGACAGCCCCTTACAGTCTTATCCCACAACCTGGAAAATAAAGTCTGTGGGAGATTTATCAGAAGTGTCTGAGGTAAAACTGTTCTAGTTGCTCATGGCAACCAATCAGAGCTCAGCTTTCATTTTCCCACAGCAGTTTATAAAATTAAAGCTGATCTCTGATTGGTTTCCATTGGCAAACAGAACCGTTTTACCTCAGACAATTCTGATATATCTCCCCTGCAGCGGTTACGAGGTAATGGAGGCAACGCAGTGTCACGCGTTCCTAGAGCCTTCACAGAAGCCGATATATCGGACTAGATGGAGGCCGAGTTGAATGAAGAGATTGATGCAAATGAACCCGCTGCATACTGATAATGAAACATCTCTATAGACCGCAGAATCAACCACCACAGGGCTGTACAGCGGATTATAACAATAAAACAAATATTAAAAAAAAAAGTTAAAATTAATTTTAAAAAGAATAATACTGCTGGGCATTGTGGGACTTGGTCGCGTCTTAAGACTTGTAAAGCCACTCTACATATACAAAGCAGGTTCTCTACCATAACGGGGCAGTGCCTATAAAACTGAGACACATAAGGGACCCCCCAAACTGACCTAAACTGCATGAACAGCACCCATCACCTACACCTCTCTGAATCTTAGATTACTCTACCCCTACAGTAACACTGTCCTTTCTTACAAAAAAAAAAAACAATGTGTTTCTATGTACAATTTAAAATCTAAAGAAATAACCCCCCCCCCCCAAAAAAAAAAAAAGTCCAACGCCTCCTTCCCTATAGCCAGTGAGTTTGACAAAGTTGATAAAAACTAAACAAAACTTGTCACAAAGGACTACAGTGAAATACACTCGTGTGACCCCGCTCAGATGCGCACACAACATGGTACGTTACGTTTTTTTTTTTCTTTTTTAGTTTGTCTTTAAGGCAGTGGTTTGCACAGATTGGTTTCCGTGAACAAGAAAAATACTAAATATATTTATATACACATAGGCTATCTCATCACGAGGTCCATGGCTGATCCCGTCCACCGTTACAGGACGGCGCCTCAAGGCGGGCGAATAACGGATGTGGTGGAGTGAAGTGCAATCTGCTCCACTATCTCTCTCTTCTGTCAGTGCTAAAAATCGGATCTGCTTTGTTCATTGCTTTAAGGTGCTGCTGCTCTCAGAGAGGCAGGGGAGGCCTCCGAGGTGTCCAGGCTCATTGTTCCCCCCCGATGCCTGGTGCACAGTAAGATGAGACTCTGGTAAAACGCTGGGAGGATCACTCAAATGTCATCAGGTTGGTCGGGACCTGTTCAATGACAAAACAGAGCACTTTAATGTTTAATTCAGATGGACTTGCATATCAAATGTAGCATCACCTATGTGGCCAATCCCCCTGCTGTACCTCTCATTGCTGCAGCCACCAAAATAAAGATGGTCACAGATCATCTGTACAATGGAGATGAAACAGCTGGAGCTCTATCTTTGAAAAAGTCTTTAAAATTTCACTATAAGCATTCAGTATTTCAGCAGATATTGACCAGATAAACCAGTACCAGTATGTTGTCAAGCAATACTTTCAGATCATTATGACCCAGTGTGGTGGCATCATGCAGAAAGTCAACTTTGAAGTGATGTGTAAATTGGTTCTAAAAAGTCACTGAGGTGGAGAGTTTAGCACTGAAGTCCAGCTCTCCCCACCTCAGAACACCACACTCTACTGGGATTGACATCACACTTCAGGCGCGGATACTGTATACAGTACAACCAGTTTACGTCTCACTTCTACTGCTTTTCTACTCCACCACGCTGGGCCATGAATGAGACATGATCTGGAAGGTGTTCAGCTGATTGACGACATACTGCTAGCTGTTTATTAGGTCAATTTCTACTGATGGGTTCCCTTTAAACTTGCGTCCTATCGCTTACCTGTTGCCTGTTACTTTGGCAGGCAGCACTTAGATGTTTAAACCACAACATTGCGTTCACACGATTCCCTGCCTGGAATTTGTAAGAGTTTCCTGATGGATGAAAGAAAGAATATTAAGATTATATAAGCTACTAGCTTGTATACTCTAGAACTGTACCTGGATTTATAAAAACAAATAGCAGACCTAATAGATCCGGTTGGTGCCTTAAAGGGGTAGGACACTTAACAGAAATTGCCTATGTGCCTTTTACTGCCTTAATAATATTCGCTGATTTGACTGCTGTAACTGATATAAAGGGTCAACGGATTGCTCTTGACCCCAAGATATGCCTCTTTGGACACTTTTTGCCGCAACTTCTCTCGAATTTTTTTGAGAGTCCCTTTTTTTACGCCACCTTTTTATTGGGTGTGTAAAAACATAGCCATTCACTGGATGGATCCTCGTACATTGGGTGTATCCAACTGAAAGAAACTGGTGAGTCCTGTCATTCCCTATGAGAAAGTGCTGTACAAGCATAGATCCCGCCCGGAGAAATGTGAGAAAATCTGGCGCTATTAGTGTGACTCTCCTCTAACCCTTTGCCCTCTGAACCCCCTATTTAATAATGCGTTCTTAATTGTGCTATGCGTGTCATAACCTTGACTCTAACACATAATTTGCAAGGTAAAGGTAGTCCCTGTATGCAACTCAGGACACTGCTAGGCCTCCTACAAATGAAGTAAAAGACGACCACACAAGACTGTTAATGTTTTTGCACTTTATTTTGATAGAGTTTGTATTCTTGACACTGTATCTTTACAAATGCCATACAGTATGTCATGGTGCATGCTCTTGTACTTTCTATGTCCAAATAAATGAGTTTAAAAAGAAAATAAAAATATTTGCAGAATGTTCACAAATTGATTCATCATCCCTGATGCTTCCTTTAGTGCTGTGTGCAGACTCTGTGCTTTCTGTAAGATCTTTGTTTACATGTCTCTGCACTAATAAATAAGAGGGACCTATAGCAGGAGATGATGACTCTGTGAGTGTGTCAGTGAGACAGACCGAGAGAAAAAAAACCACACTGGAGGCTGCCATTAGGACGGACTGAAGGAGTGAGAAAGAGGAAGTTGTATATATGTGCATAGAGCAGTAGCGGTAGAACAGGGAAGAGCTGAAGATCTCACAGGAGGCAAAGACCCAGGTACATATACATGCAGAGACATGCCTAATGGAAGAGATTTTAAAAAGTGGCCAACCCCTTTAATATTTTTTAGTCTAGGTTATCACCAGACATTTGCTATCTTTATTGATTCTTTTTTATGATACCAAACACAAGTTTCTAGGTACTCTAGAGATGTCTGAAATGGCTGCTATGTTAGGTGTTATGTTGGGCAAAATATGACTCTTTTCTACTCATTTTCTGATGACTTTGGAGGAGATTTTCTATAGGTAAATGGGGAAGATTTCACATAGAAATTGTAGAAAGGACATTTCATAATAGATTAAAATCTGGCAAGAGTGTCACATTAAACAGTTATAGCACTGCTCCCCTCCTCCTCCTCCTCGTCTTGTGGTTCATGGTTGCTCACATGGATGTGTGAATGGAGCCATAAAGATATGGTTGCACAGATCTGCAAAGTCAATGCCCAACACTGGTTGCGGCTTTACATGGTAAAAACTGCTGATAGACTCCCTTTACAACAAATGTATGTAAGTTTTACAAAGCTTGGAGATACTAATCTATACATAATCAGCTATAGTCCACAAAACAGCACATACTGTCAGCAGACTTACCTTTTTCAGAGTCAGTGAGTAGAAAAATATCTGGGTGCTCGGGGTCATCGGCCATCATCACCATCCAGCCCACTACAGATACATTCTTAGTTGAGGTGGACTTGAACTGAAAGAAGGTAAAAGGTATACATGTATACATGGATCAGTATCCAGCATCCCTCAGTACTCCTGCTGTTAGGCTTCAGCTATTTTAATAGAAGGGCAGGAAACACCTACCCTTAAAGGGGTTGTCCCATTTCAGCAAATTAATGTTGTTTATATTATAAAAAGTTATAAAATTTTCCAATATATTTCTGTATCAATTCCTCACTCTGCTTGCTGTCATTCTATAGCAGCGATGGCGAACCTTTTAGAGACCGAGTGCCCAAACTACAGTCAAGACCCACTTATTTATTACAAAGTGCCAACATAGAAATTTAATTTGTGATTTATATTCCCTGCTCTGTCACAGCTTTCATTAATACCAGCACCCTGAGGACATCAATAAAGCAGAAAATAGGAGAAATTTGGATGATCATTGTAGTTTCCCTTCAAGGTCCCATAAACAGGAAGAATTGTCAGGGCCGGAGCAGGAGCTACAATGATAATCCAGATCTGTCCACACCTTCCCACTCCTCCAGTAGTCCCAAGTAGAACTGTCACTTTAAAATAGCGCTGTGCACAGCAAGTCCTGGGCTCTCTGGGACTGCAGGAAGATACCTGGAGTCCTCTCTGGTGATAGCCTGGGTGCCCACAGAAAGGGCTCCGAGTGCCACCTCTGGCACCCGTGCCATAGGTTCGCCATCACTGTTCTATAGGAAGCTTTTATGTTTACTTCCAGTGGACAGAAATCTGCCCATGGTCACACAGGTGCACGGTTTGTTATATCACACGGCTCTGATTATTGTCTGTAATAATATAATGAGCCGTGCACCTCTGTAACCAGGGTCTGATTTTTTTTCTACTGGAAGTAAACAAATCTATAAACACATGTATATCATGTAACAGGGTAATTGTCATCTCTTGTAAATCCCGGGGAAGGTTTTACAAGACACATAAAATCCTAAGATATACAATGTGTCACTCATTACATTGTATGTGGTAGTTAGAGCCGTGTGTATGCTGCAGGCACTAAATAAAAGATATTAAGTAACTGCTTGACATTGAAACGGAAAACTGAGGATACATGATGATTACTGCAATAGAAGACACCAGTAGGAGGCTTATAGAGTTACAGTTTGAGCAATGTTCACATTACGGGACTATTTAGAGGACCCACTTACCACCTATACTAAATATGGACAATAGAGAAGCAGAAGCATCTGAGCTTGAAGGTATAAAACACAGAACACTTTATAATAGTAGTGGCGCAGTAATGGAAAGTCAGGTAAGTCATATTGCCTATAGGCCCTAGTTCTACGTCCCCCCCAGGAGGTGGCGCTGCCAGCAATCACACAGCCGCTATGATGTGCCTACATGTCCTCCGCTGATTGTGTCTGATCCTCGCTTTAATCATCCTTTCTCCAAACACTCACATTCGCGCCATGCCTTGTTCTCGCAGAACGTTTCCACATGATTGGTTTTTATTGACAACACACGGCCAAATATGCATAGTCTCTAGCGCAGGAATAAACTGGATTACTGGAGAGAGCGCAGGGAGAAGAATGGAGGCTCCACTCCATAGCCAGAATAGTGGAAGGGGGATTTTAACTCTTCAGAGGCCATTGCTATAAGCGATGTTCTTAGCTTAGCAGCAAACTAAAACACAATAGTATCAGCAGCTGCCAGCCAAGCCCTTAGGGTCAGAGGGAGAAAATGTATTTGAGTACAAGCCGAGTTTTTCAGCACAAAAATTGTGCTAAAAAAACCTCTCGGCTTATACTCGAGCCTATAAAAAATTAACACTGTACACAGGCTATATACGACAGGAGGGGTTGGCAGGCTATATATGACAGGGGCTGGCAGGCTATACATGACAGGGAGCTGGCTATATACTACAGGGGCTAACAGGCTATATACTGGGTGGCTGTGACCAATGCATTTCCCACCCTCGGCTTATACTCGAGTCAATATGTTTATCCAGTTTTTTGTGTTAAAATGAGGGGTCTCTGCTTATACTTGGGTCGGCTTTTACTCTAGTATATACGGTACTTACATGTTTCCTCTCTGTGGCTTTTAGGGATTTTGCTGCATAGTAGATGAGCTGTGTGCCGCACAATACTGCCCAGTATTTGGTCCAGGAGGCAACCTTCAGAGAGAACACATTATACATTATAACTAACATCGCCATATAGGAGGAGACCGGCACTAAATACATGACCTTTACTAGGCATAGCATAGAAGTATCAATCTCTTCTCTCATATTATAGCATAGTATGAAATAATCATACCAGAATTGTATTGCAAGTGAAATCTATCACTATTCCTTTAATCCAAGCTAAAACTTAAATCTCTCATTGGACTTGCTAGTGGATCTGAATGTGGTCCCAATATAATATTGGGCTGTGGCTTCCTTTCTCAAGCCCACACAACATGTGAATAGGGTATTAAGAGTCCCACAACCTGTAGGAGTAATACTTCCTCTATATAGTACACAAGGGCATGCTGGATATTCTATGAGTTAACCAATGAAGGGAAACCTGACAGCTCATTTCCAGTTTAAGAATCCCCCTGGAGTATCGTAGTTTTTGTTTTTCCACAATTATATTTTGTCTTAGGAGAAACGGAATGCAAATTTCTGTAAATTATGCAGTCTCGCCCCTAGATGGCACTCTGCTGCAGAATTCTCCATCACTACTACACGTGATGCTGATGAGAATGTACATGATATCAAGTATTTGCCAAATTTATTTAAATGACTCTGGGGTCTCTTACCGTTGGCTTCTTGCCCTCTTTTAATAAGGTCTTCCTCCGCAGGACCCCCTGTATGGTCACTGCTCCTGAATACAAATGCACCGCCAGTTCTGATGATTCTGCAGAGCTGCAAAGAGAGACACCAAATTATCGCTGGATAAGACTCTGGCTCCTATTTGTCACCGTCACCGGATGTCTGCTGCCAGGATTAGATCGCTATCGCTATCAGCAGAAGCCAGAAGAAAGGAAACTTACTAGGTCAGGCATCTGCCTGGGACAGACATCAAACGAT
Source organism: Engystomops pustulosus (assembly GCF_040894005.1). NCBI lineage: Eukaryota > Metazoa > Chordata > Amphibia > Anura > Leptodactylidae > Engystomops > Engystomops pustulosus. The sequence continues at coordinate 76,307,904 of NC_092420.1, forward strand.
ACAGAGTATGTGATGTGTGCCCCAAGCATCCATCAATACACAACACTCCGGAACACTAATTATATCATGGCGAGCTCCGGGTCACATGACATTATTAAAATTTAACCCAATTACACCCAACCCCCTAATAGGATGTTAATTGATCATTGATTAACCATATAGTAAACTGCAATACGTTGTCATAGGATTGAGAGATGCAAAATGTCTTCTTTCCAGGGAAAGAGGTGGATAATTAGGAACAATGTCATGTGACCCAGGGTCCATTCTCGCTTCAGTGGTAGGTTGTAAAAAATAAATTACAAATTCTGAACATGCCAGAGCATTTCCACTTAGAAGAAACTATAAAATACTATAAATTCTTAAAAAGGTTCTAGAAAGTTGTTAAAATGCAACAGAACTTGGGATTTTGAAAGAACTTGGCGACTTTCTTGCCTTATTCTAGGCTTAGGAGTCTAACCCATTTATATCCATCTCTGTATCAACAATATTACAGCAATCGGACTTGGACCCCCCGAGCTGAAAGGAGCAAATATTTAACTAAATTGATAAATGATGCCAAATATTTTCCTACAAAACTGGGAACAAAACTGGGAACAACAAAATTCAACTTTTAAAAAGTCAGGAGATACAGAAACCGCTCCTTCTGTGTCTTCCATTTCTGTAACTTCCACTGAAGTGATGGGGATTAAAGATATCATGGATCACAGCGCTGTGGTATTTCTCTATCTTATATTCACGTCTTTGGCTACTTTAGAAGCCGGTGTAAAATTCCAGATTTCAGAATGAAACATACGTCCCATGTATTACTGCCTTAGCCATGGCCATTTAGAGGGAACCTGTCACCACATTTTTCACAAATACAGTTAGCGGCAGATTCCCATAGAGCCATATTAACTAAATGTCACCCTTCCTTTAGCAAAAAATTTTTCACTCACATCTCCATAAAATCAATTTTGTTATCTTACCTGGCATACAGCCAGATCCAGCATTGAACACTGAAAGTCCATTGTCCGTCTATGCGGCTATTCACTACTCGCCTTGGAAAGGTGAGTAGTAATTTTTTTGTTTGTTATTAAAGGCTTCCCATACTCAGGGCAGGGGCTGGCAGGTTATATACTGGGGTGGGGGCTGGCAGGCTATATACTGGGGTGAGGGTGGGGGGGCTGGCAGGCTATATACTGGGGTGAGGGTGGGGGGGCTGGCAGGCTATATACTGGGGTGAGGGTGGGGGGTGTTTGGCAGGCTATATACTGTAGGCAGTGATGGCGAACCTTTTAGACACCGTGTGCCAAAACTGCAACGAAAACTTGCTTATTTATCGTAAAGTGCCAACATGGTCCTTTCTCTCTGCTCTATCAATTGTAGTGACTCACTTAGGACACAAATACAGAAATACAGAAAGGAGGAGAAATTTATGAATTGTGGGACCTGAAACAGGAGCTACAATGACTAACTGCCCTGTCCACACCTTTTCCATTCTCCTTGAGTCTCAGGCGGCCCAGGATTTGATGCTTTAAAATAGCAATTAACTCAGCATGTCCTGGACTTCCCCGGACTGCAGGAGGATGCCTTGAATCCTGTCTGGTGAACTATTGAGGTTGATGGCTTGGGTGCCCACAGAGAGGGCTCAGAGTGCCACCACTTGTGCCATAGGTTCGCCACCACTGCTGCAGGGGCTGGCAGATATATACTTGGGGATATGGGCTGGTCAACTTTATACTGGCTGGAGGCTGTGACCAATGCATTTCTCACCCTAGGCTTAGCTCGAGTCAATAGGTTTTCCCAGTTTTTTTGTGTTGAAATTTGTTACCTCGCCTTATACTCTCGTACATAAAGTAATACCGGTAGCATTTTTGTAACAAAAAAACCATATAGGAAAAATACATAATGGAAACTATGAGGTGCCATAAGAGCCGTTTTCTGCTGCTTTGCTCCACTACACTGCTGTACCATGACTGTGTCATTAGTACACACCTCAACCACAGGGACAGAGAAGTAGAACTAAAGTTTGCTGGATGTAATGGGTGGAAATGCTCTTAAAGGGTTAATAAAAACGACAATTTAGTAGGTTACCGATGCTGCTCTGCTAGTCACAATCCTTGTTAATAGATGTGAATATTGTGCACTGAATACAACTTGCCTGGAACTGCGCAGCTGAACGCAGCTCCTGGTGAGGGATGAAATCCGGAGTTTGCGGAGAGGGAGCAGAGCGTGAGGTCTCCTACAAGGGAAGGAGCACTGACACCTCAGAATCCTTCATCGCTTTATATTATGCTCACAGCTCACGTGTTATTCCACCACTAATAAAATTCTCCATTTTATTTAACCTCCTATTTCTGCATCGGAACAAGGCCTGTCCACCCTTTGTGTGCTGGGAGATCACAAAATCTGATGAGTCTCCCTACAGCAAAAGGAACGGTGGACCCTATACCCACAAAATGAAGGGATTAAACATAATATCAAAGTCCATTTACACCAACAACCAACATGATCCTATTAAAATAACTAACTTTCAACACAATATAAATCAAAAGATCAATATCCTTGGAAAAAAAAAATCCTATTGATTATCATTATTGAGCAATAAATTATCAATTTCTTTTTTCATTGATATCCCCACAATTGCGTGTAACGTGCCTATAGCCGAAAGGGTGTAACATCCTATGTTTATAACATAATACTGGGGGTAGTGGGAGAGGTTTGCACTAGGAAGATGAAGATGGCACCTGGATGTGGACTGGGTACATTTTTAGAAGAACAGGGTGTATTTGGTGTGTACAGACCTAGATAAAAGAGGCGTAATAAAAATGGCACAAGTCTGCTAGGTCAGGACACCGGAGAATTAAAATTTTTTCTTACTTACATCACCCTAACACAGTTTGCAACGGTTTTGAACATTGTGGAAAACCCCAAGGTTGCGGATACACATGTATAACCCTATAGAACACAGATCATTCTGTGACACTTTGAATCTGCTTCCTTACATTCTCCAAGTGAATGTGATCTGCTCATCCAGATCTGTAGCAAATTGAATTAGTGTTTACGTATCCAAAAACATGTTCAGAAATTAGCTAAATTATTCCTTTTTTTAGGGGAAAGAAAAAACCAAACCAAACAAAAGCAAAATGCAGATTCAAAGAGGCGACAAACTATGAGATTCAGCAAACACCAAGATTTGAAAAGCGGAAGATGAGCACCCAGCAACCCAGAGAGAAGGCAAACTACCCGCAGCCTGTGCCACACCCCATCACCAGAGCGCCCGGTGTATACCTGCTGGCCTTCAATGGGCCTCGGTACCCATTCCATGCCCCTCTTGTCATTGGACCCAGAGAATGGTACAACCTGTTCCTGTTGGATTCCATTACAGATCATCAATGTTACTTATAATCTTGTATCACAGGAGAAAAATAATAATATATAACAGGCAGCGCATGGGCCAAGTTAAATATGAGCAAAAATGTGGCATAAAAATAGGTTCTCGTAATAATGAAATGAGCCTGGACTTCAGGGACGTAACTAAAATTCATAGGGTCCCAGACCAAAGAATGAACCTGAGCTCTTTTAACTTTCAAATGGATTTAAATACTATTTAAATATATAGGCATTGTCCCTGGAGATCTGTGTACCCTACCTTTGTGTTTGTTGTTACTAGCAGCAGAACTGCTAAAGAAAAATGTGTGTTCTCACACTGCTGTGCTCTCTCCATCCCTTCCCCTCTGCTTTGTGTGAGTGCTCTAGACCCAACCAGAAGTTTGCTACAACATGTATTCCTTTCTTCTTCCTGTACTCTGATCCACTACTGAGCTTATGTCTATGCAAATTGCCAGATCTGTACAGACAGAGCTGGAGTAGGAGTGAAGTAATGAACCTGAACGAATGCTGAAACAGGGGATAACTCTACCACTACCCAATCCACCGTGTAGGCCCCATAGCTCAACTGTGGTCATAGATAACTTCTCTAACTAATGGACTTCCATAGGATAATACTATAGAAATTTAATATAATGACCAACAGTCTAAAATTTCAAGAACTGTAATGTTGAACTTAAAAAGGGACAACGTCACCATATTTCACCGCATTAAACTACTATCCCACTCAGGTAGGGTATGAAAACAAACAAACCCTAAAGTCATGTGAAAATGAGTCATATTTTGCCTGAGAGGAGCATGCTGCAGTGGGAGTATCATTCAGATTCCCCAATTTTTGGTTCTATGGTACCAAGAATCATGATTCTGAGGTCATATTTAAAGGGAACCTACCACCACAAATCTACCTATAAAGGTAGATCGGGTGGTAGGTGGATCAATAGGACGTGAGGATAGCCCTTTTAAGGGCTAAACCTCACGTCCCCGCACTGTTTTGTGAACTTATATAAAAGGTTTATGCTAAATTTTGTTTTGCGGCTACTGGGGCGTGGAGTAGCCGCAGCTGTGGCTACACGGCGCGGCTACTCCACGCCCCAGTAGCCACTTTACCCCTCCTACCCACAATCTTCGGCCTGCAGCTCCTTGCAGCTGCGCGCCCTCGTCCGGCGATCCTGCCGTCTGCGCAGGCGCTGGCCTGCTGTTCTGCGCCTGCGCAGACGTCAGGATCGACGGACGAGGGCGCGTAGTTGCAAGGAGCAACTGTGAGCTGTGGCTATTCCACGCCCCAGTAGCCGCATAACAAAATTAGCATAAACCTTTTATATAAGTTCACAAAACAGTGCGGGGACGTGAGGATTAGCCCTTAAATGGGCTATCCTCACGTCCTATTGATCCACCTACCACCTGATCTACCTTTATATGTAGATTCGTGGTGGTAGGTCCCCTTTAAAGAAAATCTACCATTTACTGATGGTAGATGACTTCTTTTATTATAACTATATGCTGTGGAACTAAAGGGTTATAAAAGTTATGCAAATTACCCTGAGGCGCTCAGGCTATGTCACCCGAGTGCCTCAGGGAGCCTCGTATTATAATTTATGAACAACCCACCCCCCATAACTCTAGTGATCCCTCCACCCTGCAGGGATTCTTTAAGATCCCAATCTCATCTTTCGGATCAAAACAGGCTTGTGGTTTTGCCAGCATTTTTGGTTCTGCAAATCACAGAACCAGAAGCCTGATGCAATCTGAAAAGATGAGATTCTAACCTTATATAGGACACCAATAGTCAGTTTTTAGGTACTAGAGAACCAATTAAAGGGACATCCCCCTGCAGCCTCTGAACCTGACTCATCTCAGGCAAACATGACTCTTCCCTGCTCATTTACAAACTAAATTTTTATAGGTAAATAGCAAGATTTCACATAAAAGAGAATTCTAGAAAGGACATTTCATACCCTACCTGAGAGGGATGATAGTTTAATGTGGTAAAAGCTGCTGACAGGGTTCCTTGAGTACATAAGAAACTTTCATTGACTATGGGAGTCCATTTTGGCTTCAGTTGGGTGAATGGGGCTGAAACTGGTATAAATCTTATAGATATCGTGTTAGCATGGAGAAAAGACGTACAATGGCACTTACAGATCCTCAGTGTGTGGATGCCATCTTACCTTTCGAATGCCGGCCATGACATGTCTTCACTGAGCTCAGAGCCATCACTGCTCCCTTTAAAAGAAAAGGAAATAAAAAGTTGTCTGGAACGCATTATGAGGGATTATAAAGTATCAGAGCACATGTCCTAATTGTAAGAATGTTCCGGGACGATCCCTAATAAGACTACCCCGAGATCAGATGTTAACTCTTAAATGGCACATGTCATTTGTTTCTCTACTACAGGCTCTTATGCGAGACCATAATGAATGAAGGAACATATGTAGGATGCAGCGCTGCTGCCTTATCCAACATGGACATATACACAAATATCGATCACTAAACACCCTAACACTTAAGGTTAATGTTGTAAACCTTCTGATTCTGATCCAAACACCAATTGTAGGTAACACACAGAATCCTGCAGTTGTAAAAGCCTTTATCGCACTGCTCCGATCTCTCTGGAATGAAGACCAGACAGACTTTTATGACTACAGATAAGGCAGGAATTTAAATGCAGTGTTTTATTTCGGATCATCCCCATATTCTCAGTTATTTACTGGAATAAACTAAATAATAAATTTTAAGGGGAGATATAGAAGGGGGAGATGGATGATTAATAGCAAAGTTTATTGGAAGCATGAGCAGTAGGCAAAAGGGGAAGAAATCAAACTAAAATCTCACCCACGTAATAAAAATCTACTACAAAGTGGGGTAGATCTACTGACTCTTATAGAGAACTGTGTATTGCTATGTAGTTCTAGTACTAGTGCAATGTAAAAGACTTAAAGGGGTTGTCCAGTACCCACGAGATAGGAAGAGTTGCTGAACAGTGGGGGATCAAGAATCACAGGGATGTTATATCCCCAAACAAATAGGGACGCAAGTTGCTCCTGCACCTTCCCCTTTATCAATTTCAATGGAGCTTACGGAGATAGCCTAGCGCAGCGGTCTGCTACTTCCGTCAGTACCATAGAGAGTGAATGGAGCAACACAGTGGGGACAAATAAAGTTCTAGCTTCTAATTATGGAGCCTGCCGCTCTATTCATTTGGGGTACAACAAACCCCAGTTCTCTGAATTTGTAGGGGTTCCCCACTGGGGATGAGCAAGTTACTTCCTATTTCCTATAGGAAAACAGTAGATGTTCCATGTAAATCTCGAGCTTGTAGCCCTTTCAGATACTTACACTTACCTATGGATATCCCACTAGATAGCGTGGAGCTTTCCGCTTGCCCCCTCGATGGCGTTTGTGGCTCCATTACACTATCATCTAACAGGTGGCGTGGCCCAGCATTCGGGAAAGTTGCACTTTTAAATTCGGCCGTGTTCATTTTATGGATAAAGCTTAAAGCCAAAACAACACAAAATAACATTAAAAGCCGGGAACTAATCAGAAGAGTGGTCGCAATGAAATAGTTTAGTAGCAGAGACAGGCGGCAGAACATAAGCCTGGAAATACGCACTTGTAACCCAAACTGTGGCATTTGCGGTGACCGTGAGGAATAAGATTTCGGGGAGATGGTGGGGTTGGGGGCAGCAGGACACCTTCTACCGGAATGCTTTTGCGAGAACTTTGTGGGGAAGCTCCAACTTCGGGACCTTATAAAACGAGAATAAGAATTTGACAAACGTAATAAATAGGAACATCCATTACACCATATAAATGGCTCGTAATCAAGTAAAGTGAGAACTAGTAAAACCTACCTACTAAATCCTCCCGAGATGCTGCAGTACGAGGCGTGCTGGTCCCAGGTTCAATCTTCAAGGATAATCTATAGGGAAGGACACCACATAGCATGAGGAGGACTGTATGGAAGACACATACATCACACAGCCATATGGATAGTTTATATGTTCCCAGCCCTGGAGACGCTGGAAATGTAAACTATGAACAGAGCCCAAGAGACCACGCGGGTTCATGAACGTGGTAACTGTGCGGCTGATGGCAAATCACAAGGAAATATTCCTGAAAATTCATCTGGAGCATTGTTTACTGATGACATAAAGAAAACTTTACTTATTTTATGTTGACAGGAAACAGAATACATAAAGAATAAGTAACAGGCAAAAAGTCTGGAAACATGTGTGCAGCATTACCCTGTTATACATTGTATATCATCCATGTATACATCAGCAAGAGCAAACCAAATGGAGATGTAACGGGTCATCTGACATCCATAACATTTATACACAGGACAAGCTTATGTTTGTAGAACTATTCAGAAATCTCACAAAGGGGGAAAACAAACCCCTCGAGGGGTGGATGTGGGCACTCCATAGTGATCAGGGGATATGATGACAACATGAAAAGTCAATAACTATAATAAATGGAAACTTTTATCACGTTTTTTTTTCTTTTGCTTTAATCTGGCTGGTGTTATACTATAAAATATTGTTCCCACTTGCACACAAATCCAACTTAAGAACAAACATATAGAACCCTTCTTGTATGTAATGTGGGGACTGTCTGCACTGCTGTCACAATGTATAAAATTTCAAAACTACGGCAAAAACTGACATTTAGAATAGTTGGAGTGTAAAGGTGGCCACTCCTGGGACAGCCCCCCCCCCACCCCCCACTGACCATGAGAAGAAAAGACAAAAATCCAGGGGGTCCAATTCTCACAGGTGGAGTAGAAGGTCGAACATGCCTCCTGTGGCTCCATTTAATAGTATGAAAGTGACAGCCATTGCTGAGCACAGTAGTAAGGTAGAACTGACAGACAGTGTATGGCACCTGCAGCATTAAAAAAAACTTATCATTCAAATAAACCCACCAAAATAAATAAATACTGAATTAAAAACTATGAACAAAAAGCATTGCTCCCATCCCTACATGGTTCCTATCCATGGCTGCAATGAAAAAAATAAACTAATATGCAACTTGTCTATCACAGTCCAATCACAGTAAGAGAGTCCTGCATCTTCATTGTTCCCTACACTGTACCCTGCCTCCCTGCCCCCGACTGACAGGTCTCAATACTACCACCATGCTGCTGGTATGGAACTAGTGTTTAAGGGCCAATATTCAACTACAGACATATACAGTTCACTTATTTTCCCTTGCAGGGTCTGTATGAATGCTACACAGTGCTATGCTGGAAGCTTAAGAGACACACACAGAGAGACCTCTGTAAGGCTGAAGAGAATGGTAGTAGAGAGAGAGAGATAGAGGCTTTGTGTGACTCGGCACCGCTACATCATTAACCACTCCCTCATGAAGGAGGAGTTTGAGAGCAACCTTACTCCTTACCCCTCCCCAGGAATTCTCTTCAGCCAGGTTAGTAGTGTCAGGAGGGTGGGGTAGCTAAACTGCAGGTCCCGGGCTGGAACAGAGGACATCAATAAAAGTTTATTTTAGAAGAATGGTGGCTCTAATCCCAAGGATGAAGGCATGAGCGGAACGTGTATAAAGCCACGTTACAGGTACTGTGTGTGGTTTGTGGGGGGCACTGGTGACAGGTTCTATTTAGATTAATGAGAACAGGATCCCCATTCTCCAGATTGATGGGGGGACCCTGATCAGACTGTAACCCTCTAGCTAGATGGTTTTAGGTGTAAATGCTTGCGTTTGGAAGTGAACAATATGTGTTTAACCAGTAAATAATGTGATAACACGCGTTGCATGTTCCCAGTCTCAAAAGTTTAGGTCTAAAGCATCTACGATTTTCTTTCCGCTGCTGAACTTGCATGTTTTGTGTATAACTGTGACCTGGACGAGGTGTGTAGATATGGCAGATCTGCGCAGTGTTCTCGGCAGATATTACAGCATCATTAAAGAGTCGATTGTTTAGAGGTTGGAGTTGCCTGCAGCGTTCTGGCGAATATAAAGGCTCAATTTAATTTCTGTTTTCCAAAGATAACTCTTCAGACTGTTCTCACATCAACCAATTGATTGTTTAATAAAATACAAAAGCTGGGCGTAAAAGGAGCAGGCGAGACTTGTGTGGATAGGAAGAAACGCATTTGGCTCATCTGGTATTAATAGAGAGCTGGCTAGATACAGCGCAGCTCATTATACATTACCTAACGGGGCTGTCATGCAGCACGTCCCACTGACAGCAGTAAATCCAGGGGTCACGGGATGTTCTCTACATTCTGCTGACTTATCATTAGTAACATAAATGTGATATATCAACGCACATATGTGTAATAGTATTCATTACATCAGGATCCAAGGTAAGAACAGAGAATACAGGACATTCTTTGCAAGACCATGGCTGGGAAATATGCAAATATGTTATTTTTAAGATGGGATAAAGTCTAGAGTTGGGAGTCTGTTCCTTCTGGAATAGATATACTGGTTTGGCTTTAAAGCCGCATCACGTCATTAGGCTTTTTGAACCTGATGCTTGATGTTAAAGGAGCTGCCTTACAAGGTAGCTAAGAGGCAATGTTTTCCCTATCCCATCCTGGAAAACATATTTGCATGCAGAATCCTACAGTGAAGCATCAATGCTTTTTAAGTCTCCACACGCCCACAAGGTGGTCTTAATTGATAAAGTCTCTGTAAGGAGAGGTGCCAAAGGTAGGTGGGCAGGTAAGGCCCAGTATAAACATGTGTTATTATCTTGTGACAGTAATAATGACGTGTGTCTGGTGGCTCCATTAAAACGGTCATTGATTGCAGTGGATTTGGCTTCCCCGGGTGCCGGTCTGAACCATTTCGGTTACCACTTAAATTATCTAAGCCGTAAATTAAACGGAAGCTGCAACACTATTCTCAAATAACGGAAGCCTAATGGAAGTGGTGCATTGAAATCATTGGCCATAATGGAAATGTTAGACTTTCTTAGTCATCAGTTCAATTACGGAAGATAATGCTGATGAGAACTGGGCCTAAGATCATCCCCATATGTTGCATTTGTAAAGCACAAATCCAGACGGGCCGGGCCTCTCCAGTCCTCCTTACAATTGGGCTGTCCCAATCAGCTAATTCACATCTTATACCCGTTTTATGTACAATGCAATTTTCCACAGTCATCTTAAAGGGCTCCTTGGAGCCACCAGTCCATGAGAACCTGTGATCCCTTTCAGCAACCCATATTCCGGCATACGAACCAAGCTCAGTATATACATGTATTCAGTGGCAACAAAAAGATCGGACATTGGAATTGGGTGTCAGCCCGATACCCTATAATACATTAGCTAGATGGTCCCAACAACATTTTTCTTATTTGTATGGGGATATTTGTAGGAATCTACAGCCTAATCCTAAATATTTCAGCTGCAATCACAGCAGGAAAAGTCCATGGTCCATGTTTGCTATGCTGCAATGTTCTGGTGCTGTTTAAGGCATTTTTGTGGGGGACTTTAATTATAATTTAAAAGTGTACATTGGTTTTGAGTTGCAAATTCATAAAGTGATAGATGTAGGCTGAAAACAATTGATCTTGTATTAGCTTTACACCTTATCAGCATTAGTAAAGCTTCCCCGCATGGTGTCGTAGTACAAGGCTGTATATACCTCCGCCTCCAGAACATATTCTACTCGCTAACATTTGGTTCCGACTTTGTACCCTGTACCCCTCGCTGTTTGCACTACCTTCCTTCCCGCATTTTTCGTTTCCCTCCATCTGCTTACAATTGCTTTAGAAATCAGAAATGTCTGTTTTCTGTCATACAAAACGCAGAAATCAATTCCGTCTCGCAGTGCGTGTATGAAATAGATTTCTGACGGCCTTTCATCTTTTCATCTTACATTGTTCTTGTAAATAGCATTTTATGAAATAGATTTGATGTGAAAATTGTGTCATTGTACTGTAACATCTCAAACGTCTAACTTGTGGAATCAGGGGCGCATGGGGGGACAGCAGCGCAGAAAAGAGGTCTATGGGTGCCCCATCTTCCTGTGCATGTGTTCTCAAAAAAGAGAGGGGAATAAACCGCAGCCAAACTTTTGTCAAGGCTACATTCACACGAACACATGCCTGCGGGGCTGTGGCCAGCGGGCATACGACCGGCGCCATGGAGAGGATAGGGGGGGGGGGGCGGGTGACCCCTCTCCATAGAAATGATCTGCGTACGGGCCGCAACACGGGGAAAGATAGGACATATCGTAATGTCTCCATGCAGCCATTACTGCTTATGGACGTATGTATGGCCTCATGTTTGTGTGAATGTAGCCTAAGCCTATTGCCCACGAGCTAGTGTGATGCGAGTAAATCTCAATGGTAAGCTTGCCATAATGTCGTCCAGAAAGCTTAAAGACCGGGACTGAACTAACATACCAAGTTGAGTTCCAGGCTCTAAGCGTTCAGGGCGGATATTCAGTATTGGACATGGTGAAATCCAACATGTCTGATCCTTCTTCCATTACTATTTGCCTCTGGGAGAGGCAACTACTTGCTGGGTTTATTCATCTGATATTTATGGTAACCTTAAAAGGGATCGTCATCCTCCATACAGAAATAGGTCTTGTTCATATAAGTGTCTGATTGAGGGTCTCACTTCTAAAATCCCTACTAATCAGGGGTCCAAGTCCTCCCCATTTGAATGTATTAGTTGCCTCTGTTCATCTCCACTACATTTAGCTCTATGACTCTTTCGGACATAAGTCTCCTCTCTACAGCCCTGCAGAAATATGGGATTTTATAAAAACTTGTTGTCAGGGCCACGGTAGAAAACTAGCCAAGGTTTGCAATGCAAAAGTTTCAGACGGACCCAATAGCAAAATAAATCTCTTCTGGACCCTGACACCTCACACCATTTGTTATTATTACACAACATATCCCAAAAAATACAACCCGTGCCTTTCTTGTAAGCTCGCCCCAGACAAAACATCTGTACTTTGTAGCAGGAAAAGCGGTCACGTGTCTGCACTGCTAAAAAACCTAAATGTCTAGCAATGCCGGGAGCCTGCCTGCAATCTACTAACAGAGCAAAAAAAAAAAAAAGAATTAATACACATCTGGGAAACCGTATTTTACGACCAGCCTTCTACACGAGCTGAAATTAATCAGAATGATTAAAGGTCGACGAAGCCAACAAGTCGCTCTTAATACAGAAAAGCTGCTAATAGTCACAAGATTAGCTGAGTTTGGAATAGTTTTTCTGGAAAAATGAAATGGAACACGATGGTGTGATGTTTTCTTATATTTCAATGGATTGAGTATAAAGCATATAGGAGCACCAGGAAGAAGGTTGGGCCCAAACATTGAAAATGGGTTGCAATATACACAGGCCCGGCTCCAGCACCCGGCATACCTGGGCAAGTGCCGGGGCCCAGAGAGCTGCCGGGGGCCCACACACATGCTGTGCACATCTTCACTTCCTGTGATGAGGAGCTTTGTCCTGCACTGTTCCTCCCCCATTCTGACAAACACAGCACAGGTAGAGGCTACAGAGCTGCCTGTGTGATGCAGCACATTATGGGTTAACCTTATTATGAGGTTCCGCAGCAGCTCAGGTGTGTATTATGAGGTTCCGCAGCAGCTCAGGTGTGTATTATGAGGTTCCGCAGCAGCTCAGGTGTGTATTATGAGGTTCCGCAGCAGCTCAGGTGTGTATTATGAGGTTCCGCAGCAGCTCAGGTGTGTATTATGAGGTTCCGCAGCAGCTCAGGTGTGTATTATGAGGTTCCGCAGCAGCTGAGTTGAAGTTTCAGTTTTATTACGTGGCAGAAAGGAGGGGTACACATTTTTAGGTTCGCCCTGTTGGTTAAATGATCTCAAAACTGCCCTGACCGTGACACGGATGTTTGGGTTGATAAACTGGGGAATATTTCAGGGAACAGGAGACAGTTTTTTAGTTTTTGAATGTTTAATGCTGGCACGTGAGTTCTCTGCAAAGGGGCCCACTGTGGCGCTGTCGCCCAGGTGCCTACTGAAACCTGGAGCCGGCCCTGAATATAAAGTTACAGCAAATAACAAGTGTATGGAGTTTTTGAAACTAATGTACAAGATTGTTAAACAGGTCATAACAAGTTAACAAATATATCCCCTAGTTACAGCATTGGGGATAACATGATAATTGGGGGTCAGACTGCTGGGATCCCCACCAATCCAAAAATATGGAGTCCCAGTCTCACTAATGGGTGGGGCGGATGGATGAGAATGCGTCCTGGGCATGGGAGTGTCGGAAATTACTGAGCACAGTGCTCAGGTATGTCCTGCTCTCTCCTAGATAGTGATTAGATGAGCCAGAGATAGCTAAGCGATGTGCTCAGCAATTTCCCACAGTCCCATACTACTAAGTGGAGCGTCAGGACCTGCTGCTCCAAGAATTCTCATGGGAACCCATTCTTGCTATCGGTGGGGGTCCCAACATTCAGACCATTACCGCACAGATTCTTATATTGTTAAAACTGCTTAAGCCCTTGTGAGTAGAGGAGAGCGAGGGGCTCCAGTCCACTGGAACACATTCAGTCTGCTGCAGCAGATAATAATCAGGGTTGTACTGCAGCATAAATTTAGACAAATCACAAAATAACCAATATGCGATTTGTAGGGTTACTGCACAACTCAGCACACGGTTATGTCTCAGATATGTTAGTAATTACCCCTGTGGTCTGATTGGACAATGGGCCTGGTCACAAACAGGTGTAAAAGTGCTTCACCCTATGTCACAGTTTTCCCAACATACATAACATATCACAGAGATATATTATGTAACTCACACACAAAGTTTGATTCAGTTCCAACAGTTTGTTTTTGATGTTGAGTTTAGGGTAATATAAGTGAAGTTTTTTAAGGGGTTGGCCACTTTACCACATGATTTTTAGTAACGTGCTTGGGAAAGGATATTAGGCAATTTACCAATACACGTCTATTTATCGTTCTGATCTGCTTTCTTTATATGGAAAGTGAAGCCTCTTACCTCATGAGCCATTCATTCCTGACCTTAAAATGGCTGCAGATGGAGGGTCATGTGATCTCTCTGTCCATGAACAAAGATCACATGACCCTCCATCTGCAGCCATTTTAAGGTAAGGAATGTCTTTATTGATAATGTAAAATGAAGCTTTATGTCTTTTACCTCATCAGCCAGAGGTGCAGAAAGTTGAATAGATTTATATTGGTAAACTACCGAATATCCTGCCCGCCCCCCTTCTCAGACATTACAAAAAAACAAAAAAAAAAAACCATGAGGTAAAGCCAACCCCTAAATTAATGATAGATGTTTGTAAGACTGTACAAAGTGAGAGGTAAAAGCTACAACACATGTCAGATGGAAAACTTACTTATAATTATCGTCCTCTACAAATTTCTGAAGCTCCTCAATGTAACGCACGGAGTTCAGGTATTTCTGGACATGCGGCAATAAAGGGATGTCTGGAAGGAGACAAGACTGTTTAGTTAATGTACTTACAACCACGGAAGAAAAAGGAAATGAAAAGATGTTGCCTTAAGGGCCGTAACATTGTACACATCATTACAACTTTTTTAGTGGGAATGCGGCTATAGAAATGAGAGGAGGCTACATAGGACGACAAGAGGATCTGACAGCTGAGCTCATTCTGAATAGGCCATTGTATACTGTATATAGTGATAACAGGGAATCCAACTGGCACTGGAATATTTTGGACAAAGGTTATCACAACCATATTTTGCTCAATGGGTTTCCTATAGCTATAAGGGAAGATTTATCAGAATTCTCAGGGCAGAACGGTTCTAGTTGCCCATTGCAACCAATCAGAGCTCAGCTTTCATTTTTGCAGAGCTGTTTATAAAATGAAAGCTGAACTCTGATTAGTTTTCATGGGCAACTAGAACGGTTTTACATGATAATCTCCCCTTGGTATGATTTCGTTAGTGCTGATTGAGCACTAGGTAGAAGCCCTTTTGTGTGTGTTGTAAACAGTAGCAGCACTGTGAGCAAAAATCATTTATATTCCAGGCTTGTAGCTGGACTTGGAGCACTGTTTGCAAGACTGAATAACTGCTGTAGTGGATCTGTAACCTGTACAGCAGTGCATAGGTCCAAGCAACTTGTTATACTTCCACACCTGACATACAACATCTTTTAGAGCATCCCACAATTTTTCGTACTATAAGGCGCATCATCAATAAAAGCCTGCTAAAACGTCTAGGTTCATATATAAGGCGCACCGGATTATAAGGATGAATGACCAGCAGGTGGCAGACCTGTGCACAGTTCAAGGCAGCTGTTGTCTAAGTACGGTTCATATATAGGGAGCACTGGACCATAAGACGCACCTTTGATTTCTGAGAAAATCAAAGGATTTTTTGTGTGCCTTATAGTCCGAAAAATATAGTATTATTATGTAGTGCAGTGGAAGGTTCATGCACCCCTATTGTCGCTCAGTAAAAAACACAGCTATAAATAGAAATGTGTCCATTAACCCTCTGTTCATAATGTGCAAAAAGAGAGGAGACGCCTTTTACGCTTTTATGTTGCTTTTATATTATCAGCACCAGCTCAGTCTCTCAATGTAGTCTCACCATATTCACAGGACTGCTGCAGGTCAGAGATTATCCTCAGGATGTTATTCATCAGGTTGGATCTTTGTTCATTCTCCAGGATGCTGCCTGTAGATGGATACGCAGAATCTATGTAGGTGAGGTCCGAGAGGTAAATACCTGGGAAGACATGAGAGGGACAGGAATGTTATAATACATTCAGATGCATTATATAGCTACACCATTATGTTTTCTATTGCTTCCCAAGTGCTTTATCCTCATCAGTAATACGTACGGCATCTTTGTAGACCTATGTAATGCTGATGCATTTGATTGAGAGATATAAAGCAGAATCTTATCTTTACTTCCTAATATCAAGTGACGTCCATACTCGGAGGAGGCCATTGATTGGCCATAGTGGGTGCCATGAGCCCCAGCACTTACATCCAGGAACGTCACAAGTATCAGTGTGACGCGGGAAGAAGGGGGAGGAGCTAGGCAAATTACTTTCTAGGATTCCTGGAAAACCCCTTTAATATTAGCCACCTAACGCACCTTGTGCACCCCAGTCTAATTATGGTGACTTTATAGGGTGCAAGTGTAAATGACAGCTTTTCCTACTCAACATAGTGGGAAAGTTAGAAAGAAACTTTGGGACAGTAGATGAGGGAGCTGAAAAAGCAACATGGCCACCAAGAGCAGATTGGAGGTGCCTAATGTGTAGTCAAATTGCGTCTTCTAGGTAGAGAGCTGCTTTAATATCCAGGTAATTCATAACAGTCCAATAACCGTAACATTCAAGAGCTCATTTGGTGCCAAATACTTGGAAATATATACGGCGTAAGTAAATATATTGTACCGTAAAAAATATTATTCCTTCTTCCAATGAGAAATCACAGCAATCTAGAAAATCCATGGGTCACCCAAATTTTAACTACCTCAATCAATTATCCTGAATCCCATGTAGCTGAAATCACTGCCATGTACGTCAGGCGCTGAGGTTTTCCGCGCTGAGGTCATTATGAATTGCCTGCAGCATTTATAAAAGTGACTGAAAGCATAAAAACATTATACGCTGACAAAAAATTAGGACAATTAACTGCACAAAATTGTGCAGGGACATGATGTGGATACAGCACTTGTATCTCATGTAACAATTTAATGGGTCTCATCATTCACCAAATAGTTATTTCTTTATAACCTACAAAATGGGTTATCTTAAAAAAATGTAACAGGTAGATGGAAAGAACTACGGTATGTATTTATAGAATATTTATCTATTCATATCCATCCCTCCCTATATAATCTCTCTCTCTCTATATATCTCTCATTATATCTGTCAGTCTCTCTCTATATATACATCTCTCATTATATCTCTATATATAGATATATCTATCTATAGCTATCTATACCTGACCCCAGTGTCAGGACAAACATGAGCACTTCTAATCCGTTCCCCATCGACATCCTGACCTATACACACAGGTTCATTTCATGTATTTGAGCACAGCCACATCACTTCTTGCCATTTGGTTAGCAAATTTTGATTTCTAGGGGTTCAATCTCAATAGCAGCCAGTAACTTCCTCCATATGCAAACATGCGGGGTGAGGCGTGAGTTTAGAAATCTTACATTTGCTGTCTACTACTAGATCATAGCAGAATAAGCCATTTGCTAATTGGTCTTCCGCTCACTAAAACTTTCTCCTCTACAATTTATTAATGCAGCAGCCAGGTTCGTCTTTCAGACCAAACGCTACACGGATGCCTCCAGTCTGTGCCAGTCACTGCACTGGCTGCCGGTCTCCTTCAGTATTCACTTTAAAATAATAACCCTCATCCACAAGTTCTGCATAATGCTGCACCTCAATCTCTCTTCTCAGTCTATCACCCTTCCCGTGCTCTTCCATCTGCCAGTGATATTAGATTAATCTTTACCTTAATTTGAACCTCTCACTCATGTCTCCAGGACTTCTCCCGAGTTGCACCAATTCTCTGGAATGCCCTTCCCCGGACTCTCAGACTAATACCCACCCTCCAAAGCTTCAACTGTGCTCTTAAAACCCATCTCTTTAGGCAGACCTATCACACTCACTAACTGCATGAAATGTCAACTCTCCTTTACTAATCCATCCTGTGTCCTATCTCCCATCTGTTACCCAGCAAACATCGGATATATACCAAGGCTCCAGGCTTCTCTGCAGTCACTTTCACCTTGGACCTTATAAATAAGATGGCGGCTGATGGCTGGTTCAAGCAGCAGTGTATTTATTAAATTATTTACTATTATATTATTTTATATTGTACCCTTATAAAGAATGGCTGGACCATTATACAACCTCTTGTGTCACCCCTTCATCCTCGTAGACTGTAAGCACTTGTGTCACCCCCTCATCCTCATAGACTGTAAGCTCTTGTGTCACCCCCTCATCCTCAGACTGGAAGCTCTTGTGTCACCCCCTCATCCTCATAGACTGGAAGCTCTTGTGTCACCCCCTCATCCTCAGACTGGAAGCTCTTGTGTCACTCCCCTCATCCTCATAGACTGGAAGCTCTTGTGTCACTCCCCTCATCCTCATAGACTGGAAGCTCTTGTGTCACTCCCCTCATCCTCATAGACTGGAAGCTCTTGTGTCACCCCCTCATCCTCATAGACTGTAAGCTCTTGTGTCCCCCTCATCCTCATAGAGTGTAAGCTCTTGTGTCACCCCCTCATCCTCATAGACTGTAAGCTCTTGTGTCACCCCCTCATCCTCATAGATTGTAAGCTCTTGTGTCACCCCCTTCTCCTCATAGACTGTAAGCTCTTGCGTCACCCCCTCATCCTCATAGACTGTAAGCTCTTGTGTCACCCCCTCATCCTCATAGATTGTAAGCTCTTGTGTCACCCCCTTCTCCTCAGACTGTAAGCTCTTGTGTCACCCCCTCATCCTCATAGACTGTAGGCTCGTGTCACCCCCTCATCCGCAGTCTGTAAGCTCTTGTGATCAGGGCCCTCACTCCTATTGTTCCATATGACTGTTTGTACTCTGTAATGTAATATTATATTTGTATACGTCACCTATGATTTGTAAAGCGCTACGGAATTTGATGGCGCTATATACATAAAGATTATTATTATTTGCTTCCCTTCTTACAAGCTACTGAGCAAAAAAAACAAAAAACAAATTGAGGGAGAAGGAGTTAAAATTCCCTATATTCATACTGTAAACGCTGGAGCCGTCCGATGTCATGTTTGCACAGCAGGGGCCTTCTGAGCGCTGACCACAAGTCTCTGTGTCCACTAAAACATGTGGTTAATCATCAGCGGAAATATATGTTGAGTTCTGTTTCCTCCGTGCAATTTTCTGGCCGGCTCCTCAATCAATACATCTTTTACTGTAGTTTTAAGATGAATTAAACAGATGACGCGAGCCCCAGAAATCAAACAAGCCGTGCCTGGGAATATAAAGCCGGAGCGGTGGAAAAAGTATTCCGAATACGTATATGCGCACTTTTTTCGGGTAATGCGCTTTGCACATGCAGGGCTTTAAAGGCATAAAACCAATAAACAGACTCTTCTGTCAGAGCAATTAGCCGAACGTAAAAAGAAAATATACTCAGTCCGTCTTTGAGATTTTCTCTTGTATGAAGCCTTTTATAATTGTACGCAACTATTTAGGAACTACGTTAACCCAAAAGCTGATGGATCCCGAGTGACGACAGCCTTTACTGTCACTCACTATAATGATTGTCACCCACTGGACAGCCCCAGTCTTATACCCATGTATAAACTGAATTTACTGATGGACAATTGTCATTTTTTGGCTGCCGTCAATGTGGCCTATGGCTTTTCATGGACCTCCGTGAGGTCCTAAATAATTATCCGTCATGTTTTTAGTGTTGGATTTTCTATGACAATATTTAATGGTCATACTCATATCTGAATAACTTCACCATGTTCTTTCCATATCTACTAAGAGTGACCCCAAAAAATGAGCTATCTTTTAGTGCAAACCGAGGCCATCGGGAGACCTATTTTTGCATCGCTTTCATGAGGACCCCATAATTGTCTAGGAGGACCACTACTGCTATGGGTGTGAAACGCATTCAGCTTTGGAAATAACCTTGACCATACATACAGTTCTATTTTAAAGGAAATCTACCATGGTAAATCGGGAAACACTTTCCGCACTCATAGATCCAGGCATTGCGACTGTAGTAATCTTATTAAAATTTGTTATCCATGACCTCATTCCTTCTAAAAAAAAATCTACTTCTAAAGGTTAAGCTAATGAGACACAAGTGCTCCTGCGGGTGTTACCAGAGCCCCTCCCTGCTGTAGCTTCACAGGCTGTACACTGTGCAGGAACATTTCCCTTTGTGCTGAAACTTATTCTGCTTGCCGTGAGATTATATCAGGCAGTGGGGCAAACAGTGTAACAGCCTGTGAACAGAGATGAGTGGACCGGATGTTTAAGTTCAGGTTTGGCCGTCTGAAACTGCTGAACAGCCAATAAGGCAAACAGATGCCCTTAGTAACTAGCCATGGCTATGATTGGCCAGAGGGATGTAAGGTCCACTCAACTCTACCTGTGAAGATACAGCATGGAGGGGCTTTGGTAACACCCCGGATCAATTCATTAGCATAATTTGAGTTGATTTTTAGAAGGCAGGAATCCATGGATAACAAATATAACATTACCACAGTCACGGTGCCTGGATCTATGAGCAAGTGTCCTAGATTTATCATGATGGATTTTGATGGTAATCATAGTATATTTCAGAAAGGATTGGTCTGCAGGACCGATGGCTAAGATTTGAGGGGGAAAAACCTAAATATAAGTATCTAAATAATCTTTCACTGTTTCACCATATAACAAGTAGATACATGGCTTAGGTCAGTGATGGCTAACCTATGGCACTGGTGCCAGAGGTGGCACTCGGAGCCCATTCTGTGGGCACTCAGGCCATCACCAGAGATGACTCCAGGTATCTTCCTGCAGTCCCAGACAGACCAGGACTTGCTGTGCACAGAGCTATTTTAAAGTGACAGCTCTACCTGGGACTGTTTTCTGCTTTATTGGTGTCCTCAGGGGCTGGTATCAATGAAAACTGTGACAGAGCAGGGAGTATAAATCACAAATTACATTTCTGTGTTGGCACTTTGCGATAAATAAGCGGGTCTTTGTTGTAGTTTGGGCACTCGGTCTCTAAAAGGTTCACCATCACTGGCTTAGGTTCTGTTCACATCGCCATCTTGGTAAAGACTGTTAATCAATGTTGGACCTTTCACTCAAGGAACATCAACTGCACCCATGGACCATCAACTTGAGTTGGGTTTGTATGTAACTTATGGAGGAAGATCCGGGTGTATTCTGTGACAAAAATGTGAACAAAACCTTAGAAGTAAATAAAAAGTTATGTTTTACTTGTGGTACCACTAAGTCCTACTGTTATTCTATGTTAGACCTCACAGGTGATGATTTCTATGGTATATGGAGATTAATGGAAAACTACAATTCTGCTGTAAAAGAACCTTAGAAGCGTTGAGAACTAACAAACTTCTTCTATCGTTGGATACACATCAAAGAATGAGCCCCAAAATTCTCCTTTTGGAGTAGATACCAATGTATTGTCAAATTATCATAGACAATATCCTGACATCCTGCAAAGTATAAAAGTGAACTTCTAAATTCACTAGTACAATTCTACAATGGACAGATGTAAAAAATGCATCGTTATTATAGGAATAATGAATGTAAAAGTTCATTCGCTACATTAAAAGTTTAACACAGCCCTCACTTATAACAGCTTCTTATTGTAGCCAAGAAAAAAAAAAATAAGAACGAAAAAAGGTCAGCGAGACCCCTGCATGGTGTGGAGCTCAGGTTACATAGATTTTAATACGGAGGCACATTACATAAGACTTCTATCCCTCCCTATCTAAACAAGGAACATAACGCAGAGCAAACTCCGCTCAACACTCAGTTCCGGCACAGAAGAGAGCAGGAGGTAAGTGATTTGCTTCTTCTTTTAATAGGAACAATTTATTTAATTCACGATGTGCTCGCTGTAGACCTACGAGGTATAGTGAAGGAACACCATAAACAAACACTGGGAGATTTCATCTCACACTAACTATAGCCACATGTGCGGAGCTCCTGGAAATGAGAGCCGGCAGGACCACGGGAAGCTTTCAGGAGGAGAACGCAACGCAGCTCACAATGGATTGATACAAGATTACCAAAATTTGGGGTTTTGGAATTAATACTTAAAGCTGGGAACGGATTAAAAGGTTTCTGCAAACATGGATCAAAGTCAAGAGTAGAAGAAACCTTGTTTGGAGTCATCCATGCAAAATATTCATGTAAAATTAGGAGGGTGCTCTCAATATAAGATCTTTACTGTCCAAATCTGGCAGGTTATTATTCGAGGTCTTCTCCTGAAGTCCACAACTCATTAGCCGTGGAAGACCTCAGGGGTCCCTTTTGCTCACATAACTGTAAAGTGGATAAACACTCAAGTCCGAAATGTTGCGCTGAGATAAATAAAGGGATTTAAATGCGATGGAATGGGTCTAAACGTGTCTGTTGTGCTGAAGACTCGAGGAGTGCCAGCTGGCTCCGTGACCAAACCCTATGACAGTTCACGAATCCCTCCTTCCCAACGCTCCAGTACAACGATGTGCAGAGCCTTGCCGGAGCGAGACAACTGCAGCACAACGCATTTCGCTCTCATCCTTGCCTTAGAGATGGAAAGAAATGAAGCAGCAGACTGAAGAATTGTGATAAAGTCCCCCTCCGCTCCCCTTCTCTAAAGCTTTGCAGGAAAGAGGTAAAGCAGACCCCAGCTGGCTCCGAAAAGGTTGGTTTTACACAAGCGTCTTCTTGTTTTTACAACACTTGAAATGTTTAAATGAGCGAAAAGAAGGTTTCTAGCAAAAATAATAAAAAAAAAAAAGGTCTTGGATACTTACCATACAGGCACATCTGGAAGCTGTTAACCCCTTCACCAACAGCAACGCAATAGAAGGCTCAATGGAGCAGCCATGAGAGTTATTACAGCAATACACGGGTAAAAAACCCCCAACCAGGAATGTTATTTTAACTCTCCCCAAGACGTAACTTTAATTTTGGTGTCGAGTGTAAGGTTATGCGCAACATAGTAAATTACAAATGGCTTTTCTGTCTATACAGAACTGGACTGCTCCAATAAAATCTACCCGGACAAGTAGCAGATTAGGGTTAACTGTCTGGATTTTATCAGGTCACAGTCCACTTTGGCAGCCGTTCTGCACTACAAGTCCCTAAATGACATGCTGTTAGGTATCTGCAGTTCCCTAGTAGCTGCAACCTACTCTAAATCATTACATAATATACAGTTTTATCATGTCTTTTGGCACTCCTACGCTAGCCTTCCCTACATCCCCCAACCTATAGCCTTATATGTGCTACAGATGTTGTCACCCCGCCAAACCCTATCATTTTGATCTGCATTACACTTTTCTGAGCTTTTTGGCTTTAAGAAGTTGTGACATAAGTAGTTCCATGAGATCACCGAGTCCATTATAATCAAATATATCAAATCCAACAGATATCCAACAATATTCCAAATATGTATCGACATCTGCTTAACAAAACCCTCATGTGAGCCATAGGATAGGAGTAAGGAGAATCGTTGGGACGTTACGATGTGCTACCAGTTGTCTATAACAGACGTCTATGTGCTATAAATGGATGTATAATGTCACGGTTCTGTCTCCTGTACAGGTCCGTGTTGTTTATTGAAGGACTCCCTTGCGCACATGTTGGTTCCCAGTAGATTCACTCAACACTGAGCTTCTGTTACTGCTAGAGAAAGCCACACTGATGTGTCACCTGTCAGTCACTCTGCTCTCACATGACTTCTTTATGCCTTGACATGTCGCGTCTCATAATTCCTCAAACATTTCTAAAGTGGTTCTGTCATGGGAGAGAGAAAACCAACAATATTCACTGAACCACAAAAGTAAAAAAAAGACTGGTTTTGTAGCCCTAAACATTAAAAATTTAAGCTAGGGTTATATAGTCCCTAGCAGTATTGTGGGGTATCGAGACAGGATCTTATGAACAGTTCCTTATCACCTTTGTCCATAACTTTCACTTGTGTTTCTGGGGAGATCTAGGTTTACAACTTTTTAGGAAAGCTGCCCTAGAAGTCCTATAGAAGTGTATGGACTGCTGGTTTGGCACACAGACCCAAAATCTATTTATCAGAGGCACTTTCAGGCCCACCAGTTTAAGCCCCCTGACATATATCCCCTTTGCCAGTGGACCCCATTCTTCTGATTACTGGGTGCAACCACAGCCAAGCACCCAGAGATCAGATTATCCTGTGAATAGGGGAAAGTCTCTTCAAGTTTGTTTAATATCTTACAGAATTGGGCACATTATTGGTTTTAAAACTTGTATGCTGCATATATACTACAAATCTATATACCGCATATCCTCCAATGGTCTTATAATGGAAATCCTTCTCTTTGCCAAAACATGTGAACATACACTACTCATTGTGCACTACACTACGCAGATACACGTGCATGTGTCATGCGGGGGTTAAAATACCAGTCCTGATGTGTAGGTTTTTATATTTAGAGTGACACCGGTATGAAGGGCTAACAAATGACTATTCCACTCCACTGTCTTACACTAACCACATACAGGGGACTCTGTTATACCATATGGGAATGATTACTTTGTTAATTTTGGAAGGATATGGAGAAAAATGAAGGGATTGTCACCCGTTTTTTTTTTTTTTGGCTTATCTAGCACTTTCTGTATCTGCGGGAATGGAAGTGGGTTAAGAAGTTATGACAACGGGGGGGATGGGGTGGTCTTAAGCAGGATGGCCAAAAGAGATTACAATGGAAACAGATGCTGATCTGGGTTCACATCAAAGAGTCTGGGCCGTAATCTCGCTCTTCTAAAATGTGCACGTACAGAGAAGGATGCAAATAAATCAGCTTTACTATGTCCTTGTGGTGCAAAGAAAGGGGCAGGAAATTACAAAAACATAAAAAATGCAGAGATATTATACATTAAAACATATGCGAGAAATTCAAGGAGAGAGAGAATTTATTTTGCGGTAGAAGTAGAATATAAATCTATAAGATCTTCTATCAAAACCTCAGGTCATTTATTCTACATCACTAGTAGAGCTCGGCTATCAGGGCACATCAGTAATAAAGGAGATTTCTTACCCATAATTGTGCATTTTATCTGATTATAAGTGAAGATTTCTAGAAACGGTTTCAGAATTGAGACAATATGTTGCAGATACAAATAAATAAAGGACAATTGATACATTATTATAAATAGGGGGAGGTGCACTGGCGCTAATACATGATGAGTATGTGGAGGGCTTGGGCATGTGTGACCACTTCATTGACTTAGTAGAAATATTGGTCAAATATTTTGACCTATTGGCAGGGGCTGATTTTAAATAACTAAGAACTTATACTTGCCCCTCACCTCCCGTCACCAATGGTCTTCTTTTTTTACAAGGTGATTTTAGTAGTGACTTCATGTTGACAGTATAATATTGACCATTGACAGTAACATCTGATTTGTTGGGGGCAAGAGCATTACTGCCCACAAGGGCCCCCTATTGTTCCATGCGATAAATCGCTGGTCCATATCTTTACCAGTGCTCCATTCACTTTTTTTTGGACTTCCCGCAGTCCCATAGAAGTGTAATGGGTGCAGATTTGTTTGGCAGGTGAAAAACATGGCTGCTTTTTTCCAAAAACAGCACCACACCTGAACATGTTTTGTGCTGGTACTGTAGCCCAGCTCCATTCATCTCTATGCAGCTGAGTTTCATGGTGAGATATGGTGCTGTTTTTGTAAGGTAGTCACCCATGTTTTTCAACCCCTTTAAATATAAGCTTTAACTTTTCATTCTTTCAGTCATAGTAAAAACCTTTCTTGCGTTTGGTGAAAGACCAAGCAGTCAGGCCCCCTGCGAAAACTACTGACCTATCATATGTATTGTGAGTTGTATGGCACTTTGGCTTATGGGTAGGATATGCATCACTATATGATCATAATGGGGTTGACCATAGGGTGCAATCACACGGTGCTTTCTAAAACGCACTAATAACGCCTGCGGTTTTGCATGTTTACCATGTGTTTGGCCGGTTTGAATCCGTTTTTCTTAATTTGTAGAAGTTTTAGCAGCTGTGAAAATGATAATACAGCTGCTTACACTTCCACAAATGAAGAAAAACAGATTAAAACCAGCCAAACGCATGGCAAACAGGCAAAAAAGCATGTGTCTTTAGTACGTTTAAAAACGCACCAAGAACGGTCCAAGAACACACCGTGTAACCGCAATCTTAGGGCTTCAGCTCTAGTTAAGATTGGTGGCTTTCTCACTGCTTTTTACAAAGTTGCGCCGTAAGTGTAAGGAGGGTCCAGGAAACCCACAATGCAGGGAAACCTTTTATGTAGGTAGAAATTATACAATATATGGGGGAAGATATCCTATGCACATGTCATCTCACAACCCGACACGATAGAATGTAATCCGCATCTGTAAGCTGCCATCAAAGCATCACATAAGCAATATACAAATAGCTTGGCTTGTAAACTGCATAAACACAGAAAAATAAAATGGACTGCTTTTTCATAGCAAACTTCCTTCCAAGACGGCTCTATACCTGCAGAGCACGTTCCTGTTTATAGAACAAACTTGGAATTGATGACTTAATACTCAACAGAATTCAAACAAGAGCAGAAGTTGGCACACAGGAGGACGCAGGCTGCCCACCCATGTCCTCGGATAAATCTCCGGCCAAACTATACAAGCAATTAGTGCTGCAGGAACCAGAAGCAATCACAGGGCTGGAGGGTGGAGCTCACACATGGTTACAATAAGAATCGAGACCCGTTTGTTTCCTGGATTTCCTAAAGGAATTATTCCTTGGATCCTGATACGATACGTTATTTGTGTATAGATAAATCCCCACGCCTCATTTCTGACTTTTAGCACCTATATGCACCACAAAAAAAATGGAGCGATCAACTATCCAGCTATGTAGCAGGCGAAACTGGGAAATGCAGCTCAACTAAGCTCCTATTCAACAAGCGATCAGCTGTAATTCACGGTGCAACCACTATAAAACAGATTACCATTGGGAGCCAGAGCGTTGGACGCCCACTGATCTTATATTGATGACCTATTCTATGGATAAAAGTAACAGGCAACACAGGATAGATAAATTATCCCACCAAAGAATGGACACATTGAATTTCAGTAAGCTCTGATCTGTGGTTCTCAATGTGATACCATTAAAAGGATCTGGCACTGGTAAATTCTCCAATTGTCACCGAGAAGACATGAAAGCTTTGGCGAGTAGGGGCCGTGTTTGTGCAGTTTGAAACGCAACCCAAATGGAGCGGAAAGAATTTCGACCTGATTCCATATATTCATATTTCCATATTTCCAGTTGAAACACTTGCGATGGGTAATCATTACCCAGTGTTTTGCATGCGTTTTGTGTTGAAATGCATGTGCGATCGGGCTAAGCCCCTCCCCGTTCAAAATACAAACATGAAGGAACGTGTGAACGCAGCCCAAATGGCCATTGTTAAAAAGCAGAGGATACAAACTACACATACAGGTTCTCTGTAACCTTTTTTTCGCCAGAGCGAGTAAATACAGGACGAATTTATTTAACATGCATAAATATTACACATTATTGCTCCTTACAATATTTTTAATAGCTAATGAATAATGGTTGACTTTTGCACAGTACTGTTGACACAAATGTAGGAAGCCACCCCCAAAAAATGACTGACTGAAGGTGGTACCCTGCAACACGAAATATGTAACATAAATATTAATATGTAACTGAAAAACCTTCTTTGACAATGAAATTCTCTTGAGTTTTTATAAGTAATAAAGTTTAAACAGCAGCTCATAAAATTTCCTTGGGAGAATTCTGCCGAAATATCCAACATTACACAATAGTGAGAGGGGTTACTGCAGCCAAAATAAGTAACTTTACCTTTTCTGTTTTAGTTCCTTGGAAAACCGCTTTGCCCCTGGGTGAAGATGGAAAAAAGCTTATGGACCTTAGGGGTGTTACTAATATCTCTGGTGCCTTATATAACAAGTGACATTCAAAGCCGGAAAGGGACTTCCAAAAGGGTTCCCCGAGCTGTGGACAGTGGAGATGCCAACGATGGCAAGCGGTGCGGTTACACGTTCATGGTCCCCCAGCAGAGAATCACTGGGCCAATATGTGTCAACACCAAAGCATCTGCTCCAAGTAAGGATCAGGTAACGAGAATGGATCTGGAAAACCTTAAAGACGCTTTGGCTAAGCAAAGGAGAGAGACGGAGATGTTACAAGTGGTGGTAGATGTCGACGGAAACATTGTTAACGAGGTAAAATTACTGCGGAAAGAAAGCCGCAATATGAACTCACGCGTAACGCAGCTCTACATGCAGCTCCTACACGAGATCATCCGGAAAAGGGATAATACGCTTGAAATCGCTCACCTGGAAAACAAAATCCTCAACGTAACGGCAGAGATGCTCCGAGCCGCCACGCGCTACAAAGAGCTGGAGACAAAGTATGCCTCCCTGATCGATGTGGTCAATAACCAGTCCGCCATCATCTCACAGCTGGAAGAACAGTGCCTGCGAGTCTTCTCCAGGAGGGATCCCCATGGATCGCCGCCATTAGTTCAAGTGGTGCCGCAACACATCCCCAACAGCCAGCAGTACACACCAGGACTAGGGGGCAGTAATGAGATTCAGAGGGATACAGGATACCCACGGGTTAGAGACAGCAGGCAGCCACCACAAGGTCCGGCACCCACCGCCAGCCCCTTCAGAGTGCCTCCTGTTACCATCATCAATGAAGGTAAGGTCAATATCGGAGGGGTACTCGGGTTATAGACCGTTCTTGAGAACGATACATAAACAAGATCTCAAGGATACACCTTTGCCAGTCTTATTATTGTCCTCGACTGTCCTCGTTGTGGCCCAAACAGACAAAGGGTCAAGTTGAGGTTTTCCTAAGAGTAGGTAAGTAACTCAAAATGAGAGTGGGACGGAAAAAAAAAATATACTACTTTGATAAATGTTCTAATGATTATAAGCCTTCTGGTATCTTGCTCCCTTTAAAGGGACACTTGCACCAGATTTTACCTCATCAGAAGCACCTACAGGTGGTAGGATACAACATAATTATGGAATTCCCTGTTGTACAGAAAATCTCACCGTTACACCTATTAAAAAATCCCATGTGAAAATGAGAAAAGAAGAGTCAGATTTACATGAGATGAGTTAAGTTTAGAGGTTGCACAAGGAGGGATACTTCAAACATGTCCTTTTTTTGGTTCTATAGTACCTACAAATATGTTTGGGGTCATATGAAAGATAACAAATCTTTGTTTGTGGCACAGAAAGGTATAGACGTGGAGATACAGAAGTTAAAAAAGGGCAGGAATTGGATTTTTATCTCTAGCACCCTGCAGTCTCTAAACTGGACTCATCTCAAGTTAAATATGATTTGTAAAGATTATCATTATTAAATATGACTCTTCTCTGCTCATTTGCATATGACTTTGGAGGGTTTTTATAATAGGTAAATGGGCGAGATTTTACTGAAGAGGAACTTCTAGAAAGGACATTTCTTACCCTACCTGAGGGGCGCTCCAAGTTTAAATGGGGTAAAACCTGGCAATAGGATCATTTTAATATTGCAAGGAGAGAAGATGTGAAGTATATGCGAGCAGAGCCTAAAATAAAATATGTAGGGGGTTTCATTAGCTGCTCCTTTCACAAATTCAGCCCCATTATAGTCTAGTTGGTCCACTGCTGCCATTCAGTCACATATAAAATGCAATCTTATGTGTTATAGGTCACATTAGTGGGGGTCTCATGGCTGCAATCCCACCCATGTTACAAACGGAAGGAGAGTTTTGCGGAGTGTCCCCGACATAAGCGTTGTGCGAAGCCCTGACAATGCTGCAAGTTTTCAATAGAACGTTAGGTCACTTAATAGCTGTAACCCGTCCAAAATAAACAGGCCAAGAATGATAAACCCAAGTAAAGCCGGAAATGGTTTCCACAAAGTTTCTCCATCGTGGAAAGTATTTCTAAAAAAAAAAAAAAAAAAAAAAAAGTATTTACTCAACGCTTTCTCTGCTGTATAATTAATATCAGATGCATTGCTAACCCAGCAACTAGACAAGTACATGCACCTGTAAGGAGGAGGTCATTCACACGACCTTTAAGTAATAAAACTGCTGCAATATTACTTGAAGGGTTTGCAGGGACTGAAGGGGTTAAAAGCATAAAACACACAGGACTCACCCTACAGATCCCTAAAAAATCCAGTTCAGACTCTTACTAGACCCCTCCTCCAATTAAAAACTTAGTGTATTTATGTAAAGAACCAAAGCTCTGCAGAGGGATTTATTCAATGGCGTTTCGTCCACAGCCCATGTATAAGGCATTACCCAATGTACATATTTAATCCACGATTTTTGATATTTAGGGATCATGTATTACAGCAAGATTTGCAAAGTAGATTGCTATATATGAAATGCTGTGGATAACATACAATCTCCTCCTGTTCTATAACATGCTGCCTGCAAATAGGACACTATGTACAACCTGCACAGCTCCTCCTGCTCTCTAGTATACTGCCTGAATACCAAACACCATGTACAATCTGCTTAGCTCCTACTGCATGCATATAGGACACACTATACAATCTGTTCAACTCCTCCTGCTCTATAACAAGCTGCCTACAAACAATGCAAATTATATTGCATGCATTTTGTTAAACATTTTACATTCAAGTAGCAATGTCAACAAGCAACGGTACTAGGAGCTAAAGTGATGTAAAACAACATGTAATGTTCATATTCACTGCAGGCTTGACTTCTACATTACTGCTCCTTATGGAATAGATATATTGGTTTGGTTATTATACCATCACATCACTAGGCTTCTTGGAAGTCATGTCTGATCTAAACTTAGTTTTCCTTATCCCAACTTTTAACCACAGCTTTCATGCACTTGATAGGACCGCCCACTGGACTCCTTAGCACACAGTGAACAAAGAGTCAAATGAATGAGTTTGTACTGAATCTTTTCCCTGTTCTATCCCTGCTTAACTTTTTAATGTGACAGCTTTGCTTTAAGTCCACAAAAATCCAATCCTTACTATTTAATTTATAGTCATAAAGACTTGGCAGAACAGGGATAATTCCTCTAGTTTCCAAGACAAGATTCCATAAACAGCCGAGTATCAATGTCACATTCTTTCTAATCATTATGTCCTAGTAAGGAAAATGTTCTCCGCCTGAGGACGTCAGTGACATCCCAGTCACTAGGATTATGCAGCCGCCATGGCAGTAGCAGAGCATGGCTTTGTTATGATGGGTCTGGACACAGAAGCCGACAGATAGGAAGCTGTAGTTTAGCCCCGATGCAGTTTTGCAACACGTCACATAGATTACAGCCAGATGTGAGCGTGCGTCACCACAAAACATAACTCTAATGTAGGACGGGACTGCACCTAACAAAAGAGGCAGGAAAGAGGAGCAACTAAATTTAGCAATGTCCCATCGTGATGTCCTGCCACCAGGAAATGGGAGTTTGAATCTGAACCGAACGGCTACATCTGAACATGTATAAAAATAGCTAATGCTCCAGCTGGCCTCGGTTCAGGCCAGGAATATTTGATCCACACCAAAAACCTGTGGATGCTACATGCTAGAAATTGGAGCATCTCATTGAAGCCAAACAAATATCACGTATATCCCAAGTGTAGTGAGTGCAGCAGTGCCTTATATCCTCTTGTGCCATTGATTTATGCAAAGTGTGCAGAAAAACTGGTAACCATTAACATTGACATGGTGTGGAGTTGAACCAAATCGATCCATTTCAATTTTCTACTGTAAAACGGTTTTTTCCCACTCTCACATTATAATAAACTGTTACTTTTAAACTTACAATATTAGTACAAAACAGATACAAAGTTAATTGTAATGTGTAAACATTGAATATGTTCTAGAGCAGGAGGAGCTTAACAGATTCGTACAGTGTCCTATCAGCAGGCAGCATATTATAGAGCAGGAGAAGCTGAGCAGATTGTACATTGGGGCTTATTTACTAAGGGTCCGCAGTAGCACTTTCATCAGATTTGTCAACGTTTTCGGGATTTGCGCCGCTGTGCCAGGTATTTAACAGGGGATTGTGTTGCACGCGATCGGATTGTGGCGCAGTTTTGCTGACTTTCATGCGACAGCAATGCGTGGGATTTAACTTTCCAATTGTGTCGCAAGACCAAGCACTTGCATACATCGGGAAGAAGAAGAAGGTGAACTACGGCGGACCTGAGCGGGGAAGCGACACACGCAGGATATCGGGCGCCAATCTTAGTGAATCGCGGCAGATGTGCATTCCGGTCAGATAATGCACTTTCGGGAAACGCGTTAGGATGTCCTATCTGCAGGTAGCATGTTATAGAGCAGGAGGAGCTGAGTATATTAGACATAGGGACACATTTATCACACGCTGGCATGATGTGCCCCAGTGTATGATGTTCCCACCTGCCACATGATAAATCTGGTGGCTGGTTCGCCCCAGATGGCAGGGCAGTTCAATGCAAGGTCTCGTCTGGTGTTGAATAGTGCCATAGCCTGCACCTGAACATTACCACATCTATACCTTGCACTATTGCCCCTCACTGGGTCATTTTGACAATGCTTGCACTACCTCTTCACGCCCACTTGCAGTAGAGGTGGCATAACTGCAGCATGTTATAGAGTAGAATAAGCTGAGCAGATTGTACATAGTGTCCTATCTGCAGGCAGCATATTAAAGACCAAGAGGAGCTTAATAATCAGACAGGCAGCATGTTATAGAGCAGGAGGAACTGAGCAGATTGTGCATTGTGTCCTATCTGCAGGCAGCATGTTATGGACCAAGAGGAGCTTAATAGTCAGACTATGTATTCCCAGTAGGACGCTCTGCAGCTCCTCCTACTGTCTAACATGATGTCCAAGATCAAGATTGCAGGAACAATTTAACAAGTTCCCTTGAAAACTTGCAATAAGGTAAAATTAAATGGTTAAACACATACACTTTTCCCAAACACTGAATGCGAATGGGAAAAGCGGGATCTGATTGCTTTCACATATTATGGAGGCCATAAAATCCATGGGATCTTCCTGTAACAATGTACCTTCTGGGTGGCCTTCTTACTTTCGCTTGTAGGGTTCTCAGGGTAAGACCAGTCCTGAGCCCTCCCTATTGTAGCAATGACAATGATTAAGTGCATCTAATACGTCCCACATGCTGCCAGGCACATCAGGGGCTTGTGAAACAAACAATATGGAACGTCCTCAATTTGCAATGATCTATACAGAACCATCGTTACCCCTCTAATAAAATGTCATCTCTCATTAGCAAATAGAGTCGGTTTTCCACTTGCAGGAAAGACATAACAAAAAAATGTAAAAAAAAAGAAAAAAGAAATAAGCTTTATCCGAAGGAATGAAGTATGCCACGTCAATATGAATAGAGTCATCCTGGGGATCCTGAGGGGCCGCACAGAGAGTGTGCTCCACAAAGGCTCCTGCCTAACAAACACAAGTCTCTGTTCTCATTGTGATGGCGTACGCAAAGCCGCGACTAAACAACAAATTACCCAATGCTATGCTCGCCCAGGGGAAGGCTGCTCACACAGGCCAGGTACGGGAATCGCTGCTCAGCCAGGAAAAAAAAGTTCTGCATATTTTATCAATTCTACAGTCCCCTCTTTTAAAGTGACCCAGTCAGCAGATTTACCCTACTTAAATACAAGCACATGTATATATAGGATATGAAATGTCCTTTCTAACAATCCCTCTTATGTAAAAATCTCTTTCCTTCTACAAGGTTATAAAAAAAAAAAAAAAAAAAAAAAAAGAGAAGTGTCACTTTTTACACGAGATGAGTCACTTTTAGAAGCTGGAGGAGCAGTTTCACTTCAGACGCCCTCAGCTTTGGCTCAAATACTTGGAAACATGCTGTAGGTGTCATATAAAAGATAAGAATCTCAACTTCATGTACCGGCTCTACCTCATCTGCAGCTCTCATTTATGTCTTCAATAGTCTGTATCTCCAGTTTGGTAGCTCAAAGAACAGCAAGTCGGATGTTTTCTGAAAGAAGAGTTTTGAATCTTTAAAGGAAACCTACCATTTGATTTGATGCATTTTGATGCAAACATACCTTGAGACTGCTGTAGCTACTCTGATGCAGGATCATATCTTGGTTAATACCGGAGCCGAGTTTTACTGAAAAACCAGATATAGCATTATGATATTGAAGCTTTGTTATTTCTATGGCTCCTTCAGCGATTGGTTACACGCTCGTCCTAGCACGTGAGTTTTTCTCTAGAGGAGAGGATGATGCAATCACTGTTTTCCCTGCCAGACAGAATAATCAATTGCTGCACCATCCCCCAACTGCTGTGTATGAGTGATCCAGCTCAGGTTGATTAGTTATGTCTTGACTAACCTCCATTTGTAATTCCAAGCTCCTGTGTGTAATGTGATTATCTTGGCAGCCATGCTGACCCAGCTTTCCCAAGGTCCTGAATGTTATTGTTTTTTTCAGCAAAACCACTCAGCTCAGGGATTAACCAAGATATGATCCTGCAACAGTGTAGCTATAGCATTCTCAAGGTATGTTTGCTTCATAATGCATCAAATCAAATGGTAGGTTTCCTTTAACATTCCTAGAAAAGCATGGTTCTAGGTACTACAGAACCGAAGATGGGTTCGGTCTGAAGCAATGCTTCCGCTACAGGCTCCAAAAGTGACTCTTCTCAGGCTATACATGATCAGTAAAAAAACATCGAGCCACCGACAAGACACTGAGCTCTACAGGATGAGAATATTAACATGTCCTATCCATGAAAGCCAAAAATGACTCAACAAACAGCCATTCCCCAACAAACAGCTTTGGGTGACACATTGTGAATTGACTCTCCACAGGACCGTTCAGGGATTGCAAACATGCAAAAGACTCGGGATTTTCCAGCACAGGAATTTACTTGATAAAACCTAAAAATGCCAATAGTCACATGCAGCTATGGTGCGAGAACAGCCTGGACCCTGGCGGCTGGGCCGTCATACAGAGGAGGAGCGATGGATCAGCCAACTTTTTTAGGAATTGGGAGACTTATAAGGTGAGGTTATGAGGTTTTTTTTTTATGGGATCGATATCGGTACATTCATTTTCTAATGATCAAATTGTTTAACATTCATTATATGTACAGTATAATAGCCCACACCAAATATCACCATTACAGACTGCTGGTTTTTTAGATGATTGCCAATTATTAGAATAATCGTAACCTACAGTACTTACATGAAGTTGACCAACTCCCTACACACTTTGGGGGAGAATTATCATAGCGCCGGGGTATGATAGAGGCTACGCCTTTCCTGTCCCGTCGGATAGATTGTATCCGTAGGGTGATGCTGCTTTATAGGGGCGCAGCAGCCCGCGGAAAAACGTTTCATTCGCAGATTCTTGCATTGCGCAACAATTTGCGCTCATTTCACTGTTTCTACATCAGAAAACAGTCGTAGAAGCAGTGATTAATCTCCCCATTTAAGCGTAACCAAGCCTTTGTAGGCTTTCCTTCCTTTGTAAGCAATTCTTTATTATACCACTGAATATTGCAGGTGATAAACTTTGTAATAGTCTTCATTATATAAAACAGCTTCTCTGTGCTCTGTAGATTTTCTTTATGAACCAAACATACCTTGAGAATGCTGTAGCTCCACTGATGCAGAAACATATCTTGTTTAATCACTAAGCTGAGTGGTTTTGCTGAAAAACATTATAAAATGATAATGAAGCTCCGTCAGCTCCTAGCTGTAAGCAGCTAATGTAAGCAGCTCCTGGCGCTACAAAAGATGTAGCAGTGTTATACTGTGAGCGTTATTGGAAACCTCCGATACACGCTAGCAGACACTGCCGCGATGTACACTAGAATCGCCGGACCAAGCTCATAGCGGTGCAGCGTATTCATGAGGGGGCTGGATGCTGCATGACTCCTGTATGTTATAATAGTTTTTTCAGCAAAACCACACAGCTCAGAGATTAAACAAGATATGTTTCTGCATCAGTGTAGCTACAACATTCTCAAGGCATGTTTGCTTCATAATGCATCAAATCAAAATGGTAGATTTTCTTTAAACCTCATCTCAGTCTGATCAGCAGGGACCCAACCAATAGGATCCTCAATAACTACAAAAGACGTCAAATGCTCTATATACAGTAAATGGAGTGATAAGTTGCGCACTCACACTGCTGCTCCTCCATTCAACTGTACGGGAATTCAGAAGAGAAGACTAACAGCCATTGCATTTACATGGGACACATAGGGGAAGCAGTCAGCAGAAGAAATAGAATAGCATATGAATGATTTCTACAGTAGGGCACACTAGAAACATAAGGCACTAATCAAAGGGTTTCTCTATACAGAAAGGCTTCGGAAACATTGATTCGGAGTACTGGCTGGGGCTCGAGAACATCTACCAGCTAACTAACCAAGATAACTACAAGCTGCTGATAGAGCTGGAGGACTGGAACAGTAAAAAAGTCTACGCAGAATACAGCAGCTTCCGCCTGGAGCCGGAGAGCGACTACTACAGGCTGCGGCTGGGAACGTATCAAGGGAACGCAGGGGATTCCATGGTCTGGCACAACGGCAAGCAGTTCACCACACTGGATAGAGACCGGGATACATATTCAGGTAAGATAATTAAGTTATTCTATCGTCATAACCAGAAACGGAGTAACGTACTAAAAATAATTCCTGCTTTTCCAGGTAACTGCGCGCATTTCCATAAAGGAGGGTGGTGGTACAATGCCTGCGCTCACGCCAATCTCAACGGTGTGTGGTACAGAGGAGGGATCTACCGGAGTAAACATCAGGATGGCATCTACTGGGCAGAGTACAGGGGCGGCTCCTATTCTCTCAAAAAGGTCCAAATGTTGATAAGACCAATAGAGTGAAGCAAAAAAAGAGAGACAATGGAGAACAGAGCTCTGTTCATAGCAAAGGTTTTCGGTCGTGAAGACCTCGAAAACGTTGTATTCGCCTTCATCCATAAACTGTACATGTTAATAAGAGGAACGCTGGACATCCCTCCATTTAAAGGTTACTATGTATTCCTGGCAACAATATTTTATGGGATTTATGTAAAAAGGTAAGAAGGTACGACACGGCTTCTGGTGCTCCGCCGGCAATGACCTGCGAGTATCTCAGGAGGCCTACACAATATAAGAAGATGTACAACATATCCGATTCAGGTACACAGTAACGCAGTGTGTGAATAACGTGTTATTTAAATCTCCCCGCTGTCAGCCCGTCTTCATGAACTGAGAAGTGTCCGATCCCATCACAATGTCCTGCAGGACTCTCACCAGGGCATCTATGATGACCGTGGACAGAACAAGTGCATAAATACATCTCTGTGTCGCCGCATACAGATGACAGAATGTGTCAAATATAAATTATCCTGCTTATTTTTTTTTTTGTTTTTAGTGATTAATAATCATAGAAACCTAAAGTCCATGGAATAAGATAAGTGTTGGAAAATACCTGGCAGTAGGGATTGAAGTAGACATGGATGATCCATGGATAATCTGTGCAGATTATCCATGTGAAGATGGACAGATTATAACTGCTGGGGTGTAGTCTCTGGAGGAGGAAGGGGGGCGCTGTCATGTGATGCTGCTCTGTAAAGCTGGCAAGAAAGCCTCATTCCTGCAGCTCTGTTTACGCACAGTAAAAGGACACTCCTGCTCCCCCACTAGTCTCTATCCTAGTCTGTGATTCTGCATTACTTTGTCTGTCTCTTTACATCTGAAGAGGTGTCATAGACTCCTCTGAATGCACTCCCTGGACACTATCTTCACAGCAGGGAAGCTGTTAACTCTGCGTGCTCACACTTCACAGGCCATACACTTCATTTAACTATTTCACTGCTGGTTTCTACTACTTATTCCATGCTCCTCCATGTGATGAAAGCTACCAGACTAGGAAACGCATAGTAGGGTTTGTACACACACTATCCCCAGATGAGAAGATTCACTTGTTCGAACTATGGGCAGCATGTGACAGACTCCACTTAAGACAGTAAGAGGTAAGTCTCAACCCACTTCACTGCTCCTGAGGATAAATTTTTGTGACAAGTAGCTTAAGCAAAGAAAATTTGAAATTTAAAAGAAAAGAAAAAAACCCTTAGGCTCATTTGCATATTTTTTTGTAAAAATAAAAAAAAGGGCATACGAAGCTAAAAGAAGTGCAGATCCTGCCAGAGGGGGCACACACCAGTATGTCAGTGTGCTTGGATTTCAATCCTTGATCTGGTGATCAAGTGGTTCGTATTTCTTCCTTTACTATGGAAAGGGATAACCAGACATCACATTTGTATCATTCAAATAAGAGCCACAGAAATTTTGGAAGCAAATCTGTGAAATGCAAAACATTCCCTAAAGTGGTGACCTGGAGGACCCAGAATGTGAGACTAGTATAGAGTTAATAACAGGTACACTCAGAAAACATTTCTCCAAATTAATCCACTGACAAAGCTCAGTATTTCCCCAATTAACTGTTGAAAAAAGTAATAGTGCCAACTGGCTGTAATATGGACCTCCAGCTTATGAAAACTGTATGATGTACCCATAAAACTTCATCCTACAGAGGTGTAATATCTATAGCAACATTGAAAAGTGACAGAACACAAAACTAACGGAACAGCGGTCAATGCCGAAACAGACTCTTCTAACCAGCTCCCGGGTTAAAATTTGTAGAACAATGAAATCTAGTCGTACCCTTAAATGTAAGAGTAAAATTTCTGACACAAATAGTGTTAGCACAGTCGGAAAGAACCTTTGATTAAAATCCCAATGATACCTGTATCATGCTGCTGGCTTCTTCCTAGCCTGGGATATATCTGATATATATTCAGCTATTCCTACTGTAGGTGGGCACTTCCAGGTTGTGACATCAGCTCAGGACAATGAAGCCACAATATGACAGCATGTCTCTTGCCAGAACACTTACGACTTTCAAATGATGCAAGACAACATGTTTGTAATTGGCCGACCAGAAGCATGTGATGTGTCACATGCTTGTGATATCACTGAAGGTCCTTCGCATCAGACTAAGGACTTTCAAATGATGCAGGACAGCATGTTTGTAATTGGCTGACCTGATGCATGTGACGAATCACATGCGTGTGACATCTCTACAGGTCGTACAAGCCTCTTGTCATCTCTAGCTGTAATATACGGTTTCCCATGGCAACCAGAAAGCATGGCAAATGGAGGGGCAAGGTAAAACCTCTGCTATCTCTTATACAGCTTAAGATACTCGATTATAGTAAATTATAGAATTGCTTAATTTTGCTAAGTGCAGAATTAGGCAAAAGTTTTTAGACTTTACAGTTGTGTATTAAATTTGACATTGCAGCTCAGATTAACCTACCGGTGGTTTCATAGCTCCCTAACATTGCCATAATGTAGTCATACGCTCACATAGTACAGGGTTCCTTCTGTAGTCTCCATCTTTCTTAGAGAATTTTGTATTGTTTTGTGCAACTCCAAACTAAGGTCTGCTACTTATTTATCATGTTCATGCAGAAATAGGAAAATGCAGTCATTTTGTGCAAGTTAAAGAAAATCTTGGGCTACTACGAACGTATATAAAATCAGCTAAATAATGGGGGGGGGGGGTATTTGGCTTAAGGGTTTTTAAATGCAGCTGAAATATGCATTTCTATTGCCTTGGGAAGCAATTTCGGAAGTAACAAATCAACCACAACAAGGAAGATGGACAGTGTATCCGCTAACACAGCTGCCATGTGTACAAAGCAAGAGCGAGTGTGACTCAACCACCAAGGAATGGGATAAGCTCCGGAGAGCGCGGGATCCCTGATTTCCCCATTCTGCTTTACATCATCGCTGTAAACATCAGGAATGCAGAACAGGCACAAGTAATCGTAAGAATAAGCCTTATGTAACGAGGCACGGACATCGCAGACATACAGCAGAAGCAAGACGTGGCTCAAGGACATGAAAAATATGTATAATTACAATACGATACAAGCTTATGGTCTCCAATGCTTCCCTAATTCCATAAAGTCTTCAACAACCAAAATCCTTTCCTAAGGACATCCAAGACCTCGGGCAATGCCTCTCATTAATATGCATTCAATGCATAGATATTTCCAAAAACTGGTATATCAATGAAAGGTGATTTCTATGGAGACGCCATGAATATACATTGACGGCAGATGTAAGGAAACGCAGTGGAATTTTCCCATCTATTCATTAACGCAAATCTACCATCAGAATGCAGAATTAGAAATGAGCGGACCCGAGCTTCCCGGTTAGGATAAAGGTTTGGCGGCCAATCCAGCAATAGGTCTGGGTCACACGGGGTCCACCCAAATCCGAAAAGGAAAGTTCCGAGTCCACTCATCTCTATTCAACATGATAAACCAGGGACACTTATTCAAAGCAGCGCAAAATCTCCTTATGTTTGTTATCCAAATCCAAAATCAAGTATTACAATTATGCTAATGATCCAGAAGGGTTGCTGGGAGGTTACCTTTTCATGCAGCATATAGAAAAGTTTGGGATCTAAACACAATATGAGAACCCTATCAAGGGCTAAACACATACAAAACAGCCTGAATAATGAAGAATAAGCATGTGTTAAGTAGCCAAAAGACAAAATTTTTATTTAAGTTACCAACATGAACATAGAACAAACATCCATAGAGCAAAGGTAAAAACATTTTAAAAGGATGCGAGTGCACCCATAAGTGAGAGATCACCTGGAGCCTGACACCAGATATTGTCAGGTCATCCAGACCTGAGCCACCCACAGTTGAATCCCACAAACACACTGGCTAGTATATATGAACGCGTGGCGGCTGGGTATGTGTGTGCATCAACTGCAGTGGGGTGTCCACTCGCAGTGGGCTCAGCATGGAGTGGTGGAGATCTGTGCACGACTGGTGCAGAGTATCCTGCTTTATCGTGGAGTGAAAAGAGTTGCCCACAAGACACATACCGCCCAAGATAAGCCAATGCAACCTTTCCTGAGCCCTCACCCCTATCCGACACTCTCTGGTAACATATAGGAATTGGCTTATCTTGGGCGGTATGTGTCTTGTGGGCAACTCTTTTCACTCCACGATATAGCAGGATACTCTGCACCAGTCGTGCACAGATCTCCACCAGTCCATGCTGAGCCCACTGCGAGTGGACACCCCACTGCAGTTGATGCACACACATACCCAGCCGCCACGCATTCATATATCCTAGCCAGTGTGTTTGTGGGATTCAACTGTGGGTGGCTCAGGTCTGGATGACCTGACAATATCTGGTGTCAGGCTCCAGGTGATCTCTCACTTATGGGTGCACTCGCATCCTTTTAAAATGTTTTTACCTTTGCTCTATGGATGTTTGTTCTATGTTCATGTTGATAACTTAAATAAAAATTTTGTCTTTTGGCTACTTGACACATGCTTCTTCATTATTCAGACCTTTTCATGCAGCAGCTTCACAGGCTTATACATCGTTTCACCCTCCTACCTGCTCCCTCAGCACTTACAAGGAAGTGCTCCTTGCACAGTGTAACAGCCTGTGAAGTAATGTCACGGAGGAGCTCTGTTAACAGCTCCCAGAGCCCTCCTGGCTCATTAGCACCATGTTAACAAAAAATATGATGATTACCACAGCCACAGTGTCTGTATCTATGATCTATTTTGATGGTAGATTTCCTTTAAGAACAGAACATATGATGTATATGGCCAAACTCAGGACTAACCATCCCTACATCATCTACAACAAAGAGAACAAAACTGACTGCAGAGTATTATAATACAGAAAAACAGAAAGCAAAAAGTATTCATGACGATTGCCTCCATCTTCATGCTCCCGCTTAAACTAAACATCACATATATGTTTCTACCCCCGATGTCCACATGGTAATCACGCATATGGCGCCCAGAACCTTAACCTTGACTTCTTCAAAAACAGAAGTTTCCGAGATGAGTTGGGGGCGAGTAGTGACATCTTATGCTTCGAGGAGAAGCCTACAGCTGCACGGATAAACATGCTGTAATGATCCGGGACGGCAAATGTATTCATGGATTCGGATGGACTAGAATTACTATGATGTCCTTGGGGACGGACCTGTGTATGGCTTAGGATCTTGATGTCAATGTCTCGAGCATTTCTTAAATTTTTGCCTGTTTCTTAGAAAGTATGAACAGATGCCCCTCCGTCCTTTTCCTACTTACATTTTAACACTTTTCAGGGACAACACACAAATCATTTCTGCAAAAACATCCCAGACATCTCATCCTCCGGGATGAACCAGCACCCACTATGTGGGAATACTGTGCATTTTCTGTATCGTCACATAATGGAGTCTTATCTATTACATCAGTATATTTGGATAACAGGACATTGAGATGGCACAGGCGCAAGGCGTTGGCTAAAACTTGTACGTTTGGGGCCAAAAAAGTTTGGATGAGAGGTTTCCTATAATTTATTTTGCAGACAGTGAAAGCTTCCTTTCCAGAAAGCATCTAGCTTCCATTTCACAAGGGATGAGCTTCCAGCCGCAGATATTCCCCATTAATCACAGGCTGTGTACGATCCTGCAGTTATTAATTAGGATCTTACGCAACTTTTGGAAGCGGCCCAAGGACCATTATAAAGGAACCCATGGGCTTAAAGGTTTCCTAAAGGAGAAGATGTCAGGCACTGGTCAGTGGAATAGAAAGTCGGAAAATCCACAAAGCAGCCAGAATCCATCAGCTCCTGGAAGCGGATTCCTATCCGAGGCTCTCAGTTTGGGCCGGAGCCAAGTCAGCAGTCGGCAGCCTGAGCCGAAACACTTAGTGAGACTGGTAAAAGACATAAAATAAAAAAACATAACAAAGGGATGGGATATCGCACGTTTTATACATTTGGGGATGGCTGAAATTCACAGCATCTTCAGATTCTATGGAGTGACCTCCAGAGGTTAGGTTTATGGAGATCCACGCTCTCATACAATGATCAGGTATTCCAGGACCAAGAGGCGGCAGGGAAAGTGGTTCTGGAGAGTCCATCACCAGGAAACGCACATCTCCTCCGACGCCCCTATACATGAAAAATGATACGGGCTGCAGGAGCCAAGGGAGTCCTGAGAGACTGCACACGGGGAAACACAAATTATTCTGGCGGTAAAAAAAAAAGGTGAAATCCATCTTGCGGCCGGAGGAGTTTGCCAGGAATTTTGTATGGAGAAGTAATGCATTACTAGAAATACCTGCTGGGTTAAAAATACACGAGACATACTACAGTACACAAACAGAAAATCCAGAGAGCGTTGCTATAGAAAGTGGTCTTCAATCCGTCTCAACTTCCTTATACAACCTCTATATATCCATAACAAACATCCCCAAAAGCTAAAATTTTAGTTTTCCTTGAGGAGGTATTAAAACAAACCAGAAAAAGACGTTGTAATGAAGAATGGACCTATAACGATTTAAAGGAAACATACACATACAGATAGTGACAGGTTCTCATGGAGCGCTACTAACTAACTGATACCCTTCTTGTAGCTAAAAATTGTTTCCCTTAGATTCCCATCAATTAACTTCATCTTATATTCCCTGGCATTATAGGGGGTATGTCCTGCTCTGCTAGCTCCTCCCCATGTCTCCTCCTAGTATGTCATGTCACATTTGCAACATCTACCCCACGTATGTATCTGATCACATGAAATCACAGAAGCCTCCATGGACATCTACTCCTCCCAATCCTCCATGGAGGCTTCTGTGATTTCATGTGATCAGATACATACTAGGTAGACTAGGCAAATTTATAGAACCATGGATGACATCACCCTGGTCACTATATGAAGTGGCCAATTATGTAACAGAGCTCTCTCTCAATGTTCGACATAGCAGTATGTTCTGTAGCAGTGACATCTTTTAATCAGGAACAAGGGGTCAGGGCAATGCAGTAACCACTGAATCAGTTGGGCCTCATTGGACTCACATCAGGTGATTTGCATGTAAGTTTGCAAACTTTTTTTTTTTCGGGGTGGGTTATTGTACATGACAGATTTTATTTAAATAAGGCACTTGGGGCA
Organism: Engystomops pustulosus; assembly: GCF_040894005.1. Taxonomy (NCBI): domain Eukaryota; kingdom Metazoa; phylum Chordata; class Amphibia; order Anura; family Leptodactylidae; genus Engystomops; species Engystomops pustulosus. The sequence goes on from NC_092420.1 coordinate 76,352,003, forward strand.
GGAAAGAAACTTCCTGTTTACATGCAAAAGCCTCTGTACCTCTTGTTTATTACTACTATTCGCCCCTTTCTCCATAGACTTGTATGAGCTGCAGCCCATAGACTTGGGTAGATATTTCAGAATGAATGTCAATTTAGAAGGGGTGGCAAAAAGTTCAGAAATGAAGGAGTCGTCCAGTTTCCACAAACAAATGTTATTGTTTGTATAATGAGAAGTTAAACAGTTAAACAATTTTCCAACATACTATCTGAATCAGTCTTCTAGATCTCTGCTTGCTGTCATTCTATAGGAAACTTCATTGTTTACTTCCAGTCCATTCACAATGGACCATGATCACGTGACATTGCAGAGTTGCCCGGCTCATTATATCACTGGTCATGTGATGTCACACAGGTGCATTGCTCGTTATAAAACATACAGCTCTGATTACTCTAACGAGCCATGCAACTTTTTGACATTACACGACCAGATTTTACCCACCAATTTACCAATTTATCCTACCCTATATCCCTTTTCTCACCACTTAAGTAAACTTTAGAGGACTACGAAAACCAGCAAAGTGTAGGAGCGGCCACGTATCTAGGCAACTGGAGAAATTAAGAATTAGCCCCCCCCAGCACTAAATGACAATGATCCCCAAGTATCCCCACATGACCACCAATTATACATCCAGTATCAAATACTCTAAACATTTTTATTTTGAGGCGATATTACGCGATGACCACAAGGTGGCAGTGTGCTTTTAGCATGCAATCTATGCGCAAAATATGCTAATTTTTTTATTTTATACAATATTTATGCAGAGTTAATTGTAAAACTCCTGGAAAAAGACCAAGTAGGTTATAGAAACTGGACTCACTAAATCGCTGTCATACGGGTCAGGATCTATTGCTGTGGTTAAGCGACAAGTACAGGGAAAGTTATCACGGCCCCGGTTAACGCCATTAGATTCGCACAAGGCCACATTACAATTCATACCGGATCAGAGCACAGTTTGCGTTGACCGCCAAAGTCTTACGCTCCCCATAAGCTTCTTTGATTAGACCTCGGGTAGTCAATAATCTCCTTTGCTCCGTTGAGCTTTTGCTACCCACTTCTGTGAAAATCATTACCTCCACAAGACTGACAAGATTATTAGCGGCTTACCCAAGTAGGGGATGCAAGGAGTCATCTTCAAACTATTGATGTAGTCTCTGAGCCGCTTGTAATTATCTTCTTTACTGACTACGTACTCCAGTTTCTCAAAGGTTGTCTTGTCTTTCCGACTCAGTAGCTGCAAGGCAAACACATGATCTTAAAGGGGTATCACCATGAAGACAAGTTTCTTACATGTACTCAGGATAACAAAATAACACATTCTCTAATTCCATGTTAGTAACAAAAACGCAGCATTTCACAGATATAAGTCCAACCTGTCTCTATCAGGCCTGGTGTACACAATTTTGTTGCCCCTGGATCTGACCCTGGATCTTCTGAGTTTCGGGTAAGCAGAGAAATGCTATGTAAATGCCACGTTTGACCGCACCCTGAGGGTGTTAAAAAGTTGAAACAGATGCTCGGGGAGATTTATCGTGCTTTTGGCGCCCACGTTTGCACCTTGTAAAAAAAAAAAATGCTCTAAAACCCTAAATATATGCGAGGCAAGGCATTTCAATCAGTTTTCTAACCTGTATTAAAAAGGAGCACTGTTTTGTAGCAAAAAGTCCATGCACCAAAGAATATACTAAATTTCACACCACACTTTTAACACAGCAGGTTGACACCTCCGAGAATGGTCGCATGTTGCGTTTACATCACGTTTATATTGCATTTTGAAACTACTGTGGAAAGATTTGTCTAATTTCACTGCTTTGCTTTAAAAAAATAAATAAATAAAATAAATTTTTTTTTAACTCAAAGCAATGTTACTGCAATGCAATTAGCCAAATCACTTCTTCACAGCTGATGTATTACGTTTCTAAACGCAATGTAAACGCCACAAGCAAGAGTTTACTCCACTGGTGTCCATCAGCCTGAGGCTACATGCGCACTGCCTGTGGCCGCCGTACCGCTCACCCCCACCCCTCTCCACTGGAATATATGGCGCATGGCGCCGTATTCCGGAGGAAGATAGGACATGTCCTATCTTTCTACGGGGTACGGAACGGTACGGTGCCGCACTTGTGTTGACAGCGCCGTGCGCCCATTGCCGTCTATGGGGGACGTATATCAGCCGTATATAACGTCCCCCAAACGGCACTGTGAATGTAGCCTGAGGCAGAGTTCACACATTGCGGTTATGTGTACAAACGCAATTCTAGTACAGCGGGGAGGAGTATAGACAGAAACGCTTTAGATTGGGAACAAGCAACACATCTTTTGCATTGGCAAAATACACATCGCAAGCGTTTAGTTCTAAAGCCAGTTCTACAGAAGTTGCTCCTCTGTGTTTATAAATGCAATACAACTAGGTTAGATTTATCAGAAGTGTCTGAGGTAAAACGGTTGTAGTTTGCAATGGCAACCAATCAGAGCTTAGCTTTTATTTTATAAACCGCTGTAGGAAAATGAATGCTGAGGTCTGATTGGCCGCCATGGACAACTAGAATAGTTTCACCTCAGTCACTTCCTGTTAAATCTCCCTTAGGGTGAAGACACACATGGCGTTTTTGGGCCGTTTTTAACGATCTGAAAACGCACTTAGTAAAAACGGCCCAAAAACGCCATGTGTGTCTTCACCCTTAGTGTGTGAACGCAGCCTTTGAGGGTTTTCGGAGACCATATTCAGCTTTGGGCCGAGCTCCGATTATCTGAGAGTTTTCTAAAGTCAACCAAAAGTTTTTGATTAAAAAAAAAAAAAAAAAAAAGGAACAGAAGGTATAGCTCAGGCTAAACTCTTACTGACAGCGATCTCCACTTACACAAGTGTGTATGTCTGTCCAGAATCAATAAAGATACTATATTCATTAAATTTTAAGAAAAACAAGGAATAATTAGCCATCCCTATGGTGACAATTCGTGGAAACACACAGCTACTGCAGTACTTCAGGAGTCCGGGCCGTGATATTACAAAGTAACAAAAATACAGCTGTTTTCAGTCACATCTTGCGGTGAATGGCAAATCATATCGGGCCTGAAAAGAAGCTACACATAGGCACCAGCTGGTGGAGGCATTAGGGAAAACACCCAATTATAGGCTTTCCCCCGGAACAGTCTTGGCTACTGTCTCCCCTTAAAAACCAGTTGGATAGTAAAGGCCGAATTAGAAAAAAAAAAAAATAAATTATATAAAAAAATATATACCCTAATTAACAAAAGTAAGAAACTTTATTGAAAACTGCAAAAAAAAAAAAAATCTTTGTTTTATAGAAAATCAGACCACACTACAGTAACACTTGGTGTTTACCACTAGTTCTGCGGCACTAACCCAATATTTTCCCGGAGCGCAGGTTAAAGAGAAGCCGCATCGTACAGATAACTGACTGCCAAAGAACAAAACTGAATGAGATCACAGATGTGCTCACACAGGACAATAACAGATTAGATACATATCCAGTAGCAATGATTATTCATCACTACAGTAAGGCAGGCGCTTTTTTCTTCTGGGATTAATAATGCCGAAAAAAATTGGACTTGTATAAATCATAGAAATCAGGAGAAATCCACGTCATTGAAAACAGAGATGAAGTTACAGATCCAGTCTACAGTGCTCAAAAAATCATTCACTTTTCACTACAGGAAAGATTTTTTTAATGAGCTTCGGGGTAGTTTTGCATTTAGCAGATTTTTGTTACACTGGAGCAGTGAACCCCCCCCCCACCAAAAAAAAAAAAAAAAAAAGGTGATGCCACACATAGTGTTTTTGGGCAGTTTTTAGTTTGTGCATTTTTGTCCAGTTTTTGTCCATGGATTTTTAAAAACGGATGCATGTTTTAACGGCCCAAAAACAGCCCAAAAACGCCATTGTGTGGCATCACCTTTACTCTTACACCATGATTGATCAACTGTAACAAATATGCTAATGATATGCTAGTGATCCACGCCAGATTTTGCCTTCAAAACCTGCATTTGAAAAACTGACCGTGTGAACGCACCCTCAATGGACTGCGCAATGTCCACATCATGTAAAGCTGCTCTTCATTACATCTCCTGCCTATTGACACGTCTCCCGCTCTCCAGTAATTGAATCACTCTACGTTATCCCTTCCACCTGAGACGGCTCCACTGCTCATTTGTCTCTTTCCCACAATTCAGGAGTCTGCAGTCTATGGAGATTTGCTCCTGTACCCTCACGTCATCTCTACAGTATGGCTGTCACCATATCCCTTGACCTCAACACCAAGTAATCCGTCTCATGGACGCCAGTGGAATTCATAGAAAGTCTGTAACAGATTAACACCCGTCCATGAACTCTTCACATATCCCCAGAGTGGTAGAAACCAGACTCATAGTCAAGACATCATTCTTGAACTCAAACTCAATTACAGTGGTGTCCATGCACTACACATTGTTCCTCGGCCACAAATAACAGATTCCTGTTACGTTTTTGCAGCCCATGTGTCATCAGGGTGCAGGAAGTAAGTTCTCCTTACGGAGACTTTGCCAATTAAACCCGCCTTGCAGGTGTGGAGACTTACAGCCATTGACGCTCCACTGGGGGATTCTAGGAAATATGCAAATACAGTTTTCAGGATGGAATAAGAATAACACTGGCGCTTAGCTACCTTGTAAGGCAGCCCCCTTAACATCAAGCATGACTTTGAAGAAGCCTAATGACATGATGTGGGATTAAAATAAAACCCGTAGACACGACTGTTTTGCCGTCTTTGCGCCTCATCAGTAAAATGCAGGAAACTGGTTCAGTATGGTTTAACTGGTTTAGTTGAGTATATTCCACTCAGATTATAGGAAATGTTTTGTGGGTAAAAAAAAAAAAAATTCCCATTAAAATGGGAAAGGGATTTGCCATGGATTTTCAATCTGTCCCTTATGTTGCATATTTTAACATTTAAAGAAAATTTACAAAATGTATACAGTATTACACGAAGTACACTTGCACGCTGGGGTGTGTCCCCTGAAACAAGATCTGTTCTTCCCATATCCTAATTGCCTAATTTTGGAAGAAAATTGTCTTTTAATATGATGCAAGTTAGCCTCAGGGGCTCCTTTCTGTGTCACAGAAGCTCTGTGGCGTAGAGCTGACGTCACCGGCTCTGTGGCTGGGGAGAGGTGGTAGGAGGCGGGAAATAACACCGTACCAAGCCGGTATAACAAAATGACGGAGCCAAAAGGGGCTTCTGTAAGGTAGACAGGAGCCCCTGTGGCTCATTTGCATCACTTTAGAAGACGTGTGCTTAGGAGGTAAATTTGAAGTAATCTTTTCTGTAATGCACATTTAATTGCAGTATGTGAACTATCCATCACATCATCTAAAAGCAGAAGTCGAATTCATTAGCTGCTCCTCGATGTGATACAAACCGCAGAAGATAAATATATCACTTACTGCCCACGTCTTGGTGAGTCGGAAGATTGGAGCACTCTGTAACCCCGAGACCACGGCCATTAACGCGTGCAGGTTGTTCAGCTCGTACAGCTTCTGTGGACAGATCAAACATTACAATTTCTCATTATTTTCCCTCCACCATGTTCTGGATGTATTCTTGCGCTATGTTTTAGCAATCTTGATGTCAGATTCAGCAATTATCTTCAAGGGGGAAAACTTTAGTGTGAAGAAACTGTAGTACAATGCAGCGCTCCATGGAAACACTTCTGGAATTGATTTTTCCATAATAATTTTACTGTTCGGTCACACGGTTAATTCTCACACTTCGCACCCACGGTAAATCAATGTCTGGGGTTGGTTTTTGTATTGCAAGCAAAGGACTTGGGGATCAAACCGAGCCAAGTACCTCTTTGGGGTTGTCCAGAAACATTAAGTTTTCCCCCAATTTGCAGGTCAACATCTGCAAAGAGTTTGCATGTTCTCTCCGTGTTTGCGTGGGTTTCCTCCGGGTCCTCCGGTTTCCTCCCAGACTCCAAAACATACTGTTAAGTTGTTTAGATTGTGAGCCCCATGGAGACAGGGACCAATTTGTCATGCTTTGTGCAGCGCTGCGTAATCTATGTGCGCTAAATAAATAATAATTATTATTATTAACCTGCTGAGTAGTGGTGGTACCCCAGAGATCATGAGAATGAGGGAATGAGGTTATCCTGTCACTACAAGTGCTCCCCTATCCAGAGGTAGCTGAGGGCAATGCCATAAACACATGCCGGACCTAGCGCTACATACAGCGGACCCCTGTTCTCATGACCTGTGTGGGTCCGCAGGAAATAGGAACCACACAAAAGCCACTCTATATAAGCGCTATACTAGACTATATAATAAAAGCCTATGGAGAACATATCCCTCTGTATTTGTTCTGCACGTTGGAAGCAGAGCCCGCTGCCACATACATCAATGTCTCGGGTTGGGGCTCTTTGGGGATTTGCACTATAAAGGCTCTTTGCACATACCTCCAGGACTACACTGTGAGAGCTCACGGACTCACAGGGCGCCTGGAAGCATTTAATGGCATCCGAGAGCGCTGCCAAATGAAGTGTCGGGAATAAATATTTATCCGTGGGTGCGAGTATGCTAAGTATGTGCTGCCCGTATCATCTATGAAACACCAGGACAGGAAGGAACGCCGCAGGCTTCTCTCACCTTGGCAGTCTTTATATAATGGCTCAGGACCTCGGCGCGGATCTTTAGTGTTTGTGCGTGAAGAATCTCTCTTACGACCCAAAAGCTCACCTGAAAAAGAAGGAAACGCATGAGTGTGGATCCGGCCATGTACAACAAGTGTAATGGGCTGCCATGTCTATCCGACGGGAGTTCAATGAGCCCTTTCAACGCAAGGAATCTGAAAGTCGTCCAACTCCTCTAGGAAGGAAACATTTGGGTACGGAGAGGATTGGAGGCTGCAAATCCTTTCACAGTGTTACAGCTCTGGGTCAGAATACCTTATCAGCCTTATTCAGACACGAGGATCAGACGCGGAGTCACTGCCAAACCTTGCAGACTATTATATGGCTGTCTAAAAGCTTAGAGAGGACGGGTCCACTGTAATATATCAGTTTTGGAGAACTTTTTAAAAAAAATACAGCATGCTTTTTTTTTTTTTTAATTTCTCCTCTTAATTTTTGGAATATTTTGACAACTGGGTGTTACCAGTTGCAAGATGCTTTCCCGCACAATCAGACACAGACCAATCAATCAGCATTAGACTAATTGTAAAAGGGACCCAGCCCTTGTACACCAAGAATGCAAAATGGGGTTGTAACATTTTAGGAAGTTATTCACCAGCCTGCGGATATTTTTTATAGCCAGGTGATCAGCGAGGGTCCTCCACCGATTACAAAAACAGGACCCCCCAGGAACCAGGAGAACAGGGACCCCGTTCTTGAGAATGTGTGGGGCAGTAGAAAGATCATGCCTTCTCATGATCCATTCAATTGAATTGGAGACTCAGGAATTGCTGAGCTTATCGCTCAAGTATCTCTGGCACTACCAATGACTGTCCATGGGAGTGGCAGAGATACCTGAATGCTATGTTCTGCAATTTCCGCCACTTCCACACTATTGCATAGAGTGGCAAGTAACAGAGGTCTCCAATTCACAGGTCTCCAAAAAGAAGATCCACAACGATTACTGAACCAGACATGCCACGAGAGCGGACCCATATTCTCTACTTTAAATTCATTTCTATACATTTTTACGTTTTTTTTCTTTTAAATCGGAATTTCAGAAAAGTATTTTACACAGGGGACGGTCGCAGACTTAATAAATCAGTGCAGGATTGAGCAGGGGGATAGGGAGGTATGAGTATAATAACCTTCATCACCCCCGAAACCCCCCCCCCCCCCCCCGACACAGGTCCCCTTATAGCGCTATACTCTCCTAATACTTTTTATATGTTACTTGACGTCACAGCCGGCAGTGGAACCGGTCTTTAGTTTTTCTGCAAAAATATTTCCAATCGCCCTTTTCTTTCCTTTTTTTTTTCTATATGCTGTGGATATCCCAGTCTTCTTATTACAGCATAAAATGCAAGGAAAGTTGAAGTTAAATAATGAATGTTATTTCTAGAAAAAAAAAAAAAAAATATTGGACCGGGAACGGTAATTTCCTCATGTCTGGCTGAGAAAAAAAAAAATTCCACCTGCAGCTCACCAGGTTATTGGATTTTATTCCCTTCAGAAATAAAAGTTTGTCCTCGGCTGTGACTTGTTTAATATAAATTCTATTATGTGTCTGTAACATGGGATGTTGTCAGCAGCTAAGAGCCGCTCAATTCCTCCATTATAGCCCTGCTTAAAGAGCTCAATATTTCATAGCCTCCATCCTAACCTCTCCGCAGCCGACATGAAGGAGCTCCAGAGAAAGCAGACTCAAACGATGCAGAATAACGCTCCTGGAAGATCGAGCAGATTGAAAGAAATAATAAATCTGAAAATATAAAACTATAAAATCTACATTTTCCTCCTGTGGAAAAGGTAGAGGATAGAAGTTGCTGCAGCCAGTTGTCTTGCAACAATAACAGATGAGGTCGAACTAAAGGGTGTTCTTGGGACACAGATTATTCAGCTGGTGGCTGACATGGGAATGATTATCGGAACATGGATTACTTTGCCCTGCAGATAGAGAGGATGCTGCGGCCAGTTGTCTTGCAACAATAACAGAGCAAGTTAGACTAGACTGTATTGTTGGAATGCAAATTACCCTACTGCAAATCTGCTACTACAGGCAGTCCCCAGGTTACAAACAAGATAGGGTCCGGAGGTTTGTTCTGAAGTTGAATTTGTATGTAAGTCGAAACTGTGTATTTTATAACTGTAGATCCAGACAAAAAAAAAAATTTGGGCCCCAGTGACAATTGGAGTTTTTTTTGCAGTAATTGGACCAAAGATTATCAATAAATCTTCATTACAGACACCGTACAGCTGATCATTGCAGTCTGGGACTATAGTAAAGCATTCATAAAGCTTCAGAGGTCAGAGGGGTCTGTCTGTAACTATGGGTTGTCTGTAAGTCGGGTGTCCTTAAGTAGGGGACTGCCTGTATTTCAACTGGATGCTGGCTAGAAAGTTAGTGAATATTGAAGCATGGCTTAGCTCTGTCTACTGCATATAGGGTAGAGGTTGCTGCAGCCAGTTGTCTTGCAGAGAGACCAAGAATGGAGACATGACTGTGCCCCTGTGACACACAGATTTATTTTTGTTACCGTAATCTGCTTCTATGTTATCTGATGGGGATTACAGTGGAAGACACATATTTAAGGAGCCTACTCCAGCTAGATGAAAGGGTAAAGGCTGCTGCAGATAGTTATCTTACAGCATGATGATAGACAAAGAATATGTCGTCACCTGTGACAGATTTTTTCCATTAAATTTTCTGTTCAAATTGTAAGTGTAGACAAAATTGGCCCAATGGATGGTGAATATGAATGGAGGGTGCGCTGGGATACAGGAATATATTTTTGTTTAAAAAAAAAAATAATAATAATATATATATATTAAAAAAAATAATAATATATATATGTTGTACATTTTCTGACGCACCTGGTTAAATCGTCTTGTGAAGGCCACAGCATTCGGTGCAGAACTGTATTTCTCTTTTTTATTCCAGCCACAACTTGATAATTCCTTAAGGGCAAAAAAAAAAAAATTAAAAAGTATAAAACTAAAAATGTTTAAGAGATTAAAAAAAAAAAAAAGTAATACAATGCACATTATCAGAATATGTTTGACTTAAATTAATTATATAAGAATATTCCCGGCAATGTAACAATAATCCACTGTCTGATGTTAAGAACATTAAAAAAGTAGACCATAACCAGACTGGGTGAGGTGGTGCCAGTGCCCTAAAGAGGTAATGCAGGAGTTGCTGGTGATCATCAAATAGAGTCTTACTAACAACCCCGGGACCCGATCCAACGTATTAAAGCGGTTTGCAAGGAATTTATATTGATGGTCTACGTTTTCAATGGAAGATGTGACTGCAGCGATTGGTTTCACCCGCCACAAGGACGTGAAGCCAACTGCTTCCAGGTCTGTATCCCGTGCTTACCGCAACAGCTGATCGAAGTGCGGGCAAGGTTTTAGGAAAATTTCTCAATATAAATTCCTGGTGGTTCATTTTCTTAGTTTCTGCAAAGACCTGTTTACAATGTAGATTTGACACGGATACCGGAGACAATTTCTGATGCATATGAAACAGAGTTTTAAAAAATATTTTCCTTGGATTTCTTGGATGGTCTCATAAAAAAAAAAAAAAAAAAAAAAAAAAAAACACTTATGAAGCCTGAAGCCCCACAGGCTCATTTGCATACAGTCTTTCATCCTGGTGGTAGATGTCCTTTAAGTACTGCAGCTTCTTTAAGTGCTCCGAGCAAGTATTTTAGCCTGAATAGCTTCCTGCTCTCTGCTGAGACCATCCACCTCTGGTCATTTAGAACTGGATCAGAACTTTGGTTGGATACTTTCAGCAGTTACTCAGAGCAGTAGGAAGGGGCTATAGAAAAATAATTCCAAAAGAGCACAAAGCTCTTCAGGCTCAAAGATGCGCCCAAAGCACTTGAAGGAGCAAACCTGGGTTAAAAGTTAACTTTTCACAGTCCTGCTGCTACTTAAAGGGGTTTTCCCACAAAAGAAGTTAGACATGCAGTCTGCTCTGTTCATCTCGGGTAGCGAGATCCGACTGAGGTACAGTGGACCCCATTGAACCCCTTGTTCTCGTGATCATCACTGAGACCCCCATTGATCAGTTTTAAAAGGCCCTAACTTGTTGTGTGCGAAAACCTCTTTAATACACCTAGAAAGGCGTTGCTCCCTAGGGCATATAGCACCTAGAACCATTGCAATATGGTCAAAACTGATGGATTCCCTTCAGACCGAGTGTCAAGATTTCCATTACGGATCATTCAGGCAATTTTGGTTGATGGTCGACAACCGATATTGTACTTTTTTCTGTAACTATCCAAGATTTCGGAGCAGAACCCTGTGCTTCATACGCATGGGAAACAGATTGTCAGGAAGTTTTTGTTGCAGACTGACTTCAGAATTCACAACCCGCAATGTGAACAGTGCCTTGTAGAAGTGAAGCTTTTTATACAGAATATAGACTGGTGGACCTCCATTTACAGCGTTTCATCAGCATGCTGAGAGATCAATGAATAGCTAGGACTTCAGACACAATACAAAAAGCAGGAGATGATGTATTTACTAACAATAGTAACCAAGGAATAATGGAAACTCTGATGGAGAGGACACCTCATGACTCCGAGCCGAGAGGGGGAAATGTGGTATGGATTACCGCTCACAGGAGAAATTTATCTTTTTAGCCAACATTTTTCCAACCTAAATTAATAAAATAAACACCAGGTAACTCCATCCCGAGCACTTTAACCAGTTAGCGGCTGGCAGCAGAACCTGCTACACATCGGTAAGCGCAGCCCCTAATCAATGAGCGCAACACATGTGAACCATCACAAGTCACAGAGGCGGCCATCAATCTTATGATCTAGACCAGCTGAAGATCCTCAGATCTATGCGGACGGCTCGTCAATATCTCCAGATCCGGGCAGAGATGGTCTTGATCGTCCCTTGAAATTATTTGCAGAGAATCCTCATATAATGGGCTTGATTGTTACCACATGTTGCAGCGGATCTCACACAGCGCAAAAGCAACAGATAATTTATTTCCTGTCCCCAAATTTCTTTCCTGTTTCTATTTTCTTTCTAGATCTGTAAGATTCCTCCTTGTATACTAATAGTAAGATAAAAGCAATTCTTCTAATCATGGATATAAGAACTTGTTGAGGATTACAGTCTACATGTATTCAACGCATTATTCACACTCTGAGCCACATCTATGGCTCCTCATGTACATCTTAAAAGGACTCACCTATTTTGACCTTATTAAAGGGGTTGTCCGAGGGTATATACAAAAAACCTTGAGTGGCCAGGATGGAGTGGTTTAGAAAAAATAAACATGTGCTTACCTCCATGGTCCCTCCCAGCCTCCAGCACTGCGATTTCTCCCATCCGTGCGCCCAGCTTCTGGCCGGCATAGGTGGGCAGCGTGGCTTCCGTGCCCACCATCTGTTTACATGGGGCACGGAACTAAGAGATTGCAGCGGTGTAGGCCAGGAGGGACCGCGGAGGTAAGTACATGTTTATTTGTTTTTAACCCGCCCCATCCCGGCTACCCAAGGGTTTTTTATACCCTTGGACAACCGAGAGTATAAAAAACCCTTGGGTGGCTTTAGAGGTCTCATGTGGCCTGTTGGCTGAGTTGTGCCTAACTGGACTATAGCTGCACTTTATGTACATGCTCAGTAGTGAAGCTCCTCTGCTACAGATCAGATCAAGGCACTGGGAAAGAACGACTGTACTTAAGTTAAAACTTAAGTTATAGTGACCAGGGCTGTGGAGTCGGTGACCATTTTGGCAACATTGGACCTAGGGAAACTGAGGAGTCCGAGTCTTTGTTGGAGAAGGAAATTTGGTTTACCGACTCCACAGTCGTATACAAGTAGACGCCCTGCAAAAGCAAATTATAAACCAAGCAGTGAAGTGGTTAAACATATAAGTAACACAGGGCCCCAAATCCCTTCAATATATGTAGGTTACAAGTGTTATGAGCATTGAGGCAAAAAACCGAAACCCAAATTATGTCAAACAGCATTAAAAGGGTGGAAAACGTTCACATTTTTAGACGTTCATTCCGTGAACTACTCACCTCTGGCTGAATGGCTTTAAACACCGGCATATCCATTAGTGTTATCTGACCCTGCAAGAGAGCGCCCAGAGGATTAGGACTCAGCAGGTAAACGGATCAATTATGGGATGACAATGTATGTGGAAGAAAGGGATCTGCTCTGATGTAGAGATCTCCCATGCGGGATGACAGGTTTATAGTCGGGTTTAGGGGATTTATACAAGTATTAAGTCAGAAGAACAGATATGGATGATAACATCACAGACACAACATCACAGATTAGAATAATTTAAAGGGAACCTGTCACTGGATTTTACCCAATTAAACTACAATCCCCCTCAGTTAGGGAACGAAATGTCCTTTCTGGATTTCTCTCTTTTTCTGTTCTGGAATCAAGTAAAAAAGGAGCAGAGAAGAGTCATATTTGTCTCAGATGAATGAATTTTAGGGGCTATAATGGAAGTCACTTCAATCGCCCCTATTTAGCACCTAGAAATATGCTGCTGGTGTCATATTAAAGGAAAGAATCTCATTTTTTAGATCACATCAGGTTCTATGAATTACAGAACAGGAGATACAGGTAGCTAGAAAAAAAAAAAAAAAAGACAGGAATAAGAGCTTTTTCCTTGCATGTATCTTCAGTTCTGTAGATCCTAAAACCAGGCTGATGTGATCTAAAGATGAGATTATCTTTAATATGACACTAAAAGCATGGTTCCAGGTACTATAGAAGCTAAGGGCACCTGACACTACCCATGAAGCCTCTAAAAGCGACTCATCTCAGGCAAAATATGACTCTTCTCTGCTTATTTCCACATGACTTTTTATAGGTAAACGGGTCGGATCGCACATACAGGAGGGAATTCTAGGAAGGACATTTCATACCCTACCTGAGGGGATTGGTAGTTTAAAAAGGGTAAAATCTGATGACCGGTTCAGTACAAACCCTACAACGTATATTTATGTAAAATGGATTGGCCCAAATTGTTATAAACTGGCTTTAATCGGAGGAATTCTTGTAATAATAAATATGCATTGGACGTCTTTTTGTCTGCCTTTTTATACAAGTTTTACACATTTCTATTTACTACAATTTTTTTCTTTGCTACAACTACTTCAATCCCATCACATTGGCAGATGCCTCATCCTAGGTCCAGAAGAAATTAGGCAAAAGGTTATAGCTAGTACGGTATTACAAAACCATTTCTAAGGTTGTGGAAGCGGAGCTAAATGGAGAAGACGTCCAAGGAGCGGCCGGACTGCCAAAAGCATAGAGCGAGAACCCTTCCAGACAGTCGCCAAACATCTCCATGTGTCTATATAGTCACTGTGATCACTATAGGAGGGGACTGGGCCAAAAAACAGACAGGGGACAAGCAGCGGCGTCCAAGAGTAACCTTGATGTTTGTCCCACAAAAACACCTGGACGACACCAGATGTTTGGAAGAATTTTCTCAGGACAGATTAGCCAAAAACAACACAGGTCTTTTGAATTTTGTAATGCAAAACTGCTTTCACAGTAGGGTCATCAAGGATTCATGGAGGTCCATTTTTTTGTGTAATGCTTTATTTAACCAGTGGGAGGCGCTGCAGAGAGATTTTTTTCACTGCCCGTTAGATTGCCCTGCATTATCACTAATCAGCTTAAAAGAAATCTAGCATCAGAATCCATCATGATAAAAAAGGGGCTCCTGGGGGTTTTACCAGAGCCGATCCGTGCTGCAGCTTCACAGGCTGTTACACTGTGCAGTTGATTTTAGAAGAAAGGAGGCTGTGGATAACAAATATAAGAAGATTATCATGGATCTATGAGTAAGTGTCCCTGGATTATCATGATAGATTTTGATGGTAGATTTACTTTAATTTTAGTTACCCTTCCAAGAAATAGGACTGACATTGCCTTAAAAAAAAAAAAAAAAAAGACTTATTGGGTTATTCGCTCTTGAATTTGGTAGGTAATGGGCTTGTGTTCAACATATGGTACTGATCTTTTCTGACATTTCATTTTATTGGCTTATATTTCAGAGGAAGGAACCACATTCTCTATGTTTACTGCAGGGTGGTGTGGAAAGAACGCACTGCTGGATTTCTGGCACCAATTTTTTTTATATAAATTACAACCATTTCATTCACAAACTTTATCAGTTTCCATGGTAGGCATAGGCTTTGCTTCCATGTAGCCAACTTGCCGGGTACATGCAGCTACCATTAAAATTAGGAGCTTACTGTATCCTGTTTATATTGTGCTTTATGTGGTTTGTTCTCCCATTACTTATTGTCTATCCACAAGGGAGAGAAGTAGTTATACAATGGTCTGCAGCCTTAGCTTGGGGGAGAATGACAACGGACCTCCATCCATTCCAGTGATTGGTGGGGTCCCTGGGGTCAGACCTCCTCTAATTTATAACTTACTGTATATCATGTGGATAGGGCATATACAATATCACTTCCTAAACACATTCTACACCCAAAAACAAACTTTCTTCGTAAAAATATAAAAAAAAACTTCTTACAGCATATTCCTCTGGAGTGACCATAAGGACGTCAAACACGACAGCATCAAAACTTTTCTTCAGGGCAGCCGAGTCTTTGTCGCTCAGTGATTCTGAGCTGCTGCTTTTCTGTAAGGGAGGGGGGGAAAAAAGAAGGTCAAAACTGTGTATAAAGGAAATGCCACCAGCTTAATAGAGTAACTTTACCCATACACCGTCAATAGCTGATCAACTATCCCCGTAGACGCAGAACAATGTTACTGGGGAAATCAATAGATCAGATCTAATGCAATCTACTGTGAATGAGGCCCCAAAGAGATTATAGCAACTATAGCAATCTAGAGAACAGGGGTCCTGTTCTAATTCGTAGGTGGAGTAAGAGGTGTCCTGCTTCTCCATTGAACAGTATTATAGAGTCGGAAACCCCATAGCACAGAGCTTGTCCATCTCCAGCACTCACCTGAATAAGTGCTGGGGATACCTGAGCACTGTGCTCAGTAATTTCCAAAACGCCCATACTATTGATTGTAGCAGAAGGACACATGCTCCAAACACTAGTTAGAATAAGACCTCCTGTTCTCTGGATTTTTAGGGGTCCCAGCAGTCAGATCCTAATAAATGAGTTTGTTATCCACTACCCTGTAGCTTTATGTATAACTTTTATTTTTGGGTACAATGCCTTTAAAGTTATGGACTCAAAGCTTTCCTTGACACCCAAATTATGTTTTGGCATATATTAACCGAATATAATATCCTCTGCAAATACTAAGAAATTATTGAAAATAAGCTACTTTGGCAATCACTCTCCAGATACACATATACTGTTCCGATATCGCATATGGCTCAGTGTACAAAGGTATCCCCAGCACTGTCTTAGGCCTCATGCACTTAACCCTTATGGGGGACATGATCCGACAACATGTTTTAGCGCACCATGTCGGGGGTAGTTATCCATAGAGAGAGGAGGGGCGAGGACAGCTCAGCTCCCCTACCTTCTCCTCCCAGCTATGCACTTACCTGGATTACAGCCCTGCCATCTGCATGAGGCCCCAGTGTGCGTTGGCCTTTGTTTGGCTTCCCTGCACCCCCCTACATATTGCTCGGGAGGTCTTCACTGGATCATATAATTTTTGGGAGCTATAATAATAAATCTCCTCACCTCTGAAGCATTCGTAGTGAGAGGAGCAGTGTTGCTCGTCTGGCCGTTCATTAGGTCCATTCTTCCGGCACCATTAGTGCTTGCTCCCTCTTCGTAGTGAGCGCAAAAAACTTTGATCATCTCATCTCCATGGAAGTAAAAGCATCATTTTCATACTGCAATAAAACAAAATGGGAGAATAGTGAGCGGCCATAAACATAAAAAGCACAACAAATACGCGGATGACAAAGTCAGGAAGGTGAAGGCCGGACACGTTACACTCCAGCGTTGTGCTGCCATGGTTATACAGTAATTATAGGAACTGAACTCCATTCATCTCAATGACTAAATGCATTGACTGAAAGACCCAGAGCAAACTCAAGTGGCCTTGGAAAATTGCCTCGGGTCAAAGGTAACAAAATTGGTTTCTAAATTTAACCTAAATAGTTTCATTGTTCGGCTTTATGTAGAGACCATGGTCTTAGTGGTAGGAAAATAGCCAGAGGTGCTGCGGTGAGGGCCGACACATACCATATCTACAAGTAATAGGGACTATGGTAATATATATGTATATGATAACTACTATGTTTCTGTATGTATGAAATAAGAAAGGGTGAGGATTAAAAAAAATGACTACTTTCTACAGGCCGCTATACCTGGACATGTAGCGCCACCTAGTGGAGATGAATGATCCTTACAGAACAAATATAAACGTTGTACAGTCTCTACACCGGATGGATTTTATACAGACGACAGGCGGACCCCCCCCCCCCATGTCTGACAAGTAGGCAGTAGAGGGTAAAATGCAAAGACCTATTCTGGCACAGAATTTGTGACAACAGTTAATAAAAGTACTGGAAAAGTCTAATACTGGACACTAGTTATCTAATGTTCCCAAAAAATATTCAGTCTGTCCTAGATCCTTAATATGGTTCACACGTCTCAAAATTTCCACAAAGAGGCACTTACATGACATACAGTAGCACCAGCCATATGTCCTACCAGACTGGAGCGGTGCACACATCAAGGCCATGTGTACAAGTCTTAAAGGAGTTGTCCAGTCAGATGACGTAAAACGAAACCCCGTTCTCTTGATCTGTGGGTATCCCACCACTGGAACATCCACAGATTGACACCGATCGATTATCCCCTATACAAAACCTGATGTGGCTGGACAAGCCCTTTAAGGAACCTTACAGCTCAATACAGTGGGGCAGATTTACTTACCCGGTCCTGTCGCGATCCAGCGGCGCGTTCTCTGTGGAGGATTCGGACTTTCGGCGATTCACTAAGGTAGTGCGCCCGATGTCCACCGGGTGTCGCTGCTGCGCTGAAGTCCGTCGGAGTTCACGATACGTTGCTGGGTGCAGGTAAGCAATACAGCGGTTTTTCCGAATCCGTTGGGTTTTCTGACCGCCACGCCCCCCCCCCCCCCCCGATTTCCGCCACGTGCATGCTGGTGCCGATGCGCCACAATCCGATCGCGTGCGCCAAAAACCCGGGGCAATTCAGGGAAAAAACATTTTTTTAAAAAACGGTGTAAACCGGTAATATTCGGGTACCCGACAGAAAACCGTGATTTGGGTCCTTCGTAAATGACCCCCATTGTCTGTAGATTCAGCTTATGGAGTTTCCAAGTTGCCAAAATCACATATTTCATGGCATTAAGACCTTTATAACTAAAGCAGTGGATATCGGGATGGCAAGTAAATTACATTGTTTATACGGTTGACAAGAGACACAAGTCCATCAAGTTCAACCAAAGAAGGGAAGGGATTGGATGAGGAAAAGATTTAGGGGAAACAATTCTATAAGGTTTTTTTTAATTTATTTAAATCACAATTAAGTTGCACAAACCCTTTCAAAGACGCAGCAAACATATCCAGCCTCATCCAATGACTAATAAACTTGGCGCAATACTGGCTTTAAAACATTCCCCTCCTTATTAATCCCCTTCCAGATCCAGCTGGCACAGGATGACACGATCGGACCGCGCTGTACTGTCGGGCCGGATTTTGACAGCTCGCTGGCCTGGAATACTTCACAGTATATTCAACAGGAAAAAAATCCCTCGCTGTGCCATTCATCAAGCAAAACTAAATGACAGCTCCGTACATCCGCAGACGTCTGTCATACGGCGCATCAGGCTCAGTCATCAGAGATTACAGATTATTTGTAGCTACAGTCAGCAGAGCGTCGCGTGCACTGCCATACAGGCTCTGTCAGTCTCTATTCTACCCAATACATACGATATACAGAGACCTATGGAGAATGGAGAGGAGCTAGGTGGTCATACACCACAGATCCACATCAAGCCCAGTAGAGCATGCACGTGCTCAATAAGAATACAAGGGATTAATCCTCTACCACAGAACCAGGAATAGGCAATCCAACACGTGCATTATTCTTCCCTCTCCTCCTCCCCCCGATACGTTTGGTCAGGATAGATCAATGATGACCCAACATTAATACCAGATCAGAAACGTTTTTGAGTTTGGTAGGTTTTCATATAACGGGTCACATTTCTTAAAGCCACTGCGCCAGTTCTTTGTCTGACTTTGTACGTTTTCAGTGCAGCTCCATTGAGCCGGCCACCTGGCTGATCATGTGGTGTCAGAATTGTGTTGCACACAGTTACACAAAAGTTAGTGCACTCTGTCGGAGCAGTAAAGGGAGCGACAGATTCATAAAGAACATGTGCAACAATTCTAGAATATGGTAAACCTGCACACCAGGGTCGGCTCCAGGTTTCAGTAGGCCCCTGGGCGACAGAGCCTCAGTGGGCCCCTTTGAACTCTTATGGCAGCATTAAATAGAGACTAAAATATTCCCTAGTTTATCAGTCACCTCATGGTTATTTTATATATAGCCCCCCCCCCCCTTACTGCCTATGAATTCATTAGATACAGCCCCCCTCATCTCTTATGTACAGCTTTATATGGGACCCCCAAGCAGCTCTGGGCCCTGGTGTCGGCCCTGCTGCACACTACACAGGTAAACTAAACCTAGTGGTTTTGATAAATGTGGGCCATTGTGTATTGGCGCCTTTGGGCTGTAATATAAACAGAACACATGTTATATAATTTCTAATAAAACAAAAAGTTTAAAAAAAATTTTTTCCACATTTAACTATTATAAGGAGAAAGGCCATGCTCCGAGACATAAGACAGCCTGAGGAAACAATCCTAACAATATCTTGTTACAAATTTACACAAAGCGAAGCAAAGTGCTAGAATAATGAAGCCGTCTCCGGCCACGCACCGCTGCCATCCATAAACACCACAGGCTCCCAGTACAAGTGTTTAGCTCCACACCAGAAAGAAACCCAGGCCGGAGGCAGCGTCTAATTACAGGCTACAAAAACATTTAGACAAGGAAAAGATGCGCCACATTTCGGTGCCATTGAAGCTACTGGTGGGGGTTGAGTTCCTGAATAACAATGACATTACATAATCTTCTGGGGGTCTGAGGAGCAACACACAGACATCTCCTGCTTCACTGAAATTTTGGCCTTGTGACTGTGTACCTCTTTTTGGTAAAAATGTTGGTAAAAATGTTAATTTTACAAAAAAAAAATATATATATATTATATATATATATATATTTTTTTTTTTCTTGGTAGCAGATAAAGAGCAAGCGAGACAGTGTAATGGCCTATAGAGCCAGATCACAGAGGGGCTCCGATAGCCCCTTGGGCTCATTAGCACAATTGTAAAAGTTGATTTTTAGAAGGCAGGAGGCCATGGATAAGAAATATAAGAAGATTACCACAGTCACAGCGCCTGGATCTATGATCAAGTGTCCCTGGATTATCATGATGGATTTTGATGGTAGATTGTTTTTAATCAATTTGTGTAAATGAGCTTTCTGTACCGTTTACACTGACAGCTAAGAGTTAAAGGAACCCGATAAAGTGTCTTATGACTTGACTCTTTACAAAAAGTCCCTGGATGGAATAATCTCCCCAGAGAGATGAATAATCAAGTGATATATTCTCTAGGTATAAAAAGAGTTAATCATTAGCCTCCTTATCTGTCTGAAGTGAGTGGCTCTTAAACGGCTTCCAGATACACTACTCACTACAGGAGTAAAAAGCAGGAAAAAGCATTGAGCATCTGCTTTACTTAATAAATTATATTACAAAGGTTAATAGTATCCCCTGCTCTATTGCGGCATTTATTTGGTTACGCTTTAACATTGCAATCTTAATGTTGTCTTATGGGTTACACATTGCTACAAAACAACCATGCAAAGAAACTGTACATATATGGACTGCTCTCCTCTGACATCTGGGACTGGAGCCCACTTTTCTTCCATAGCAGTGGGGTTCCCAGCAGTTGGCCCCCCTAACAATGTGATTCTTTATTGACCCGTCATAGAAGTCAATAGTCGGAAACCCTTTAAATTCAATGAAGGAAGGAAGTGAGAATGTATGTAAACTCTATACACTGCTGTAACAACAGCAGTCTATAAAAGGAGAACTGTGAAAATTAAAGTATGAAATGTGCTTTCTAAATTCCCTCTATAATGAGAAATTTCACCCTTTTACCTGAAAAAAAACCTTAAATCAGGTAAGTGTGATCCATTTTCACACAAATGAGCCAAGTGGTTGGAGGGGTAGTGTCACTTCAGAAGCCCCCAACTTCAGTTCTATAGCATCTAGAAATATGCTCATATTTAAGAATCGCATGTTTCAAATCACACCAGGCTTATGGTTCTATGAGCTACAGAACATACAGAAAGTTAAAAATTTGGCAGGAACTGGATCATAAGACTGGCTAGGGGTCAGCGATGTCAGCCATAATCTGGACTGTGGGTGGGGGGCTTTATGGTCGGCAGCGTCAACCATAGTCTGGCCAGGGTGGGAGTTTGGGTCGGCAGTGTCAGCCATAGTCTGGACTGAGGAAGGGGGGCAAGCTGTGGGCTTCAGCCACAGTCTGTACTGGGAGGAAAGAGGGATCGTGGGCATCAGCCATAGCCTAGGCCTGGGAAATTTGGGGAGGGGAGGGGGGGGTCAGTCGCCTCAGTCATGGCCTCATTAGTAGGTTGTAAATTCGGAGGTGCTTGTTTAATGCATGATGCAAGATTACTAGGATTGCAAAGAAAATGGGAGCACTAGTAATACCTTTCTTGAATAAATATGAATCTATTAACACTAAAAAAAGCTTATAAGTGATATATCTGTATTACTGGAAATTTCATCCTCCTCCTAGGCAAAAAATACTCCTCAAAATGGAGTATTATTGCTCCTCTTGAAAAATATTTGTGTGAACTGTACCCGTCTGCATCCTGGTGTGATCTGAAAGATGATATTCTTAACTTTAATATGACCCCATGTTTCTAGCTACTATAGGGCTTCTAAAATGACACTCCTCCTGCAAGCACTAAACTTGACTCATCTTGTGTAAAAATGGAGAGAGAAGAGTCAAATTTGCCTGACTTTGGAAAATGTTTTATAAGTAAATGGGTGAATTTTCACATAAAAAGGGGAATTCTAGAAGGGCCATTTCACCCGCTACCTGAGAGAGCTGGTAGTTTAGTAGGGTAAATCCTGTTGACAGGTTCTCTATAAGGTTAGAGACTAATGAATTTTTTGGAGCTCCAATGTTACAGCCTTTCCGTTTCCATGGAAGTCGCTGCGCCATAGAAAATTTTTCAGCCTCATTTGCAAGCGCTGAGAAAGAGTTTTTATGTAGCGGTGACAAAGGCAGCGCATCGGATGCTGCACACGCGGCCCGCGAGCCCGGCCCTGAATTCCACTTCTCATTCATTTGACTGAGTGGCCTCTCTGTCACAACAGATTCCAACCCGGACATCATCCTTACAACTGTGTGCATTCCCACAACAGCCTCATCCATTGCTATGTACAGTGCCGGGAATTCTTGGCATTTTCCACTGAGTTCATGTCACCATCGCACACAAGCGGCTTTATCCAGCTGTACACGGGATCAACTTCAGAGCTCTGCAATGCAGGGGAAGAGGAGGAGGAGGAAAAAAATGGCATTTATTGGCTTTTTAATTTAGAATGGAAGAGACAAACGCAATATGTGGGGGATTTGCTGAGCTTTCATTTTTAAGGCTGATAAAATAAAATTGCGCAGGGATTACACATGCAACAGGGGATGGAGGGGGTTGCATAAAAAATCTCACCTTAAAAAGGTCAAGAAAATTGCTTTATTCCCCTCTGCACATCCCTGTAGCGTTTTATTTTTTAATATTCGTTACGGAAAAGTGGTTCGGGAAACTTTAGAACCTAGGAGTCTATTCAGATTAATATCTCCAGTAAGAGAAAATAGACAAGAAATAAGTAAATTATTAGTTATTCAAAGGGATACGGTTAACAGATCTTATCCTATTAAACTACTCGCCCGGTCTTGTAGGGAATGAAATGTTCTTTCTAGAATTCCCTCTTTTACTTTGAATCTGCCCCAAAGTCATGTGAAAATGAGAAGAGTCATAAAGATAAACCCTGTACCCTGATAATCTAAGCACATTGTCAACACACAGCACAAAAAGATGAACATAGTCCCTGTCCACAATCCGGAGTCTTACACGGACCATCACTGAGCGATAGAACCAAAAACAGCAATAAAACTGACTGAAATTGCTAAGTTAGGGGTTTCAAAATTATTTTTATTGTGTATACATCAGTAGGGGATTAAAATTTGAGAAAAATTCTTTGTTACATTGGAAAACCCCTTTAAATTTCATATATCTCCGGTTCTGTAGCCCCCAGAACCACAAGCCTGACATCTGAACGATGAGATTCTAATCTTTATTTTTGGTTTTGTAAGATCTAATGTGTATTAGAGGCATCTAAAGAGAATGTCCCCCTGCAGCCTCTAAAAGTGACAGATCACTTCTCTGCTTGTTTGCATGTGCATTTGTGACGTTGAAGGGGATTTGTTATAAGAAAATTCATGAGATTTCATGCAAAAGGGGGAATTCTAGAAAGGACACTTCATACTAGGGGACTGCTAGTTTAATGGGGTAAAATCTGTTAACAGGTTCCCTTTAAAGGTCCAGCCTTCTAAAGTAAATAATGCTCCATTTACCAAGCAAGCCATTTGATTATCCTGTGTGTACGACACATCTACCGGTAGTTTAAAAAATAAACAAAAAAAAAAAAAAGACATGTCTCCACTTTGCTGCTCTATATTTAGGACAAGCAATCCTTCAGGAGATTATTTGTCTTAAAATGAAAGGATGACCTATTAAACTTCCTTGAAATTGTGGAGACGGAACCGCAAGAGGTCAGATAGAAAGGTTTATTGTCATCTCATAAAGTGATGGATATTACTAGTATGCGTCATCACTATCAAGGGGGATGACTTTTGGGACCCCCAATAATAATCACATCTCTGATTCGGCACTGCAGCTTTTCTATCTTTATCCTCGCAGAGCGTCGCACCCAGCAGAAACCTGCAGACGCTGCCATTGTTCGTACAGTATGTAGCTCTTGTGAAGTCCGAGTTCACATTTGCAAAGTACAAACAGAATTTAAAGGGAACCTGTCACCAGGATTAGCTCCCCCCCCCCCCCCAGGTATTAAATATAGAATTGCCTCTTATGTGAAATCTCATTGTTACTGATTGCAAACGTTTCCTTAGAATCGCA
Source organism: Engystomops pustulosus (assembly GCF_040894005.1). NCBI lineage: Eukaryota > Metazoa > Chordata > Amphibia > Anura > Leptodactylidae > Engystomops > Engystomops pustulosus. The sequence goes on from NC_092420.1 coordinate 76,375,992, forward strand.
TCTGAGCTTGAAGCGCAAAGCCCCTCCGTCACAGCGCAAAACAAATGCTACATGTGGATGTGGACCTCCAGCCTATACATTAAGTTCAGCTCCTCCTGCTCCATAATATGCTGCCCACAGGTTATTCTGCACGTTCCCTTTAAATCCAGTATTTCTACAATTCTACAGGAAGGCTCCGTGGTGGAATCGGGCAGTTCCAGTTGAATTTGCAAAACAAACAACATGGGAAGTCCAAAAAAAAAAATTACCATCAGGAAGTAAAATATAAGATCGGCTAAACAAGAATATCCTTGTGAAGTCACCGCATGATGCGGCCAGTGCGGCCTCCGCTGGGATCACAAAGCCAAGTGGTCTCTGATCTCACAGCATCCGGTGTTTGTAGAGTCCGGTGAGAACGACGAAGACTTTAAAGAGGATGTCTAAGGGGGTTTTAAAAAAAGGGGCTTAAAAAAGGGTTAATAAAAACCCGTCCCCGATCCCCTGCCGATGCCATTCCGACACTTACTGTGTCCCTGGTCTCTACTTCCTGCCCAGTGTCAACATGGAAAACGCACGCTCCAGCTGATGTTTTTTTATGTGTCACAACCCGTACTTTTCCATTTCATATTTAATCCTTTAAAAAAACGCCAAAAAATGTGCACTATCATACAAACAACTTCACATAATTTACACCCAATACACCTGGTGCTCATTGTACAATTCTAAAATCACCTCCAGGGGTCGTACATATTACTGAAGAAGGTTCCCGTCCCCCGAGGGCGGTCAGTCCATGAAGCGGGACACGGCACGGCCGACTAAGTACAGCTGTGTGTTTTAGCCATAAGTAGGTGCTTTGCTAAATTCATTTAATTACTGTTCATTACTGCTGTATAATGTCCTCCAGGCTGCTTCAGCTTCTGCAAGAGCGAAACATGGACAGCATCTTCTTATCTCTGTGGGGCTGAGTACGGGACAAAGCAAAGGAACAAGTCTATGGCGATTCGGAAGCTTGACCAATTAAGAATATGACAGCTGTATGTTTGGAGCACACGAGATATGCTTCACATTGGAAACACAATCTTTCCGGCAGTCATTAGGTGCCTTAGGTTCTGCTACTCAAAAATATATACAGATCAAACTTGGGATAGATGCAAGACAAGGTCGAGTTTGTATGTTCTCTCTGTGTTTGCGTGGTTTCCTCTGGGTCCTCCGGTTTCCTCCCACACTCCAAAACATACTGGTAGGTGATTAGATTGTGAGCCCCATTGGGGACAGAGACTAATTTGGCAAACTCTGTGCATCGCTGTGGAATATGTGTGCGCTATATAAATAAAGGAATTATTATTATTATTCATCCGTGCTCACACTTATGTGACAAAACTTTACATAACCAACGTGGAATATGTCATGGGCCGCTCCCAATGTATGTGTCTGGTGGAAGGCTCACACCATGTTTGACCGTTCTGTATAGAGTAGACGTTACATAGGCTTAAAGTTGTGTGCATGATCCTTAATTTTTCCTGAAATGTTTACAGAAGGCAATCCCTCAGCGCTGGCATAGGGAACAGGTGCCAGGCCTTAAATACAAGTTTTGTGACAGTCTTGATGATCATGGGAAATATTCCGTGCAGAGCTTTTACTGCTACAAATACTGAGAAAGCCAAAAGGGATGAAGAAACATGGAAAATGTCTCCTGATTGGGCAAACATCCATGATCTGCCGGATTACATTGCTGCATCAATGTTTAGGTTTCATTAATAAAACAAGAGGAATAGCTGAGATTCCCTGCACTGAGGAGCTGCTATAGTATCAGAGGGGCACTGCAATCCTCAAGCCTCCAAAACTTTTGGAACTTCCTAAAAATCACAAATAAATACTAAAAAACAAACCTGTAAATTCTAATGATTCTTTAAAGTCCTCCTCCAGACTCCCTTGAAGCCTGTAAATGTGTGTGTTCAATTGGTTTTCCAATAAAAATCTTTTATGACAAGTCAATGGGATATTCATCAAACGCTGATTGGTGGGAGGGTAAAAGCACTTGACCTTTCTGGAAGTACTATCCGTTTCTGGAGAGGGCGCACATGTTCTCCTCCCACAACCAGGGCCGCAACCAGGATTGCATTGATCTGATCTTTACGAGGTGCTATAACATCTTTTATTACGAAACCCATTTGGGGATATTAGGATTTCTCTTTGGCCCATTGCTGTGGAGTCTGTGTCGGTGACCATTTTAGTCGGAGTTGTGATAAAATGATTTGACTCCACAAAATTTAAAATACCAAAATTAGGAAATTTACTTTAAAATGTTAATTCTGTTTTTTATATTACGATTCAAGTCAGGGGTGAACAAGATTTAATGGTCCATGGTCCACATTGTCACTCTGTTAAACTTGAAGGTGTCGCATCAGTAACTAGCACCCTAAATATACCAATAACCACAGTCCAGCAATAAAAGCTACCAGAGCAGGCGCCCACACCGGAGGGCCCAGAGCAGGCGCCCACACCGGAGGGCCCAGAGCAGGCGCCCACACCGGAGGGCCCAGAGCAGGCGCCCACACCGGAGGGCCCAGAGCAGGCGCCCACACCGGAGGGCCCAGAGCAGGCGCCCACACCGGAGGGCCCAGAGCAGGCGCCCACACCGGAGGGCCCAGAGCAGGCGCCCACACCGGAGGGCCCAGAGCAGGCGCCCACACCGGAGGGCCCAGAGCAGGCGCCCACACCGGAGGGCCCAGAGCAGGCGCCCACACCGGAGGGCCCAGAGCAGGCGCCCACACCGGAGGGCCCAGAGCAGGCGCCCAAAAGGGGGTCAGGGAGCAAGGTCCCAGACCCAGGGGTGAACCACAGGGGACAGGGGTGAACTTCTGCACTCTCTGCTCATGCACCAATGTCTGCTTCCATCAGTTACGGAAGTGCTCATTGACTGTGGACCGAAACTCTGCGCCCCATGTGACCCCCCCTTTGATGTACCTGTGTGACATCACATGACCTTTCAACCAGTTGTTATCCACAGGGAGTAAAAAATGAAGCTGGCTGTTGATTGACAGCAAGCAGAGATCTATAAAACCATGTGGAATTGATACAGAAAGCATATGGGAAAAGTGTAGAACTTTTCTTCCACAATTAAAATTAAAAAAAAAACAAAACAAAAAAAAAACAAAGCTATACTTGCCTCATCCTACGCCAGTGTCTGTCCATGCCTTGCCCCTGTTTGTTTACAGGGGCACGTAAGCTGCGCTGAGTTCAGCCTCCAGTCGGCCACGCCCACCCTTTAAAGGGGTTGTCCCCTGAGCAATTATTTGTGGAAAGTGGACAACCCCTTTAAAGAGTGGGCGTGGCCGGCCGGAAGCTGAACTCAGCTCAGCTTACTTGCCCCTGTAAACAAACAGGGGGCAAGACACGGACAGACGCCGGCGTGGGATGAGGCAAGTACAGCTTTGTTGGGTTTTTGTTTAAATCCCTCCCCAGCATGCTAGCAGAATTTTGAAAACAACTGGACAACCCCTTTAAGAATCAGTGATCTTAATAAAATAAATATACATCTTGCAATACCCCTTTAAGCCGTTTCCTAAAACAGGCTGATGAAAAGAATCTTATTCGTCACAAAAAAAAAAATGTAAGAAGTGGGTTCTATTTCCATCAGTATAATGTAAAAGATTTAGTCTCTACGGAATATCTTTCCGCTTCAGCGCGCCTCAATAATACAGCAGTTTATCACATCGGCTCTTGTGGGATGAAGCGTGACGGGTGGAGCCGGACGTCGTGTGTAAACTTTGGTAAGATTTCACTTTGCACGGTGCTCGGCTTTGCATCAAAAACCTTTGTTTAACCAGGTACAACCCAACCTAAAGCACAACATAAACATCTACAATTCTATATATTGCTACATATTCCATATGTAAGGGTTTAATATGTTTGTATACTTTGTAAATATATCCGTGAAAATGTATAAAGTATTCCGCAAACTCATAAAAGCAAACGCTGCGGACTCTCACGACAAAGAAGCCATCGTAAAAACGACAACATTCAAGTAGTGCAAACCACAAGAGTGACGTCAGTAAGGAAAGAGCTCCTTTTATATACCCAGACACCGTGTCTCCACCCGCATTTTTAAAATGAGACTAAAAGTTTGCGGACGGATTTGAGGACCACAGTGTTGGGGATCGTAGTGATACATGAGCTATCTGAATTTGTTGGGATTTACAAAAAAAAAAAAAAAAAAAAAAAAAAAGGAAAAAAAATAAATCATACTTATAGATTACAATAATTAATAGATTTCAGAGTCCAAAGTCATATAAAATGAGAGGAGTCAAATTTAGAGGCTGCAGGGGGAGTGTCACTTATTTATCATATTAAAGATATTAAATATTAAGATCGCATCATTCTGGTGGTTTGGTGAACATGTTTCTAGGTAGTATATGCCTTCGATAAAAATGTACATTTTGTACAGTCATTAATCATATAAGTGCTTATGAAATTCTACAAGTATTTTACAAGGAAAATCTGCAGCAACTTATCTCCGGTTTCCGACCCACACTTCAAAAACACAATGGTAGGTGATTAGATTGTGAGCCCCATGGAGCTGAGCTATATAAAGGAATTATTTTTATTTTTTTATTATTATAATCATTTTTACTATTTTTATTTACAATAATTAAAATAATAAAATAATATAATAATTAATATTATGTGGCTTTTCTGCAAATCTAGTAAATCTGCCCTGTCTGGAGCCAAAAGAAAAAAAAAAAGTTTCAAAACTTTCATAAGTGACTGCAACATCGCAATGTTTAGAAACACACAAGTGCTTGGGGGCTAGGAAAGACACAGGCGCAGGAAACCTTCGAGGAACGGCCATTTCCTTCTTTACGCACAGACAACCCCATCCAGATCTTATTGTGAGATCTTCTGGAGAGACAAAGAGCCGGCTGCTCACTGCTATGGTGTCAGGCATGAAAGATTGGGAATTTTACAGAGCTGGAACAATAGGTGTCAGGAACACATAAAGAGGGGGCAGCCTGGCCAGGAACAAATACTTGCACGTTTCAGAAATATGTACTGAACTAAATCGGCCGACTGGCATCAGCAGACTTTAAAAAGTGGCATTAAATACTATAAAAATTAAAAAAATAATAACCCTTTAAATAAAATCAACCATCAGAATCAACCAGGAGCACTTACTTATAGCCCCCGACACTGTGACTGCGGTATTCTTCTTCTATTTCTTATCCATGGCTTCCTTCCTTCCTTCTAAAATCAACTTTTATATTTATGCTAATAAGGCAGAAGTGCTATTGGATGGGGGCGTTATCAGAGCCTCTCCGTGCAGCAGCTCTGCCGGTTATTGCACTGCGCAATTTTTCGAATTAGGCAAAACAAGATTTTTTCTATTCAGTTCATTTTCTAATAAGATTCTAATTGGCAGAATATTATGAGGTTCCAACTACTAAATTGTGGCTTTGAGGTTACAATTTTTATAGAATTCAGCGATAATCTGTGCAGGTTTCCTAGTACCGGTCAGGTTATTGTATCTATTGGGCTGCAGTTAGTATGTCCCAAGCTACGTTCATTTATGAGCAACTCACATTTTGATAAAAAGTCACAATATTCTACATCAAAAATGTTTCAAGCAAGATATACACAGATTTTTAGTTTTACATAGGGGTACGCCTGCCCACGCCCCCCCCCCCCCCAGCAGACAGGGGTACGCCCGCCCACTGCCCACCCCCAGCAGACAGGGGTATAGGGTGTATACCCGGCCCACTGCCCCCAGTATATGGGTGTATACCCGGCCCACTGCCCCCAGTATATGGGTGTATACCCGGCCCACTGCCCCCAGTATATGGGTGTATACCCGGCCCACTGCCCCCAGTATATGGGTGTATACCCGGCCCACTGCCCCCAGTATATGGGTGTATACCCGGCCCACTGCCCCCAGTATATGGGTGTATACCCGGCCCACTGCCCCCAGTATATGGGTGTATACCCGGCCCACTGCCCCCAGTATATGGGTGTATACCCGGCCCACTGCCCCCAGTATATGGGTGTATACCCGGCCCACTGCCCCCAGTATATGGGTGTATACCCGGCCCACTGCCCCCAGTATATGGGTGTATACCCGGCCCACTGACCCCAGTATATGGGTGTATACCCGGCCCACTGACCCCAGTATATAGGTGTATACCCGGCCCACTGACCCCAGTATATAGGTGTATACCCGGCCCACTGACACAAATATATAGGTGTATACCTGGCAGGGAAGAAGAGTTGTGGGAATGCTGAAGGTAAATACTACATTTTTTTGTTAATACTTGAGCATAAGCCGAGTAGGGCTTTTACTGGGCTTATACTGGAGAATATATGGTACTAAATGGTACTGATGTGGTATAAAATAAATTATATTAAATCAATCTGTTCCTCTGTCCTTTTCCTCTGCCTTTATTGCTTAATTAAGCAGTTTGTGTAAAGCAGCTTTCTGTACTGTCTCCACTGACAGCTGAAAGATAAAGGAACCCGACCACAGACTAAACTCTTTACAGAAAGTCCCTGTATAATCTAATCTCCTAAGAGAGTCGAAACATCAAGGAAAATATTCTGTAGGTATAGAAAGAGCTAATGGGTAGCCTCCTTAATTGTAACCTGTCTAATGTGAACAGATCAATGAATGCTTTCAGATACACTACTCACTACGGAAGAAAGAAGCAGCAAAAAAGGACAGAGAAGCTTCTTTTCTCAATGAATTATAATGACAAAATTTACTATTACCATCTGCTCTGTTCATTTCCAAAATGACTATAAAATTGCTTCAAAAGGTTTAAATCACTCTTCAAATAAGGAGATTCACTCTCAGTTACTTTTCAGAGGACACAGATGTTTTCCAAATTTTATTTCCAAACCGCAGGACTGTTTATTGAATCTACGACAAACCACATATGGTTACATACAGTAATGCAGTGGAAACTATAACAAACTATTATTATTTTATATCCTGGGAACAGATGTTTAGCAGAACCAAGTCTGAAACCCAACGGGACCCAACTCAAGACCAGATTAGTGGGAAATTGCCCAATTCTGCAGCTCCTCCATGTCGAAATTGCGAAATGTAATATCTTGGCAGAAAGCAAAATTTGCTACTATTTTCTAAAATATTATAAGGCAGCAAATCCCAAGTGCCCTTAAGACTTACTGGTCTGGCAAGGCAAGGAGACGGGAGTCATTGATTCTGGTCCGATAGGAAAAAAAAACAAAAAAAACACACACATTAAAATTTATGTATTTTAAGGAATAATGATCCTTCAAGAACAGTATCACGCAGGTGCTCATATATTGTAACGCATATATATATATCATATATGCAGTCCTCTGGTTACGTACAAGGTAGGTTCTGTAGGTTTGTTCTTAAGTTGAATTTGTATGCAAGTCGGAAACGTATACTTTATAATTGTAACCGCAGCCAATTTTTTTTTTTTTTGTTTTCTGTGACAATTGGATTTTAAAAACATTGGATTGTCCTCAGAACCAGGATTGATAATAAATCTTACTTGCAAACACCTTTAATAACTGTTATAGCTGATTATTGTAGCCTAGGGCTTAAGTACTGTAAATTACCAACATCCAGAGGTCCGTTTGTAACTAGGGGTCGTATGTAAGTCAGGTGTTCTTAAGTAGGGGACCGTCTGTACACACACTATATATACACACATATATATATATATATTTATTATTATTATTTTTTAAAATTTATTTATTTTTTATTATTTTTTTTTTTTTGGTAAAACATTGCAATCGATTTTCCAAAACGTAATGCATATTATGTACCGGTATCTGCTGCATGACACAAGAGCAAACATTGTGACTGCAAATCTGAACAAGGGCAAACAAAAAGCTAAGCAAAACTAGAATACTCTTCTTGTGGCAACTAACTACAGCTTCCCCATCCTAGGACAATAGGGTCACCATAACAAAGCAGGTTAGGGTAGGGACCTCAGCTGGATTTTCTGCATGTTCTGGAGTCTGGGAAGGAGAATAGTTGTGAAAAGGCACACGTGACCTGGACTGGTGCCAAACTGAAGTGGTACGTGCCTCCATGAGCATGATGACAACTGCAGCCGCTTGGTACAGGGGCTACAAGATCTCATGGGTCCTGCAATATTTGATATGCCCCTTTGAGTTTATATTTTCTCCTGTTTTTCCTTAAAGGGTTATTCCCTTGTCAGATAATAAATGTTCTTGTTTGAATAATGAAAAGTTAAACAATTTTCCAAAATACTTTCTGTATCAATTCTTCACCGTTTTCTAGATCTCTGCTTGCTGTCATTCTTTGGAAAGCTTCATAATGGACAGAAATCTGACCCTGGTCACACAGGTGCACGGCTCGTTATATCACACAGCTCTGATTACTCTCTGTGATACTAACGAGCCGTGCACCTGTGTGACCATGGTCAGATGTCTATCCACTGAAAGTACACATAGAAGCTTCCTATAGAAGAACAGCAAGCGGGGATCATGAAAACCGTGAGGAATTGATACAGAGAGTATATTGGAAAATTGTATAATTTTTCATCAAACTATAAGATTCATTTGCCAAAATTTAACCCCTTTAAATTCTGGTTTACAGTACATGTGCAAAGAACAGGTCAAATGGTCCAAAGTGGAGTATCAGGGGGATAACAGTGAAGGTTCAAGGGAGTAAAATTTGCATCATTTATTGCATATTCTGTGGATATTCAAGAAATACAAAAAAATTGTCACCAGATTTTACCCCATAAAACTACTAGCCCCCTCAGGAAGGAGAATATAATTTCTCATATGTAAAATCTCACTTGTCTGCCTATAAAAATCTACACCAAAGTCCAGAGAAAAAGAGCTGAGAAGATTATATGAGATGAGTCAAGTTTAACGACTTTAGTGGTGGGTCACTTCACACACCCCTATCTACGGTTCCATGGTATGTATGGACATGCTGGTGTCATATTAAAGATACAAATTTCATCTTTTGCATCAGGCTTATGGTTTTACAGAACCAGAGGTACAGGAAGTTCTATACATCATTTGAAATGTGAGCTGCAGATAAAGACCCATTTCTCTCCTTTCTTTAACTACCTATATCTCTGGTTCTTTTTTATCACAGAACCATACTAAACAAGTGACAAATATGACACCGGCAGCATCTTTCTAGAAATTATAGAACCAGCAATTTAAGTGTCTGAATTGACACTTCCCTGTAGCCTTAAAAATTTGACTTATCTGGGGCAAAATGAGACTCGTCTGTGGTCTTCTTTGGAGAAGATATTACATATAATTTTATATATAATCATACCCTACCTTACCAGGATAGTAGCTTAATGGGGTAAATTTGGATGGCAGATTCACTTTAAAGGGGGTTTCCTAAAAAAAAAAAATTGTCCTTTAGACCAGTGGTGGCGAACCTACGGCACGGGTGCCAGAGTAGGCACTCTGAGCCCTTTCTGTGGGCACCCAGGCCTTCAACCCAATTTAGAGTTTGTCAGATAGGACTCAAGGCTTTCTGCTGTGGTCCAATACAGCCCAGGACAAGCCTAGCTGAGCGCTATGGGCGAGAAGGTGTGGATAGAAACAGATTATTGTTGGAGCTCCTGCTCGGGGTCCCCCGATTCTTCCTCTTCAGGGGACCCTGGCGGGAAGCTACAATACAGATTTCTCCATCATCTTTGAAATGTATTGGTGAACTCAGGAGGCCAATACGATTCAAACCTGTGCTACAGCAAGAAGCATTAAGTTACTGCTTAAATTGCCATGTTGGCACTTTGCGACATACAAGTTGGTTTTGGTTGTAGTTCGGGCACTCTGTCTCCAAAAGGTTTGCCATCACTGCTTTGACACATCGTATATTATAGGGTTGAGGGTCCAAGCACTGGGATGTCCAGCGATCATAGGAATAATCCTCTGTATAAGCAGAGCCATCTGCATATATTATCACTTCTCCATTCATGGTCATCAGGATGTGAAGTATTGTGACTGGAACAGTGGTCCAAAATCCAAACTCATTTTATGAACATATAGGGCTCTAAAAAAAATTAGATAACCCCTTTAATATGAGAATTATCCCTTTAACCACTAACACAAACTTAGCCTAGCTCCTAGGGCATGTAAAGGCACAGGTGAGGTGTATAATCTGTGGACTATAGCACAATGCGGGCACAAAAGTCCATACAATCCTTTACCACTGCCTTGGTTACCTGGCATCGCCCCAAGGGCATCAGAAATAAATAATGATATTGATATGTAAGAGAAAAACACTTTGGGCTGCTGATAATCGCGCTTGGCAATCGCTCACATAGAAAGTAACTGGATACTGCCTGAACTGTATCAAGTGCAGGTTTATTTTTCCTCTTAAAAGGATTTGTGCAGGTTGCGGCAAGTAAGACCCGGTCCTGCATGCGTGTCCCGTCCCGGATAGCAATGATATCAGTAGGGGGAAAAGGTTCTGCCTGAACCGTCTGGAGGTGAGTATGTAAACATTAAAATATAACCTTTAATAATATCATATAAAAAATGTCAAAAAGGAAGTGTCACCTACCCTGTCATCTAGATGGGACACCATATGCAGAAGATACGAACTCAAATAAATACCAAAAGTGCACCGTCCAGTGAAGACATTAGTCAATGACAACAATAGTCTTACCGTGGTTCGGACGTAAGTTGCATCCACGGGTAGGAGGTGGGGGTACCTCAAGGAGGAGGAAGAGCTCACCCTAGTGGACCCACACAACTCCCGCCCTGACAAGGGCAGTCCACAGCTGACCCTACAGGTACCGGGACATACCCCCTACGAGCACCAAAAAAGGATGAAGCGTCCCTGACGCGTTTCGTTATACTCTTCAGAGGGACTTTAAGAAGACTTGGTGCTGGAAGATGGTCCGACTGTATGTGCACCGGACGTAGTCCAAATTTACTTGCACCAAGGGCTAGTAGGTAGATTGTGGACAGAGCTGTAAGCAAATGTCCTAGACTTGACTGCGGGTCACCGGTCACAGTGGTGGACTAGGTGACCTCTTATCTGCAGGCTGGCATGGTGAGCGCGCCAGACAGAGGTAACTTCCGCCTCTTTAAACCACAAAGCCCCGCCCAGCTGCGCCGTGATTGGGCGCACCTGCCTTGCCCCAGAAACCGTATTGGTCTATGTGCGGGGCGCCCCAGTAGCTGGCTGAGGCGGACCGCAGCGAAAACCGAACTGCTGAAACCTCGGACCGTAAGGAGGACAGCGCCGGTCCAGACAAGGTTACCGTGCGCATGCGCAGAGTAAAGAGGGGGGGGCGGGTTAGAGTAAACCGTTGCCGAGGCAACATGTGACGCCCATCTCCTGTGGGCGTAATTACCACTTGTACTGTGGTGATTCAATCATGGGGGACCGACAGACATGGGAGAGAGGAGAAAGGTGCCGTTTCTCGGCACCGAAATCACAGTACTAAAAATCAAAAATTGATCCGGTAAAGACAAGAGTGTACTTATGAAAGGTGTATACACCGTCTATGTTGTATAGACGTATAAACATAAGAGTGGGGACAATGACGGCATAGGGTGGATACAAGCTCAGTGGCCTGAAATATAGTAACCCCTCTACCCCAGTATATATGTAGCAAGAGACATTACAAAAACGGCGTAAATGACAATAACTCATTTAGGCCCAAGGGGTACACAGTGTTCAACGTAAATATCCACCTCGCTTCCTTCTGGAGGATAGTTCTGTCCCAGTTACCCCCTCTGAGAGGCGGGGGGACAAGTTCAATACCCATGAATCGTACCACGGAGGCATCCCCATTGTGGTGCAGTGTGACATGATTAGACAAAGGTTTGTCGCGTCCATGTTGGATGTCTCCCAGGTGTTCCCCTACTCTTCTTCTAAACTCCCTAAACGTTTTGCCTACATACTCCAAACCACAGTCACAGGTAACCAGGGGTACCCAGTATCAAGCACATAATGGACTGATTCTTGATCTTCTCACGTTTACCCTCAACAGCAACTCCTTCCTCTTTGATGGCCATATTTACCACCAGCTCAGGGGTACCGCTATGGGGAGCCCTTGCGCTCCCTCATATGCCAATTTACTCCTGGGCTGGTGGGAGGCCACAGTGGTCTTTGGCGACACTCCACCGATAGGGATCGAACAGGTCGATCTATTTTTGCGATATATCGACGACATATTCGTACTGTGGAAGGGTGAGGCATCTGACTTTGAACGTTTCGTAGAGTCCCTTAATCATAATCACATTGGGCTCCGCTTCACGTCAGAGAGTCACACCAGTACCCTCCCTTTCCTGGATGTACTCATCACACGCTCCCAGGACGGTATGTTACACTCCTCTATATATCGCAAACCGACCTCAACTAACTCACTGCTGCGATGGGAGAGTCACCATCCGTACCCACTCCGCAAAGGTATTCCCAAGGGCCAATACCTGCGAGTCCGCAGAAATTGTAGCTCCCTTAATGACTTCCATACACAAGCACGGGACCTACGGACCCGGTTTCGTGAAAGAGGCTACCCGGATGAGGTTCTGAGAGAGGCGTATCAAAGCAGCCTCAGGACCAACCGTACTGAACTCTTACAGGGTACTCCGAAACGAACCAGGATGGAAGCGGACACTAAACTTCGTATGGTTGCCACCTTTGATAACGGCTCAAGGGAGGCTCGAGCCATCCTGGAGAAGCATTGGCCCATTTTGCTGATGGACCATGATCTAAAGACCTTAGTAGGGCCGACACCGTCCATCACATTTCGGAAGACACGCTCCATCCAGGACAGGGTGGTTAAGAGCCATTTTGTTCCTCCTAAATCCCAAGGTACTTGGTTGGATAGACGTCCGCTTGGGAGCTTTAAATGTGGGGGCTGTGTCGCTTGCCCATATATCCAAACGGGTAAAACATTCACCAGCAACGTCACAGGTAAAACCTATAAAATCCGGGACTTCATTAATTGTAGGTGTTCCGGGGTCATCTATAAGGTTACCTGTGACTGTGGTTTGGAGTATGTAGGCAAAACGTTTAGGGAGTTTAGAAGAAGAGTAGGGGAACACCTGGGAGACATCCAACATGGACGCGACAAACCTTTGTCTAATCATGTCACACTGCACCACAATGGGGATGCCTCCGTGGTACGATTCATGGGTATTGAACTTGTCCCCCCGCCTCTCAGAGGGGGTAACTGGGACAGAACTATCCTCCAGAAGGAAGCGAGGTGGATATTTACGTTGAACACTGTGTACCCCTTGGGCCTAAATGAGTTATTGTCATTTACGCCGTTTTTGTAATGTCTCTTGCTACATATATACTGGGGTAGAGGGGTTACTATATTTCAGGCCACTGAGCTTGTATCCACCCTATGCCGTCATTGTCCCCACTCTTATGTTTATACGTCTATACAACATAGACGGTGTATACACCTTTCATAAGTACACTCTTGTCTTTACCGGATCAATTTTTGATTTTTAGTACTGTGATTTCGGTGCCGAGAAACGGCACCTTTCTCCTCTCTCCCATGTCTGTCGGTCCCCCATGATTGAATCACCACAGTACAAGTGGTAATTACGCCCACAGGAGATGGGCGTCACATGTTGCCTCGGCAACGGTTTACTCTAACCCGCCCCCCCCTCTTTACTCTGCGCATGCGCACGGTAACCTTGTCTGGACCGGCGCTGTCCTCCTTACGGTCCGAGGTTTCAGCAGTTCGGTTTTCGCTGCGGTCCGCCTCAGCCAGCTACTGGGGCGCCCCGCACATAGACCAATACGGTTTCTGGGGCAAGGCAGGTGCGCCCAATCACGGCGCAGCTGGGCGGGGCTTTGTGGTTTAAAGAGGCGGAAGTTACCTCTGTCTGGCGCGCTCACCATGCCAGCCTGCAGATAAGAGGTCACCTAGTCCACCACTGTGACCGGTGACCCGCAGTCAAGTCTAGGACATTTGCTTACAGCTCTGTCCACAATCTACCTACTAGCCCTTGGTGCAAGTAAATTTGGACTACGTCCGGTGCACATACAGTCGGACCATCTTCCAGCACCAAGTCTTCTTAAAGTCCCTCTGAAGAGTATAACGAAACGCGTCAGGGACGCTTCATCCTTTTTTGGTGCTCGTAGGGGGTATGTCCCGGTACCTGTAGGGTCAGCTGTGGACTGCCCTTGTCAGGGCGGGAGTTGTGTGGGTCCACTAGGGTGAGCTCTTCCTCCTCCTTGAGGTACCCCCACCTCCTACCCGTGGATGCAACTTACGTCCGAACCACGGTAAGACTATTGTTGTCATTGACTAATGTCTTCACTGGACGGTGCACTTTTGGTATTTATTTGAGTTCGTATCTTCTGCATATGGTGTCCCATCTAGATGACAGGGTAGGTGACACTTCCTTTTTGACATTTTTTATATGATATTATTAAAGGTTATATTTTAATGTTTACATACTCACCTCCTGAGCTTATTCATATTTCTATAATTTTTGTGAGTATATTTGGCTTATCTTCTGAACCGTCTGGAGGAACAAAGAACTTGCTGACAAAAATTCAATTACACCGGCAATGGAGGCAGTGAACTGGAAAGAACAGGAGGACGGCCCCGCACTGCCGGAGATTACACGGGATCTGGACGAACTAACTATTGCTGCATCAGATCCGCCGAAAATATATTCCAGGGAGTAACTTAGTAAAATATAGCCAGGGGACAAAATAGGGACAATGACTCCACCCCAAACAGGACTATGAACATGTAATCTATGCCAGATCCCAGGTCGGCATGTAAATGGCCCGAGATGAGCCACAATATCATCAATTAATTATTATTTATCCTTGGACTAAAATCAATGGATTTGATGAAAAAACTATTCTTGTAAAAGAAGTTTAAGTGAAAATATATAGGGTGCAATGTAGTCCACAGTATAGTATGGGTCAAAAGGTATGTACTCATACTTACCACACCCATAATATTAGGTGGCCACAAGGTCTGCTGTACCCGACCTTGCCCAACTTCAAAGGGTAGTGTAAGGTGCCACGAGCATCATAGCATCATATGTCATAAACAAGCACCATAACCGTTCATTGCTGCGGTTCCACAGGGAAGCAGGGACTCCCTCTGTCATAGCACTATGACCCTGGGAGTTCTGTGTGGTCGGTCCTTGTAATGGACCACTATGCACGGTCTAGGATTCGTGGACTGACCATAGACACGTGTCAAATCATTGATACTAGGCAAGAGAAAGTCGAGAGGAACCTCATGGCTACGCCCATGTAGTCAGAGGTGAACCTAAAGCTATAGAATGGCGCCACATTCTATAGTAAATATATCATGTTTTTTTTTTTTTAGTTGGTGGTTTCCCCATGCAGTGCCACCTGCGCCACCTTAGATGCGAGTAGACTATATTTAAGTTTCCTGTTTTGTAGGCGTCGACTGCTCCCCTGATCCTGCCCCCCCCCCCTCATCTTGCTACAAGTGGTGTCGCCTGAGGCAATAGGCTCCCCTCCAGCCCACCCATGATGCAATTGTTCATGTCAAAAAGCCAAAAATCTGGCTGTGTAAATAAGGCTTGTTCTTGATTACTGCGGTAGCGATTATTACTTTACGTTACTTGCAATTCACGATTATCACTCTCAGCGGATCGGATCACCCACACAAGAATTTACAAGCCATGGAAACCCGATGTACAGAACAAAAGCGGCTAAGTTTCAGGTCACCAATATCTTCACTACTCAATGCCGCCTCCTAGACACACCTTAAAAAAAAAATTATAATACTCCTGTGAGAAATCTCTTCGTGACCCATCACTACAGGGTTCATGGCGGGGGCTGGTTGAGCAAGTTTATTCACTTGTCCCAGCAGCGAAAAGGAGGAGGCAGCGAGATGGGAGACAAAGGAGCCATAGAGATGTAGGCGAGAGATTGTCAAAATATTCGGATTTAGCATTGATAAATCATGTCCTGGCTTCTACCCGGGATATTCTGCTAGAACAGACATGATAAAAAGGGAGTATTAGAAAACCTCTTTAGTCATGCAGGATTTTCAGACGGTAATATGATCTGTATCAATGATATATTCCATCGCTGCGTGCGAGTAGAAGAGCCGCGCTCCACGCCAGCACGAAACGTCTCTATTGGACTTTTACACCCGGACTATGTAACATGCCATTATTTATTCTGGAATTCTTCTTTATCTTTACAGGGCTGCATAAAATACTGGCAAAACCTCAACTTACTCCATCGCATCTGCTGTTCACCTTGTAGATATACAATCTGTCCAAGTACATTTCTAATAAAAGACATTTTTTTAAGTAATGGGGCGTGGGATGGCCTTATTTCAAGAGCCTCTCCAAAAAGAGCCCATATCACCCATTATGAAGGTTTTCTAGAAAACATCTTCAGTTCCATCATATACTGTATTAAGGATGTTATGAAAAGACCCTTTCTAGATGACCATTTTTCAATGCAATTTTTGGTGGTCTTCTCAAACAGTAATCGCTACTAAAATGAAGACCACCCCTCCTTTTCCCAAGTCATAAGAGCTGTATATGCATGAGATGACTACTGGCTTTTGTGACCTTCACTTATAAACATACGTCACTGGCTCATTTGATGGCACATGTAAGAAACAGTAAGGGTAAACTTAAAGAAAAGACTTTAAAAAAAAACATTAAAAACATTTTAAAAAATTAAAGACAATTGCCGCTCCTTTCAACTGTATAAGAGTGATGAAAAGTTCCGATCACAGCAACCGGCTATCTCAGGCATGCTCATTCAATGTCTGTTGGAGTTGTGGAGATAGCCAAGCGCTGTGCTCAGCAATTTCCACCATTTCCATTCTATGTAAAGGTGCGTAGAATGCATTATCATCCTGCAAGCTCCACCCACTAGTGAGAACAGGACCCCCCTTTTCCAGATTCTCTTAATTGCAGAGGTCTTGGCAGTCGGACACTTTGTTCAGATTGTTATCCAATAATCTGTAAATAAAGGATGTGATCCGAATGTTCAAAGTATCCTTTAAGGACCGACTAGTCCTACCCAGCAGGGTATGACCCTGCCTGGGTCTGTATGATCCTGGATGTCAACATACATCCCATTGGTTTCAATAATTGGACAATATAACATTGAATTTTTGCCTTCGGGTGGCGCCATGGGGCATTTAGACACTTTCTGATGGGTTTTCCACTAGATTACAGTTGGATTTGTTTCTTGAGCACCCAAGAATTGTCCAAAAGTATATGTCCCCTTTAAAATTGTGCCAAACATACAACCCAGATGAAGACTCATACACATTACAACTATAGTGCATGTGAGAATAGCCTATGACCCAAAAGTTCAACTTCCCAAGCAGACACATGGACATGTTATTGTGATATTATTCCAGCTGCAGCATCGGTTCAATGCAGGACACCGAGCTGCTGCGGGAACAGACCACCCGCCGATACATCATAGGGAGCAGAAATCAATGCGTCCTATTACTCGTAGGTTAGGTTACATAACATGTATCCAGGCTCATCAGAGCAACAATGTAATACAACTACTAGAGGTGCAGTAAATGATACATCACTTCCCGCATGTAACCACTAAAGGAAAGAAAAGACCTGAACCATGTGCCGGACGGGCGATCAGAACATTGTGATCTGTGGGCAGATATCTACAATCAATAGCAGAAATAATACAGCAATGAATTTAAGGGACAGGGGAATCGTTAGAGTGATTTGTGCCCCTAAACTACCGACAGGTCCTTATGGACTGGTGGTTAAGTGTCCCAAATCGCCCTTTTTCCCAAGTCCCTCCATGGCCGCAATTTAAAAAAAAAAAAAACTACTATATACTTTCCTAGAGAGTATTCCAAAGAGGTGCATCAGACTCATCTCTTGTGGCTGCTGAAGGGTGATTTGGGACACTAAACCACCAGTGCATAATTGTGTTGTCCTTTTTGGTACCTTGTGTGAATAAAAATAAATATTGATTAGTTGCAGGTTATTGTTTCATGTATTGTGATTTTTGGTGAATATGGTCCTAAATACTATTGTCGGTATTGTGCACCAGTGCATAAGGACCTGTGGTTGGTGTAGTGTCCTAAATCCCTAAGACGGTTCCTCTTTAAGAGTAGAACTGAACAATCACTCCCAACTGTAACGAAATTCTTGTGTGATATTAAAGAGGAGATTCCCCTCTTTAAAGTGACAACAGAACTGTGTGTCTAGATGTTACGGTTTAGAAGACAACACCGTTTATAAGTACGGTAGGACTTATTTTTGGAGTGTAGGACTTATAATTCAGCGCCATTCTGAAAATGCTGCAAAAATCAGCCCAGGGCTTTTTTCCGGGTCGGTTTCATTTCTGGGAAATCGGGGCATTTGGGTTTGGAAAACTCCTATAAAGGGGACTGAGATTTTCCCGGGATAGGTTTAAGTAAAGAAAATACAGGCGGTCCGCTACTTAAGGACACCCGACTTACAGACGACCCCTAGTTAAAGACAGACCCCTTTTTTTTTTTAATGTTGATGACCTTTTTGAAACGTAATTCAAACTCCAGGTGCCCTTTGAGGAATGGCGCAGCCCAAGCTGGTGACGCTCAGTTCTCAATTTATTCATAAGTGTCTTACACTGAACAAGAGAAATTTGGAATCGTTATTACTTTAAAAATACAAAACGAATCCAGGAAAAATGACCGGCTTCTAAATAAAAAAGTGCCAGGATTATCACCTGTATACACAAGTGTTTATACTTTAAAATTCAGACAATATTCACTTTTCTTGCACTGACAAGTACAACTCTGACGCCTGCAGAGCCGCCGTGGCTGATAACCAGTCTCTCTCTGTAATATATGGGAACCATCGGTGTCAAGAGTGATATATCCTGCCAACTCCGGCCACACGCTAAATTCCGCTCATTCACCCCCACGTGTGAGTAATGCGGCCACACACATTTTTCTGCCAGATAAGACCCTTTAACAAGGACACAGTCGCACCCATTTCCCAGGCTACGAATTGTAGCACAAGATACAACCGCACTCGTTTCATATGATAGCCGAGGCGTATGCACATGCAAGTCAGTGCTGCGCCATTCCCTCTTTCCTTTGATAGAGGTCTGCAGGAAGTTTGTAAAATGAGGCATATTCCGTGAAAAAAAGCAAAACATATTTTGCTCATAACGGTCAAACTTGCTACTTTATTTTTCCAGTCGAGACTGGAGAGACACAGGAGCTTTCATAGACGCGTAACGGTCAGCGTTCACTCATTTCCTTTCCAGCACTAAATATAAGCACTTGTGTTCTCCTACCAGGACCAGGGGGGTCCGCTACCAGAACTTGTGAATGCTAAGAGGTCTTGTCTGTCTGGTTTTAAGTAACCGCCTTGTCACTTGCCTCGGGTTATGTAGAAACGGTTACATGTTATGCACAAAATGTATCCATTGTTTTTAATACTAATTTTATATATACCAAAGATGATAACCTAGCACCCCCTGCAGCTCTCCGGGCTGTTCCCTTGCAGACCCCCATAGTCGCCCAATGCAGCCCTGATGGTTCTGTTGTCGGAGATCTGGTATTTTCAACAATCAGCAATGGGGGCCAGTGGTGACCTCATCGACTGACTTTAGTGACGACATGCCCTTTAAAAGGGGTTTTCCAGTCATAGCGAAATAGGCCCCATCCTAACTTACAGATTGGTGTTGGTGATGAGACCCCCATGGATCTCGAGAACAGGGGTCCCTTGCGAACGAGATGCAGAGAGCAGCCAGTGACGCATGCACCAGTTGCTCTATTCATCTCTATGGCGCTGACAAAGATAGCCGAGTACGGCACGACTGGCTGCTATGGTCATCTTGAGAGCAACAGGGGTACAACAGCCCCCTTTCTCAAGTTCCGTGGGGGTCTCTAATCCCTGAGACCCCACCAAAAAGCAAGTCTGCGGATATGACCTGTTATGTCATGACTGGAGAACGCCTTTAAGTGGTTTTTGGTGCAGGGATGCCCTCCTCTTATAGGGTACACAGCAAAATCTCTGTGACAATAACTGGTGGGGAATAAACAGTGAACAAAAAATAAGTTCCACTCTGTATCAATTCCTCACTTATTTTCAGATCCCTGCTTGCCGTCCTTCAATAAGAAGCTTCATTGCTTTCACGTGATGTCACACGGGTGCACGGCTCGTTATATCACACAGCCCTGATTGCTCTAACGAGCCGGGCGCCTGTGTGGCATCACATGGAAAGATTTCTATCCACTGGAAGTAAACATAGCTTTCTGTAGAATGACAGCAAGCAGAGATCTAGAAAACCGTGAGGAATTGACGCAGAATGGAAATAGGAAAATTGTAATTGTAATTTGTAGATGGGTGGTCAGCTCACGAAGAAGATCCCCCAGAGTGACAGCATCCACAGGGATTTGGGGAATTTTCCATACAGTCTGGATCTACCTGCAGTGTGCCATAACAGGCGCCTCATAGGAATGGCATCCTGCCAGCCGTGAGAGGGGCACATCACTAGATGATATTCTGTATACACAGCGGGTACGATACAGCGACACCTGACTTACCAGAGACATGACTGGCATCTGGCCAGAGTATAACTCTCCGGGTCTGGTGACTAATCGGCATCAGAAGGGAAGGGCACATCACAATAATCCTCTCTCGCTCTCAGGTGGGTAAACAGTGCCTCGTGTTCCTGTGACACAATGACAGGCATGCTCAGTCACATGCACCCCCAGGCACTACACCATCACTTAGAGTCTTCACACGCAGTGTATTGGTTGCAGAAATGTCTTGGACTATCCCATCCCATTATTTACCAAGCTCCCTAGCATTTTAAAGGATGTCCCAATATGGAACACACAGTATACAGGCGGTCCCAGGATTACATACAAGATAGGGTCCGTAGGTTTGTTCTTAAATTGAATTCGTAAGCAAGTCGGAAGTGCATATTTTATTATGGTAAATACAGACAAAAATTTTTTTTGTCCCAGTGACAATTGGGGTTTCAAATTTTTTGCTGTAATTGGACCAAGGATTATCAATAAAACTTCATTACAGACACCGTACAGCTGATCATTGCAGTCTGGGATTATAGTAACATTCAGAGAGCTTCACCAGACGTCACAGTGGGCAGAGGGGTCCGTCTTTAACTAGGGGTCGTCTAAGCCGGGCATCCTTAAGCAGGGGACCGCCTGTATGGCGAAAACCTATGACCTCTTGATGTACTACAACTTCCAGAATACTCACACAGGAGCAGCTGAGGATGAGCCACACAAATAAAAGGATTATGGGTTTTTTCCCTCCAAATCTTTGCATCTGCTGACTGTCACCTCACCGAGACCAAAGCTGCCGAAACAATGTCCGCACTATGCGTCTTCCCATGAACCGGATCCGTCACGGGATGCACTAACATTTCTGACTAGCAGCTTTCAGCTTTCCCTGGAGGAGAATATTAAATGCA
Source organism: Engystomops pustulosus (assembly GCF_040894005.1). NCBI lineage: Eukaryota > Metazoa > Chordata > Amphibia > Anura > Leptodactylidae > Engystomops > Engystomops pustulosus. Next base: position 76,397,377 of record NC_092420.1, read on the forward strand.
GACATGTGAATAAGACATTAGCGCGCCGCCTGAGCGCCTCGCAGGAAAACACAATCACAAGACCAATCATCTCAAGTGCTCCGACACATATTAATATTTCTCATAAGGGGAAAGGGGGGGCGGGGGGCGAGGTTTCTGGTAACCCCTGGAATGACGAGTCAGAACACGAGGTCAGGACGAGGATGATGCCCCAATATCCATCTGTGGGTTAACTATTACGTGCCTGGTAACAGGATCCAGATCAGCAAAAGGTGATTTTTCAACTACGGTAAGCACAAAGTTTTAGAGCAAGTTTGGAACTTGGGTACTTCCATCACCTCTACAGGGCAGCTGGAGAGAAAATCCCCAAAAGGAAATCTACCATCACAAATCAGGCATTATAAACTAGAGACACTCATAGATGGTCTCATTAGATTTGTTATCCATGGTCTCCTTCCTTCTTAGGTCAACGTTAAAAATTATGCTAATGAGCCAGAAGGGCTCCAGGAGGCGTTACCAGAAACACTCCATGCTGTAGTTTCACAGGCTGTTACACTGTCTTCCCCTCCTCCCTCACTGCCTGCTGTAACATCACACAGAAGGAGAAGGGGAGTGGCTGGTGCTGTATCCCGGTCCGTCAGTCCCATACTGTCCTATCAAGATGGCTGAAACCTAGAGGTCCAGAGCTGATGAGGGGAAATCGAGATCCTTAATTGGCAGATTGTAGGGAGTCCAACAACCGAGACCCCATGTTTATTTAATCCCTAGGAAACAATCCCTTTAAGGAATTTTCTATATATTTACCGCATAATACGCTATGTGTGGGGGGCACCTTACACATCCACAATTGTGGGTTTGCCCATCATCAAAAAAACATGGCTGCTTCCTTCCACCGTCTCTGCAGGTCCTGTGTGGGACTGCAGTGGAGTCTTATTCCTGAGCTGTTGCAGAACCTCTTTACGCGAGTCTCATCTATGTGTTTAGACATTAACCCATCACCTTCTTTCAAAGAGAAATTAGCATAATATCCTTAAAGTTTTATTGTAAGTCATCATAGGGGATCCTAGGGCAAAAAAATGCTGCATAAAGAGCCAGTCTGATTGGTCTAGGAGGGGCTGGCAATAACAGAGCTACAGTAATCGGAGGTGAAGGCCACGCGTGTGATTAGGACGTGATATTGATCGGCTCTCATGGTTATGAGCGAATAGATTTATGAAACCGTCTAGAAAGTGTCTGCTCGCTCCCCTCTCCACATGGCCATCAGCTTTATTTTATCAGGATGTAATTAGATTATTAATGTTACCTTATTACTCTCAGTCCAGGGAATGTGCGGTTATTCTTCACAGCCGCCATATAGTAGCTCTGCCGAGTACATAATAAGACTACTTTATGTCCCTATAGCTTGTATTGTAAGTCACAGAGGTCTTGGGGTCCAGGGGTCTAGGGGTCCAGGATGAAGGACTGTATGCAAATGAGCCTGAGGGGCTCCAGGCCCCATTAACATCTATGGAGCCTGGAGCCCCTCGTACTCATTTGCATACAGTCCTTCATTCTGGTGGTAGATTCCCTTTAAATATACATATCTATAGAAGAGTCTTATAACTACACAGCTGGGGACTACATACAAACAAAAAGCAGGACATATTTTGGTGTAGGACGTAGTAAAATTCCTCCATGAAGCATCTGACCTGCTTATAGGAAGACTACAACCAGAAATGACTCCAGCAGCTGGATCCGGAGAAGGCTGTAACAAGCCCCAAAGGAGGCACCAAAGGCATTTCTTGTAAAGGAGATCAAATCATGTATTAACACCCATAAAAACCAGGTCAAGCAGAGCTGCTGGCTAAGTGACATTAATGGAGAACCTCAGTCACACCGACCTAATGAACTGCATCAACCGTGTGTCCGGATCATGGGAAGGGTCACCTCCTGTTCCATGTTCAGAGACACGGATGACCCTGCAGAGTGTAGTTACATATAGAACGCTATGTAACAAGAATTAATCTCATAGCCACATTGGGATGTATACTTTTTTTTGTAGAACAAAAGCTACTCCTCTTGATACCCCTACACACATGCACACCCAGTTTGATAGAGTATGCATGTATTTTCAATGGTGAGAGGGGACTAAGCCACAGCGAGACATCTCTTTGATTACCGTAACTTCCAGAAGAATAAAAGGGTCCTACACTGAACATTCAACATGCCTAATCCTTCCATCACATAATAGGGGAGAGCTAGGAAGCCCCTCATACACACAGCCAGAGAGACCACCAAAAAATTACAACCGACTCCTCCTTTGGAAGCGCTATCCCACCTTTTCAAGTTAACCCCCAGCTCCTGGATAGCGAATAATATACTAATATGTGGAGGTCTGACTGCTGGGCCCCCCACTAATGACAAGTATGGGACCCCAGAAATTAGGGGCCCATTCGCACTAGTTTGTGGAACGGTTTGTATACACTCCATTCACTGGATATGTGCTCTACTTATTAGCAAGAACAGGGCCGTCATTGTCTGGATTGCTGGGGGTCCATTTCTCATGTTCCATGGGGTCCCAGCAATCAGACCCTCGCTGATCAGCTGGTTATAACTTGAAAAGTTGGGAAAACTCCTTTAAGAGTATGAAGTCCTAAGTCACTGTTAGAATTTCGGTAGGCCCTGCCTATAACAGCAACTACTGTCATCTAATGTGTATGGACAGCTGAACGGCCTATTAGCATTATACGTCATGACAGATATAAGCTATAACATTAGAGGAGACAATGTCCATGCTTGCTGACGGTTTCCTAATCCAATATCATCCAGAAGATCTGTATCCAGCATTCATCTATCCACTGAAGCTTCGTATCAGCAATGCATTAAACACAAAGCGTTGGGAAAAATACTTTGGCAATTTCCTGCACTCGCTTTTAATGCTACTTATCTCTGCGAATGAAGATAAACTTTCATAACAATTTCCCTTGAAGAGAGGGAACCCGGCAGCAAGTGCATGACTCCAAGTGATAATCCGCTGCCCGGCCTGACATAGCACGGAGCATAGGCATCAACACAAACCCATACATTCATCTGGATAAGACCGGGCTACATACAGACCATTGACCACAACGTGGAAGTGCTGATCAGGCAAAATCATGGGACACAACCAAATATGACATCGATCAACTAGAAAAAAAGGGTGATCAATAAGAAAATAAAAACCTGAAGTACCCCTTTAAACATGAAGGAAGCTAAAGGGGTTGTCCACCTTCCACAAAAAAAAAAAAAAAGATATTCCTTGTGTAAAGATAAGTTATAAAGTTTTTCGTAATATTTTCTGTATCCATTCCTCATGCTTTTCTAGATCCCTGCTTGCTGTCATTCAACAGGAAGTTTCAATGTTTACTTCCTGTGGATAAAAACCAGACCCTGGTCATGTGATGCCACAGAGTGGCACGGCTAGTCATATCCCTGACCATGTGACGTCACACAGGTGCACGGCTCGATATAAATCACATGGCCAGGGATGTGATGTCACAGGGGTTCACAGCTCTTCATATTTCTGGTCATCTAAAGTACCACAGGCGCAAGGCTTGTTATATTTCCTGGTCATGTGAGATCACACAGGTGCACAGCTCTTATGTACCTGGTCATGTGAGATCACACAAGTGCACGGCTCTCACATACCTGGTCTTGTGAGATCACACAGGTGCACAGCTCTTAGGTACCTGGTCATGTGAGATCAAACAGGTGCACGGCTCTCACATACCTGGTCATGTGAGATCACACAGGTGCACAGCTCTTATGTACCTGGTCATGTGAGATCACACAGGTGCACAGCTCTTATGTACCTGGTCATGTGAGATCAAACAGGTGCACGGCTCTCACATACCTGGTCATGTGAGATCACACAGGTGCACAGCTCTTATGTACCTGGTCATGTGAGATCACACAGGTGCACAGCTCTTATCGACCTGGTCATGTGAGATCACACAGGTGCACAGCTCTTATGTACCTGGTCATGTGAGATCACACAGGTGCACAGCTCTTATCGACCTGGTCATGTGAGATCACACAGGTGCACAGCTCTTATGTACCTGGTCATGTGAGTTCACATAGGTGCACGGCTCTTATATACCTGGTCATGTGAGGTCACACAGGTGCATGCCCCGTTAGTATCAAAGAGTAATCAGAGTTTATACACAGACCTCAAGGTCAGGAGAGATGAATCATATAAACAGAAATTCATGGAATTTCTTATTTTAATACCAAAAAGATTAAATTTAAAAAAAAAAAAAAAAAAAAACACTAACAAAGATCAAAAAAGTTGAAGAAATTGCTGCCAAAAATAACCCCAAATATCTTACATAAAACATCCAGTCTCCCCAGCAGCAGCCAGAGAAGGGGCACAGAGATCTGTCATGAGAACCGCAGCTGCCAAAAACCTTCCCCGGCCTTGGACGGCCACTTATCTTTCAACTTTTCTCGACTTCTATAAACAAAGGCGGGCGGCTTGAGAGCGGAGCACATGTCCTGCGCGGCTGGGACTATCCAGAGTAAACTTCCAGCCTGCACTTGGATTGGCTCCCGGCCACCAGAAAACTACTAAAACAACATCTGACATATTCTACTTTAATGGAAATCAGATATTAGAAAATTCTACTGAACAAGTCACCGTCCTGAGGACATTACCCCATCAGGGGCTCTGGCCAGAGGCTTTCCCCCTCGTAATATACATATTCGCTTCATCCATAGGATTTCATGGATATGGAATTACTTTTTCACCCCAATAACTTTACATCAAACAAAAACAAAAAAAAAACTTTAAAAATGGTAGGACTACAAGAGTGAAAGACATCCATTGACCTGAAGGGGTCAGGGGGCAGAATTACAAGTAGAAGTTCTATATGTAAAGGGGTTTTCTCATTAATATTAAATCTTTATATAGCAGCATATTCCACAGCTCTGTGCAGACCATGGGGGCCATACACAAACAAAAACAGATTCATATGAGCGGATGAAACTCTAGGATTGAGGGCCTGATCGCAAGAGCTTACACTCCATGAGATAAAAATACACAGACACTTTTCTGCTATCCTGGAGTTAGGGTAGAATTGTGGGATTCCAACCACAGGTCCCTCTGAGCTGTCCTATGCGGTACAGGACTTTGAGGATCAACCAAAACTTTTAGTGTCTAAAACATGGCCCCACTGACCTTAATGGGTAATACGGCTATCTTTCTTATTAGACATTTCTCACCGAACTGTGAACTGGCCATGGAAACGCAACGCAAACAACAGAACATGTTCCCTTATAAAGAATGGCTGGACCATAATACATGCTCTCATACTTCTTGTGTCACCCCGTCATCCTCATAGACTGTAAGCTCTTGTCTCACCTCCTCATCCTCATAGACTGTAAGCTCTTGTCTCACCTCCTCATCCTCATAGACTGTAAGCTCTTGTCTCACCTCCTCATCCTCATAGACTGTAAGCTCTTGTGTCCCCCTCATCCTCATAGACTGTAAGCTCTTGTGTCCCCCTCATCCTCATAGACTGTAAGCTCTTGTGTCACCCCCTCATCCTCATAGACTGTAAGCTCTTGTGTCACCCCCTCATCCTCATAGACTGCAAGCTCTTGTGTCACCCCCTCATCCTCATAGACTGCAAGCTCTTGTGTCACCCCCTCATCCTCATAGACTGCAAGCTCTTGTGTCACCCCCTCATCCTCATAGAATGCAAGCTCTTGTGTCACCCCCTCATCCTCATAGACTGCAAGCTCTTGTGTCACCCCCTCATCCTCATAGACTGTAAGCTCTTGTGTCACCCCCTCATCCTCATAGACTGCAAGCTCTTGTGTCACCCCCTCATCCTCATAGACTGCAAGCTGTTGTTTCACCCCCCTCATCCTCATAGACTACAAGCTCTTGTGTCACCCCCTCATCCTCACAGACTGTAAGCTCTTTGTTCCATTTGAATGTTTGTACTCTGTAACGTCATATTTTATATGTATATGTCCCCTATGATTTGTGGAATATCACGGCGCTATATAAATAAAGATTATTATTACTATTAACATTTTGATGATTTGTGGCTCGGTCTTTCCATAAAAGTCTAGGGGAGCGAAAAAAAAATTAAAAAAAAAAACTAAGAATCGGGCCTAGGCCATACGTGTTGATAAAGCACCTTGGAGGTACATACTTAATATTTTTGCCCCTAGCGCCAGTTTGTATTCTGCTAGACCATTTTTCTTTCCGTCTATAGAGCTGAGTCGTAGGATGCGGAAAATCAATTTTTTTCTGCCGCCGACCACTAATAAATGGGTCGGAAAGGAGAAAAGGGAGTGGGGGCTTCACAAAAAAGGTAGAAACCCCATAATAAACCTCTTCCAGTCTGTACCCACCCAACCATAATAGCCTGATGCTAAACAATGCAGGCCTAACTTTAATATCCAGTTTAGTTTTTTGGAAACTATTGTAACAGCATGAGCTGTGTGGCGGGGGGGTGAGGGGATCTTCTAAGCTTCAGGGAAAATACAAAAAATAGCCACAATTTATGTGAAAGAAGCCAAATCTAGACATAGGCACAAAGTAAACAAAAATATAACCAAAAAAAAAAAAATCAAAAAGGTCTTTCTCTTCCTTTCCCTTGGCCAAATGGCTGGTCTAGGTGTCAAAACTATATTCTTTATAAATTATCTTAATAAAACAAAAATAGCAAAAAATAAATATTTAAAATACTGTATTTTGTAAATAGATACATATAAAGAAATAAATAAATAATCTCCATGGGTCTCAGGAGCTCAGCAATGTCATCAATCTTATTTTTTCCCCTAAATCATTTTATTCCATGAAATCCACATTCTGGAGCATCTTTTTCCCCCAGGTCTAGTCTTGTGGGAGGATAGTGACAATGTCCAGGGAGTTGCTGCTGCATCATATTGTCTAGTTTGACGCTCTACCGGCTTTGCCTGGACAAGTCCCCAAAATAATTGAAGAACTTAGGGCCCAGGCACAAGAAGAAAACAATATTCCCTCTTATACAAGTCATACGGAACTTTTACACTATGTTTGCAGTTTCCCCTTCTTTACACTTGTTATCAGAGTAAGAGCTTCCAGCATCAGGAGTTTTGATGTGTAACTACTAGATGACAAGATTACCCAGAGGCAAACACAATCATCCCAGCATGGCTCCGGTAATCTCCAGCGCCGTCCTCGCCTCCAGACATGGATGAAATGCAGGAACCTGGGGCCCGGGCACAAGGGAAATGTGTCACAAAAGAGACGAGCCTGCGATTGTCACTCTGTTACAACCTCTAGTAATAAACTATACAATGATCATTAAAACACAGATATGTCACTTGTGTCACATAATACGTTTGCGTGGGTTTCCTCCGGGTCCTCCGGTTTCCTCCCACACTCCAAAACATACTGGTAGGTTGATTGGATTTTGAGCCCCGTTGGCGACAGGGACTGAATTGGAAAGCTCTGTGCAGCGCTGTGTAATCTGTGTGCGCTATATAAAGGAATTATTATTATAATACAAGGGTATAGATGTAAATGACTGCATATGGGCAAAATGTGTGACCTGTCACTGATGAACGCTGCAGTGCACTTAGTATTCTGTCCTAGATTACAGCCTAAGAATACTTAGGTGCCATCACAATCACCATTTTTTGATGCACGTGTAACTGAATGTATTAATAGACCCAGATTGTTAAAGATACACCTGTGCAACTTGTAAGATTACAAAGGGAACAATACAAAAAGGAATATTCTTTGGCCGCAGTGCAACGCTGCTAGGATTAAAATAATTCCTTCTAAGCCCACCGTCTATTTACCAACCTTAATCTAAGGGTCCCAGATGACTTGCGACCATCTGTGCCCGTAGTATCCCGTAAGGGTAAACAGATACTAGACAGACACATCTGTGAGGACAGAAGGTCTCCCCCCCCCCCAACTGTACGACGCCTAACAAATGGTGACCTGTCAATGCAACTAAATGTAGAAAAACGCCTGGGAACAGGTGCTTCCTCCCGAAAACTTGACTACACCAGGCCTGAACTGCTCTGCCGCTAAATAGATACTTGTATCTATATCCTATAGACTGCCTAATTAAGTAGAAAAAAAAAGTCACGTAAGGAGAAAAGAGATAAAGTGGCAAGAGGGTGCAAGAAAATAGGGCGAGATAAGCAAAAAAAAAAACAAAAAACTATCAACTGTAAACAGCGCACATGACCAGACCGCAGCGAATAGATCGGAAACCATCAGCAGGGGGGCAACTTGCTGACCTGTGCCACGCTGGAGGATCTGGGAATTTTACTAAAGTTTGCACTTTATTTGCTTCTTTCTACATTTTTGTGATTTTAGATCAACCACCAGACTGGATTTTCCAGACTGTCAGATGCTGGATCTCTGGATATTCACGTACTATACAGCTTCAGAGCAAAACTGCAGGATGATTATTACGCCCTTATAGGGCTCAGTGCTGCAGATGATGAGTGTAGTAGTTATCACACAACTTAAAGCGGGCTGCCTTCCAAATACACACTACCGAACATACATGGGTGTGTCCCGACAGCTGCCAATAGCTATTCTCAATGAGGGTCATATCTGTTCCAAAATGGATAAGAAATGTTTCTTACACACAGCGCATGAGTTTTGGGTTATAAGAAGAGAGTGAGGCGAAACAGCAGCAGTAAATAACGCAACCAAATGAGGCTGAGAGCAAGGAGAAGACAAAAGGATAAAAAAACAATAAGACAATGGGAGTTTGGGGCTGGAAACCAATAGGCTGGAAAGTTTTTGTCCGAAACTAGTGTCCCGTCACAAAAAACGCTTCTTATCCAACAGGACCTCAACCAAGTGTAGTCAGGCTTTCTAGAAGATCTCTACATGGAGCAGCCAATGTTATTGTCTGTGGCTATTCTACATCCCGATTCTTTTGATATATAGCATGTGCCACAGAACATGTCATACACGGAGCTTGTCATCATATGCCGTACTATTACTATGTAAAGACTATTAATCCTAAAATTAATCCTTAATCCTCTATCAATCAGAGAAGAGGGGAGTAGGGGGAAGTTACTGGAAGAAATAGGAAGTAATACAAGGTTGTCCTGTGTGTACGGGGTCATAGCTGTGGGACACGTTACATTATACCACCATGGGGACATCATCACTAAAGCTTAATGGACACCCAACTCACTAAGGTCATCCAGGATGACCCCTTCAGAGGCTTATTTTCACATGCAACAGATTGGTTGCAGACTTGATCACATGCTTGATCTTTATGTGTGTTAGTAAAGTCAATAGAGTCAATTCTAAGAAGGACCACCACACTGTAAAATCTGCCTGCCTCATCCTGCTCTATAACATGCTGCCTCCCGACAGGACACTAGGTACAATCTGCTCTGCTCATCCTGCTCTATAACATGCTGCCTCCCGACAGGACACTAGGTACAATCTGCCTGCCTCATCCTGCTCTATAACATGCTGCCTCCCGACAGGACACTAGGTACAATCTGCTCTGCTCTTCCTGCTCTATAACATGCTGCCTCCCGACAGGACACTAGGTACAATCTGCTCTGCTCATCCTGCTCTATAACATGTTGCCTCCTGACAGGACACTAGGTACAATCTGCTCTGCTCATCCCGCTCTATAACATGCTGCCTCCCGACATGACACTAGGTACAATCTGCTCTGCTCATCCTGCTCTATAACATGCTGCCTCCCGACAGGACACTAGGTACAATCTGCTCTGCTCATCCTGCTCTATAACATGCTGCCTCCAGACAGGACAGTAGGTACAATCTAGTCAGCTCCTCCTGCTCTATAGCATGCTTCCTGCAGATAGGACAGTGTAAAATCTGCTTGGCTCAACTTGCTCTATAAGATGCTGCCTGCATATAGGAAACAATGTTCAATCTGCCCTATAACATGTCGAATATCTGCTTAGCTCATCCTGCTCTATAACACGCTGCCTCCTGACAAGACACTATGTACAATCCAATCAGCTTCTCCTGCTCTATAACATGCTGTTTGCATATTGGTCAAATGTTTCAAGGTTCCCTTTATAGCCTCTGCTGCTCCTGTGGTTCTTGCTGGCCACAGAAAGGAAACCACAAACCGTACTTTGTTACTATGTTGCCTTGTTTACAGGCAACAGTTAGTTTTAGGCCGGGGGAGATCTAAAAACTAACTTTTGGAGTTTTGTTTGTTTGGTTTTTTTTTTACACAGCAGCTTTTAAACTATTTCATGTTTTTAAGACAGGGACATAAACAGTTGCACAAATGAAGAATATTAATTCCAGTGACACACAGCTCGTATGGTTTGAAATAGCCATGAACACAATTGACCGGTTGCAATACTTTCAAGAACATTTCAATGCAAAACCTGCAGATGTTGCATACGGATTTTGACACCAATTTTCTCCAGTGCAGTTTTCAGCCTCTGACAAATTTGCTGTTTGGTGATGTCAAATTTTTCTTGAAACCTCATAATCTTACCCCCATGTATATAAATGTTACTGGAGATAAAGTAGTGGTCAGGAGGGCTGGGGATCGTGTGGCCTTCCTGTCCCTAAACACTGGAGTCAGCCTCTCCTCTGCCTGAAATGTCTGATAACAGGGAACAATAGATTGTAATCAACTGCAGAGCAAGTGTGCAGAAGATAAATTGATCAGCGTCCCTTTAAATACAGAAGGGGATTGTGGGAGATGTAGTTCACAAAGCTCTACAACAAGCAGATCTCCAGCTGTTGCTCCTGGGAAACAATCCATCTGGGTGGTGCTGATGGTTCACGCTGTTCCTATAACTCTTTCTTCAGGCTTGTGATCTTTCACACTGAAGGTAGGGGAGGGTTCGAGACCCCCATGACATCACATATATCAGAATTACTAAGAGGCGCAAAGCTGGCTTAGAACTCAAGCCAAATTTACACTAATTTTCTGGAGTTAATTAGGATCATTTTTAGAAAACTGTCAAGAAGTTCCAAAACTTTGCACCCAAACTTGAAACTTTTTGTCACCAAAGGTCTACCTACACTCTGACACTAAGGAGGGTCTCTGCTAGAGATTATTGTGGAAAGTTTTTTATGAATCTGCCATTTTCCCGGCAACTAATTGAATTGGAATTGTTTCTGATTCGCTACGGATAAATGTTTTAATATAACAACTTTTTAACAAAATATTTGTTAAACCTTTACTAAACAATATAGGAGAGGATCATGACAAATCTGTGTTTTTTAGGACTGGGGGGGGGGGGGGGGTTTATATACCAATTTCCAGGACAAATTAGGCAACATCATTTTGGAACATTTATCGATTTTTATGAAAACGCTGCTGAAAGTTTTTGATCCGTTAATCTCGGCGATAACTCCCGTTCTCTTTGTGAAGAAATTTCTATAATGCTACAAAAACAAAATCATCACACCTCCTGACAACAGATGAGCGGACCCATTGTTTTACTTTGGGTTCAGCCGCACGACTTGGACGTATTGCCAGACTGTTTGGCCACCTACTTGGCTATGCCGAACCCAAAATAAAACCTGACCTTTACTCCAGATGTGTCTGTTTTCAAGGACTAATAATTAAGCAGAATACAATATGGTATAATATATTATTCCTTCTGTAAATGTATCAATAAAACAACAACTGGGTGTTACCATTCGACTCGTCAAAGGGGCGTATCTCTTCACAGACCCATAGATTAAACACGGCCGGCATGTGCCATGACATGAACCCAACTTGTAACCCCCTGTTGTCAGGACACAATACAGAGACATAAATATTATTTCTTAGGGAAGGCAATTATTTACTAAAAGTTTAACCCTCCTCACCATTTCCAAAGTCACAACTACACACTACAAAACTTTTCCTACAATTATGTCACTACAATGATGTATTCAGCATCCAGTAGATCAGCTTCTCCCATCATGGTCTATACCGTATACAGTACTGCTAACATACCGCCCTGTGGTACACCAGTAATAGCACTCATGCCCCACACAATTGTGGAGCCTAAAATCTAAGCTCAAGAAAATGAATACAACAATGAATAAAAAGTATCAAAACTTTGCAGAAGCGGACACTTTCTAACAAGTTCATTCAGAAGTGACATAACGCTGCCCTTCCTCCACCCACATGACAATATTTGGTGGCTTCATGAAAAAAACCTACTGACACTTGGATCCCCAAAAAGTTGCCAGGAGCAGATCCCCATCCACAGGGGGCGCTATATTCTCTACGGTTTTCACCACTGGCCAAAAACTGCACCAGATATGTATTAGGTTTGAGCATCCATGCTGTTGGGGGACTACAACCCCCAGCTAGAGCTGACAGGCAGCAGCATGCTGAGAGTTGTAGTGTCACAGCTGCTGATGACATGATTACTAGGTGACAGGGTGACACGCTGAGACTTGTAGTGCCCAGTAGATAGTGATGCAGTGCCAGCAGCCATGCACAGGGCACAGCAGGGTGAGGACCTGGCCCCATCCATCAGTAAGGACACCATTAGCCGCGGTTATCGCTCCCCTCTGCTATCCGGTTACCTGCAGAGATCCGCTGAGCCTCCCCTCCCCGTGTGGCGCCGCTCCCCGCAGCTCCGGCCCGTTGTTCTCTATCCGTGTCTCTTCTCTCTCATTCAGACGCCGGCTAAGCGCCGTGCGCGCCCCCGCCTCCCCAGCCTATAGTGTTACTGATGCTGTTAGGGGGCGTGGCGGAGCAGAGTGTGGGCGGGTAGAGGGCGGGGGACACGCGACGTGCGCGCACCCGTCCAGTACCGAGGCACGGGCGAAGGAGACTGGAAATCTTTGTACAAGTGACAACGGAGTGACAACCCCCCGCCCACTGAGCGGGCGAGGTCAGGCCGAAACCGCCCCAAGTGGGTGTGGTTGAACGGTGTAAAGGGCGCGGCCTGAGTTTAAAACACGGTGCGGCGCACGCGGGCCAGAAAACACAATTAACCCCTTGTGTGCCAAAGAGAACTTCTACACAACAAAAGCTGAAGGGAGGGAGGACTGCAGCATGGCCTCTACTCACAGACACTCACAGCAACTACTGAGAGGGGGACATCATGGAAGTGTCCAATAGCTAGACAATAGTTGTGTATATAGAATACAGGGATAATAATACACAGTGATGTCACAGTACAGGGATAATACACACAGTGATGTCACAGTACAGGCATAATACACACAGTGATGTCACAGTACAGACATAATAACAGGGACAATACACAGTGATGTCAGTACAGGATAATACACACATTGATGTCACAGTACAGGGATAATACACACAGTGATGTCACAGTACAGGATAATACACACAGCGATGTCACAGTACAGGGATAATACACACAGTGATGTCACAGTACAGGGATAATACACACAGTGATGTCACAGTACAGGATAATACACACAGCGATGTCACAGTACAGGGATAATACACACAGTGATGTCACAGTACAGGGATAATACACACAGTGATATAACAGTACACGGATAATACACACAGTGATATAACAGTACAGGGATTATACACACAGTGATGTCACAGTACAGGGATAATACACACAGTGATATAACAGTACACGGATAATACACACAGTGATGTCACAGTGCAGACATAATATATACAGTGATGTCATAGTACAGGAATAATACACACAGTACAGAGATAATACACACAGTGATGTCACAGTACAGACATAATATATACAGTGATGTCACAGTACAGGGATAATACACACCGTACAGAGATAATACACACAGTGATGTCACAGTACAGACATATATACAGTGATATTACAAAACAGGGATAATACACACAGTGATGTCACAGTACAGGATAATACACACAGTGATGTCACAGTACAGAGATAATACAGTTATGTCACAGTACAGAGATTGTCTCATGTATTTATTTAGGTAGTGTGCATTGGTTTGGCCAATTCCTGGCCGCTTATTTTGCCATCTTCTTGATTTGGGATTTGCCCCAATTATTGTCTGAGGACTTATTGTCTGTTTTGGTGGGTTTATCATTCACACTTATACATAATAATACACACAGTGATGTCACAGTGCAGAGATAATACACACAGTGATGTCACTGTGCAGGGATAATACACACAGTGATGTCACAGTATAGAGATAATACACACAGTGATGTCACAGTACAGGGTATAATACACACAGTGATGTCACAGTACAGGGATAATACACACAGTGATGTCACAGTATAGAGATAATACACACAGTGATGTCACAGTACAGAGATAATACACACAGTGATGTCACAGTATAGAGATAATACACACAGTGATGTCACAGTACAGGGATAATACACACAGTGATGTCACAGTACAGGGATAATACACACAGTGATGTCACAGTACAGGGTATAATACACACAGTGATGTCACAGTACAGGGATAATACACACAGTGATGTCACAGTACAGAGATAATACACACAGTGATGTCACAGATAATCCTTGCTATGTAATACCCAGACAGGTGCAGTGTACATATTCCATATAATACTGTGTGTGATTGTATAGCAGTATGTGTGACCTGACGCCATGGGTGATCTCATCCCCTCGTTTGCAGTGGTGTATGTGTATTATGCAGAGGCTATTATGCAATGTTCATTACACTGATCAGCGAATTGAATACCCAGAGCATCATCTTCAAAAGAACTCCAAAGGTGAAACGTCACTTTAGCAGAGCCAGGTGGACATGAATGAATGACAGTGTACACAATGACTGCAGGGGGAGGGGGTATTTGAGGAGATCAGTCAACAGCAAGAAAACACTTCAGAATCTTTAAAACCTGGTCCTGTCCTTGGTGCATATTGACACACAAGCAGCATTAGAGCTTAGAGGTCTAAAACTACATCAAAGAAGATGATACATTGAGGCTTGGTGAAAACATTTCTTAATTTTGGGAGAATTGTTCAACATTAATGTGATCAAATAGGACCTCAGTGTTTTGAGTAAGATTATAATATAATAATGTGAATGGAAAACACTTGTACAAAGTTTGTAGAACTCTCTCAGCCTCAAGTGTGTAAACGTATGACCACCATGCAGCGCAGACGTACCTAGTACAAGTCAATATAGGTAACATACCAAGGGCCACATTTATCACTTTTGTGCGCCTAAGTGTAGTAGTTGCGCCTAAATTCTGGCGCACTGTTTTGCCAGAATTATCACAAGCTACAACCATCTGTGATAAGTATATTTTCTGCCTCTTATTAATCACTTTACTTTAAACCAGTTTAGGCGCAATTTTGGCGCAGTTTAGGTGCAATGTTAGATTCGGGCACTTACATGTGATCCTGCTACAAGCTCCTCTCTGCTTCTCCCACAGCCCAGAATGAAGATAACACTCACAGCAGCACCCAGGTGTGTGACAACCAGCACCCAGTGATCTCCTCAGCAGGGGCTTCTCCTGGAGGGGATCCCCCAGTGCTGGTCTCCTGCTGCACCCCTGTAATTCTGCACAATATCCCCCTCAGACACTGTGCAGAATTACATGGGGGACACTTGTTTGTAGTATCTGCAAACTTCTGCAAGCTTCTGCAAACTTGTGCAAAGTTCTCTTCTCTCTTGCTTTGAGCTCAGGAGTTTGCAGAATGTTTTGTAAATAGAAGGTGATGAACTGTAAATAGAGTCTGCAGCTCCTGTCTGCAGTGTATCTAATTTATCTATTATACGTTCCAGTGTCTGGCTGAGCTCTGCTGCTAGAAATGAGCTGTTCTGCAAAGGGGCTCAGTGCTTTCTTCTCAGATAACGCCACCTTCGGGCTGGAGTGTTTTTGCGCCCGTTTTTGCGCCTAAATGAAAACGTTGTAAGTGATGAATATCATTAGGCGCAGCAAAACATCTGGATTGGTAAGATAGATGAGGGAAAGCTGCTATTTTTTGCTGCGCGGCTAGTTTGGCGTTTAATCACAAAAATGGCGCAAAAACGGTGCGCCTGAATGAAAAGACGCAAAAACAACAGAAAAAACGAGTGATAAATGTGGCCCTTAGTATTATACTTTATTAAAGAAATATGTTCCTGTGCCCATCTTTTTCCTTTGCTTTTCTTCCTTATTTAAGAGTAAATCATCTTTCTGCCCTGTATCCACTGACAGCTGAGAGATAAAGAAGCCTGATAAAATGTCTAATAACTTACTTCCTTACAGAGGGTCTCTGTATAGTCTTATCTACTCAGAGAGCTGAATCATCAAGTCAAAAATGTATCATAGGTATCACATGAATTAATCATTAACCTCCTTTTGTTTATCTCTATGCTGTGTGTGGGACTTTAGATACAATGCTCACTACAGGAGAAAGAAGGAGAAAAAAACAGAGAATTAGCTTTACTTGAAGTATATAATGTAACATAGTCTACTATTATGATCTTCTGTATTCATTTCTAAAATAAATAAAAAAAAATCTGGAAAACTTCTGTATGGTTGGGGCAATGGTTAAAAAAAAAAAAATTAAAAATCACTTTTCTTGCTCCAACACCCAATTACAACTGGGCAACTGGAAGTGAAGTGTTCAGTGGTCCAGGGCAAGTAACTTTAATTTTAATATACAGCGCCAACTCCCAAATGGAACTTTAACTCTGGGTATCTCTGTGTTTGTGGCACCTAGCACCTAGAAACACAATCCTGATGTGATACTGAAGAGGGGAATATCCTCTTTAAAATGACACCAGAACATGGCTCAGAAGATATTGCCGTTCCCACCCTGTCAGGCAGCATGGAATATAAGGAGGGGGGAGAGGGAGCTGACAGACTATGCTACAAGTAGCTACATGGATCTCATGTAAGAAAAGTGCCATTGCTAGATATGAGAAATCAGGGGCCAATAATTCTAAAGGCAATAGAGTCACAAGAAATTCACAATGAAATTCAGCATTTAAATAAATGTCGCTTCTTAAGTTAAATAATGCACTGAAAATAAGCCTAAATCCTCTTTTTTAAAGCAAAAAATAATATGACCTTATCTTACTGACCGATAAACACGGGTAGTAAAGACAGAATTTTTTTTCTGGATGATAGCAGGTAGAAAACTAATAAAGTGATTTACACAAATAAATAATTATTTTTATTATTATTAATGGTGTTTTTTACATAGTGACTGATAGATTCCCTTTAACACCCCATGTTAATATCCTTTTCAATTATTTTGTAACTGAAGACCCCTATCCATACTGATAAACCACAATATGCAGTAAATAAAAGCACGGTGGCTCAGTGGTTAGCATTATAGCCTTGCAGCGCTGGGGACCTGGGTTTAAGTCTCAGGGTCAACATCTGCAAAGAGTTTGTATGTTCTCGCTGTGTTTGTGTGGGTTTCCTCTGGGTCCTCCGGTTTCCTCCTATACACGAAAACATACTACTAGGTGATTAGATTGTGAGCCCCATTGGGGACAGGGACTGATTCGGCAAGCTCTGTGCAGCGCCGCGTAATCTGTGTGCGCTATATAAATAAAGGAACTATTATTATTAAATAAAGTCCACATTCCTCAGCATTTATTTTACTTAGATAGATATAGATATAACGCACGCTCTGCAGATCCCACCGCTGTCTCCTTATCCTTAGAAACATTACACCGCGCTGATTACCAGGAAGGATAATTGGTTGTTAAACATGAATGCACCATATAATTATCTTTTTAAGCTTATTTGCTGAAGTCCTGTAATTGAGATGTAAATGTGAGGTATTCAGACCTATACCAGCAGGAAGTCCTGTTTTTTTTAACCTACAGAGCCTGAGGGTCTCATTAGAAGGGAAATTTAATTATACAAAATGAATGGAGTTTAAGAAAGGAATTACACAATGTAACACTGTGATATTGTGTAGCCAACAAAACCTGTCGCTGAACCTGTGAACGGCATTAGTTGGCTGGGTCACCCGTGGTTTGGGTATGCACGCTGTGAGGGTAATAGCTCAAGTGAGAACATTCTATTGCCAAAATATTCTGTATACATTTTGTTGATTCTACCAGTCACAAAGAACATCCATTCGTTATGCTGGCCATAAACATTAGATGTATATCAGCTATGTCAACTTTGTTTATACAAAACAATTTTTAATATTTGTTTTTCCTCTGGCCATTAAGCCTAATAATAAGACAGTACTTCCTGTTCTGTAGAGATCACTTCTCATTCTCATAACAGCTAACATTACCATAAAGGTTGACAATTATCTATTGATAACAATGGATCCTATGTAGAAAGGAGGTGGTGCCCGCAGTTCACCTTTCACCCTCTGCTATCTATCTATCTATCTAGAAAAAGGAGAGTCCGAAGCAGCACAGATATGCAAGGGTGCAGCAGCCGTAGGTCCCTTGGCCGGGGTCCGTCTAGTTAACTGTAGGAAAGAGGCAGCACTCCGAGGTACGTAGAAAAGGGTGAAGCTTTATTCCATGTGCAACGTTTCGGCGTTGAAACACGCCTTTTTCAAGCATAAAGTGCAGTGTGCATGTCCAAGCATTTAAGGACCAAGCAAGTAGCTGATTGGTCAAGATACAAAGTGACAGTGAACAAAATACATGATAAAAATCAATACATATTAAAAGTGCTACATTGAGTATTGATATATACATAGGTGAGTATAACATTAGTGTCATTATTTGTGCAAACAACAGTGTAAACGGCGCCCACAAACAGGTGGATGGAGATGAGCCACCGAATATATGTGAATGAAGAGGAGGAGACGTGGGCGGGGTTGAGATACCGGTGGGAGGACTGTATTTTACGATTTTTACTATGCCTGTTTACACTGTTGTTTGCACAAATAATGACACTAATGTTATACTCACCTATGTATATATCAATACTCAATGTAGCACTTTTAATATGTATTGATTTTTATCATGTATTTTGTTCACTGTCACTTTGTATCTTGACCAATCAGCTACTTGCTTGGTCCTTAAATGCTTGGACATGCACACTGCACTTTATGCTTGAAAAAGACGTGTTTCAACGCCGAAACGTTGCACATGGAATAAAGCTTCACCCTTTTCTACGTACCTCGGAGTGCTGCCTCTTTCCTACAGTTATCTATCTATCTCATATCTATCTATCTATCTATCTCATATCTATCTATCTATCTATCTATCTATCTATCTATCTATCTATCTATCTATCTATCTATCTATCTCCTATCTATCTATCTATCTCCTATCTATCTATCTATCTATCTATCTCCTATCTATCTATCTATCTCATATCTATCTATCTGTAGGATTTCAATTGTCCTTTTTAGGATTCCCCTTTTTTATGTGAAATTTCCTCTCTATTAATTCTGTAATCTACAGGACTGGTGGTAGTTGAAGAAATAGTTGTGAGCTGCAGATAAAAATCTAGTTAATTTTTGTTTAATTACCTGTATTTTTAATATTATATCTTCGATTCTGTAGCTCATAGAACCACAAGCCTGATGTGATTGTATTGAAGACTTATATCTTTAATATGACACCAAACACATGTTTCTAGGCAGTAAAACTTGGTAACCGAAGGCGTCTGAAAAGACATTTTTCCCGCAGCCTCTAAACTTTACCCAGTTCAGGCAAATATGACTCTTCTTGGATGTGAGTTTTTTTTAAAATAGGTAATCGGTTGAGATCACAAATGTAAAAGGGAATTTGAGAAAGGACATTTTTTACCTACCTGAGCGATAGAGTAGCTTCATGGGGTAAAAGCTGGTGACAAATTCCCAGTCTATAGAGCACAGTACGAAAACCTTTGCTCCATTGATGAGCCTATACTGTAGTTTGGCATCACAGGGCATCTTAGTGGCACGTGTTATCCCTCATTCTTAGGGGGCTGTGGCAGTCAAACCCCCGGAGATCAGACATCTCTTATCCTGTGTATAACAGGTAAATGTAATTTTTGAGAAAACCCTGTTACTCCCCATCACAGATCGTCAAGGGGCTATTCTAGCCACCTGTGTGAGTGAAGTTTTGCTTGTGCATATCTGCTCTGCTATTCTCAGAACTTTTATAGTAAAATAGAAACTTAATATTAAAATAGAACTTATTTAGTAAAATATAGTAAAAGAGCCACAAGCGCATGGCCACCCCTCCACACACTACAGCGATAAAATGGGGTAGGAAAATTGTGCATTATGAACCAAACATACCTTGAGAATGTTGTAGCTACACTGATGCAGAAACATATCTTGTTTAATTCCTGAACTGAGTGGTTTTGCTGACAAAACAATTATAAAATTATGATAATAAGGCTTTGGCTGTTTCAGCACTTCTCTCCAGTACTACTTCAGAGAATGATATAATCACGATGTTGTCCCTGACAGGCAGAAGTAATCAATCACTGCACCATCCCCCAGCTGTTGTGTGAGTCATCCAGTTCAGGTTGATTAGTCCTGTCTGGGCAATTCAAGAAGCTCTGTGTGTAATGTGTTTATGGAGGCACCCAGTTTTTCCCAAGGTCCTGAATTTTATAACTGCTTTTTAAGCAAAACTACTCGGATCAGGGATTAGACAAGATATGTTTCTGCATCAGTGTCTCTACAGCATTCTCAAGGTATGTTTGGTTCACAATACATAAAAAGAAATTGTAGATTGCCTTTAAGATAGAGGTGAGTCCAAGAGGTGGGCCTGTCATATCAAACATATATAACATAAGGCAGCACGGAGGCTTAGTGGTTAGCATTATAGCCTTGCAGTGCTGGGCACCTGGGTTCAAGTCCTAGGGTCAACATCTGCAAAGAGTTTCTCTCCGTGTTTGCGTGGGTTTCCTCCGGTTTCCTCCCACACTCCAAAAATATACTGGTAGGTTGATTAGATTGTGAGCCCCTTTGGGGACAGGGACTGATTTGGCGCTGCAGAATCTGTGTGCGCTATATAAATAAAGGAATTATAACATAAATTTATAACATAAATTTCTTAAGTCCTCCACAAACATTAGAGCAAAGTTAATCAAACCATAGGGCTATTTTATTTTTCTCTCCCTCCCCATCTAAAACATATGCACTCTCGGCAGAGCATGCGTGCATATGATGGGTCAGCAATTACAACTCTCCACAGAATGAGTGTTCACCCCACAGCGATTGTTGAGCACTACACAAAAGGGGCAAATCGAAAAAGTGCATAGATTATTTACATCTGCATAGTTATGAATGTAATGAGGTAGATAAGGACATTGTAATTGTCAAAATAACCTCATGTTGTAATATCTGTCCAATATATCTGTTCACATCTACATCAGAGGCTCCATTGCAAATTCTGTCCAATTCGACATGGTAAGTATCACTGCTTGTAACATTATTTTATCCACTGCCAAAAGTATGGTCCTGACACTATTGATATCTGTCAAACAATGGATTGGGCAAGTGTGGACAGAGCCTAAGCCAAATGTTTGCTCGCACTCCAATTATGGCAGCAGGGATTGAGCGCAATTGTTAAAAAAAAAAAGAATCTCTTATCTGATCGGACATTGTAGGAAGTGTTCTAGCACTGGAAAAGTGATCACGATGAAATTACTCCATAGACCGTATCACATTGTGGCGTATAACCACACAAAGTAAAAAAAAAAGTAAACTCTACATCTGATTCCGGCAGCTCCAAACCAGAAAAGGAACCCGCTGTGATGGATTGAGATATACATAAGCAGTTACCTTCCTGTGGAGGAGCACATCATTTGCCGTGGGATATCTATTTGACCAATGCTCAGCTTTGAGATCTGTGACTATAATTGAAAATTTGTGAAACACAAAAAAACCATAATGCAAAACAGATAATAGTGTCAGTGGCAGGTGTCCCTGGGAGCATGACTCTACACCAACCGGACCCAAACCACAGGACACAGCAGCTGTTCACAACAGATAAAAATATATTGAAAGTTTTCACTAAAGTATTTTGGAGTTTAGCTTCAATTTAAAACATATAGGTCATAAGGGAGCGTGACTGATGATAAAGGGAGTTTGTCTCATTCAACATGATAATTGTTCTGTCCAGCAGCATGTTATAGAGCAGGAGATGAACAGGCTGTACGTGGTGTCCTATCAGCAGGCAGCATGTTATAGAGCAGGAGGTGTAAAGCACATTGTACATAGGGCACATTTACTTACCCGGTCCTGGGGAGTTCACGAAAGTGTTTTATCCGACGATAATGTACTTTGACGCTATTTACTAAGATCGTGCACCCGATATCCTGCATGTGTCGCTTACCCTCTGTGGTCGGACAGAGTTCACCTTCTTCTTCCTGGTGCATGTAAGTGCTTGATCTTGTGACACAATTTGAAATTCTGCGTTCAGTCCAAATTAGTCGGATCGTCCGACCGCACGCCCCCGATTTCTGTTGCATGGATCGCATTCGATACCATCCCAGCGCAAACCCCTGTTAAATACCTGTCAAAGCCGTGCAAATCCTGATAACCGTGAACAGTCATGACGAAAGTGTGATCCAAGTCCCATAGTGTCCTATCTGCTGACAGCATGTTATAGAGCAGGAGGAACTGAGTAGATTGTACATAGTGTCCTATCTGCTGACAGTATGTTATAGAGCAGGAGAAGCTGAGTAGAATACAGTAGTGTACTATCGTCAGGTAGCATATTGTAGAACTGGAGGAGCTGAAAAGAATATACATAGGGTCCTATCTGCAAGCAGCATTTTGGACCTCATCTTTTGATGCACCCATTTTATAATACCAACATAGCCCAGCAACATCCATTCACACAATGATTAGACTCCCCTGTAGCCTAAAGCAGATTGCACCAGTTTTCATCTACCTGGAGCATTGCATCGGATGCACCAAAAAGCACAATTACAGGAAGACAATTATTATTTTTTTTTTAAAGTGACAGATTACTGAAAAAAGAGTAAATGTATGTCTGTAAATCCTATAGTGTGCCCTACAATGCGGCTTTTACTTGTGGGTGATATGGGAGCTGGTGGACTCCCTTTAAAATGGACCACAAGGGAATTCATAAAAGTGGAGTATTGTTATTATAGCTAATATAATACATGTATTAAGCCCAACAAGTGACTGCTATGGAAGATGAGAACTTGTAGACCTTGTTATTTGGAGCCGGGCCAAGTGCGAGGCATCTGGCGCTGTGTTCTGCTGCTCAGGAATGCACTTAAAAGTAACTTTTGCTCATCTGGATTCAGTATTGATGTCTTATGATTATGTATTCCTATAGAGCACAGACCAGGACATATGATTATGAAATGTGAACAGGACGCTATAAATAACCAAGTATGTTACAGCCAAAGCAAAATTATGTTTTATCCAATTTCCATATGTCCATACTCCCTCCCCGGCGAAGCTTCTTTTCTGTTTTCCTTTATCTCTAACTAGAAAGTGCTCACATCTCTGTCAGGATTTGACTTCTCTCATTACTAGAACAGAGAATCTGAAATCCCCGTGGGGAAAGTCATCATATTCATTTATGTACTGGTGTCTATCATGCTGCCAGGCTCCATACAGACCTCATTTGGATGCTGAATTCATCTGCGGCACAAGGATTGTAGAAAATCTGATGACAGAAGGAATTTGTCATATTCACCATAATGATGGATCTGACCAAAGTAGATTGTACATAGTGTCCTATCTGCAGGCAGAATGTTATAGATCAGGAGGAGTAGAATAGATTGTAGACAGTGTCCTATCTGCAGGCAGTGAGGTTGTACATAGTTTCCTATCTACAGGCAGCATGTTATAGAGCAGGAGGAACTAAGTAGATTGTACATAGTGTCCTATCTGCAGGCAGCATGTTATAGAGCAGGAGGAGCTGAGCAGATTGTACATAGTGTCCTATCTGCAGGCAGTATATTATAGAGCAGGAGGAGCTGAGTAGATTGCACTCAGTGACCTATATGCAGGCTGCATTTTATAGAGCAGGAGGAGCTGATCAGATTGTACATAATGGGGCTCATTTACTAAGGGTCCTGCGGCCTCACTTTGGTCGGATAGTCGAACGATTTCCCACTAAGCGCGGGATTTAACTTTGAAATTGTTTCGCAAGCCTGGGAAGAATATGGTGAACTCCGGCAGACTTGAGCGGGGAAACGACACACGCAGGATATCGGGAGCACGATCTACGTGAATCGCGTCGTTCCTCCTTGTTGGACATTCCGGATCGGGAATTGCGCAGGCCCGGGCAAGTAAATGTGCCCCAATGTTCTATGTCCAGACAGCATGTTATAGACCAGGATGAACTGTCCTATCTGCAGGCAGCATGTTATAGAGCAGAAAAACTATGCAGATTGTACATACCTGTCGGTAGCATGTTTACAGCAGGAGAAGCTCAATAAGTAGAACATGGTGTCCTATCTACATGTAGCATGTTATAGAGCAGGGGGATTGGAGCAGATTAGATATAGAATTTTGTGTTAAAAAATTAAGTGTTACTTTTAACTTACACATAGGTCTAGTGGGTGCTAAGATTATTACAACACATTTATAATCCATGAAAATATGATATACATAAAAAACCTGTATAGAACTACCTTGTAAAATGGCCTTGACAATCCCCCTCACTCCCTACCTACAGTAGGTAAAGCTTCCCTTTCTGATGCAAAAAGCATAAGCTGAAGGTATTAGTGGAATGTCCAACTATTAGATGATGTCATCACTTTAACAACTACACAAACAAGTTCACCTGAAAAGTCCACATTTTTATTGTCACTTATGGCCATTTATCCTCAACAAATGTCAGTGTGGAATGAAATCCAAAATATACACCATGGGGCACATTTACTTACCCGGTTCCTGCGCGATCCCTGAGGTGCGTTGTCCGACGAGGAAGATTGTGCGCCCGAGATCCTGCATGTGTCACTTTCCCGCTCATGTCCACCGGCGTTCACCTTCTTCCCGGTGTATGTAAGTGCTTGGCTTGCGACACAATATGAATTTTAAATCCCGCGCTTAGTCCGAATCAGTCGGGTTGTGCGACGGCCATGCCCCCATTTGTGTCGCATGAAAGTAGGCATGATTGCGCCAAGATCCGATCGCGTGCGCCAAAAATCCCTGTTAAATGCGGCGCAAAATGGAAATAGTCTGGAAACCTGACGGAAATGCGGTCCACGGATCCTTAGTAAATGTGCCCCAATATTTTTCATTACTGTTTTTTTTACAATTATATTTATATAATGCATACTAGCAATCACATGGTATATCATGTGGTAGAGTGATGGACAGTTGTGCCAATAAAAAGAAACTTAAAAAACATAATAAATAAGCAAAGAATGAGACAAAATGATGTAAAAGTATATACAGATTGTACTCTGTATATATAAAAGTATATACAGAGGACGGGTGTAACTTGAGGGGGTGCAACTGGTGCGGTCACAAAAGTACCCAAGAAGCTTTGGGCACCCATTAGGTGTCACTTTCCCATATGAGAAGTGGTTCACCAGTGGAATGAAGCCCTGAAGATAGATTTAATTCCATTGACTTAAAGGGGCTGTACCAAGTTAGAATGTTATTACTTATCCACAAGATAAGGCAGAACAATCTAATTGTGAGGATCCAACTGCTGGGACCACCTATGCTCATGAAATGGAGGGGTCCTGTTCTCACTAACTAATGGAGCGTCAGGTTAAGCATGCAATCGATTTCATACTTCTGGGAGTAGCAGAAATAACAGAGCACCGGATATCTGTGGAACTCTCATCCCCTGTCTATTAGTTTGCCGGAGATAACCAAGCGCTGTGCTTTGCAATATTGGGCACTTAAATAGTAATGAATGAAGCTGCATTATAACGGACCTCCCAGTATTTGGGGTAACAATCAAACTTGATACATCCACTTGAAATGGGTATGAGGTGAAAATGGAGTGGTGTTGTTGCCAGGACAAAAGGTACAGAATATATACAGAAAAAGTTTATCAGCTCAAGCGAAATGACTCAGTTATGACTGATTATGAGACCCAGTTGGGCAGCAAAGTCCTTTCTTCCAGGGATTATCTATACTTGTACCTGTTATGTCTTGGTGTAAGTAGCGGGTGGCATTGAGAAGCATGTAGTCTGTGTGCAGCCTGACCCTGTATGAGAGGGACAGGTTTAGAAATTATACATACAAAAATGTTTAAGGTCCTGACATTACTGTTTATGTCACTGAATTCTCCGGGATTAAAATAGTGCGAGCCATGAATTCCATTTGTCCTACGTTATGCACAAGGGCTGATAATTGCGGCTGGAGGTGTTGTGTGATGGAATACTTTCCCTCCGCCAGGTTTACTAAGTGGAAAATACAATTTTAAATTCCATAGAGGCAGAAAGATTAGATATTCCCAAAAGCTCATCCTTTCCGCCAATTTTTTTCAGTTGCCCTACCTGAGGACATGACAACAGGAAGTGAAATATACATAAGAATTCGGAGGGAAAACATTTCTGTATTATTTGTGAAATTCCCAAATTTGTCTCATAGCTGGGTGTTATAGGGGGTTATTTATCATACGCCAGCGCACGAGTGCATGCTTGTGCGTCAGCGCATGATAGCCACGGCACTGCTAAGGTGCAGCCGGATACATGAAGAGGCTCCGGCCTCTGGCGTAGAAATAAACGCAGTTTGTGAATTTTCACGTATGAACATTCGTTGGCTGTAGTGAGTGCGCAGGCGTGGGGAGAGGATCACCTCGTACTGGCTGTGTCTAAACTCCGGCCACCTGCGCCCCCTTTTCACGCCACTCCACGTCCCACCTGGACTGGACACTTAATATTGCCGAACTGATTGTGGTAAATGATTTCTGAAACACTTCTGGTCATTGATCTGCTACATGACTACATTCCCATTAAACCAAAAACTTGCCCTTGATCCAATATGGTGACCTTTAAGATAGCAGGTTTTTTTTCCGGACATAGACTAAAAGATATCCCCCTCACCCATTACTTGCTGGGGTATCAGATAATTTTTTCTTTTGTTTCTGAAATAAAACTGTCTTGGGACTTGAGATTCTTGAGACTTGAGTGTTTTTAAAAATTATTTTAAGGGTGTATTCATACAAGGCAGATGAATTATAACTGCATTGAAATTCCTGCAACTCTCTCATACAACTAACTAATTAAAAAGCATTCCTGTCCTCACAACCAGGGCCGTTGCCAACACTGGACATACCTGGGCAAGTGCCAGGTAGCTGGGGGGGGGGGGGCCCACATAAGGCTGTACAATGGGAATCTATGGGGGTGATAGGGGCTGTAGCTAATGAATCCATAGGGCAGTGATGGCGAAACTTTTAGTGGCCGAGTGCCCAAAACCCCCCTTATTTATCGTGAGGTGCCAACCAAAACTTAAAGCAGTAACTTATTGCTCCCTGCTCTTCAACAACTTTCAATCATATTGGCCTCTTGAGGATACCAACACAGTAGAAAAATTGAACATTTGCATCATTTTAGCTTCTTTCCAGAGTCTCTCTGTACACAGAAAATCGTGGGGCCATCAGGGGGTCCTCCAAAGATAATTCGGCCCTGTCTACTCATTCTCCCTCTTCCTACAGACCCAAGTAGTGAAGTAAGTAGTGAAGATTCTTTGAGTCCTGTCTGGTGTGCTGGGGCGATGGCCCGGGTGCCCACAGAAAGGGCTCTGAGTGCCACCTCTGGCACCCGTGCCATAGGTTCGCCACCACTGCCATAGGGTGTGAGGGGGTCTTATATAAAAAACCATGAGGGGGCTGTTTGGAATGATAAACTAAGGAATATTTTAGGGAACAGAAGACTGTTTTAGTTTCTGAATTTTGAATGCTGCCAAGTGAGTTCACTGCAAAGGGGCCCACTGAGGCTCTGCCGCCGAGGGGCCTGCAAAACCTGGAGACGTCCCTGCTCACAACCCTAACAAGTTCTGATTTCTAGATCTGATACATCAAGTATAGACTTTTTAGTTTGGAAAGTCCCCGCTCACCCGGGAGGGAACACATCATGGGTTTAGCTGGTCGTCATCTCAGCTGTTACAACGACAACTGCTGTGACTCCAATCAATCCTGACATCATCACCATGAGCAAACACAGCAGTACAAGGAGCCTGGAGGAGTCAGTGGGAGTCTATTGATCTCTATGGATTCCTGCAGAGTCTGGTAGCTAAGGTTGGGCCTCACCTATCAATAAAATGTGAATAATTTCCTATTGACTTGTGACGATGAAGATAGCAGACATTCCCTCGCTGCCGACCTGTAATGACTCACATACAGTATAGGTCCTGCAATCTATGGCCACGCACAATTATAACCTATAACATTCAACTTTAATACCAATTCTCATCAATAGATGACATTATTATTATTATATATGTATTATACTCAATGCTGTTCATTTCCATGACTAAGATTCATCAGATGTGTGAAACTAGATCCATGAAGTGAAGTGTTAAAGGTTTATCAGTGTTTATCAGCATTGAAGGCGGCAGATAGACATAACAGCAGTGTTCCATACGCAGGATCAGGTTTTGGGAATTTTTCTAGGAAGTGTTTTTACGTTTTAGTAAAGGTCTTGACGTCACTTAGATATTTGCATTGATTTTAATCTTCCCATCAATACAAGAAGCACAGGGGCATCTGTATGTAAGGCAGAGTCTCTAAAGGAGAAACACAAATGTGCTGGTATGAAGGATCCTGTATTCAGAATTTAAAGGGGTTATCTGAGTCTGACAATTGTGGCACATCCATTGACAATGGGGATTGTGAGGGGGGGGGGGGTCCGCACACTGCATTTCCCTTGTATTTCCGTGCTTTTGGCGCACGCAATCAGATTTTTGCGCAATTGTGCCGACTTTCATGCGACACAAATTGGGGGCGTGGGCCGTCAGACAATCCGACTGATTCAGACTAAGTGCGGGATTTAAAATTCAAATTGTGTCGCAAGACAATGCAATCACATGCACCAGGAAGAAGATGGTGAACTCTGTCGGACCTGAGCGGGGAAGCGACAGATGCAGGATATCGGCTGCACGATCTTAGTGAATCGCACCCGACTTCATCCTCGTCGGACAACGCACCTCGGGGATCGCCACAGGACCGGGTAAGTAAATGTGCCCCAGTGTATGGAGCTGTTTGCTTCTTGTCCCATACACCCTGCTAATAGTAGCTGATACATGATGAGCCTGGATGGGGGAACCACTACCAATCTTCAAACTGCGAAGAACACCTTTAAGATTAGTTTCCCACAGAGTAACCTCCACAGACCTGTCATCTACATCTATTTACAGTAGCAGAAAAGTGACTCATCTACATGCTGTTCTACAAGTCACCGGCAGTATATGTTTACCAGCAGCATAGCACTTTGTCTTGAATTTATTGGGATTTATATGTTAGCTTGCGGGTCCTCACACTGCTGTGCTCTGTTCATGGAGCTGCTTCACAGTCCATAATTTTGAACAGGTAAAAAAAGTTTTCATGTTGAATACCATAGCAGTAATAGTAATTTAGATGATAGGAGGAGATGTGAGGTAGTTCAACACACAGAGCTAAGAGCCCAGCAGTGTAAGACTTTGCTGCCATTGCATTTGAAGAAGCTTAAAATCTGCAATAGAAAATAAATTATTAAATTATTCACAGTCCTGCTGCTACTAACAATATACAAAGGTACATTTCTTCAAGGACAATACTTAACATTGTGTTCCATATAATCCTAATCCTTTAAGGTTAACCTGTCACATCCTTACAGAACTTGCAGTACTAGTACGTGACGTTCTTCACCCATTTTGTGCCATGATTTTCCAGTCAATATCGCATTGTATAAATCTATGTTATCTCTACGGACAGTGGCTGCGGATAATGGCCTCTGTATGAACTGAAATGCATTTCCTGCCATTTGACTCATTTGTTTATTAATATTGACTTATGATTTTCTTGGCACATGAAGGCTACATCCTGCAAACGTATTCTTCCTATCATACACCAAGGCAAATCATTACACAAAGAACATTATAATGTGTCTGGGACACGCATCACACCTAGTGAGAAAACTCTGCTAACATCTCAGTTGCAATGAGACCCCTATTACTCCTTATAGCGGTAAGAAAGTTATAAGTGATAAATGTTTTTGAAATGGTTTACCTCCATCTTGTTTGGATTTCAAGTTGACGGATTCTGGCCATTGCTTTTTGCCCTTTTGTATCAAAGCAAACATGCACGCTTGGCTAAGCTGGGCATGCATGTGTGTGATGGAATTAGGAGAAGATCCTTTACCATTTCTCAACACTTTGCTTCATAAAAGGGACATTATCATAACTATTCCTGAATGGTCAAAAAATGACTAGCACAAGTGAATGCAAGAAACTTTGTAATGTATCTTATCAGAGATACATTTCTCCTCATCCTGATTATATTCCTTATTCCTTGCTCATCTGGGTTTCACTCCGAAATTTCTGTTGAATTCCATCTGAAGACAGACATTAGGGCAGTGATGGAGAACCTTTTAGAGACCGAGTGCCCAAACTACAACAAAAACCAACTTACCAACAACTTACCAACAAAAACCCACTTATTTATAACAGAGTGCCAGCACGGCAACTTACTGCTCCCTGCTTTGTCAACTCTCTATCGTATAGGTGACCTGAGGACACCAATAAAGTAGAAAGAAATAGGAGAATTTGGATTATTATTGTAGCTTCCCTCCAGGATCCCTTAACCAGGAAGAATTGAAAGACCCAGAGCAAGGGCTCCAATGATAATCCAGCGCTGTCCAAACCTTCTCACTCCAGCCCAAGATGTGCTGCTTTAAATAGCACTGATCACGTCCTGGATGGCCTGGGACTACAGAAGAAGGCCTTGAATCCTGCCTGGTGAACTTTGTGCTGGGGTGATGGCCTGGGTGCCCACAGAGAGGGCTCTGACTGTCACCACTGCACTCGGGTTCAGATTATGCAGAAGCTCTATGAACAGTGAGTCACAGCAGCTAGGTTAACTCTGACATATAGAGACTGCAGAAATGAGAGCCGCTAAAAAAGAGACTGTTTTCATGCTTATGGATGTTCACTATAATACTGATGTCTGCAAATTTTGAGAAGGTGAGATATAATTTAACAGATCTTGTTGATCCTTCAATTCAAATCCATCTCTGACACTGCTGGTTTGTAGTAGCCTTTGAGGCTATTAACTTATAACCTTCTCTGAAACTATAGAATCTATAGCCATCTGAGTTGTCTTCTATAGAAGAGGTTTGTAACCGTCATTGACACAATGCTTATTTATTACAATTTCCTCCTGGGACCAGTAATTCTATGTCATACTTATATTTGAAAGCTGTAGGAGGGAGCAAAAAGCAAAAAACATCCTAGAAAATCACCAACAATCAGCTTGTGATGCGGCAGACTGGCATTGTGTATTACAGTTTATTAGCAATAATTACAACCCAATCCTTCTTCAGTGTAGACCAATGAGAGTATAAATAGTGCTCCGAAATGTATAAGAATTAAAGGAACCTGTCCTGGGGATAAGTTATATTGATATATTGATCCTCTGGGACATCAATCAGTCCAGCATGACTCTTCTCCGACCACAGTGACTCCCTTAAAGATCAATTGTGCAAAGCATTAAACTATCTATTTCTGCATTAGGCTAATGAGTCTCCCCTGAAATATATATATTTTAGATAAAATTGTATGGTGATTGGACTTGTTGAGCATTCCCACCTTCATATAATGGATTTAGCTCCAAAATAATCGTATGTTATGACCTGATGTACAAACAAACCATTGCAATACGACCCCGTGTGTTAGGTAGGGAACACATCATTTATTTGTTATAGATTTTAATATATGGAAATGTGTGCTGAGGTCTGAGAAGACTCCTTATGTAACCACATGTGAAGAGGGTGAAGGACACTCAGCAGCAGGGATGTGTCGTCCATGGTGTCTGATTTGGCTTTCTACCGCAGGTAAGAGTCTGGAAATGTCTTATTATCTTCATATTGGGGCTCATTTACTAATGGTTGCGGATTGCACTTTTTTTGGGGGATTTCAGATTGCGCTGGGATTGTGTTGCACGTGATTGGATTTTGGCGCAGCTGCTCTGGCTTCCATGTGACACAAATTGAGGGGCGAGCCGTTGGACGATCCGACTGAGTGCGGGATTTAACTTTCAAATTGTGTCGCATCCAATGCACTTACATGCACCAGGAAGAAGGTGACTTCCGTCGGACCAGAGCGGGGAAGTGACACATGCAGGATATCGGGCGCACGATCTTAGTGAATCGCGGCACAGTGCGTTATCGTCAGACAATACACTTTCGGTGAACTCCAACGGACGGATAGTAAATGTGCCCCATTATGTATAATACAAACCATAAGACACAGTATAAACCATATAACAAGTCACTTCTCCACCACTGACCGGCTGTGTCTCCAATGTATGTACATTCACACAGATTGGATGTTACGCGAATATTGACTCATAATCTTATCTTCTCTCTTTTATGATGGGATCCAGTCTTCTTCTTGTCGGCTCCCAGTAAAGCAGGTAAGATATTGGAGCACATTCATCTTTTTGACAATATCAATCTATTGTTTATGAGCATGAAAATGAATTCTTTTTACCATGTTCTGATCATCTATACACTATTGTACGCATTATTTTTTTTTCAGTAAAAGGTAAAGTTTACTTGCAAATCATACAGATATTCAGAATGACTCCGTCAGGGCTGTACCTTTAATAGAGGACTATACTGCTGCAGAATAGTTATACTGCTGCAGAATACGTCTAGCAATAGATGTGTGGTCCAACCACATAATTGAATCCAGAGATGATGAGGATATCGATTCTACAACCAAATGTCAACACAAATAGATCTATTTTTCATGTATATTTTGCTGGATTCAGCTCATATTGACGGCTTCTTCACATTAGATGAAGTCTTTTCGCCTACTTTTGATTAGTGACATCAGCGAGATTACGAGAAGTCGTGCGGGTCTATATAGGTCTCTCACCCGGATTGATCTCAACCTCATGCATATTGACTTTTCATTGCAATCTAAAATAAAATAGACTAAACCTAAAATAGATCATGGTTTATGCTTTTGTATGAGGCCGTGTCATCTCTGAGAAACTCCAAGAGTGTAAGTATTGGCAAGAATCTGTGGTCCACTAAGTAGCGGAGCCAAGATAAAAACCACAGTTGAGTTGAGTTGATGGGGGCTCGTGTAAAAGGTTCCGAATATTATGACATGGAATAGTTAATAAACCTCTCATAGAATGATTTCATTGTAAACATACAATCTAAGTTGTAAAATGAACAAGAAAAAGAGGCTTTTTGTCCTTTCCTGTGCCTGAAAATGTCAAAATACAGCAATAAATAACACCCCAAATGCTGCATTCAGAGCAGACAATAATAGAACTGGAGGCTTAAAATACTGGATACTCCTAGGTCATAAAACTACTAATACTGGAGACCCCCAGAGCAGACAAATACTGATACTTGAGACCCCCATAGCAGATAAAATTACTGAAGACCCCCCCCCCCCCACCGTATTAAAACCTCTTCTCCTCCTTCCTGCACCACACTGCAGCTTCTTCCCTCTATGTAACACTCTTCTGTGTGTCCTGTGCTGGTTGTATGCATTGGCATCAGGACCCAGAGCAGAACTGAGCCAAGAGCAGGAGAGAACCGGGAGCAGTACAGTACAGCTGTCAAGTACTTACCACTCCTAGGTCCTCTCCTGCTTCTGGGGCTGCTCTACTTCTGGGTCCTGACCTCAACGCATACAACCAGTTTCAGGAGTAGGGACACAGAGCGGAGCAGCAGGAGAGGACCTGGAAGCAGTGAGGACTTCTCAGCTGCACTCAACGCTACCCGGCCTCCTGCACCAATGATCTTGTCCATCATTTATATTACATCAGTTATGGAAGTGCTCACTGGACTTTGACTATCAGCAGGGTGCGGACCTGAATTCAAAAATCCCCCTTTTAGTTGAGATGAATGTGGCTGCACTTTATGTACATGCTCAGCAGTGAAACTCCTCTGTTATAGATTAGAGCAAGAAGGCACTGGGAAGAATTGTCCGCATTTATCTCAGCACTGCTAGAGTGACCAGAAAAACAGGACTGTGGAGTCAGTGAACATTTGGTGGATCTGAAGGTTGGAGTCAAAGTTTGGGAAATTGAGTAGGAGTTTGAGGTTTGGCTTGCCGACACTACTTCCCTGTAATTGGGTATTGGCTGACATTGGGTATAAAGAGAGACACTATTTTTGTAGCAGTAGACTGCGCCCCTGATGCTGCCCCCTATATTGCTGCAGGAGGTGCTGCCTGAGGCAAGAGGCTCTTTACCCTCCTTTAGTATCTGGATCAGCTTCTGTGGTGTCTTTCTAGTAGGAGCGTGTCACATCTGTTGGCACTGAGTATTATTATACAGCTCATGGTGGAATTTACTGCATTCCCTGCCTGTCACACTGCTGCACATCACAGCTATTCCAACTATTCCAGGGATTTCTTTGTGAATAAAAAGATGAATGTTCTTGTTGTTGAAACTGTCTCGGTATATTTAGTAGTCGTCATCGTGAATTACCCCATGTCACATATTTGTAGAAGAGACTTTTCTCTCTGAATATAAGCCATAGGTGAGTCACATATTCTGATTTACTAGACCTACATATAACTCTCCACTGCCCCCCAGTGGTCACAGCCATGAACTACAGTGTGCATTCTGCATCTACAACCCCAAGAATTGTATTAGTAGCAGCAGATACTACCACTACTACTACTACTACTACTTTATGCCTCAATACTAGATTCTACACATATAATCCTGTATTATGAATAATATTATTACATTTTAACCATTGATAAATGATAGAAAAAACTCATTTTCACTATATTCTGCTACACAGATGTCTGTGTTAGGGACATAGGGAGTCCAGAGAAATTATTTGGGGGTACATTACATGATAGTGTGAAGATATATGATCATATAGGGACACAAAGACAAGACCATTCAACTTAAAGGGAAAAAGTAAAGCACTTACTTATAAGTCTCCTTGAGCAAAGATGATTTAATAGCCCAGAGTTTTGTGACAAGTGCCTCCCCTTCTCATGTGAATGGTCCCGCATGGTGATTCAATTAAAACTGGATAATGAAAGATACTTCTATTGCTATGGGGTAACGATCCGGAATGAGCTGCTACCCATAGATGGGTAGGAGATGAATGTTGAATCTTGTTATTCATATAGATAACATATATATATATATATATATACATCAGCCTTGTGGTTGCTTATAGGAGCCGAATGCATTTACTCACACTTTTTAGTAGTTACATTTATACAGTATTGATATTACAATTAGTTTCACAGCAACCGCAAAGCTGAATATAATCCTATAGAATGCCAAGGCAAGTATATGCATCTACAGTAGCTAATAGTCAAAGTTCCCAATAGTCACAGTGACACCACACAGTAGCCAATAGTCACAGTGACACCACACAGTAGCCAATAGTCACAGTGCCCTCAAAGCTGATCAGATGATCACTGGTTCAAGTCCCAAACGAGGACAAAAAAAGTGGAAATATTGTGTTACTGTATTCCTTGAGAGGTCTAGTTTTCAAAATGGGGCCACTATTTGGAGGTTTTTACCACCCTGCTATCTTAGGGGCTCAGCAAATGCTATATAGCACCTGAAATCTGTTCCAGCAAAATCCGCCCTCCCCAACCATAAATGCACCTTCCCTTCCGAGCCCCCGGTGCGCCAGCAGCTTCTGACCATGTGTGGGATATTACTGAATTCTAGAAAAACTGGGTAACTTAGTGGTGCTTTTTCTTCTTTAACCCCCTCTAAAAATTAACATTGTGGTGTAATTTTATTGTCAAAATGTAAAAAATTCCAAATAGAACCTTCATGTTGTTTCAATTCTTGTGAGATGCTTAAAGGGTTAACAAGCTTAACCAAGGCTTTGAATAGTTTGAGAGGTGCAGCTTTATGGGTCAATAAGCTTCGAGGGGTGCAGTTTTAAAAATGGGGCAATTTGTTGGAGGTTTCTAATAAATAGATAATTTAGAATCTTTTATAGTTGAATTGTCCTCTAAAAAAATTGAATCTGAAGTTTACTTAAAAATGTGGAAAATTGCTGTTCATCCTCTAAGCCTCCTAAAGTCATAATTAAATAACCTAAAAAATGATGTCAACATAAAGCAGACATGGTTAATGTTAGTTAGCAACCAATTTAGGCCGTTAGGCCCCTTCCACACTAGCGAGTGTGATGCGATGAACTCGCATCACACTCGCAACGCAAGCTGCCGGGAACGCACGGCCCGAACCCTGCACCGCGGGAGTGAACTGACATGCTGAGTTCACTCCCGCGGTGCAGCGTTCGGGCCGTGCGTTCCCGGCAGCTTGCGTTGCGAGTGTGATGCGAGTTCATCGCATCACACTCGCTAGTGTGGAAGGGGCCTTAGACTTCACCACATTTCCATTTTTTTTTTAAATAAATAAGTGCACAAAATTTCAACCAAAATATAGCATTAATGTGAAGTACAACATGGGAAAAAAAAACTGGCTAAAAATAAACTCGATATTTTAAGGTATTCCAAAGTTATAACTGCATATAGTGACATATGGCAGTGTCCTTAAGGGGTTAAAGACTGCTAAAAAGTGATCTCCAGAAAACAGGAAGTGTCAGCCTAACATCAATGTATTATTATTGGGCTTAGTGTTCAATGTGAAAACTGCACTAGATAAGAATTGGTAAAATGAAGTGACATAGCTAATTAAAAAAATACAGACGGTCCCTGACTTAGGCCGCATGCACACTGACGTCTGCCCGCTATGGCTGGGTATACTGACATATGGCCCGCACCGCTATGCTATGGCATACGTCAGCCACGATGGAGAGGAGGAGGGGTGACCACTCTCCTCTCCATAGCAATCCACAGCACACAGCCCAGCGCATGTCCCATCTTTACCCCCTGTTTGGCACCGTATCGCTATGTGCGGCCATTGCCGGTCTATGGGGGGTCGTGTTCTATCCCTGTGAATGCGGACTTAAGAACACCTGACTTACATACGGACCCCTCTGCCCACTGTGACCTCTGGTGAAGTCTCTGGATGTTACTATAGTCCCAGACTGCAATGATCAGCTGTAAGGTGTCTGTAATGAAGCTTTATGGATAATCCTTGGTCCCAGCACAAAATTTTTAAAGTCCAATTTGACACAAGGAAAAAAAAAATTTTGCCTGGTGCTACAATTATAAAATATACAGTTCTGACTTACATACAAATTCAACTTAAGTATAAACCTAGAGAACCTATCCTGTACGTAACCCGGGGACTGCATGTAAGTTGTAAAGGAACCAGTCACCAGTTTTGGCGCTGGTAAACCATTAGCACGTTCTTATACACACGATAAAGATGCCAAACCTGACACTATCCATCAGGTCTTTAAATTTGCCAAAAAGTGAACACTGGCAGCTCAGGCCAAATGTGGTTGAGGGTAAAGTTCTCCCGGCTTCAAGGGTTCAGGGAGCATCGGGCCTCATCTTCTGCCAGTCGCAATGTTAGTGATCATACATTGTATTATGTGTAAGATAATACACTTGGGGCTCATTTACTAAGGGTCACAGATCGCACTTTCGTCGGGCTCTCCGCCTTTTTCGGGGATTACACGACTTGCACAGGTATTTAAGAAGTGTCTGCGCTGGGATTGTGTCGCAGGCAATCCTTTTATGGAGCAGCTGCGCCGGCTTCAATGTAACATAATTTAGGGGGCGGGCCGTTGGACGATCCGACTGATTCAGACTGAGCGCTGGATTTAACTTTCAAATTGTGTTGCAAGTCCAAGCACTTACATGCACCAGGAAGAAGATGGTGAACTCCGGCGGACCTGAGCGGGGAAGCGACACATGCAGGATATCGGCTGCACGATCTTAGTGAATCGCGGCACAGTGCATTATACAATTCTGTGAACTCTGCGGACGGGTAAGTAAATGTGCTCCATAGTATTTCACATGAGCTTCTAAATCCAGCAGAATGTACCAGTACCATAAGTAAAACGTAACTTTTAATAATTACTAATAACATAAGTTCACAGTGAATCACAATAGTATACGCATCAACCATCTAGTCAGCAAAAACACATCAGAAAGGAGCTCGTTCAGACCTCCAATATGTCTCGTCTGACACGGTCCCCAGTAATACCTCACCGTGTCTTAGTGCATTCCAGGATACTTACCGATTGTAGGGCTTAATAGGTCCTGTACCTCCGGACCTGTACCGCCCGACCAAGAGACAGCGTATCGAAGACTGGCGAGATCCACCCTATTATTCCTTACTGTCCGGATTAATGTTGGTCCGTGGTTTTGAGATGATGCAGTGTCATATGTTATACAGGAATGCACTAGGACACGGGGAGGTATTACTGGGGACAGTGTCATATGCTATACAGGAATGCACTAGGACACGGTGAGGTATTACTGGGGACAGTGTCATATGCTATACAGGAATGCACTAGGACACGGTGAGGTATTACTGGGGACAGTGTCATATGCTATACAGGAATGCACTAGGACACGGTGAGGTATTACTGGGGACAGTGTCATATGCTATACAGGAATGCACTAGGACACGGTGAGGTATTACTGGGGACAGTGTCATATGCTATACAGGAATGCACTAGGACACGGGGAGGTATTACTGGGGACCGTGTCATATGTTATACAGGAATGCACTAGGACACGGTGAGGTATTACTGGGGACAGTGTCATATGCTATACAGGAATGCACTAGGACACGGTGAGGTATTACTGGGGACAGTGTCATATGCTATACAGGAATGCACTAGGACACGGTGAGGTATTACTGGGGACAGTGTCATATGCTATACAGGAATGCACTAGGACACGGTGAGGTATTACTGGGGACCACGTCATATGCTATACAGGAATGCACTAGGACACGGTGAGGTATTACTGGGGACAGTGTCATATGCTATACAGGAATGCACTAGGACACGGTGAGGTATTACTGGGGACCGTGTCATATGCTATACAGGAATGCACTAGGACACGGTGAGGTATTACTGGGGACAGTGTCATATGCTATACAGGAATGCACTATGGCACGGTGAGGTATTACTGGGGACAGTGTCATATGCTATACAGGAATGCACTAGGACACGGTGAGGTATTACTGGGGACAGTGTCATATGCTATACAGGAATGCACTAGGACACGGGGAGGTATTACTGGGGACAGTGTCATATGCTATACAGGAATGCACTAGGACACGGTGAGGTATTACTGGAGACAGTGTCATATGCTATACAGGAATGCACTAGGACACGGTGAGGTATTACTGGGGACAGTGTCATATGCTATACAGGAATGCACTAGGACACGGTGAGGTATTACTGGGGACAGTGTCATATGCTATACAGGAATGCACTAGGACACGGTGAGGTATTACTGGGGACAGTGTCATATGCTATACAGGAATGCACTAGGACACGGTGAGGTATTACTGGGGACAGTGTCATATGCTATACAGGAATGCACTAAGGCACGGTGAGGTATTACTGGGGACAGTGTCATATGCTATACAGGAATGCACTAGGACACGGTGAGGTATTACTGGGGACCGTGTCATATGCTATACAGGAATGCACTAAGACACGGTGAGGTATTACTGGGGACCGTGTCATATGTTATACAGGAATGCACTAGGACACGGTGAGGTATTACTGGGGACAGTGTCATATGCTATACAGGAATGCACTAAGGCACGGTGAGGTATTACTGGGGACCCCGTCATATGCTATACAGGAATGCACTAGGACACGGGGAGGTATTACTGGGGACCGTGTCATATGCTATACAGGAATGCACTAGGACACGGTGAGGTATTACTGGGGACCGTGTCATATGCTATACAGGAATGCACTAGGACACGGTGAGGCAGGGGCGGACTGGGAATTTAAAGTGGCCCTGGAAAAAACTGTTAAAGTGGCCCAATTCTGTGGGTGGGGTCAAAACAAGTAGGCGTGGCCATGTGATGTGGGTGGAGTTACTAAACTGCATACAAACTGTTTATAGAAGGTCTAAATCAACTTGTACACCGCAGAGAAAAAAACTCATATATATGCCTCCCTTATACAGGAATAACGCTTCTTTTTTTAAGAGAACACAACTTAATACTAAAATACCTTCTCCGATAGCCAAGAATGTAACTACTATATTACCGTCCCCTATGTACAAGAATGTAACTACTATATTACCGTCCCCTATGTACAAGAATATAATTACTATAATACTGCCCCCTATGTACAGGAATATAACTACTATAATACTGCCCCCTATGTACAAGAATATAACTACTATAATACTGCCCCCTATGTACAAGAATATAACTACTATAATACTGCCCCCTATGTACAGGAATATAACTACTATAATACTGCCCCCTATGTACAAGAATATAACTACTATAATACTGCCCCCTATGTACAGGAATGTAACTACTATAATACTGCCCCCTATGTACAGGAATATAACTACTATAATACTGCCCCCTATGTACAAGAATATAACTACTATAATACTGCCTCCTATGTACAGGAATATAACTACTATAATACTGCCCCCTATGTACAGGAATATAACTACTATAATACTGCCCCCTATGTACAAGAATATAACTACTACAATACTTCCCCCTATGTACAAGAATATGACTACTATAATACTGCCCCTATGTACAAGAATATAACTACTATAATACTGCCCCCTATGTACAGGAATATAACTACTATAATACTGCCCCCTATGTACAAGAATATAACTACTATAATACTGCCCCCTATGTACAGGAATATAACTACTATAATACTGCTCCTATGTACAGGAATATAACTACTATAATACTGCCCCCTATGTACAAGAATATAACTACTATAATACTGCCCCTATGTACAAGAATATAACTACTATAATACTGCCCCCTATGTACAAGAATATATCTACTATAATACTGCCCCTATGTACAAGAATATAACTACTATAATACTGCCCCCTATGTACAAGAATATATCTACTATAATACTGCCCCTATGTACAAGAATATAACTACTATAATACTGCCCCCTATGTACAAGAATATAACTACTATAATACTGCCCCCTATGTACAAGAATATAACTACTATAATACTGCCCCCTATGTACAGGGATATAACTACTATAATACTGCCCCCTATGTACAAGAATATAACTACTATAATACTGCCCCCTATGTACAAGAATATAACTACTATAATACTGCCCCCTATGTACAAGAATATAACTACTATAATACTGCCCCCTATGTACAGGAATATAACTATTCTAAACTATAAACTACTATACAACACAGCTACATACAGCCGCCTCATCCCTAGTAACACAGCTACATACAGCCGCCTCATCCCTAGTAACACAGCTACATACAGCCGCCTTGCCCCCAGTAACCCATGTAACATACACCTCAGCCACACCAGCCACCCAGTCCCATGTAACATATACTTCAGCCTGCACCAGCCACGCAGTCCCATGTAACATCCACCGCAGCCATACAGTCCCATGCAACATACCCACCAGCCATACAGTCCCATGCAACATAGCCACCAGCCATACAGTCCCATGCAACATACCCACCAGCCATACGGTCCCATGCAACATACCCACCAGCCATACGGTCCCATGCAACATAGCCACCAGCCATACGGTCCCATGCAACATACCCACCAGCCATACAGTCCCATGCAACATAGCCACCAGCCATACAGTCCCATGCAACATAGCCACCAGCCATACAGTCCCATGCAACATAGCCACCAGCCATACAGTCCCATGCAACATAGCCACCAGCCATACAGTCCCATGCAACATAGCCACCAGCCATACAGTCCCATGCAACATACCCACCAGCCATACGGTCCCATGCAACATAGCCACCAGCCATACAGTCCCATGCAACATAGCCACCAGCCATACAGTCCCATGCAACATAGCCACCAGCCATACAGTCCCATGCAACATAGCCACCAGCCATACAGTCCCATGCAACATAGCCACCAGCCATAAAGTCCCATGCAACATAGCCACCAGCCATACGGTCCCATGCAACATAGCCACCAGCCATACAGTCCCATGTAACATAGCCACCAGCCATACGGTCCCATGCAACATAGCCACCAGCCATACGGTCCCATGCAACATAGCCACCAGCCATACGGTCCCATGCAACATACCCACCAGCCATACAGTCCCATGCAACATACCCACCAGCCATACAGTCCCATGCAACATACCCACCAGCCATACAGTCCCATGCAACATACCCACCAGCCATACAGTCCCATGCAACATACCCACCAGCCATACAGTCCCATGTAACATAGCCACCAGCCATACGGTCCCATGCAACATAGCCACCAGCCATACGGTCCCATGCAACATAGCCACCAGCCATACGGTCCCATGCAACATAGCCACCAGCCATACGGTCCCATGCAACATAGCCACCAGCCATACAGTCCCATGCAACATACCCACCAGCCATACAGTCCCATGTAACATAGCCACCAGCCATACGGTCCCATGCAACATAGCCACCAGCCATACGGTCCCATGCAACATAGCCACCAGCCATACGGTCCCATGCAACATACCCACCAGCCACACGGTCCCATGCAACATAGCCACCAGCCATACAGTCCCATGCAACATAGCCACCAGCCATACAGTCCCATGTATACAGGCACTTACCCTGTAAGCTCTTTTCTCATTGTCAAAGCTGGTCTTCATCCTGCACTTAGAGAAGGATTCTTCTTGTGATCCAGGGAAGAGGGGGGTAGGGGCTATCAGGGGGAGGGGGGGGTGATCGCGAGGGGGGGGGCGATCGCGAGGGGGGGGGGGCGATCGCGAGGGGGGGGGGGGCGATCGCGAGGGGGGGGGCGATCGCGAGGGGGGGGGGCGATCGCGAGGGGGGGGGGCGATCGCGGGGGGGGGGGGGGCGATCGCGGGGGGGGGGGGCGATCGCGGGGGGGGGGGGGCGATCGCGGGGGGGGGGGGCGATCGCGGGGGGGGCGATCGTGGGGGTGGTCTGTGTGGTCTCTGTGAGCTGAC
This sequence comes from Engystomops pustulosus, assembly GCF_040894005.1. Taxonomy (NCBI): domain Eukaryota; kingdom Metazoa; phylum Chordata; class Amphibia; order Anura; family Leptodactylidae; genus Engystomops; species Engystomops pustulosus. The sequence continues at coordinate 76,440,377 of NC_092420.1, forward strand.
TGTATCTAGTTGTCAGCTCACAACAGTGCTCGGGGCCTTCAAATCTAGCTGGAAGAGATGCCGGCCCGCGCGGGGGAAGTTACGATGAGTGTCACGTGACACAGGCATCAGTGAACACAAGCACAGCAGGGGGAAGTCCCTGCAGCGCTGCGCCCGGCCTCCAGTTCCTACGGTCTTCAGGGTGAGTTCATGGTTTTTTTTTTTCTTCACCGGCCCCACCAGTGTCAGACCGGCCCCGGACTGGCCCCAAACGAGTCGGCCCACCGGGATTTCTCCCGGTGGGTCTAATGGCCAGTCCGCCCCTGCGGTGAGGTATTACTGGGGACAGTGTCATATGCTATACAGGAATGCACTAGGACACGGGGAGGTATTACTGGGGACCGTGTCATATGCTATACAGGAATGCACTAGGACACGGGGAGGTATTACTGGGGACCGTGTCATATGTTATACAGGAATGCACTAGGACACGGTGAGGTATTACTGGGGACAGTGTCATATGCTATACAGGAATGCACTAGGACACGGTGAGGTATTACTGGGGACAGTGTCATATGCTATACAGGAATGCACTAGGACACGGTGAGGTATTACTGGGGACAGTGTCATATGCTATACAGGAATGCACTAGGACACGGTGAGGTATTACTGGGGACCACGTCATATGCTATACAGGAATGCACTAGGACACGGTGAGGTATTACTGGGGACAGTGTCATATGCTATACAGGAATGCACTAGGACACGGTGAGGTATTACTGGGGACCGTGTCATATGCTATACAGGAATGCACTAGGACACGGGGAGGTATTACTGGGGACAGTGTCATATGCTATACAGGAATGCACTAGGACACGGTGAGGTATTACTGGAGACAGTGTCATATGCTATACAGGAATGCACTAGGACACGGTGAGGTATTACTGGGGACAGTGTCATATGCTATACAGGAATGCACTAGGACACGGTGAGGTATTACTGGGGACAGTGTCATATGCTATACAGGAATGCACTAGGACACGGTGAGGTATTACTGGGGACAGTGTCATATGCTATACAGGAATGCACTAGGACACGGTGAGGTATTACTGGGGACAGTGTCATATGCTATACAGGAATGCACTAGGACACGGTGAGGTATTACTGGGGACAGTGTCATATGCTATACAGGAATGCACTAGGACACGGTGAGGTATTACTGGGGACAGTGTCATATGCTATACAGGAATGCACTAGGACACGGTGAGGTATTACTGGGGACAGTGTCATATGCTATACAGGAATGCACTAAGGCACGGTGAGGTATTACTGGGGACAGTGTCATATGCTATACAGGAATGCACTAGGACACGGTGAGGTATTACTGGGGACCGTGTCATATGCTATACAGGAATGCACTAAGACACGGTGAGGTATTACTGGGGACCGTGTCATATGTTATACAGGAATGCACTAGGACACGGTGAGGTATTACTGGGGACCGTGTCATATGCTATACAGGAATGCACTAAGGCACGGTGAGGTATTACTGGGGACCGTGTCATATGCTATACAGGAATGCACTAGGACACGGTGAGGTATTACTGGGGACAGTGTCATATGCTATACAGGAATGCACTAGGACACGGTGAGGTATTACTGGGGACAGTGTCATATGCTATACAGGAATGCACTAGGACACGGTGAGGTATTACTGGGGACAGTGTCATATGCTATACAGGAATGCACTAGGACACGGTGAGGTATTACTGGGGACCGTGTCATATGCTATACAGGAATGCACTAGGACACGGTGAGGTATTACTGGGGACAGTGTCATATGCTATACAGGAATGCACTAGGACATGGTGAGGTATTACTGGGGACAGTGTCATATGCTATACAGGAATGCACTAAGGCACGGTGAGGTATTACTGGGGACAGTGTCATATGCTATACAGGAATGCACGAGGACACGGTGAGGTATTACTGGGGACCGTGTCATATGCTATACAGGAATGCACTAGGACACGGTGAGGTATTACTGGGGACCCCGTCATATGCTATACAGGAATGCACTAGGACACGGGGAGGTATTACTGGGGACCGTGTCATATGCTATACAGGAATGCACTAGGACACGGTGAGGTATTACTGGGGACCGTGTCATATGCTATACAGGAATGCACTAGGACACGGTGAGGTATTACTGGGGACAGTGTCATATGCTATACAGGAATGCACTAGGACACGGTGAGGTATTACTGGGGACAGTGTCATATGCTATACAGGAATGCACTAGGACACGGTGAGGTATTACTGGAGACAGTGTCATATGCTATACAGGAATGCACTAGGACACGGTGAGGTATTACTGGGGACAGTGTCATATGCTATACAGGAATGCACTAGGACACGGTGAGGTATTACTGGGGACCGTGTCATATGCTATACAGGAATGCACTAGGACACGGTGAGGTATTACTGGGGACAGTGTCATATGCTATACAGGAATGCACTAGGACACGGTGAGGTATTACTGGGGACAGTGTCATATGCTATACAGGAATGCACTAGGACACGGTGAGGTATTACTGGGGACCGTGTCATATGCTATACAGGAATGCACTAGGACACGGTGAGGTATTACTGGGGACAGTGTCATATGCTATACAGGAATGCACTAGGACACGGGGAGGTATTACTGGGGACAGTGTCATATGCTATACAGGAATGCACTAGGACACGGTGAGGTATTACTGGAGACAGTGTCATATGCTATACAGGAATGCACTAGGACACGGTGAGGTATTACTGGGGACAGTGTCATATGCTATACAGGAATGCACTAGGACACGGTGAGGTATTACTGGGGACAGTGTCATATGCTATACAGGAATGCACTAGGACACGGTGAGGTATTACTGGGGACAGTGTCATATGCTATACAGGAATGCACTAGGACACGGTGAGGTATTACTGGGGACAGTGTCATATGCTATACAGGAATGCACTAGGACACGGTGAGGTATTACTGGGGACAGTGTCATATGCTATACAGGAATGCACTAGGACACGGTGAGGTATTACTGGGGACAGTGTCATATGCTATACAGGAATGCACTAAGGCACGGTGAGGTATTACTGGGGACAGTGTCATATGCTATACAGGAATGCACTAGGACACGGTGAGGTATTACTGGGGACCGTGTCATATGCTATACAGGAATGCACTAAGACACGGTGAGGTATTACTGGGGACCGTGTCATATGTTATACAGGAATGCACTAGGACACGGTGAGGTATTACTGGGGACCGTGTCATATGCTATACAGGAATGCACTAGGACACGGTGAGGTATTACTGGGGACAGTGTCATATGCTATACAGGAATGCACTAGGACACGGTGAGGTATTACTGGGGACAGTGTCATATGCTATACAGGAATGCACTAGGACACGGTGAGGTATTACTGGGGACAGTGTCATATGCTATACAGGAATGCACTAGTACACGGTGAGGTATTACTGGGGACCGTGTCATATGCTATACAGGAATGCACTAGGACACGGTGAGGTATTACTGGGGACCGTGTCATATGCTATACAGGAATGCACTAGGACACGGTGAGGTATTACTGGGGACAGTGTCATATGCTATACAGGAATGCACTAGGACACGGTGAGGTATTACTGGGGACCGTGTCATATGCTATACAGGAATGCACTAGGACACGGTGAGGTATTACTGGGGACAGTGTCATATGCTATACAGGAATGCACTAGGACACGGTGAGGTATTACTGGGGACCGTGTCATATGCTATACAGGAATGCACTAGGACACGGTGAGGTATTACTGGGGACCGTGTCATATGCTATACAGGAATGCACTAGGACACGGTGAGGTATTACTGGGGACAGTGTCATATGCTATACAGGAATGCACTAGGACATGGTGAGGTATTACTGGGGACAGTGTCATATGCTATACAGGAATGCACTAGGACACGGTGAGGTATTACTGGGGACAGTGTCATATGCTATACAGGAATGCACTAGGACACGGTGAGGTATTACTGGGGACAGTGTCATATGCTATACAGGAATGCACTAGGACACGGTGAGGTATTACTGGGGACAGTGTCATATGCTATACAGGAATGCACTAGGACACGGTGAGGTATTACTGGGGACAGTGTCATATGCTATACAGGAATGCACTAAGGCACGGTGAGGTATTACTGGGGACAGTGTCATATGCTATACAGGAATGCACTAAGGCACGGTGAGGTATTACTGGGGACAGTGTCATATGCTATACAGGAATGCACGAGGACACGGTGAGGTATTACTGGGGACAGTGTCATATGCTATACAGGAATGCACTAGGACACGGTGAGGTATTACTGGGGACAGTGTCATATGCTATACAGGAATGCACTAGGACACGGGGAGGTATTACTGGGGACCGTGTCATATGCTATACAGGAATGCACTAGGACACGGTGAGGTATTACTGGGGACCGTGTCATATGCTATACAGGAATGCACTAGGACACGGTGAGGTATTACTGGGGACAGTGTCATATGCTATACAGGAATGCACTAGGACACGGTGAGGTATTACTGGGGACAGTGTCATATGCTATACAGGAATGCACTAGGACACGGTGAGGTATTACTGGAGACAGTGTCATATGCTATACAGGAATGCACTAGGACACGGTGAGGTATTACTGGGGACAGTGTCATATGCTATACAGGAATGCACTAGGACACGGTGAGGTATTACTGGGGACCGTGTCATATGCTATACAGGAATGCACTAGGACACGGTGAGGTATTACTGGGGACAGTGTCATATGCTATACAGGAATGCACTAGGACACGGTGAGGTATTACTGGGGACAGTGTCATATGCTATACAGGAATGCACTAGGACACGGTGAGGTATTACTGGGGACCGTGTCATATGCTATACAGGAATGCACTAGGACACGGTGAGGTATTACTGGGGACAGTGTCATATGCTATACAGGAATGCACTAGGACACGGGGAGGTATTACTGGGGACAGTGTCATATGCTATACAGGAATGCACTAGGACACGGTGAGGTATTACTGGGGACCGTGTCATATGCTATACAGGAATGCACTAGGACACGGTGAGGTATTACTGGGGACAGTGTCATATGCTATACAGGAATGCACTAGGACACGGTGAGGTATTACTGGGGACCGTGTCATATGCTATACAGGAATGCACTAGGACACGGTGAGGTATTACTGGGGACCGTGTCATATGCTATACAGGAATGCACTAGGACACGGTGAGGTATTACTGGGGACCGTGTCATATGCTATACAGGAATGCACTAGGACACGGTGAGGTATTACTGGGGACAGTGTCATATGCTATACAGGAATGCACTAAGGTACGGTGAGGTATTACTGGGGACAGTGTCATATGCTATACAGGAATGCACTAGGACACGGTGAGGTATTACTGGGGACAGTGTCATATGCTATACAGGAATGCACTAGGACACGGTGAGGTATTACTGGGGACCACGTCATATGCTATACAGGAATGCACTAGGACACGGTGAGGTATTACTGGGGACAGTGTCATATGCTATACAGGAATGCACTAGGACACGGTGAGGTATTACTGGGGACCCCGTCATATGCTATACAGGAATGCACTAGTACACGGTGAGGTATTACTGGGGACAGTGTCATATGCTATACAGGAATGCACTAGGACACGGTGAGGTATTACTGGGGACAGTGTCATATGCTATACAGGAATGCACTAGGACACGGTGAGGTATTACTGGGGACCGTGTCATATGCTATACAGGAATGCACTAGGACACGGTGAGGTATTACTGGGGACAGTGTCATATGCTATACAGGAATGCACTAGGACACGGTGAGGTATTACTGGGGACCGTGTCATATGCTATACAGGAATGCACTAGGACACGGTGAGGTATTACTGGAGACAGTGTCATATGCTATACAGGAATGCACTAGGACACGGTGAGGTATTACTGGGGACAGTGTCATATGCTATACAGGAATGCACTAGGACACGGTGAGGTATTACTGGGGACAGTGTCATATGCTATACAGGAATGCACTAGGACACGGGGAGGTATTACTGGGGACAGTGTCATATGCTATACAGGAATGCACGAGGACACGGTGAGGTATTACTGGGGACCGTGTCATATGCTATACAGGAATGCACTAGGACACGGTGAGGTATTACTGGGGACAGTGTCATATGCTATACAGGAATGCACTAGGACACGGTGAGGTATTACTGGGGACAGTGTCATATGCTATACAGGAATGCACTATGGCACGGTGAGGTATTACTGGGGACAGTGTCATATGCTATACAGGAATGCACTAGGACACGGTGAGGTATTACTGGGGACCGTGTCATATGCTATACAGGAATGCACTAGGACACGGTGAGGTATTACTGGGGACAGTGTCATATGCTATACAGGAATGCACTAGGACACGGTGAGGTATTACTGGGGACCGTGTCATATGCTATACAGGAATGCACTAGGACACGGTGAGGTATTACTGGGGACAGTGTCATATGCTATACAGGAATGCACTAGGACACGGGGAGGTATTACTGGGGACAGTGTCATATGCTATACAGGAATGCACTAGGACACGGTGAGGTATTACTGGGGACAGTGTCATATGCTATACAGGAATGCACTAGGACACGGTGAGGTATTACTGGGGACAGTGTCATATGCTATACAGGAATGCACTAGGACACGGTGAGGTATTACTGGGGACAGTGTCATATGCTATACAGGAATGCACTAGGACACGGGGAGGTATTAATGGGGACCGTGTCATATGCTATACAGGAATGCACTAGGACACGGTGAGGTATTACTGGAGACAGTGTCATATGCTATACAGGAATGCACTAGGACACGGTGAGGTATTACTGGGGACAGTGTCATATGCTATACAGGAATGCACTAGGACACGGTGAGGTATTACTGGGGACAGTGTCATATGCTATACAGGAATGCACTAGGACACGGTGAGGTATTACTGGGGACAGTGTCATATGCTATACAGGAATGCACTAGGACACGGTGAGGTATTACTGGGGACCACGTCATATGCTATACAGGAATGCACTAGGACACGGTGAGGTATTACTGGGGACAGTGTCATATGCTATACAGGAATGCACTAGGACACGGTGAGGTATTACTGGGGACAGTGTCATATGCTATACAGGAATGCACTATGGCACGGTGAGGTATTACTGGGGACAGTGTCATATGCTATACAGGAATGCACTAGGACACGGTGAGGTATTACTGGGGACAGTGTCATATGCTATACAGGAATGCACTAGGACACGGTGAGGTATTACTGGGGACAGTGTCATATGCTATACAGGAATGCACTAGGACACGGTGAGGTATTACTGGGGACAGTGTCATATGCTATACAGGAATGCACTAGGACACGGTGAGGTATTACTGGGGACAGTGTCATATGCTATACAGGAATGCACTAGGACACGGTGAGGTATTACTGGGGACAGTGTCATATGCTATACAGGAATGCACTAGGACACGGGGAGGTATTAATGGGGACCGTGTCATATGCTATACAGGAATGCACTAGGACACGGTGAGGTATTACTGGAGACAGTGTCATATGCTATACAGGAATGCACTAGGACACGGTGAGGTATTACTGGGGACAGTGTCATATGCTATACAGGAATGCACTAGGACATGGTGAGGTATTACTGGGGACAGTGTCATATGCTATACAGGAATGCACTAGGACACGGTGAGGTATTACTGGGGACAGTGTCATATGCTATACAGGAATGCACTAGGACACGGTGAGGTATTACTGGGGACCGTGTCAGACGAGACATATTGGAGGTCTGAACGAGCTCCTTTCTGATGTGTTTTTGCTGACTAGATGGTTGATGCGTATACTATTGTGATTCACTGTGAACTTATTTTATCAGTAATTATTAAAAGTTACGTTTTACTTATGGTACTAGTACATTCTGCTGGATTTCTTTCCGATTTTTGGATGTATTTTTCTTGACTTGAAAAGTGAGTTAGCCAACTAGGCAACCTTTTTCGGTCTTGTTTGGATTTAGAGCATGAGGTTCTAGAGCTAGATGTGATAGAAGTGTTAATCTGTAGAAATGGAAAATTCTGCTGTATAATAATCTCCTGTATGTTCCAGACTTGGGATGGCTCGTCTTTAAGGTGGATTTCATTGCTGTGGATGGTGTGGAGCTCCAGTCTACAACAGACTCACTGGTTACAATGGTAACGACCTTAAATTATTCCCTATCTTTTTTTAGTAAGTGTGATTGTAGGTACAATACAACCCCCCTGCTTACTGGGGACGATTTTATATACAGGCAGTTCCCCGGTTACAAACAAGATAGGGTCTGTAGGTTTGTTCTTAAGTTGAGCTTGTATATAAGTCGGAACTGTATATTTTATCATTGTAATCCCAGCCAGAACTTTTTTGGTCTCTGTGACAATTGGATTTAAAAAATGTTGGGTTGTCATAAGAACCAGGATTAACACTAAAGCTTCATTACAGACACCTGTGATAACTGTTACAGCTGATTATTGTAGCCTAGGACTAAAGCACAATAAATTACCAATATCCAGAGGTCCGTTTGTAACTATGGGTCGTATGTAAGTCGAGTGTTCTTAAGTAGGGGACCGCCTGTATATATGGACAGGGAAGAGCTTGTGGTAGCTGGATCCTGTTTTAGCCACTAGGATTTACCTAAGAAAATCTACCCAGACCCTCAACCTGCTGCAGGACTTAAATGAAATCCACCATCAAAATCCATCATGATGAACCAGGGACATTCACTCATAAATCAAAGCAACGTGACTGTGGTAATCTTCTTATATTTCTTATCTATGGACTTCTTCCATCTACAATCAACTTTTAGGATTATGCTAATGATTTTTCCAGAGCCGCTCCATGCTGCAGATTCATAGGCTGTTACACTGTCTCCCCCACTGCTCCTGCTCTGTACTCCCCCCTCTTTCCGCCTCACAATGTCACTGCAGTAGAGGGTGTTTCCGCACAGAGTTGGAGGAGGAAGTGTGAAGCTACAGCTCAGAGGAGCTCTGGTAACACCCTTAAGGCTCATTAGCATCATTTTAAAAGTTGATTTTAGACGTAAGATAACGTCTAAATGGATAACAAATATAAGAATACCACAGTCACAGTGCCTGGATCATAATGGTTTTCATTTAAGTCCTGCAGCAGGTTGAGGGTCCACATTTGGAATGAAATCCCTCCCATTGTTGGACTGGGATTAGCCCAATTTGCAGTTCTGGACAGAGTAAAGCAGCACTTACCCTATAGACACATATTGCTTTTACATAATATAATGGTTTAACTATAGTCAGGATAATGATGGTTAATGAACCTGTAATCACTAGCCTCCCCTCAGACCAGACCCCTTTATCACCGTAGACCACCAGGGAACATAAACTGAACTCTTTTACTATTTTAGACCAATTTAGAAAATTGTCGAAAATTGATAAGCAGGGACAAGGTTTGGGGTCCGGCCAGGGGCTTACTTTGTTGTTGTCATCCTGCAGATGAGGAGACTGCTGTCAGCAAAACTCCCCAAAGGAGAGTTCAGACTGGTGGTCCTGGGCAACTCTACAAAGTAACAAAGGAACCGGAGGAGCAAGAAGATGAAGAGTCATGTGCAGGATCTGCCGAAAATGGTTCATACCCCATACATTAAAGTGGAAGCAGAAGCTTTTTCACAAGAGATGATGCCGACTAGAGGATGTACACGGTACTGCAGCTCCGCCACATGCGCTTCCATGGGTTGCGCCACTTTCAGCCCTTAGTAATGGAGGGTCTAGTGGGCTCTTGCTCTTCCCAACCTCTTGCACCCTCCACCCTCTTTTCCCATAACTTTTCTTAAAAATGGAAAGAAAATCCCTGATCCCTGGTGCAAAACCCTCGATAAATTCCTCATCACAGACTTTGGATTAGACATCATTTGGATGATCCCATCTGTAAGACTTCTCATTCATGGGTCCAGATTTATCTAAGTGTTTGCACCAGTTTTCTCTCCGACTTTACACTAAAAAGAACGTGCAGACTGCGTGTACGTGTATTTATAAAGTGTCTGCGCCAGTTTTGTGTTGCGGCTGCTCTGTGTTCGTTGCTCAAAAAAATTCTACACCTAAAAGGCGTGTTCTGGGGCCGATTCGGACCGAGCGCAACATGTTGTTGCACTCTGTCGGGGCACTGCAGGGGACGGCAGTATTCAATAATCTGAAGTGATGAAGATACATAGTTGAAAGAAATCTACCATCTAAATCTATCATGATAAACCAGAAACACTGGTTCCCTCTAAAATCGACTTTTATAATTATGCTAATGAGTCTGAAAGGCTACTGGGGTTTTACCAGAACCCCTCCATGCTGCAGATTCACAGACTGTTACACTGTCCCACTCTGCATCACATGTCACTGCAGAAGAGGATGTTTCCACACACAATGGGAGGGGAAAGTGCTCCTGCACAGTGTAACAGCCTTTGAAGCTACTACACAGAGGGGCTCTGGTAACCTTTTAGAAGTAAGGAGGCCAATGTGCAAGAACAGAGGGGTGCAGAAGGGGGAGGGTGAAACAGTGTAACAGCTTGTGAGGCTACAGCAGATAGGGGCTCTGGCAATGCAGGGGAGGGTAGGGGATGGTGTGGAGGAGAGGAATAATACATGAGGAGACACAGGCACACACAGGCTGCAGCTGCCCCTCCCCCGGGACTCACCACATGCTACTGGCAGGGAGCCGGGTAAAGTGAATTCAACTTGTGTAAAGTAATTAATTTGCATATTATTTCATCCTGGTGGTAGATGTCCTTTACACAGTTACTTATTGCTCCCTGTAAATCGTATGAGCACCCTTAGGACCCCAATACAGTACAAAGAAGATAGAGAAATTTGGATGATCATTGTAGCTTCTCTCCAAGGCTCTGGTACTAACGTGAATCAAACACGACTCCCATCATTAAGTACATAACTTCATTTTATTGTAGATATCAACAATATTAAAATAGCTAATTTCCTTACTGGTTTCAAAAAACCACTTGGTAATCCACAAAATCCCTGGATGTTACAGAGGAGAAGCCGGGAAATAAGAAGGAGGGGGGATGAGAAATAAATAAATAATACACGCTCCTTCCTCGCACGCTCGGCCGCTCACACTGATTGGTTATTAGCCCTTTTTGGAAAGTTTAGTATCCAAAGTCAATCATGACACCAAAAGTATCCGTTAACTCACTCATTACCGGTCCTTGTCATCCCCCCAAATCTGTAACACGGTTGAAGACCTCATCATCACTTTAGTATAGATGGGGGCATGGGATACGGACATGACGGAGTGTTACCTACATCCGGACGTGTCCCAGGGGGTTTTACATGGTACCAGAAATGGGCACCGTGGCATCAGAGAGGTGGGGCACCGTAACAATACCCCATTTACTGAACTCTCCAGTTGGGAGTGATAGTTCTGGTGCCCGGCAGCGCTGCCCAGTGTCACTATTACTAATTAGTCCAATCTCACTATTTCATACATGACAAAACTCCGCAGTCATACGAGGTGACGTCACTAGTCCCAGATTCATACCACACCCCCCCCCATAACTAGGTGCAAAACATTCTGTAACAACCAGGGTCTTCACAGATTTACATTGTACAATATGGTTCACAAAATCAGCAATATGGACATTCAATCTGAACTCTCACTGATCAGAAGGGGGTGTATGTGTTTGGGTGTCCCCGGATGTAAAAAAAAAAAAAAAAAAAGGGGCTTAAAGGGAGGCTGTTACATTGAACCTGCAGCCTGATCTACAAGCAGTATGTTATAGAGCAAGGACTCCTGCTATGCTTAAGTACAGGGGACAGGTCCTACTCACTGACTATATGTGCATATGCAGAAAGTGGTTGATCATTGAGCAGGAGGGTCCAACAAGTTAATCTAAACCTCTTCCAACAAAACTATATATCCATCTGCTCATCTCCTCCTGCTCTATAACATGCTATTTGCAGATAGAACATTATGTACAATCTGCTCAGCTCCTCCTGATCTATAACAAGCTGCCTGCAGATAGGACACTATGAACAATCTGCGCAGCTCCTCCTGCTCTATAACATGCTACTTGCAGATAGGACACGATGTACAATCTGCTCAGCATCTCCTGCTCTATAACACATTCCTTGCAGAAAGGACACTATGTACAATCAATTCAGCTCCAACTGCTATATAACCTTCTGTTTTTAGCCAGGACACTATGTACAATCTGCTCAGCTCCTCTTGCTCTATGACATGCTGCCTGCAGATAGCACACTATGTACAATCTGCTCAGCTCCTCCTGCTCTATAACACATTCCTTGCAGAAAGGACACTATGTACAATTAATTCAGCTCCGTCTGCTATATAACATTCTGCTTTTAGTCAGGACACTATGTACAATCATGTATGCTCAGCTCCTCTTGCTCTATAAGATACCGCATGCAGACAGCACTTTAAAAGGCAATGGGTTCAATGACAGGAGGCTATAAAATGAAATGATTTCTATTACATCTCCCATACACGATGGAGAGATCTTCAGTGCTTCTTGTAGAACGTCCATATGTCAGTAGCCGTGTAAGATGCGCCAATCATAACGCGTTGCTCTATACACCTCGGGATAGTAGTAAAGCAGAATGGACAATGCGTGACGTGTGTGCGGCGCCAATGTCGTCAAAGGTGAAACTGTAGAATTTCATTTTACAACAAAAAAATATACATATATACAGATCTGTAAACTTCAAAATGTAAAAATAAACAAAAGCAAAAACTCTTAAAACTATTTTGGGGGAGTGTGGTCCAGCGGGGGGTGAAATGTCCTGACCTAGCGTTATGCAGCCATTAGTGTTGGGTGTTCTCCAGCGGAAGGCACTGTGCTGGCATCGCCATGCGCCAGAGACACGTCCGAATCTTTCTGGGGAGGGGTCCTACCCCACTGGTTTGGTACATAACGTGTGTGTGTGTGGGGTTGGGGTATTGGTGTGATATATACAGCTCCGTCTACTACACGGTCACCACTCTGCTCAATGGAAACATAAACACAAATAAAAATATGTCATTTTTTGTCATTTTTATACATATAAAAAGATCTTCTACATATTATTAATCTCCATTTGGTATGTTACATGTCGTATCTGTACAGAACACAATGCAGTCACTCTGTATATATACATGGCGCTATGGCGGGGGTCCGATCCGTAGGCGTCGCTCTGCCGTGGACTCTCGCTAGTCATTTGGTTTAGCAGCATTTGGAGAGATGGCACGGAGCTCCCAACAGGGGGCACTAGCAACTGCTGTTCTTGAACTCTCCGTTCTCGGTTATGGACAGTTTGGTGGGGTTGGTTGGAGAGATCCCGTTCCGCACTTGCGAGCTATAGCGCTCCTTTACTTGCGTTAGTGCGCTCATCAGGCGCGTGTTGGCCGCGTCCAGGGACATGATCCTCTTCTCCTGGAATAGAGCAGACGTATTATGAGAAGTTGCAGATTTAAAGGTTTTAAGACATTTGCACCGGGAGGATCCGACTACTTTCTTCTATGCAAAATGGAACACCAAGTGTAAAGTACTTTGTCATACTGACGGTTTCCATCGTCTATCAGAATAAGTGCGTCGCTCCCTATGTCCGGCCTCATTCCTATCCGTAGCGATAGCTCTCCCTGCTTCTTCACTGTCTCCGTATCCATCCAATCACCACCTACATATCGCCATGAACAGAGCAACCTAAACACATGTCCTCATAACTTATAGGATACTGAAATATTCCCGCCATCAGGATAGACAGCAGATAATTTAATCGTGTTGTCTTTTAGTAAATTAGACACCAATGCTTAATAAAAGGGATCACATATTGTGTGCGGTAACTTAAAATACTGACAAGTGCACTGACATTATACGCTGATCACTAGTGATTGACTAGTGTGATCTCCAGTGAGGGTCGAGAAAGCTAGTGTTTCATTTTGCTGCAGCACTCCCGCAGGACAAATGAGGTATTACATGCTGTCCATTGAAAATCAAAGAGTTACAGTTGTCATGCATGGACACGATGAGTCCTCCAGAGCAAGGGACAATATGCAAAGTTTTCCAGGATGGGATAAGGAGCGTCTTGTAAGGCAGCTCCCTTGACATCAAGCATGACCTACAAGAGGCCTTATGACATGATGCACGATTAAAACCAAACCAGTATATCTATTCCTCCAGAGCAGGAGCATTGTAGTCACTCTGCCTTATAGGATCCTGATACATTAACTTAGAATTTCCTATAAAGGATATTGTATTATAACTTTTATTGTGTCCGAAATATTTTGGATTGCTTCAGTGTATGAAGTTGGTGCTATATATGGGTTTCTAGTATTACTTAGACCTGGATAATATATAAAGAGAGGAACATTGAATGTTTCATTTTGCAGAGAAGAGAAGAGGACGTTTGCTGGACGCATTCATTGGGGGGGTCTACGAGGAGGACATAGAGCCTAACATAAGACAGTGTAACGGATGGCTGGTTTGGGCCGGTAGCGGAGGAGACACAGTAACACAGGAGTGAAGCAGCCAGAAGCTGGAACTGGAAGGTTGTTCTGAGCGCGGGTGATGGGGAGGAAGTGAAGGTCGGCTCAAAATAAATCATAAGAGAAAAAAAAAACGAGAAACAGAAGACCAAAAATGCACTGCTCCAACCCCATTCCAGCTCAAGGGGTGTAGGGCGAGGATACGGGGGATCTGAGGGCTCGGTAACATAACATCCTTACATTCTTTACCCAATCTATGGACTCCATCATTTTAAGGCTTTTATACAGGAGATATAGGGGGGTAATGTTAGAAGGTACCTCTCTATATAGGGTACAAGGTCCACGACTCCTCTCTATATAGTGCACATTACACTGGATGACCTGCTCCTTACTGACAGCTCCTAATATCACATCATTGACCCCATTATGTCTGCCATGTATGAGGGGAAGATCTTGGTGGCTTATAACATGTAGTAGGTAACGCTGAACCCTTGTGTGGCTGACAGACCCCCTTCTGTAGATGTTTAGGCCTTGTTTAGCCAAGTGTGCATGTGTTGTCAGCAGGAAAAGGGGATTAACCTGCTGCCGCACGCAGAATACGTCCATCCTTCCCTCTCTCTGCACCTCTGTTTGGGGATAGCCACCAGAAGATTGGGTGCTCCCACAGACGCCAATACTTATCTAAGGTGTATAGCAGGACTAGGTGGGATGCTAAAGTACTGATGAATGGCCCCCCGGTAATACTGCTGGTATTTCAGTATATATTAAAGGGGTTGTACATTTTAAGCACATTCCTGCAAATAGTTGATATTGTTTGAAAAGATATAACATTTTCCATTATATTAAATTTTCAGTATCAATTCTTTACAGTTTTCGAGATCTCTGCTTGCTGTCATGCAACAAGAAGCTTCATTGTTTACTTCTTGTGGATAAACACCAGTCCATTGTAACACACAGTATATTCAAAGGCTCTGCACCTGTGTGACATCACATGACCACGGATATAACTAGCCGTGCGCCTGTGTGACATCACATGACCAGGGATATAACGAGCCGTGCACCTGTGTGACATCACATGACCAGGGATATTACGAGCCGTGCAGCTGTGTGACATCACATGACCAGGGATTAACGAGCTGTGCACCTTTGTGTCATCACATGACCAAGGATATTACAAGCCGTGCACCTGTGTGACATCACATGACCAGGGATATTACGAGCCGTGCACCTGTGTGACATCACATGACCAGGGATATAACGAGCCGTACACCTGTGTGACATCACATGACCAGGGATATTACGAGCCGTGCACCTGTGTGACATCACATGACCAGGGATATTACGAGCCGTGCACCTGTGTGACATCACATGAGCAGGAATATAACGAGCCGTACACCTGTGTGACATCACATGAGCAGGAATATAACGAGCCGTACACCTGTGTGACATCACATGAGCAGGAATATAACGAGCCGTACACCTGTGTGACATCACATTACCAGGAATATAATGAGCCTTGCACCTGTGTGACATCACATGACCAGGGATATAACGAGCCGTGCACCTGTGTGACATCACATGACCAGGAATTTAACGAGCCGCGCACCTGTGTGACATCACGTGGCAATGGGCCAGGGTTTATCCTAAGGAAGTAAATGAAGCTTCTTTGTTGCATGACAGCAAGCAGAGATCTAAAAAACCGTGAAGAAGTGATACAGAAAGCATACTGGAAAATGTATTGTTTGCTGTAAAGTGGACAACCCCATTAAGTATATATCTTTGAGCAATGGGTGTTACTAGCCTAGAAAAATTAAGTATTCCCTTATGCACATAATGGGAAATAACTTTATGATCCAAGGGGGTTCCAGAGGCGGGATCCCACAGATCATGAGAAATGGGGAGAAATGAACAGATTGGGTTGCACATGCACCTCCTGCTTCATTTATCTCTATGGCACAGAAGGAGATAGCCGTGTGCAGTACTGCGATATCTCCGCCAGTTCCATTGACAGTGGATCCAACACATTTATTTGGGGTACAATGGACTCACATTTTTATGATCTGTGGGGGTCCTAAAACTGGGATACCCAGCAAGGTACCCCTTATCCTGTAAATAAGTGATAATTGTTGTGACTGAAGAGCCCCTTTAAAGTTTAAAGGACATCTACCAGCAGGATGAAGGATGGCAGACCAAGCACACGGACATGCTGGTGTGCGCCCCCTCTGGCAGGATACGCTCTTCTTTTAGCTTTTTTTTTTTAATTTTTTTTTTTTAAGGCTTATTAAAATTATTCAAATAAGCCTGAGGGGCTCCATATATGTTAATGAAGCATAATTTTAGAGCCTTTTTTTTCTTCTTCAAAACAAGGGCATGAGAAGCTAAAAGAAGAGCGGCTCCTGCTAGAGGGTGCGCACACCAGTATGTCAGTGTGCTTGGTTTACAATCCTTTATCCTGGTGTTAAAACCGTTACCTTTCCTGACTTGTCTGATTTTGTCCAAAAATTGCATTCCCCATTAAATAATAATGGGTCATGTTGTGCTATTTCTACTGAATATATAAGAATATATTGACAACAGGGCATTACCACTGGCCTTGAGAAAGGGGCGTGGTCCTGACAGTCTTAGACTGGCTGCACTGATTGGATAGTGTTGGATCGTATAGGTGAAACACGCCCTGGGGTCACGCCCAGTTGTCAATGTACAGGGGAATGCTATAATGTTCTGTTCTATAAAAAACTATAAATTCATGAAGAATTGAAATATTTTGCAGACATGTCAGAAGGAAAGGCGACATATCCATGGTGAAACTATCAAATGATAAGACAATTCAGGACCTCATACTAAATCAATAAAGTGGATGTAAATTATCCCACCCCATAACTACTACCACAATACAAAGAGCCGCTCTGATGTCTATCAATGACTCTCTAAGCTACTGTATATACTGTATATGCAGGGCACGTGTATGTCACTAGCCATAAATGTAATACAGAATCGGATGGTTATGGCGCCTGCACTACTAATATGACTGCAGATGGGAATGATCCGTGATATGAGAGTGATACTTATTGTACACATTTCTGAGGTTGTGTATCTCAGGGTTACCCTAACCCTAATCCCCAGTGTGACCCCTGAATAGACGCGGAGCTGGAATGTGTAGGAGGTCAGGCACGGGCCATGTTTGGGGACACTGCTTAGCTATATGCGCACGGGTTTTACTTGCCTGTTTGCGTTACACTCCCATTAATGACCTGTAATTTAACACAGTTGTGATGAGACTGACATGAGAGAGAAAGTCGGTGGTTAGCGTTATTCAGGGAGGAGGGAGACTGAAGGCTGTGGAGACGCCATGTAAGGACACAGGACAGATGATGTGCGGCTCACAGAGGACACGGACATCTACACAGCGACTCGAGCGGCGCTACGAGTATGCCCTACACGGGAGGACTCCGCAGCGCACAGCCCGCCATTCACACAGGGGGTTAATAATCCTCATCTCACCAACAATGCTGCCAGAAATCATCTGCTGACCTAAAAATTGAAGGTATCGTAATACAAAAGGAGGATTAGGTGAACTCTGGCTTTCCAGCTGTTGGCGGATTAAGACATCTAAGCGGCCATGCTGGTTACCTAACCGGCCACATGTCTATCCTCAGATCTATCTCCTTCCTTTATACCTCCCAGTCACTGGGAAAAGCTCCATTGTCCTAAATCTTAGAAAACTGCATAAAAAAGGTAAAAACCTTAGGCAGAATAAATCCTACAGGTTATAATGGTGGTAGTGGGAGAAGGCTTCAAGGGGAAAGAGTCATAGAAGGAGCCAGAGCAGGAAGCTACCGCAAAGACCGGGCTGAAAGAGGCCGAGTATTACACGACCACCTGTTCCTAAATGGTCCCCATGCAGTACCACATTTAGTCTCCAGGTGGCGCCTATATGGCAATATCGAGGAGGAGCTATTTTACAATTGTAAAATTTGGAAAAACATCATGTAAATATTAATCCAATTTTCACTTTAAGAACCACCGAAATACTATATCCTTCTAAACAAACTAGGAATGTAAAGTGACAGCCAACAAAGGCAAGTAAAGCGTGTAAGCTGCGTGTTTATCTCCTGTCCTTTCCATACAAGTGAGATCAGAGTCCGTGCATTATGGCGCTCGGCGGGGGTAAGCTCCTACCTGCGCATCAATGATCTTCTGCTTTGCATCGATGACAGCCTGCATCTCTGCATGGTCTTTCTTCAGTTCCTCTTCTACAGCGATCAGCCTGGAAGGAAAGGACACGAGTGACGTCAGCCGCGTCCTATATAGCCGGATAGTGAGGGGAGCAGTGTCCGGGCCTCACCTGCTGATGACACTTTTCATTTGGCTGTCCTTCTCCTCCTGCTGCCGCCGCAGTCGCTCCTCGCTGTCCTCTAGTCTGGATTTATATTCCATTAACAGCTTCTGCATCTGCTGCTCCTGCACCAGGAGCCGCCGCTCGTATTCCTCCAGGCGACGGCTCGAAACCTTCAGCTTCTCCTTTAGCTTGGCGATCTCCTGCTCATACTGGGAACAAAAGGACGACGTGTTAATGGAAGTGCAACAATCCATCTTACTGCTACAGACTTCGACTACGTGACTTCTATAAATAGTAGCGCCAATGTTATTCCCCTTCATATTGTGGAGCGGTTTTATGCTGCGACTACAAGTCATGTTCCTACTACACAGCAGATGTATCTGAGCTCCTATGTATTAAATGGGTCGTCCGGTCGCAACAAGTTCTGCAAGTATCCTGTGGATAGGGGATAACTTGCTGAATAGAGCGGCAGGTCGGACATGTCTGCTGCTGCCACTGCATCCCTTGTCTATGCCCAGTACTGCATTCAGCCATCGCCATAGAGATGAAAATGATTTGCAATTTGTGGGGGTTCCGTCTCTGGGATTTTTGTGGGTAAGGGGAAAACTTGAATCTTCAGGGTGCGGTCACAAGTCAGTGTTCAGTAACCAAAACCCAGTGTCCATAGAAACACATATGTGATCGGGCCGAGGCCTGCCCCTGTGTTTGTAAATGAAGCACTAGTGGTACGTGTGACCTGCACAACCCCTGTAATTTTAACATAAGCACATTAATAATGCCCAGGGTATCTGGGAATGGACATGGGGTTTTATAGACTTTTGGGTTCATTGGATGACCCTACCAGGATAGCAGCAGCAGGAAGATAAAAAACATATAAACTACCAACTTTGGCTGCGTTCACACGTTACATTTTCAGCTGAGGACATTTGCCAAATTGCATTGTAAACGCAAATGTTAAGAGCAATGTAATTGGGCAAATCTCCTCTCCTTTATTGCGTTATGTAAACTCCACATGTGAACGCAGCCTTGGGGTGAAATCACACGGTCAATTTTTCAGATGCAGTTTTTGATGCAAACAGCTTCTTCTTTCTCCCCAACATAAGTCATTGAGGGGAATTATATATGTATTCACTATGCCGAGACTTACTAATGCCCTGTTGAACCCATCTTGTATCTATGGCAGAAGGGTTCACACTAGTAAATAGCAGACGGGTAGGTCCCACCTGGTGTATCCACTTCTCTATGTCCTCACCTTCTCGGCAGGTTTCGGTTCATCCTTATTTTGGTCGGCAGCCTCTTCCTCCTCGTCTTCATACTGCCCATTATTCAGCACCCAGGCCGCCGTCCTCTCCACTGGGGACATTGTGGCGGAGTCCACAGGTGACTGTACCTGAAACACAAAGGAAATCTGTAAGGAAACAAACATCATCCGATTGTATTGCAGATCCTAAATATTTCATTTATCCATGTGAACTAATCTGAAACACTAGAAAATAAAAAAAAAAAATTTTTAATTGTAAATGGAGAAAACAAAAACTTTTAATATCGGCATAGTTTATGGAAACACTGTACCCTGAACAGACACAAGGGGGCAGCATGGTGCCAGCAGATGCTATGACGTCCTTGTATACCTGCTCCCTGCACTGCTTGTAAAGAGGTTCTGCAGCAGTGTGATTTTATATGACTCCTGTAAATGTTAGATATTTCCATAAACCTCCATCCTGGGGTACTACAGACCTCATACTTCCCTCTTCTGCCCGGAACTCATGTAACTTCCCAGTTATATCAATTACTTTATCTAGAAATCTCACATTTCTTGCACCAGCTTCTCACATTTTTACCTGGACAATCTCTCTGAAGCGATTGTTGAAGTCAAAAAGCCAATACGAATCCTGTATGTATGTGTAATACTTAGTCTCACCTGTGGGGGTGCTGTACTGATAGTGAACACTTTGCCAGATCTCCCCGCTGATCACTGGGTGGTCCCAATGCTTAATTTTTAGAAGACTCCTCTAATTAGTAGGGCACAGAGAGATGTGCTGGCATGTAGAGTGTACAGTAAAGTGGTAGGTGCCCGCTGCCTTACCTGCTGTGTCTGCTGCCGGTGAATGGCTCGTAGTTTGGGCACAGGACTCTCTCGGGAAGATGTGGACTGTTGTCTGGAGCGGTTCCCGTTCTGCACAGGCTCAGCGAGGAGCGTGGCAGAGATGCCAGACATGCTGCCGGTGCTACGTATGGAGGCGCTGTGCGGCAAGGACTGCGGCGCCTTGGCCCGGGCACCCAGAGCCGCCTGGTCAGTCTTTCGGATCTGGGCTTGGCCTGTGCTGTTCTGTCGTGGCAGTGCTATGGGAATAGGTCTCTCCGGCATGGTGTGCCGCCGGCTGTAGTCCTCGCTCTGGGTGCTCCTCTTGGTGAAGTCTTCCATACTGCTATTGCTCGGTCCGCTGAGGATGAATTCCTCGCTGTTACTCTGGCTCCGAGAACTGGCAGTGCTCAGGTTTTCCAGACTAGAGTCCACAGACGCCTTGGGCAGGGTCGCTGGTGGGTTGTTGAGGTGGTACACTGGGTTTTGGAAAGACAGGGGCTGCAAGCTGCTTTGCTGACTCAAGGCCGGGTGTAGGGGTCTCCGGACCTGCGGGGCGCTCTGGGGTGTACTCTGGTTGTCCCGTAACTGCTTGATGGTGGCGACGTGTGCAATAGACAGCTGACTGCCTGTCAGGCGTAACGGGGGCTCCTGTACAACGGCGGAGCGCTCGCTGTGACCCACCGTGGAGTCCTGAAGGTCCATCAAGGACACGCTCCGGCCATTGGGGAGAACGTTATCTCTGTCGTCTTTGTCGGAATAAGACATGCTCTGCGTTGATGCTTGCTGGACGAGAAGCAACGTTTTCCCCCTGAAGTAGTTATCTGCACTTTCTATGGTTGGAGACTTCAGCTTCAGAAGGTCACTGAGCAAAAATAATTTCTGGTTAGGCATAAATCACTGCAAATGACTAATTTAGAAATCATATGTGAGACCTGTCCTCCATAGCTACTGTAACCATTCCCAATGTACAACCATATGTCAAAGGGAGTAGGTCACCAGCTTTTACCCCACTAAACTATTACTCCCCTCAGGTACAGTATGAAATGTCCTTTCTCTTAAGTGAAATCTCAAATGTATACCTGTAGAAACAAAAATGGGGAAAAGAGTCATATTTTGCCTGAGAGAAGTCAAGATTGGAGGCTTCAGATGATGTGTCACTTAGGATGCCCCTATTTTTAGTTCAATAGCGAAGATTTTGGTGTCATATTAAAGACAAAAATCTCATCTCGCAGATCGCATCAGGTGTCTGGTTCTGTGAGCTACAGAAGCAGAAATACAGGCAGATAAAGACATAGTTAGAGATAAAGATCCAGTTCTTGCCTCTTTATGAAACTGCCGGTATCTCAGGTTCTGAGATTCTTATCTATATTATACAAAAAGGTTTGTTTATAGGTACTATAGAAGCGAAGATAGCGGTGTCTGAATTGACACTCCCCCTGAAGCCACTTAAAGTGACTCAACTCAGTCAAAATATGACTGTTTAATTGGTAAACAGGTGGGATTTCACATATAAGAGGGAATTCCAGCCTCTAAACTTCACTCATCTCGGCCAAATATGACTCTTCTCAGTTCATTTGCATATGGCTTTTGAAAGGATTATTTTTTCTAAAGGTAAACTGGTAAATTTCCACATAAAAGTTGACATTCTACAAAGGACACTACATTCCCTAGCAGAGGGGGCTGGTAGTGTAATAGGGTAATCTGCTGACAGGTTCCCTTTTGTAAGTAATAAATGTTGTCACATCGAAATTACGCATATTAAAGACCCCAATGATGATGGGGGGCGCCATATTAGTTATGGATGTGGCCACACACATTATACTGAATACGGTGTATATGCCCCTCACCTGTCTGCAGGATCCTCAAATATCTTCTGAAGTCCTGAGGAAAGGCTGCCGCTTACATTCGGGCTGGAGCTGTGCTCACTGAATCGTCGTAGCTGTTGCTGGATGGGTGTGGGGTTGGTCAGTGATTTGGTGATGTCCGCCAGGATGCGCGGCAGTGGTCCCAGCCTCTCTACGGTGGCCTGTAGGAAGGAATTTTCACCCTGATTGGACAATATGCGTGGCAACATCCGCCATTGTGAGAGGGAAGGCCAGGAGGGGATCGGAGGGCGGGTAGTTTTTTGTTTTGTTTGTTCATATGGGTGTGTGAGCGCATGGCACGAGCCAAATTATCAACCACGGTGTGACGGATGGAGGAGGCGGGGTGCAGCCAGGCATCGGGGGAGGAAAAGGGCAAGGGAGAAAAGGAAATAGAGAAGAAATTAGGACTGCTCAAATCCAGAAGGAAAATTAATTAATTCATGCTTAACATAACTAAAGACTACCGCCATTCCAACTCAAAACAGACATGCAAAGCCAACGTACTACAAAAACGTGAGGAGAGACGTGGTGGGGGGGACGGAGGGGCATCCAGGAGTTACAGGGGCCTGGGGGTTAGACAGTGGAGCATGCGTCCATTCTAGTAGTAGGAAAGAG
The DNA here is from genome assembly GCF_040894005.1 of Engystomops pustulosus. Lineage (NCBI taxonomy): Eukaryota > Metazoa > Chordata > Amphibia > Anura > Leptodactylidae > Engystomops > Engystomops pustulosus. The sequence continues at coordinate 76,463,922 of NC_092420.1, forward strand.
GGGAGAGCGGGGACAGTGTTATCTGGGGAACGACTTCTCTAGTGTCGTGGTCAGGACGTGGAGATCCTGTATGTGGGGGGCACAGATCAATCAGTGAGATATGAGGGGGGTCTTAGACAACACAACACAGCTAGCGACATTACTGCAGAATACATAGTAACCTCTTTGGAAGAAAAGATAAAACCATCATCATCACTTTCGGACTGCTCATTCCTTCTCTTATTCTATACCATGGGGTGGCAAGCACCACCAATCTGGTATATGCCCTGAGGTGGGCACATGTAAAATTGAAGCTAACCCCCCCCCCACCCCACAGAACCTGCTTGCTCTTCCCAGGCCTGTAAAGTCACACCTGTCAGTAAAATAGTCCTTTGCAACCAAGTCCCATTTCCGTGAATGAGGATGAGTTGCAATACCAAGCACAGCCACAATGCAATGTACAGCGCTGTATTTTGTAGACAGCGAAGAAGCCACCGTGCTACTTTTATGAACGCTGCAGACTCCATCATCAGGGGATGACCCTTCGCTCTAAAATACTATGCTAAGGGCAGATGATACCATCAAAATCCATCATGATAAACCAGGGACGCTCACTCATAGATCCGGGCACCGTGACTGTGGTAATCTTTTTTTGTTATCCATGGCCTCCTTTCTAAAATCAACTTACAAAATTAAGCTAAATGAGTGATAAGGGCTATCGGGGGAACATTGCCAGAGCCCCTCTGTGGTGTATCTTAACATGCTTTTACACTGTCCCCCTCGGTCTGTTTGTTGGGAAGTTTCAGAACACAGTGGGGGGAAGGAAGGGTTCCTACACAGTGTAACAGTCTGTGAATCTGCAGCAAGGAGGGGCTCTAGTTACGTCCCCGATAACCCTTTGGCTCATTAGCAGAAGCTTAAAAGTTAATTTTAGAAGGAAAGAGACCGTGGATAACAAATATAAGAAGGTTACCACAGTCACGATCTGGATTTTTGAGTAAGTGTCCCGGGTTTAACATGATGGATTTGGATGGTAGATTTCTTTTAAAGTCTGATTGCTGGGGGCTCCATTGATCATGTTCTGCCTATGTCCTAGTGGAGTGGGTGGTCACGTATACATGCAGCCGCTCTATTCAATGTCCATAGGAGCCAAATACAATTCTTGGCTACCATCATCAGTCCCAAAAACTGTGTGTAGAGTGGAAAAGCACCCACACATCACATGCATCACATAGCATGTCAATTAGTCATAAAGGTCCATTATGGGACACCCCTTTAAGATGGTTTGCTGATCGGATTCATTTAAAGAGAAAACCCAGTATGTGACACTTCATAGTAATAACACCATGATTAGGGTTACGTTATTTTTCCATTGTGCACAGACTATTTGTCGACCAAACCCGTGTCATGTCAGAGTCACCGACATAATGATCAGATCTGTGGTGGCGTCGCTTTCATGTTAGATGATGATCCAGTAAATGGTGGGGAACATAACCAGTGACATCTGGATGATGGAGGTTATGATCTATTACTCATTCAATGGCAGGGGGTGCAGGGTGACCCACCTCCAAAACCGCAGCCTCTACAGGAGATAATCTGAGGACTGCGAGCTGGATGCTGATCAAGTGTCTGACCTCTATGACGGATAGAGAAAAGGTGCGGCCAATTATCTTCCAGCACCTCATCATCACCCATGAGCCTGAGAGGTTACATAGACCTCTAATAACATGAACATTTTGGGTCATCTCTCTGCTCAGTTAACGGAGCAGTCAGTAGGCCACCGGCCAGGTGTGCATGTTACCTTATCGAGCTGAGACACCACTTCCCACAGGAGGCCGTGCAGGACCGAGAGCTCCCGGCCAAGGTCGATGTAACCTTCAAACCCCGGCGTGTTGGAGATGGTATCAGGGTTGGAGATCTCCTGGAGAAAACGCTTCATCCCACCCCATTCGTGCTCTAAGAAGTCGTTCATGAAAGCCATGTATTCTTCCTTATTGCCAAACCTGTGAAAAGCAGGAAGACACCCGAGAAATTATAAAGAGGACGGACAGTGATGTCTCCACCTTCAACGTATGCGGAGACGTAGACGGATAAGTATACATAAACGTATAAAGACGGACAGAAGATGCCAAACTGCGCTAGATGTAAGGGGCGACTAATTGCGGGCAAAATAGATCATTTCCCTATAGGTGAGTTTAATCTAACCCTAATCAGAACCCAGATTCCTGCACAATCTATAAAGGGAACCAGTCCTCAGATTATACCACACTACTAGCCCCTCAGGTAGGCGGTGAAATGTCCTTTCTATTTTATGAACAATCTCACCCATTTACCTATAGAAAATCTCATATTGAGCAGAGATGAGTCATATTTTGCCTGAAATGAGTCATGTGTAGAGGCTGCCGGGCGGAGTGTCAGACCCTATATTAATTTCTAGAGACAGGTCTTTGGTGTCATATTAAAGATAAGAATATCATCTTTCATTCTGCATCAGGTTTGTGTTTCATTGATCTACAGAACTGGAGATACAGGCAGGTAAACAAATAGTCAGGAACTGGATGTCTATCTGCAGGTCACATTCCCTACTATTTCTTTTACTGGCTTTTCAGTTCTGTAGATCCCTGAACTTCAAGCCTTATGTGATCTGAAAGATGAGATTTCCATCTTTATTGTGACATCCCCTATCTGCCTTCTGTAGCACCTAGTAGTGTCATGGTAAAGATAAAAATTCTATTTTTCAGATCTCATTAGATGGACGGAACCGAAAAATAAGTGATTACCGGATCTTTATCTACAGCTCTTTCATTTCCCATATCACAGAGCTCACAGAACCACAAGCCCGATGATCTGTAAAGAGAGTTTCTTATCTTTAATATGACACCAAAAGCATATTTACAATACAAGCAAAGGTAAGGGCGTCTGAAGTGACCCTACCCCTGCAGCCTCTAAACATGACTCATCTTAAGCAAAACATGACTCTTTTCTGCTTATTATCACATTTTTCTTTATAGGCAAAGAGTGAGATTTAACATAAAAGAGGGAATTCTAGAAACGACATTACCATCACCTACTTAATGGGCTAAATCTGATGACAGGTTCCCTTTTAAGAGTGTTTCTAGCAAAGTTAATGCCTTGAACCCCAAATCCGGTTATACAAAACAACATTCAGAAATGGCGAGTTTGTCCACACTTACTTGGCAAAGTTGGCAAGATTCTGTATGACCTTAGCGATGAGTGTCAAAGTGCGTGAGGTGCGGTCATCGGGATACTCCTGCATCAGCCCGAACAGACTGGGGGACATGATGGACGGGCACAGGAAGCGGAGGAACAGGGAGGCGCTGATGAGCCGCTCGCTGATGTCCTGCTTCCCCCTATGAATACATTGCTGTTTCCAAGATGCAAAAACTTCTTTTAACTCTCGGGGAAAAACACTGCAAAACGAAGAAGAAACACAAAATATGAGGGTGAAACCAACATTGTTACTCTTAAAGGGATATTCTAGCTTACTAATAGTTGTAGGAGGGGTGCATAAATTTTAGCTTTTGATTCCTGCACCAGAATCAAAGCAGAGTACAGAGTCTGAAGAACAGCTCCATTCTCCCTGTAGTGGCAGACCCTGGAACTGCAGCTTTTACCTATCATTTTAATATTTAGAAAGGGGTGGCCAGAATAAGCCGATATAGAGATGATGCCACTCTGTGACCTATAGATTTGTCACTGGAAAGGCTGAATAATATTAATAGGTTATATTTGTCCTGTGGATTGGCGCAGTAACCACACAGGGTGCACACAGGAGCTCTGTGTACGGCAAACACATCCAGTCATTGTGCGCCCAAGACAAAGGCGGCATTCAGCCCTGACATAAAAGGCATTGCCACCATTATAACATGGTGCTGTGACAATGTGACCGGCCTGGCACGCCGTCAAACCAACATTTCTTTCTTTTAATAGGGCCGCTGCGTTCTTTGCATTTTTGAGCTACCTGTCTAACACCATCTAATATGAAGCGAGGGTTTCCAAAAATCTCATATAGCCTACAGACAATTTCATAACTTTACCCTACATACCGCACACGCTGTCTGTAAGGGGAAATGGTTGCCAAATTATTCTGCTTTAAAGGGAAACTTGCAGGATGCCATTCTTGTACATTGTGTCCTATCTACAGGCAGCATGTTATAGAGCAGGAGAAGCTAGGCAGATAGGATACTATGTACAATCTATAGGCAGCATGTTATAGAGCAGGAGGAGCTGAGCAGATTGTACTTAGTGTCCTATCTGCAGGCAGCATGTTATAGAGCAGGAGGGCAGATTGTACATTGTGTCCTATCTACAGGCAGCATGTTATAGAGCAGGAGAAGCTAGGCAGATAGGATACTATGTACAATCTATAGGCAGCATGTTATAGAGCAGGAGGAGCTGAGCAGATTGTACATCATGTCCAGTCAGCAGGCAGCTTTTTATAGAGAAGGAGAAGCTAAGTAGATTTTCCTTTCTACAGACAGTTTGTTACAGAGCAGGAGTACACAGTGTCTTATCTTTAGGTAGCATATTATAGAGGAGGAGAAGCTGAATATATTGTACATAGTGTCCTATCTGCAGGCAGCATGTCATAGAGAAGGAGGAGCGGACCAGATTGTACATAGTGACCTATCTGCAGACAGCATGTTATAGAGCGGCACGGTGGCCGAGTGAGTAGCACTTCTGCCTTGCAGCACTGGGGTCCTGGGTTTGAATCCCACCCAGGTCAACATCTGCAAAGAGTTTGTATGTTCTCTCCATGTTTGCGTGTGTTTCCTCCGGGTACTCCAGTTTCCTCCCACACTCCAAAACATACTGTTAGGTTGTTATTTTTCGTGCAGCGCTGCGTAATCTGTGTGCGCTATATAAATAAAGAAGAATAGAGCAGGAGGAGCTGGGCAGATTGTACATAATGTCCTATCTGCAGGAAGCATGTTATAGAGCAGGGAGAGCTGAGTAGATTGTACATAATGTCCTATCTGCTGGCAGCATGTTATAGAGCAGGAGGAGCTGGACAGATTGTACATAGTGTCCTATCTGCAGCCAGCATGTTATAGAGCAGGAGGAGCTGAGCAGATTGTACATAGTGTCCTATCTGCAGGCAGCATGTTATAGAGCAGGAAGAGCTGGGCAGATTGTACATAGTGTCCTATCTGCAAGCGGCATGTTATAGAGCAGGAGGGCAGATTGTACATAGTGTCCTATCTGCAGGCAGCATGTTATAGAGCAGGAGGGCAGATTGTACATAGTGTCCTATCTGCAGGCAGCATGTTATAGAGCAGGAGGAGCTGGGCAGATTGTACATATTGTCCTATCTGCAGGCATCATGTTATAGAGCAGGAGGAGCTGGGCAGATTGTACATATTGTCCTATCTGCAGGCATAATGTTATAGAGCAGGAGGAGCTGGGCAGATAGTACATAGTGTTCTATCTGCGGGTAGCATGTTATAGAGCAATAGGAGCTGGACAGATTGTACATAGTGTCCTATCTGCAGGCATCATGTTATAGAGCAGGAGGAGCTGAGCAGATTGTACATAGTGTCCTATCTGCAGGCAGCATGTTATAGAGCAGGAAGAGCTGGGCAGATTGTACATAGTGTCCTATCTGCAGGCAGCATGTTATAGAGCAGGAAGAGCTGGGCAGATTGTACATAGTGTCCTATCTGCAGGCAGCATGTCATAGAGAAGGAGGAGCGGACCAGATTGTACATAGTGACCTATCTGCAGACAGCATGTTATAGAGCGGCACGGTGGCCGAGTGAGTAGCACTTCTGCCTTGCAGCACTGGGGTCCTGGGTTTGAATCCCACCCAGGTCAACATCTGCAAAGAGTTTGTATGTTCTCTCCATGTTTGCGTGTGTTTCCTCCGGGTACTCCAGTTTCCTCCCACACTCCAAAACATACTGTTAGGTTGTTATTTTTCGTGCAGCGCTGCGTAATCTGTGTGCGCTATATAAATAAAGAAGAATAGAGCAGGAGGAGCTGGGCAGATTGTACATAATGTCCTATCTGCAGGAAGCATGTTATAGAGCAGGGAGAGCTGAGTAGATTGTACATAATGTCCTATCTGCTGGCAGCATGTTATAGAGCAGGAGGAGCTGGACAGATTGTACATAGTGTCCTATCTGCAGCCAGCATGTTATAGAGCAGGAGGAGCTGAGCAGATTGTACATAGTGTCCTATCTGCAGGCAGCATGTTATAGAGCAGGAAGAGCTGGGCAGATTGTACATAGTGTCCTATCTGCAGGCAGCATGTCATAGAGAAGGAGGAGCGGACCAGATTGTACATAGTGACCTATCTGCAGACAGCATGTTATAGAGCGGCACGGTGGCCGAGTGAGTAGCACTTCTGCCTTGCAGCACTGGGGTCCTGGGTTTGAATCCCACCCAGGTCAACATCTGCAAAGAGTTTGTATGTTCTCTCCATGTTTGCGTGTGTTTCCTCCGGGTACTCCAGTTTCCTCCCACACTCCAAAACATACTGTTAGGTTGTTATTTTTCGTGCAGCGCTGCGTAATCTGTGTGCGCTATATAAATAAAGAAGAATAGAGCAGGAGGAGCTGGGCAGATTGTACATAATGTCCTATCTGCAGGAAGCATGTTATAGAGCAGGGAGAGCTGAGTAGATTGTACATAATGTCCTATCTGCTGGCAGCATGTTATAGAGCAGGAGGAGCTGGACAGATTGTACATAGTGTCCTATCTGCAGCCAGCATGTTATAGAGCAGGAGGAGCTGAGCAGATTGTACATAGTGTCCTATCTGCAGGCAGCATGTTATAGAGCAGGAAGAGCTGGGCAGATTGTACATAGTGTCCTATCTGCAAGCGGCATGTTATAGAGCAGGAGGGCAGATTGTACATAGTGTCCTATCTGCAGGCAGCATGTTATAGAGCAGGAGGGCAGATTGTACATAGTGTCCTATCTGCAGGCAGCATGTTATAGAGCAGGAGGAGCTGGGCAGATTGTACATATTGTCCTATCTGCAGGCATCATGTTATAGAGCAGGAGGAGCTGGGCAGATTGTACATATTGTCCTATCTGCAGGCATAATGTTATAGAGCAGGAGGAGCTGGGCAGATAGTACATAGTGTTCTATCTGCGGGTAGCATGTTATAGAGCAGGAGGAGCTGGACAGATTGTACATAGTGTCCTATCTGCAGGCATCATGTTATAGAGCAGGAGGAGCTGAGCAGATTGTACATAGTGTCCTATCTGCAGGCAGCATGTTATAGAGCAGGAAGAGCTGGGCAGATTGTACATAGTGTCCTATCTGCAGGCAGCATGTTATAGAGCAGGAGGGCAGATTGTACATAGTGTCCTATCTGCAGCCAGCATGTTATAGAGCAGGAGGAGCTGAGCAGATTGTACATAGTGTCCTATCTGCAAGCAGCATGTTATAGAGCAGGAGGGCAGATTGTACATAGTGTCCTATCTGCAGGCAGCATGTTATAGAGCAGGAAGAGCTGGGCAGATTGTACATAGTGTCCTATCTGCAGGCAGCATGTTATAGAGCAGGAAGAGCTGGGCAGATTGTACATAGTGTCCTATCTGCAGGCATCATGTCATAGAGAAGGAGGAGCGGACCAGATTGTACATAGTGACCTATCTGCAGACAGCATGTTATAGAGCGGCACGGTGGCCGAGTGAGTAGCACTTCTGCCTTGCAGCACTGGGGTCCTGGGTTTGAATCCCACCCAGGTCAACATCTGCAAAGAGTTTGTATGTTCTCTCCATGTTTGCGTGGGTTTCCTCCGGGTACTCCAGTTTCCTCCCACACTCCAAAACATACTGTTAGGTTGTTATTTTTCGTGCAGCGCTGCGTAATCTGTGTGCGCTATATAAATAAAGAAGAATAGAGCAGGAGGAGCTGGGCAGATTGTACATAATGTCCTATCTGCAGGAAGCATGTTATAGAGCAGGGAGAGCTGAGTAGATTGTACATAATGTCCTATCTGCTGGCAGCATGTTATAGAGCAGGAGGAGCTGGACAGATTGTACATAGTGTCCTATCTGCAGGCAGCATGTTATAGAGCAGGAAGAGCTGGGCAGATTGTACATAGTGTCCTATCTGCAAGCAGCATGTTATAGAGCAGGAGGGCAGATTGTACATAGTGTCCTATCTGCAGGCAGCATGTTATAGAGCAGGAGGGCAGATTGTACATAGTGTCCTATCTGCAGGCAGCATGTTATAGAGCAGGAGGAGCTGGGCAGATTGTACATATTGTCCTATCTGCAGGCATCATGTTATAGAGCAGGAGGAGCTGGGCAGATTGTACATATTGTCCTATCTGCAGGCATAATGTTATAGAGCAGGAGGAGCTGGGCAGATAGTACATAGTGTTCTATCTGCGGGTAGCATGTTATAGAGCAGGAGGAGCTGGACAGATTGTACATAGTGTCCTATCTGCAGGCATCATGTTATAGAGCAGGAGGAGCTGAGCAGATTGTACATAGTGTCCTATCTGCAGGCAGCATGTTATAGAGCAGGAGGGCAGATTGTACATAGTGTCCTATCTGCAGCCAGCATGTTATAGAGCAGGAGGAGCTGAGCAGATTGTACATAGTGTCCTATCTGCAAGCAGCATGTTATAGAGCAGGAGGGCAGATTGTACATAGTGTCCTATCTGCAGGCAGCATGTTATAGAGCAGGAAGAGCTGGGCAGATTGTACATAGTGTCCTATCTGCAGGCAGCATGTTATAGAGCAGGAAGAGCTGGGCAGATTGTACATAGTGTCCTATCTGCAGGCATCATGTCATAGAGAAGGAGGAGCGGACCAGATTGTACATAGTGACCTATCTGCAGACAGCATGTTATAGAGCGGCACGGTGGCCGAGTGAGTAGCACTTCTGCCTTGCAGCACTGGGGTCCTGGGTTTGAATCCCACCCAGGTCAACATCTGCAAAGAGTTTGTATGTTCTCTCCATGTTTGCGTGGGTTTCCTCCGGGTACTCCAGTTTCCTCCCACACTCCAAAACATACTGTTAGGTTGTTATTTTTCGTGCAGCGCTGCGTAATCTGTGTGCGCTATATAAATAAAGAAGAATAGAGCAGGAGGAGCTGGGCAGATTGTACATAATGTCCTATCTGCAGGAAGCATGTTATAGAGCAGGGAGAGCTGAGTAGATTGTACATAATGTCCTATCTGCTGGCAGCATGTTATAGAGCAGGAGGAGCTGGACAGATTGTACATAGTGTCCTATCTGCAGCCAGCATGTTATAGAGCAGGAGGAGCTGAGCAGATTGTACATAGTGTCCTATCTGCAGGCAGCATGTTATAGAGCAGGAAGAGCTGGGCAGATTGTACATAGTGTCCTATCTGCAGGCAGCATGTTATAGAGCAGGAGGGCAGATTGTACATAGTGTCCTATCTGCAGGCAGCATGTTATAGAGCAGGAGGAGCTGGGCAGATTGTACATATTGTCCTATCTGCAGGCATCATGTTATAGAGCAGGAGGAGCTGGGCAGATAGTACATAGTGTTCTATCTGCGGGTAGCATGTTATAGAGCAGGATGAGCTGGACAGATTGTACATAGTGTCCTATCTGCAGGCATCATGTTATAGAGCAGGAGGAGCTGGGCAGATTGTACATAGTGTCCTATCTGCAGGCAGCATGTTATAGAGCAGGAGGAGCTGAGCAGATTGTACATAGTGTCCTATCTGCAGGCAGCATGTTATAGAGCAGGAAGAGCTGGGCAGATTGTACATAGTGTCCTATCTGCAGGCAGCATGTTATAGAGCAGGAGGGCAGATTGTACATAGTGTCCTATCTGCAGCCAGCATGTTATAGAGCAGGAGGAGCTGAGCAGATTGTACATAGTGTCCTATCTGCAAGCAGCATGTTATAGAGCAGGAGGGCAGATTGTACATAGTGTCCTATCTGCAGGCAGCATGTTATAGAGCAGGAAGAGCTGGGCAGATTGTACATAGTGTCCTATCTGCAGGCAGCATGTCATAGAGAAGGAGGAGCGGACCAGATTGTACATAGTGACCTATCTGCAGACAGCATGTTATAGAGCGGCACGGTGGCCGAGTGAGTAGCACTTCTGCCTTGCAGCACTGGGGTCCTGGGTTTGAATCCCACCCAGGTCAACATCTGCAAAGAGTTTGTATGTTCTCTCCATGTTTGCGTGGGTTTCCTCCGGGTACTCCAGTTTCCTCCCACACTCCAAAACATACTGTTAGGTTGTTATTTTTCGTGCAGCGCTGCGTAATCTGTGTGCGCTATATAAATAAAGAAGAATAGAGCAGGAGGAGCTGGGCAGATTGTACATAATGTCCTATCTGCAGGAAGCATGTTATAGAGCAGGGAGAGCTGAGTAGATTGTACATAATGTCCTATCTGCTGGCAGCATGTTATAGAGCAGGAGGAGCTGGACAGATTGTACATAGTGTCCTATCTGCAGCCAGCATGTTATAGAGCAGGAGGAGCTGAGCAGATTGTACATAGTGTCCTATCTGCAGGCAGCATGTTATAGAGCAGGAGGAGCTGAGCAGATTGTACATAGTGTCCTATCTGCAGGCAGCATGTTATAGAGCAGGAAGAGCTGGGCAGATTGTACATAGTGTCCTATCTGCAGGCAGCATGTTATAGAGCATGAGGAGCTGGGCAGATTGTACATAGTGTCCTATCTGCAGGCATCATGTTATAGAGCAGGAGGAGCTGGGCAGATTGTACATATTGTCCTATCTGCAGGCATCATGTTATAGAGCAGGAGGAGCTGGGCAGATTGTACATAGTGTTCTATCTGCGGGTAGCATGTTATAGAGCAGGAGGAGCTGGACAGATTGTACATAGTGTCCTATCTGCAGGCATCATGTTATAGAGCAGGAGGAGCTGGGCAGATTGTACATAGTGTCCTATCTGCAGGCAGCATGTTATAGAGCAGGAGGAGCTGAGCAGATTGTACATAGTGTCCTATCTGCAGGCAGCATGTTATAGAGCAGGAAGAGCTGGGCAGATTGTACATAGTGTCCTATCTGCAGGCAGCATGTTATAGAGCAGGAGGGCAGATTGTACATAGTGTCCTATCTGCAGGCAGCATGTTATAGAGCAGGAAGAGCTGGGCAGATTGTACATAGTGTCCTATCTGCAGGCAGCATGTTATAGAGCAGGAGGGCAGATTGTACATAGTGTCCTATCTGCAGCCAGCATGTTATAGAGCAGGAGGAGCTGAGCAGATTGTACATAGTGTCCTATCTGCAAGCAGCATGTTATAGAGCAGGAGGGCAGATTGTACATAGTGTCCTATCTGCAGGCAGCATGTTATAGAGCAGGAAGAGCTGGGCAGATTGTACATAGTGTCCTATCTGCAGGCAGCATGTTATAGAGCAGGAGGGCAGATTGTACATAGTGTCCTATCTGCAGGCAGCATGTTATAGAGCAGAAGGAGCTGACCAGACGCAGTGTTTTAAAGTATATGAAAATATACAATAGATACTTAAAAAATAATCCTAAAAACACTTTGAAACGATGGCGCAACTACATTCTACTCACTAAAGGTTTTTAAAGATTGAATAAACAAGCGAGTCCTTGACCAAAATGAAACCAGAAAATCATATTATGGATAAGACATCCAGCTGCCTGGAGAAACTATAATGTCCTGAATAGTTGTGGGGATGAAGCATATATGGGAACAACTCCTGTAGACATCACTGAGGAGCCATACAGACGCCAGGAGATTAGGGCAGCCATCAGGATCACAGAGCATTGTATTCAGCGACATGACCATGGCAGTGCACCAAACGGAAGGATGGAGAGAAGACACTCGCTGGTCACAGAGTACTTGTAAAGCGGGGAGATTAGTGCCACTGAATGACAAAAGCCACCAACGGGGAGTCCCAAATCACATGATTTGGCACTATATTTACAATGTTATGAATTGTCTTCAAGAAAATGATACAAAATAACCTTCCCAGAAGACACAATGTGCACCTAAACAGCAGATGAGGGGCTTCTTAAAGTGGGCATCCCCTTTAAGAGGTCAAAATGCATGATTTATTCAATACTAGTTCTTGGCACGTCTCCTGGGCACACACAGGCCGCTGTTCACACTGCGTGACTCACCAGTAGGAATTGATGATCTTACAGAAGGCCAGCTCACAGCACATCTTCAGGTTGCTCTGGTGCTCGGAGAGCTCACTAGATGAACATTTACTGGGATCAACCTCGCAGTTCTCGTCTGACTCGTACAAGGCCTTGATGAACTCCCCTGGGAGAGGAAACAGGAGAATTGAAACACAACGGGAGGAACAGATGGGGGATAAAAATCCCAATACATACAACGACCTACAACCGCTATAGTCATGTGTATACTTACCCAGAGCGTCGTGCAGGTACTTCTGTCCCACCAGTTTCAGGTACTCCTCAATGGCCTTAGTGGCCAGTGTGTTCTCCCTGAAGATTAAGACATCATGGTCGCCACATCGGTCCACCTCCGACATCACAAGGTCGGTAAGGAAATCCTAAAGGATAAAAGGCAACACGTCATTAACTATTGTGGTTAAAGGGGCAGTCAAAGACTATTCTTTTTAGTCTAAAATAGCGCCGCTCTTGCTTGTAGGCTGTGTCTGGTATTGCAATTTATATCCATGGCTACGAATGAAAAGTGAAAACTTCCATAAGCGCTGTACATCAGAGAATTACATCCCGCGGCCCCATCAAGTCCATGTATATTGAGCACTGACCGCTGTAAGTCCATACTCTATGTTCCCATACACAATGGATTAGGTCTCAAGCGATTTCCAAAAATTACTGGAACACCATATGATTTGTATAGGTTGTTTAACTGAGCCCTAGGCAAGGTACTACAGCCGCCATCATTCCCATACCTGTCAATGGGTAACAGGACTTACCAGACACATATATGATTAGTAGTTAGCGGAGAGTGAGACCTAGCTGCTGTGACTCTCTCATCCCCCTCCCCAGAGAGCTTTGATCTGACACCTCAGTGATCGGATTTAAACTGTAATATATGCTTAAAGATTAGAAGTGAAGTAGGGGGTACAGTAAGAGCCAAAGTAAGTGGAGAAAGAAGCACTTTACTCTGATAGATTACAGAAGTGAAACGAGCTGTTAGTGGAGAGTGAGACCTAGCTGCTGTGACTCACTCATCCCCGCCCCTCTCCAGAGAGCTGTGATCTGACACCTCAGTGATCTGATTTACAGTCTAATCAGTGCTCAAAAATTAGAAGTGAACCCGGGGGTACAGTAAGAGCCAAAGTAAGTGGCGTAAGAAGCACTTTACTCTGACATATTACAAAAGTTTTTTTTTTTAATGTTGGGAACCAATTCAGTCTAAAGTGATGACTGAAGCAGGACTTAGCGGGTGGGGGGCATTTATCAAAACCAATTTGCGCAATTGGCGTCTGCTCTTGTCACCTCCCCAAAAGGAAATCATTCTGTTATTGGCTCAACTCCTCTACTGGAGCAAGTTGTGTGCCGATTGTATCACGAGGCTGATCATATATTAGGTGCATGCTACACTGGTATAAGGGGGTATCAAAAGGGAAGGGGGGTATTGATAAATGCCGGCCAGTAGACTGCAACTATACAAGCTTTATATCAATCAGTAGCGCTACGGTGCAGCCTTTGTCATGTAACAGAGGGCAACTATAATCATCCAATTTATTATAAAGGTGACTATAAATAACTAAATGACCTGCCACCAGGGAGGGCGGCATTGTACTGCACATTGGAACATAATAGACACATGGGGTAAATACGGTTTAAGCCAATTGCCCCCCCCCCCCCCTTCTGAATTTAATCTGTTCTCATTCACATCTCTGCAAACTTCAGCTAGGACTCACATGTTCTAACAAATACCCGTAATGAAAGCCATGTGCGCAGACCGCTAGTGGAGCCGCCGCTGATAAAGAGTGCGCTCTGCCCAAAATTGACAAAAATTATGGTGAAATTAAATCTTAGGATGCGGCGGAACAATCGGGTTTTTTATGTGATGTTTCTATGAGCAATTACCTCTATTCATTGTGTTTGTTGCTCTTTATGTAAACTACAGGAGGGGGGAAAAAAAAAGTCATTAGGAATTTACTGGTGAGAAATTGTTCTCCGGCAGCTTCGACAATCTGTGATTCAGGCCCGACAAACGCTTCCACGTAAACTCAGCGTGTTAACTCTTAAAGATGTCAGCCCCGTAATCAGGATCACAAAAAAAAGGAGAAGGAATTCATCAGCGGATTAACTTCTGACGAATAACAACACATTTTTGGTCACCCCCCCCCACCCTTTTTTTTGTAAATGAACAAAAAGCATTAAGCATTATTCAAACTCACGAAAAGGAAGGTTGTGTCTTTGTGCTTGAAGAAAACTTATGATGAGTGGAGAAATACAAAGGGTTATATATATATATATATATATATATATATATATATATATAAAAGGGCAAGAAGGGGTTAAATAAAAACAAAAATAAAATGTTCCCCACTGATTCCCTACCAATGCCTTAACCTGTTGTTACACAGGAAGTGTCTAGTGGCAGATGATTGGCTGGAAGGATTACCAGGAACTTCCTGCTGTGCCAAAACGGGAACAGGAAGTGGAGATCAGTAGGAAGTTCATGTGATCGGATACATAAATGGGGTAGAATTTGCAAATGTTACTGGGTAAAGAAAGGACCGTAGATGACATCACCCTGGTCACATGACATGAAGCGGTCAATGATGAACAGAACTGAATGTTCCAGCAAGGCACTGCATAAAACACTTGGCACAACTTTTTCTACCCCTAATAAGTAAACAGAGCTGTATATGACTGTAGTTGAATATTGGCAGACAGTCCCTAAGTACTAGTTCTTAGCAAAGAGACCTATCAATCAAGGAGGCTGGGGGATGCAAGTAATATTTAATATGCAGGACCCCATTAATATTATAGGACGCACATCAGGTGAGTTGGATATACATTTACAAATTGATTATTTTAACATTGCAGCCATGGAAAGGAACCATTAAGGGGTATGGGCAATGCTTAATCACAGTTTTAATGAAATATTTATTTTTGGGTGGGTTAATTTAAATGGCAGGTTCCCTTTAGCCGATGCAGTGGAGCCGAGTGCAGTGCAGCAAATCTTTTGTTAGAACTTTTTCGACAATCTCCATTAAACTTTTGGGTGCTCCCGCATTATACTCCTGATGCTGCAGTATTTTTTGGATGCACTAACACATTTGGCACGCAGGGGATATATTCACAACATGGCAACGTATGGCATATGGAAGGATGTGGGTATGTGTCGGTGTGGGGGATGTAGCTGGGTACGGGCCAGTATATAATCCCTATTTATTCTCCTCCCTGATGCAGGATATAACATCTGCTGCGTATAATACTGGAGGTCTCTGCAGCAGACGTTACATTGGTCATTGTACATGTCTGCCATTGGCTTAGCTTTAGAATAAAATGATATTTTAGAAAGACAACAGTTTCTCCTATGTGAGCGATCCCTTTAAGAGCAGCTCCAATGCCAATACAGAACATACAAATATGTGGTTACTTGTTAAACCGTGCAAACGCTATAAAAGAAGCGCATAGAAGCCGAGAAGATTTACAGGTCTAAACAAATAAATCCGTCCTGCGGATGCCTGGCCTGTTATGTTGCAGTGGTTGTTACACCGGGGACCTCACCGGCTCAGGATACAAATATAGCAGCGTGTCTATGGAAACATGGGGATGAGAGATTATGCTCAGCTATGTGAAAGCCGATGTCTCCGAATGTTACCGTCTATACGCGGCTCGTGAAATATGCCAGAAACATCATTATCCTGGTGTCATGCGGTAATCTGCTGGTTATTACAGTGTCTGGAGGCAAGGAGACAGTCGTGTTGGGGGATCATCACCAAAATTACAGACAACTGAGTTCTCCAAAAAAAAAAAAAAAGAGGCAGTCTTCTGGTTTTCACTCTTATTCCTATGTCAGGATCTGGTCCAGGCTTCAAAATCAGGAAACAAGCAGAGGTCACAGATTCCTGCGGAAGAACTCCATCATAGGAACTAGAAAGCTAGGAAACCTTTTGCTCAGGCACCTTCCTCTGTGATGCAAATTTAAAAATAAATCATCAATGTGTGGTAGGCAGAGATGAGGACGGTGGACAACTCGAGGTCAGGGCAAGCAGATCTTGTTCTATATATATGATATTCAGGCAGTAAGTCAGGATAGGAACAGGTTCAAAATCAGGTAAACTAGCCGAGGTCAAAACAAAAGTAATCAGTAGACACAGTAGCAAAGGGGAAACCTTTTGCTCAGCCACCTTCCTCTGTGATGCAAATTAAAAAAAAACACCAGTGTGTGTGGTACCATAGGCAGAGATGAGGATGGCGGACAATATAAGGTCAGGGGGAGCAGATCTTGTTTAACATATATGACATTCAGGTAATAAGTGAGGATAGGCACAACAGATTCAAAATCAGGTAAACTAGCCGAGGTCAAAACAAAAGTAATCAGGAGAGGAAACCTTTTGCCCAGATACCTTCTTCTGTGAGGCTGGTTGCAACACAACAGAGTCTCTACCTATCCGGTATCAAAGGTAGAGGCAGAGATGACATCAGAACAAGCAAAGTTTGTTCATTATGATATTTTAGCAATAAGTCAGAACAGGTTCAAAGTCAGGTAAACAAGTCAAAATATAAGTTATCAGTAAGCTAAGACAACCACTGCTCAGGCACCTTCCTCTGTATAGAGAGGCCTTAAATATCTAATAGGTGCAATAGATACAACTGTGAGCCCAACAAAGATGTGAATGTGGAGGGAAGGGGTGGAGTTGATCCAGATGATGAATAGACAAGTAGGAGGAGATATTGTAGATGGACCCTTATTATCACCATTTTATATTGATACTTTAGACCTGTCCCTCTAATAAACCTCTGGTACAGTCTGCAGACGTATTCAGTTTTTCCTTTGTACACGTAAAAAAAGGGGCAAACCATCGTGATCTCTGTCAAGGAAACGTGAAATACTGTACGCTGACCCAATAGAGCAGAATTTTTAATGGACAACAAAGACATTACAGGATGCGTGCTGCGTTACCGATCAATAGGCTTGGAATCGGAAGGAGCTGCAGAATGTGGATGAGGCTCAACCAATAATCATTGCTTAAAAGTAATATATATATTACAACATAATAATCAAATAAGAAAAATGATCCCTGGTCCTGCTACTTCCATTAAATGTAACATATTATATTATATGTACCCAAGTATCTAGTTAGTAGCAGCAGAACTGTGAAAAATGTATTTATATCCCAGGATTGTAAATCCTATAGTGTGTTTTTGAAGTACATTAAGGACATGTCCTTACACCGCTGTGTTTTTAGTTCTATGCATTGAACTGCTGCACAACCTTCCCCTGTGCTCTGGGTAAAAGCTGTAGTGAGTTTGTGTTTGCATCCTACAAGCAGTCACTCAGAGCAGTGAGGAAGGGGCTGTGGAGCAGAGCACAGCAGTGTGAGGACGTGCCCAGGGTGCACTTTAAAGAGCTACATTTCTGGAATATATTTTTCACAGTCTACTAACACGTGCAAAGGTATGATTACACAGATCTACAGGGCCAATACCTGACATTTGTATGGTCAAAATGACTGATAAATTTCCTTTAAAATGGGTTTTCCAATGGACAAAAATTATCAAATCTCAACCCCTTAGTGATGTTAACACAACAAAGATCATCTTAACCCTTTACTTCACAATTTTACTCAGTTATATTGCTGTTTTAGCTCCTATCACTCAGTGATGGTCAGTGCAAAATTCCAGGGCGTAGGAGAGGACTCTCTGAGCAGACACTACAAGATTCCTCTAGTTCTGTGAGCTAACAATGTGCTTAGATTACCAGAGTACAGGTTTATATACACTTTCATTAACCTTCTGAACATTGAACTAGTATCTGACACATAGAAAGAGAGATGATGAGATCCATGGGATGCACATTACACACAATGAGACAGCTCTCCTACAAGTCTGCTATTCCACTACACACTAGATCTGCTGTGCCTCTCCAGATAAAGAACTTATCTGTCTGTAGCTTTATACTGATCACGCGGCTGCCGGCAGGATGTCAGTCCGTGTATCAGCGTGCGCTCAGTCCTGGACTGCAGGGGGTGGGGCTAGAGTGTATTTTTGTTAATAACAGTGAATTAGAGAATGTGTTATTTTGTTATCCTGAGAACATTTAAGAAACTTGTCTTTGTGGGAACAGCCCTTTAAGGCTTAATTCACATCTGCATTTAGAGGGGTTGCATTAAGCGCTTCCGGTATTGCGGAAATAAACGTATGAATAACGGAAGCACTTAGAGTGCTATCCTCTGTAATTTTATGGGGTAAACTGAAGGTAAATTGACCTTATAGGACTAAATCCAATATATAAGGAAGATAGTTACCAGGGGTGAACCAGTCATGAGGCGAGATGAACCTCTTGCCTCAGGCAGCAGCAGCAGCAGCTGCAGCAAGGTTGGGGAAAGCACACCTTACTTCAGCATGTGAGTGTCACTGCATGGAGAGCCCACCTACTAAAAAAATAAACTTAAAAAGTTACTGGATGTGAAGGGGGGTACCATCTATAGCTCGTCTCAGGAAGCAGAAAATGTAAGTTCAACCCCTGGGGGTTACTAAAACCTGTATGATGATGAGGCCCGGGAATAACAGTACAGGTATCCTAGGAGCGCAGATTCCTTCCTCTCCTCCATTGCCAGCAGTTATCCAGTTACGCAAGCAGCGCGTGTTTTACATCCCTTGGCGCTTAATGTGCTTTCCCAATCAGGTATTTGGTTGCTATGGGCATCGCAGTTATTTATAACGCTTTCTAACTGGGAAATCACCTATGCGTCTTACATAACCGTGTAAGAAAGCAAACAAGAACCCGGTATATGCGAACCCCCGGAAAATTTCCGACAGGAGCTCCGGCGCCAGCGGCCGCCGTCATTGAAGTTAGTTGTTTAATAAAACTTGGTGCGTTTCAATGTATCGCTGGAGAACGCGGCGTGCAGATAGTGACGGATGCTCCTCACCGAAATCTTTACTGGTTACTGAGCTGGAACATAACAGATCTGATATAGCGACATCAATAGCCAGGCTTTCCCCAGACTGCAATTCTTTCCACGCATTATCGTCCGCCTTGTCTCCAAGCGTTACATCTCTGTCTTTTACGCACCGTAAAAAGCATCGCTTATCTAAAGAGGTGTCTTATAAATATCTGGAGATGGGAAACATCCGAGTATCCGCGCAGAGCGACAGTAATAAAGTCTCCAATACATTCCCAGCCTCACAGCGACTACTAATCATCCTACTAATAGAGGGGATGTCCATTTCTATCAAGTAGCGGGCCTCCTATCAACAAACTTTAACAAATTTTACATTCCTGCCGAAAAACAAACAAACAAACAAACAAACAAACAGTGTTTATCCCTCTGTTATCCCTCCTGGAAATGCATCTATTATTGACAACCTGGTGTTACCCTCTTGTCAAAAGGGCGTGTCTCCATACAGTCTGCAATGGTCTGTGCTGATTGAACAATATATAAGGACACACCCCCTACCGTTAAAACCCAGTTGTCAATGTATTTACAGGAATAAGATAGGAAGTTTACCCTTAGATTGTAGGGAAGTTAAGTTTTTAGTAATCTTTATATGTAAAGTAACTCATACTAGCCAAGGGGGTGGTAACATTTGATTGTGTGCTGTATGGTGATAAAATGACACCGCCCCCATGGTTATTAAGAGCTAATCTACATATAAACTTCATAGGTGGGGGGGGGGGGCATTGTTTTGAACTGGTAGCCAGATTTTATGATGACAAACACGCCACCGATGGGGGGGGGGTAAGTCCCTCCGCATTTTGTGCTTGCGGACAGGTCCCCTTTAAGCGCTCGTCAACCCTTTTATAGATAATTGAGGTCCACATTGTCCTAGTCTTCTTGCATCATGCACATTCAGCCGTAGCACAGTATTCTCTATGGACTACAATAGAAAACAAGGCTACATATTGTTCCGCTACTTCAGTATTATAATAAAAAAATACTACATAAAATAAACCTTCCCAAGGGCGCAGGAAACATTGAACAGCAGGAACTGAAATGCCAGAGCAGGATCCTTCATGTACACAGAAACATCACAGAAGTAAAACTACAACTCCCAGCATGCACCGGTAGATGTAGGCTGGATGCCGCAGCTTTGCAGCAGCTGTAAAGCGTCAGGGTTAATGCTGGGATGTACATAAGCTCACCTTGGCCCTTCCCGTGCTCTGCAGGATGTGCACCAGGGCACACGCCATCTCCTCCTTGTTGCGGACGCTGATCACCGGCTCCAGCACAGAACACAGCATCGTATAGTTTATTGTAATAAATTCGGCAAACTCCTTGTACTGCTCCATAGGCAGGATGGTAATGGTCTGATAGCGGGACTTGATCCGGATGGAGGGTCCTGCTGTTTTGCCTTTGTTGATGGTGGGTGTGCTTACAGGGTACCACTTCTCTACAAACTGCCTGCCGGTCACACTGGCCATAGGAATGTTCACCAACCCCACATAATTGTTCTTATCCTTCTTCTTCTTCTTCTCTACGTCCTTATAGATGTGCACGGTGATGTTGTGTACGGGGGGCAGGCCGTAGAACTCAAAGTGCTCCCCCCAAAAGATATTGTCCGCCTTTGTTTTGCTTGTGGTGCGTGCAAAGAGCGTGTCGTCCAGGCAGAGCTCACAAAAATACTTCTTTTTGGGGGCCAAGTCCTTGGCCTCGATGATCCACAGGCGCAAGACATTTTCTGCCCGTCGGCAATTATCCTGGAGGTGCGACAAGAGATTAGAACATTTCTGTAATTATCATCAGTGACCGAGTCTATGGCATCGCAATCACATCAAGCACAAGTCATCCGGATCACACCGGAGGGGATGAGCCAGCAACAATATTACACTGTATATTCTCTTATTGTACATCCGTCCTCTGATTGGGACTGTATTTGCATTATCAGTTGCTAAATAATTTAAAAAAATTACAAAAAACTAGTTCTTGAAGAATAATCACAAACAGGACTAAAGTATGAATAAGTCCTTAGGCAAATGGTCACATGTCTAGGTTGGGAGTCATGACACTTTTGGGAGCTGAGCTGTGGAGGTTCTGGAAGTCACATCCAAGCTGATTGATCTATTTAAAATGTAGGTGATCAATAAATAAAATCCTTAATAACCCTTTAAAGTAAATCTACAAAATCTATCAAAATCCATCATGATAAACCAAGGACAGGGACTCATAGATGCAAGCACAGTGACTGTGGTAATCTTCTTAAATTTGTTATCCTTGGCCCCCTTCCTTCTAAAATCAACTATTAAAATTGTGCAAATGTGCTCTCTCCCCCCCAGCACTTCCTCAGGGTGAGAGAGTGCAAGAGCACGGAGCTGCTCTTACCGTATATTTGCTATCCATGGTCTTCTTCTTTCTAAAAGTAAGTTTTTCATTATAGGTAAGGACTCTGGCAGGTGTTAGCAGAGCCCCACTGTGTTGCTGCTTTACAAGCTGGTACACTGTGCGGGAGCACTTCCCCAAAGTGGGGAGGGGGAGACAATGTAATAGCCGGTGAAGCTGTAGCACGGAGGGGTTCTGGAACAACCCCCCCCCCCCCCCCAAAAAAAAAGGCCGATTAGCATAATTAGTTAAAATTGATTTTAGAAGGAAGGAGGACATTGATAAGAAATATAAGAATAGTTCCCCCGTCACTGTGTCTGAGTAAGTGTCCCTGGGTTATCATGATGGATTTTGATCATAGCTTTCCTTTAAGGTTGGTGTCCCCCCTGTCCCCTTCATAGGCAAATCCTAATCCTGCAACAAATCATCAATTGGATTAGGACTTAGTTTAGGACTATAGTAGGGGCCATGTGTGATTCAAGCGGAAGTGTATATGTTTGACCAGTATATTTCTGATTCCTATAGTAAGAGAGGAAGCTATTTGATATCCTGGACAACCCCTTTAAACATACCCGACAACATGGGGGGAAATCACCAATTTCGATGACAGACTTAAAATCCCCCGTACAGGCGCCCATATCTACTAAGCAGCTTGGGCCTCTTTTAGCAGACTCGGACCTTTGACCAGGTATGAACCGGCAAGGTTTTTTTGCTATATTGTCTATAGCCTCAAACCGACACGTTAAGGCTTCTCCCAGGAGCGTGACGATTTTCCCAGCACTCTTATTTTCCTTTACCTTGTTTGGCTGAACCGTCCTCCGTAGGTTTTCCATCCACTTATCCCTCTCGGCTGCTGAGGCGCAGCTGAAGCATTTACTACCACTGGAATACGTCACCTGGAGGAAAATGCAAAGAAACAAAGCAAAGGTCACTAAACAGGACAGAAGTTAATCATTTACTCCACGGCTCATTAGAATGTAGATTTTCTTTACCTCGAAGCAGTAGTCTTGTCCCAATATGCTGCTGTGCAACGGCTTTACCAAAATCTTATCTTCTGTCCCCAAATCCAAAGCTTCCACTGCACTTCCTGGGCTCAGTAAGGACTCATGAGAACGGGATTCTTTCAGTTTGGGTAACCCTCGTGTCCTACGTTAGGGTAAATAGAAAAGCACGATTAACATGGTGACCACACACCAGGATATGAGACATCACATCAGACGTGTTCATGATGAATAGTCGCCCCGTAAGGGCCAAAGACGCAAACAGCGCATAAACCTACAGCTACAAGATGAAAAAAATAGCAAAACAATGAGACATACACAGAACAGAGGGAAGTCGGATGTAAACATTAACATTTAATGTGCCATGAAGTAAGGGAATACCCAGCGTTTCCCTACTGCCTTTCCTGTCTACAATGTAACAAGTTCTGAAGAAGGGAATCTTGTAAGGAAGATTCGTCTCTCCAAGGGCCCCACAAGCATAACACATTCTACAGTACATGATACACACACACATACATATATATATATATATATATATATATATATATATATATATTAATAGGTGTAACCTTGTATGTTCTACAATACATGATACATAAATATAGTATATAGTAGGTGTGGCCTTGTATGTTCTACAGTACATGATACATAAATGTAGTATATAGTAGGTGTGGCCTTGCATGTTCTACAGTACACGATACATATATATAGTAGGTGTGGCCTTGTATGTTCTACAGTACACGATACATATATATAGTAGGTGTGGCCTTGTATGTTCTACAGTACATGATACATATAGAGTAGGGTAGCCTTGTATGTTCTACAGTACATGATATATATATACCGTAGTAGGTGTAGCCTTGTATGTTCTACAGTACATGGTGCGTATATATAGTATATAGTAGGTGTGGCCTTGTATGTTCCACAGTACATGATACATATATATAGTAGGTGTGGCCTTGTATGTTCTACAGTACATGATACATATATAGTAGGTGTGGCCTTGTATGTTCTACAGTACATGATACATATAGAGTAGGGTAGCCTTGTATGTTCTACAGTACATGATATATATATACCGCAGTAGGTGTAGCCTTGTATGTTCTACAGTACATGGTGCGTATATATAGTATATAGTAGGTGTGGCCTTGTATGTTCCACAGTACATGATACATATATATAGTAGGTGTGGCCTTGTATGTCTTACACTACAGTACATTGTGCATATACAGTATATAGTAGGTATTGCCTTTGTTGATCTTCAGTACTTGGTACATAAATAGTATATAGTAGGTGTAGGCCTTGTATGTTCTACAGTACATGGCACATATATAGTATGCTTATACTAAAGCTATAGCTACTATATATGGGAGATATAACCTTTGTTGTACAGCACATGGTGCATACATAGTATGTGGTTGGTATAGCCTTGGTGGTTAAATATAACATGATGCATATACAGTATATTGTAGGTATAACCTCTGTTTTACAGTACATGGGCATACACAGTATATGGTAGGTATACGCTTGCTTTTTCCACAGTATAAGGTGCATATATAGTATATGGTTGGTATAGCCTTGGTGTTTCAATATTACACGATGGTAAGTATATGGTAAGCATAGCATTGGTTGTTCTACAATATAAGGTGTATATACAACATATGGTAGGTATAGCCCTGGTTGTTCTACAATGCACAACATATATACAGTATATGGTAGGTATAACCGTGTTCCTTTGAGACAAATCTTAATATAAGATCCAATATTTCAATCAAAATAAATGAGCAAAAATTTCTAATTTTGCAACTCTTATAAGACCTCTGTTCCATCCCTGCTTAATAATAATAATAATAATTCTTTATATAGTGCGCAGAGCTTACACAAAAATGTACAAACTGAAAACTGGGTAGAGGTAAGTCCCTACCTAGGTCCCTAGTTAGAGGCAAGTCCCTCAATATATGTCACCAGACTGCGCAGCACACGACTTTGACAGGGGGAAATGTGACCCCCCAGTTGTCAATTATGTTTTTTACATTGGAATAATAAAATGAATAGCACAACAAAGACGTATGAGAAAAGATGACCTAAAATGGTTATTACAAGAAAAAAAAAAAATCAGTATTTAACAAAAGAACGAAGCAGAAAAATAAACTTTGACAGGATCGAGATAACGAAGAATATTTCTAATTGTCTGGCCATGATGCCCCTTGTATGTGCACATATTATGTGACCGGGGGTGCGTGAGTGTTATGATCGATTTTCTTCTAGTTATGCAATAAAGCGACTTTCTAACCACTTTTGTGTCGTCGCACCATAAGCCAAACTCCGAAAGCTTCCGCAAATAAGACAAATGAATTTTTTCAATCCCCCGCAGACCACGGATGCTCGGGCACAGTGAAAGTTACGCAGGTTTTCAAACGGAAGAGACTTACATGAAGCAATGATACAGCCACCTTGCCGTGCATGCCCAAATCATAGCTAGGATTCATGTCATATAGCCTCACCCATCTTCGCTCCTTCGCACAGAGGTCAAGGGTCGCGTGCCAGCCAGGAAATTAAAGCTTCCAGTAGGGGAGATTGTCAAGTGGCCAAGCCGGGCATCTTGTCTGCTCGGAGATGTCCTCGGAATCTCATAACATTCTAAAGAAGCTGCAGGATTCCGATCATTCCGTAACTAAAGGGCTGAATTTGCTGGCGGTGAAATGAATTGTGGCTTGGAATAGCTGGCTACTGCATGGCTCCCCTCCTCCTCCTCCAGCATCCCGCCCCTCAGGTAGCACCAGCATAGTCCCGGTGTGCCCGGGCTGCTGCACTCTGGGCCTGTTGCTATGACAATGCACCTATAAGCAGATTACAGCTCGCAGGCAAAAGCAAGGCAGAAGCTGCAGCCGGGGTTGGCTCGGAGAGCATGCTCTGTAAACATGGCAAAGGTGACCTTTCCAAGCAGCTTCCCCTGCAAAACCCAACCCCGAGCCTGGAGTAGGAAGGGGGGGCTCCCAAGCTCTAAAGCCCAGTGGTCCCAAGAGGGGACTGATCAGCGACATTCAATGCGTCAACCCCAACCCTGCCCCGCGGGAGTCATCATCACCTTCCAGCTGCTCATTTCCGATTCCTCACCACTAACCCTAACCTAGGTCAGGAAGGGAAAAATAGGAACCGATGCGCAATATGATAAATTTATAAGACGATTATTGATTATTATTTCGCTCACTAGATATCATTTGGAATTCTGAACGGCCTGGTGAGAAAAGGGTTAAAAAGTATGGTAAATAAGCACCACTTTGCCATTGTAATGTGTGTATAAGCCTGTAGGGGGCAGAATATTAGGTACTGTGGAATTTAATGGCACTATATAAAGATTATTATTATGGGTGCCATAACACACTGCGACCGTGGAGCAGCCAGCCGCATCAAATTAGTGAATTTTGCTTAAAAAAAAAAAAAAAAAAAAACACATCTAAAAATTACTGTATCATGTACTGTTCAAGGAAATCTCCCGCCAAGATGAAGGATTGTAAACCAAGCACATCTACATGTATGTGCGTGTCCCCGCTGGAGGGATCCACTAATCACTAAGCTTCTTATGCCCTTGTTTTCACACACACAAAAAAAAGATTTTAAAAATTATGCAAATGAGCCTGATAGGCTCTGGGTTCATTTAAAGGGTTTGTCCAATTGGAGGGTCATGTGATCTCTATCTCTCCATAAATAATCACCCTGCCAGGACCCAGATCTTATAATCATGAATACTATCATAAGGTCCTGGCATAATAGCTCATGGGCAGATAGAGATCACATGACCCTCCATCTGCAGCCATTTTTTGGACAGGAATGTCTGGCTGATGAGGTAGAACACAGGGGGTTTAACTTTACATATCAATAAAGTAGAGCAGCAATTTTAATTGATGTATGTTGGTAAATTATCTGGCATCCTACCCCACATATATTACCGAAAAAACAGGAGGTTAAGTGGCCAACCCCTTTAAGAGAGATCAACCAGACTGCAAAGCGAGCGGACGATCCAGTGAGAATGGATTATGGAGCTCTCCCTGTATTACTGTGGAAGCTATAGGAAAACTGAGCAGTGCTTAGCCGCCCCAGTGCAGACACAGATAATCCCAGGGAAGAAGGATTACAGTAAACTGTACGAGCCCCAGAGGCGGAGAGGGCAACCAGAAAAAGCATCCTCTTCCACAGTATAAATCCTTGTCTGTCAGCCGCACAACAAGCAACATGAACCTAATGGTTATGTGCTGGGCTGGAGCCTATTATCGGAGGACACTATCATTATACCCCACAATACGCAGGTTGTCAGTCATCTGATATGTAATCCTGGCAGAGCAGCATCGCAGACGGGCAAAACCAAGATTTATAGGCCAAGTTCACTTCTGCCTTTGGATCTTAGTTCTTAAAGACTCAGAAAGCCACCAAAGGAAACATACAAAATATGATACAAAGCTGCAGACAGGTGCTACGTTTGATTAATTGTAGCTTTGTATAGCAGCAGGACCTTATGTTCCAGGATTGCAGCTGGATTCTGAGCTGGTGCAGTGGAATGTGAAATCTTGTTACTGTACTTCTGCCCAACCCCTCCCTTCTGCTATTAGTTATGGTTGAACCAGGCTTCTGTTTGAATAGTACAGCAGTTAGAGAGGCGGGGCTCTCTAAGCAACTGCTGTACTATTCAAACAGAAGCCTGGTTCAACCATAACAGCAGTGCTCAAGAGTGCTCCTAACAGGGGCGGCCTGGACTGTATTACAGCTCCTACAAGTCTGGGATTAACTTCCTACATATGGTACTAGAATAAGCTTCTTGGGGAACAGAGGATGTGCCCCTTCTGCCTGCTTTCAATATGTGGTTTCAGGACCTTTGGAGGACCTACTATTTAGCAGAATATCAGTTCACTAAGTAATCTGTGTCCATGGTGGGCACTAGACTGCACAGCAAAAATCTAAATGACATCCCAGGCACTGACACAATGACGGGCGAGTCACTCCATTGTAGAGCCAATGACACGACCACCAAACTAATAATAACGCAGCCACATTGTGAGACTTACGGCACTTATTGCTTCGTTCCATAAATTTGGAATCACCCATGTTATTTATGATGAAAATAACAAATGTAGACTGCATAATATAGAGCAGGATGAGCTGAGCAGTGGGGAGAATATTTCTGTATATTATTTCTTAATAACCCTTTTTGCTTCCCCAGGTACCCTGAGCAGTCCCACCCTGTGCCGTCATGCAGGGAGGGCTGTCAATCACCAGAGTAGGACCTGACATTGGACGCTCAGGACGAAGTTCATTAGAATATAAATGACGAGTTAAAATTAACAAGACTATATATTAATCACTTTGGCTCCTACTATTCTATAACACACTGCGGGCATATAGGATGCTATGTACAATCTAATCAGCCCCTCTTGCGCTATAACATGCTGCCAGAAGATGGGCACCATGTACAATCTGCTCAGCATCTCCTTCACTATAACATGCCACCTTGGCACTGTGTATAATCTGCTCAGCTCCTCTTGCTCTAGAATATGCTGCCAACACAAGGGACACTATGTACAATCTGCTCAACTCCTCGTTGACTATAACATGCCAACTGGACACTATATATAATCTGCTCAGTTCCTCTTGCTCTATAATATGCTGCCAGCAAAAGGGACACTATGTACAATTTGCTCAGCTCCTTTTGCTCTATAAATTGCTGCCAGAAGATGGGATACTTTTTATAATATGCACAGCTCCTCCTGCACTATTACATGCCACCTGGACACTATATATTATCTGCTCAGCTCCTCTTGCTCTAGAATACGCTGTCAGCACAAGGGACACTATGTACAATCTGCTCAACTCCTCGTTCGATATAACATGCCACCTGGACACTATGGGGCAGATTTACTTACCCGGTCCGTTCGCGATCCAGCGGTGCGTTCTCTGCGGTGGATTCGGGTCCGGCCGGGATTCATTAAGGTAGTTCCTCCGCCGTCCACCAGGTGGCGCTGCTGCGCTGAAGTTCCCCGGAGGCGCGCTGGAATGCCCTGAAATTCACCGGCCTATACCTGGTGAAGGTAAGTGTAATTTTCGCTACACATTTTTTTTCTTAAATGCGGCGGTTTTTCCGAATCCGTCGTGTTTTCGTTCGGCCACGCCCCCCTATTTCCGTCACGTGCATGCCAGCGCTGATGCGCCACAATCCGATCGCATGCGCCAAAATCCCGGGGCAATTCAGGGGAAATTGGCGCAAATCGGAAATATTCGGGTAACACGTCGGGAAAACGCGAATCGGGCCCTTAGTAAATGACCCACTATATATAATCTGCTCAGTTCCTCTTGCTCTATAATCTGCTTTCAGCAAAAGGGACACCATGTACAATTTGCTCAGCTCCTTTTGCTCTATAAATTTCTGCCAGAAGATGGTTTACTATGTATAATATGTTCAGCTCATCCTGCACTATAACTTGCCACCTGGACAGTATATATACAATTGGCTCAGCTCCTTTTGCTCTATAATAT
Organism: Engystomops pustulosus; assembly: GCF_040894005.1. Lineage (NCBI taxonomy): Eukaryota > Metazoa > Chordata > Amphibia > Anura > Leptodactylidae > Engystomops > Engystomops pustulosus. The sequence goes on from NC_092420.1 coordinate 76,492,839, forward strand.
GCTGCCTGGTTACCTTTAAGTAATGCGATGATGTTTCCGTAGTCTATATCTAGAAATGGTCCTTTTAGAATCCATCAATCACCTCCACCATTTGTCCGGGCTATTACTTTACTTTAGGAGTCTTATAAAACTATTACGTGTACAGTATATGACGACTGGCGCTGGAATTCGGCCAGGCAGTAACCTCAGGCTTCAATCTGCTGTTTTCTCTTCTCCTTATAGACTATGTGGACTCCATTAGGAAAATAAAAAGCAGCGGCATCTGGGAAGAGGATGGTCGGAGCTAATTACTTTGGTGCCACTGTTGAATTTGACCCATTTAGCAGCTTGGAGCCTTTTACAATCACTCAGCGAGCTCCAGGACTTTATCATATTGCACTGAAATCTGCCTGCTAGGATTATCAACCAGAAAAGGATAATGCCGCATTATTATAGAGCCGCCCAAACCATCAACAGCAATGACTCACATTACATCCATTAGCTGATAAGGAGACAGGGGGTGCCAGGTATTCTGTCTAGCAGCTCCCATACCACATGCACCCTCTGCAGCGCACCTTTAGGACCCTAGAAGTAGACAATGTGCCAGATGGGGGGGGGGGGGGGGGGCTCCACTGGGCCGGGCGGTAAACCCAGGTACTAGTAACTATGCAGAACTCGTATGTCTCACCCTGCCCAATCCCTGCCAAGTCTCCGGGGAGCGATGGCAGCTCAGACATTGCATCCTAAGTGCTTGAGATTTATATGGGTAGGGATGCCGGGTCGTATACGGTCACTGCTGGAGCCACTTAATGTATAATGCAGCTTATTAACCTTATCTTTCAGTCCTTAAAAAAAAAAATTTGAAGAACAACTCCAACTGAGGATGTGTTTGCCGTGTTTTTCCTTATCTGGAAATCTGACAGCAAATCTTTTGCAAAATTTTTACAGAAAAAGACGATTTTTGGAATAAATTTATGCGAGGGCACTTCTCTGCTGGTAGAAGGTCTCTGAAGTGACCTATACTGCCCCTATAGGACACTACTGAGACATACCTCCTGGCTGAAGATCCATTCACCCCCTGCTGCCAGCCAATCAGTGGCCTCGGCAATGCAGTCATGTCCGCCTGCGGTATTACCTGATGGAAATATGGCGCACGATCACATGACCGGCGAGGGTCCACATGTTCTAGATCGGCAGGAGATTAAAGAGAAGGCTGCATTTGTTGTTGTTATGCGATATTAGATTTCCTTTTATTGTGATGATCTACAATAAGTGTCAAATATTGTACCATAATACGAAAATTTCTTGCACTCAAAAAACATAGGAGGTCATACAGACTAGAGAAGATAGGGCCGGCACCAGCACTGGGCATACATGGGCAAGTGCTGGGGCCCAGAGCTGCTGGGTGGCTCACATAAGGCTGCACATAAGTAAACCATGGAGGTTAGGGGGGCTTTATATAAAATAACCATGACGGGGCTGATAAACTAGGGAATATTTTAGGGAAACTGTTTTAGTTTCTGAATTTTTAATGCCGCCATTGAGTTCACTGCAAAGGGGCCCACTGAGGCTCTGTCACCTAGGAGCCTACTGGAACCTGGAGCCGACCCTGAGAGAGGTCCATGTTCTTAATCCAAGGACTCAGAAGGGGCCAGAATAAAGAAATCCTATACCTTCCAATTAGTGGCCGGTGGTGGTGAGACAAATACAGGAGAAAATTGGGGTTTGCAGAATGACCAGGCTCAATGATCACTAAGTAAAACCACAAAAACTGGGTGCTGCACCCAGAATTATGACGTAAAGTTCTATGTTAATCAAAACTACAAAAAATGATAAATATAAATATTAGTTACTACTCAATATAAAACTTGTATGTTGGATTTTCTTCCGCTGCTCCGGCCTGTGATTATGGATGAGCGGCCGTCCCCGTGCAGGGGTAGAAAACTGCAGCGCTGCTGATCTTCTGCTTCGCATCATCAGAAAGTCACAAAGCCAATACTAGATAATGGTGGGAGCCGCTGACGTGTCTCCGCAGTGTGGACACTGTGTTATAGAATGGAATAATACAGTCAACGACGCTACTAAAAAAATATATATTTGGTATATAATATGGTTCCTTTATGTTCTGCTTATTGTAAATGGGTCCGACCAATTTTAATTGCTTTACTTCTGTCCTGTACCTATGTTATTCTTCCTGGGAAAGTAAAGGATAATTGAGGACTGGTTGTTATCCTTCCTATTATTAGCAGCTCTGTTGACACTGTCCTAAAAATATCAGTAGAGGGAATATATCATCGTGCTCGAGAAGAGGTATTTTAGGAGCAATCCAAGTATTTACTCGACATGGAGAGTCACGGACAGGACATGGAGAGTCATGGACACGACATGGAGAGTCATGGACACGACATGGAGCGTCATGGACACGACAAGGAGCGTCATGGACACGACAAGGAGCGTCATGGACACGACAAGGAGCGTCATGGACACGACAAGGAGCGTCATGGACACGACAAGGAGCGTCATGGACACGACAAGGAGAGTCATGGACACGACAAGGAAAGTCACGGACACGACAAGGAGAGTCACGGACACGACAAGGAGAGTCACGGACACGACAAGGAGAGTCACGGACACGACAAGGAGAGTCAGCAGGAGCATTCCCAGGATAGCATTTCCTCTCTATATTTATAGAGCAGCCGAGCAGTGCACAAGCCTACCTGATATATAAGGAGCTGGCAGAGCGGGTGCCCCGGTATCTTCTGATGGTAAAAGCCATGTCAGTCCTCCGTCATGTCAGGGTAAAGCTGCTGCACTGCTCGGCCAGCGCACAAGCGTTAATGCCAGAAAATGACTTTTGCTTAATCTGCAGGAATCCGTCCCACGTGTTTCGCAGTCCAGAGGGGAAAAGAATCCAGCCCAGCTGTCAGAGGAGGCCGAGGTGTAACTCTCCCAGATCCTTTACTCATCACTTATCTACTCAGACATTCTCCAAACACAAGCAGCAACCAGGTCCATTAAGAGTAGAAAAGTTATGGCAGACCAAAGCCAACATTTACTGATCGCTGGGGGTCCAAATACAGGAACATGGTCTGCTCCATGGTTAAAATTTCTTTTAAACTCACCCCCCCCCCCCCGTAATTATAAAAAAAAGTTATACCTACCTACACTCAAAATGAAAATATGATGAAATTTTGTCACCAATGACATGGGGGACACAGGAGTTTCCACCATCCACCAGTAAAGGTGTTACCCAGAACTTATCAACTATGCCCGGGTAAGTGTCTGATCAATGGGGTATCTCACTGATAAGACCATAACCAATGGGGGGGGGGTCACTTGTGCCTGTTATGAATGGGGCGACTGATGAATATAACAAAGTAGTTGTTCTGTTCTCTGACCAATTTCATCGATATTGAACAGAGTGGCGGTGATATGTACAGCACAGGAGCAGAGTTTTGGGGGCAACTCTGATGTCCCTACATTATTTCACTTTACTAAGTTGGCTAGGATGGATTGTAAGGTACCAACATAGAAAAGATGATGCTCCAATCTGCTAACCATCTGTGACCGAACAAGGACATCAATCATGGGAAAAGATTGGGCATGTTGGATTTCAGCATGCACAATCCTTTTGTTCTAAAGGGTTATACTTCGGTTTACCTTCTACTCTTGTTCAACCAAGAGTGCATGTACATGGGATCTCAGGAGGAATAGCTGTAGGCAAAACGAGCAGGAGTACTAGAAAGAAAAGCTCCGTCTTAGTGATCCTTCCAGTAATCCCCAACTTTTGGAGACTCAAGCACCCTCCAAAAACAGAAGCAGCCACGACGCCTGGGAGTTATAATCGATAAGTTAGATGCTACACTCGGCCAGGCATTGCTGTATAGAAGGCAAATTACTTTGAGATGACAAATGGGAATAGGAGCCGGAACATTCATGCCAAAGACTTGGTGCCAAAAACTTGAGCGGTAAAGGGAACATTAACTTTAGAGAATAGTCAGAGAGATACAATTGCTACCGAGCATGAATACACAAGGAACAATAAAACTCAGATTTTGAATGCATCGCACAGTTGTGTTAAAGAAAGAAAACATTTGCGGAATTTGCTTCACAGAAAAGCCGGGGCACGTTACCAAGAGTGAGAAACGCGGAGGGCGGGGGGTGATGCTACACAACTAACAATGTGTGACTGGTGAAAACATAGAAAGAGGGAAATGATTTTTATTCCAAAAAGTAAAGAGTATATATTATATATGGCACTACACTGCTGTAGACCTGTGGATGTAGGGCACTACACTGCTGTAGACCTGTGGATGTAGGGCACTACACTGCTGTAGACCTGTGGATGTTGGGCACTACACTGCTGTAGACCTGTGGATGTAGGGCACTACACTGCTGTAGACCTGTGGATGTAGGGCACTACACTGCTGTAGACCTGTGGATGCATGGCACTACACTGCTGCAGAACTGTGGATGTAGGGCACTACACTGCTGTAGACCTGTGGATGCATGGCACTACACTGCTGTAGACCTGTGGCTGTAGGGCACTACACTGCTGTAGACCTGTGGATGTAGGGCACTACAATGCTGTAGACCTGTGGATGTAGGGCACCACACTGCTGTAGACCTGTGGATGTAGGGCACTACACTGCTGTAGACCTGTGGATGTTGGGCACTACACTGCTGTAGACCTGTGGATGTAGGGCACTACACTGCTGTAGACCTGTGGATGCAGGGCACTACACTGCTGTAGACCTGTGGATGTAGGGCACTACACTGCTGTAGACCTGTGGATGTAGGGCACTACACTGCTGTAGACCTGTGGATGTAGGGCACTACACTGCTGTAGACCTGTGGATGTAGGGCACTACAATGCTGTAGACCTGTGGATGTAGGGCACCACACTGCTGTAGACCTGTGGATGTAGGGCACTACACTGCTGTAGACCTGTGGATGTAGGGCACTACAATGCTGTAGACCTGTGGATGCATGGCACTACACTGCTGTAGACCTGTGGATGTAGGGCACCACACTGCTGTAGACCTGTGGATGTAGGGCACTACACTGCTGTAGACCTGTGTATGTAGGGCACCACACTGCTGTAGACCTGTGGATGTAGGGCACTACACTGCTGTAGACCTGTGGATGTAGGGCACTACACTGCTGTAGACCTGTGTATGTAGGGCACCATACTGCTGTAGACCTGTGGATGTAGGGCACTACAATGCTGTAGACCTGTGGATGCAGGGCACCACACTGCTGTAGACCTGTGGATGTAGGGCACCACACTGCTGTAGACCTGTGGATGTAGGGCACTAGACTGCTGTAGACCTGTGGATGTAGGGCACTACACTGCTGTAGACCTGTGGATGCAGGGCACCACACTGCTGTAGACCTGTGGATGTAGGGCACTAGACTGCTGTAGACCTGTGGATGTAGGGCACTACACTGCTGTAGACCTGTGGATGTTGGGCACTACACTGCTGTAGACCTGTGGATGTTGGGCACTACACTGCTGTAGACCTGTGGATGTAGGGCACTACACTGCTGTAGACCTGTGGATGTTGGGCACTACACTGCTGTAGACCTGTGGATGTAGGGCACTACACTGCTGTAGACCTGTGGATGTTGGGCACTACACTGCTGTAGACCTGTGGATGTAGGGCACTACACTGCTGTAGACCTGTGGATGCAGGGCACTACACTGCTGTAGACCTGTGGATGCATGGCACTACACTGCTGTAGACCTGTGGATGTAGGGCACTACACTGCTGTAGACCTGTGGATGTAGGGCACTACACTGCTGTAGACCTGTGGATGTAGGGCACCACACTGCTGTAGACCTGTGGATGTAGGGCACTACACTGCTGTAGACCTGTGGATGTAGGGCACTACAATGCTGTAGACCTGTGGATGCATGGCACTACACTGCTGTAGACCTGTGTATGTAGGGCACCACACTGCTGTAGACCTGTGGATGTAGGGCACTACACTGCTGTAGACCTGTGTATGTAGGGCACCACACTGCTGTAGACCTGTGGATGTAGGGCACTACACTGCTGTAGACCTGTGGATGTAGGGCACTACACTGCTGTAGACCTGTGTATGTAGGGCACCACACTGCTGTAGACCTGTGGATGTAGGGCACTACACTGCTGTAGACCTGTGGATGTAGGGCACCACACTGCTGTAGACCTGTGGATGTAGGGCACTACACTGCTGTAGACCTGTGGATGTAGGGCACTACACTGCTGTAGACCTGTGGATGTAGGGCACCACACTGCTGTAGACCTGTGGATGCAGGGCACTACACTGCTGTAGACCTGTGGATGTAGGGCACTACACTGCTGTAGACCTGTGGATGTAGGGCACTACACTGCTGTAGACCTGTGGATGTAGGGCACTACACTGCTGTAGACCCGTGGATGTTGGGCACCACACTGCTGTAGACCTGTGGATGTAGGGCACTACACTGCTGTAGACCTGTGGATGTAGGGCACTACACTGCTGTAGACCTGTGGATGTAGGGCACTACACTGCTGTAGACCTGTGGATGTAGGGCACTAAAATGCTGTAGACCTGTGGATGCATGGCACTACACTGCTGTAGACCTGTGGATGTAGGGCACTACAATGCTGTAGACCTGTGGATGCAGGGCACTACACTGCTGTAGACCTGTGGATGCAGGGCACCACACTGCTGTAGACCTGTGGATGTAGGGCACTAGACTGCTGTAGACCTGTGGATGTAGGGCACTACACTGCTGTAGACCTGTGGATGTTGGGCACTACACTGCTGTAGACCTGTGGATGTAGGGCACTACACTGCTGTAGACCTGTGGATGTAGGGCACTACACTGCTGTAGACCTGTGGATGTAGGGCACTACAATGCTGTAGACCTGTGGATGTAGGGCACTACACTGCTGTAGACCTGTGGATGTTGGGCACTACACTGCTGTAGACCTGTGGATGTAGGGCACTACACTGCTGTAGACCTGTGGATGTTGGGCACTACACTGCTGTAGACCTGTGGATGTAGGGCACTACACTGCTGTAGACCTGTGGATGTAGGGCACTACACTGCTGTAGACCTGTGGATGTTGGGCACTACACTGCTGTAGACCTGTGGATGTAGGGCACTACACTGCTGTAGACCTGTGGATGTAGGGCACTACACTGCTGTAGACCTGTGGATGTAGGGCACTACACTGCTGTAGACCTGTGGATGTAGGGCACTACACTGCTGTAGACCTGTGGATGTTGGGCACTACACTGCTGTAGACCTGTGGATGTAGGGCACTACACTGCTGTAGACCTGTGGATGTAGGGCACTACACTGCTGTAGACCTGTGGATGTTGGGCACTACACTGCTGTAGACCTGTGGATGTAGGGCACTACACTGCTGTAGACCTGTGGATGTAGGGCACTACACTGCTGTAGACCTGTGGATGCAGGGCACTACACTGCTGTAGACCTGTGGATGTAGGGCACTACACTGCTGTAGACCTGTGGATGTAGGGCACTACACTGCTGTAGACCTGTGGATGTAGGGCACCATACTGCTGTAGACCTGTGGATGTAGGGCACTACACTGCTGTAGACCTGTGGATGTAGGGCACTACACTGCTGTAGACCTGTGGATGTTGGGCACTACACTGCTGTAGACCTGTGGATGTAGGGCACTACACTGCTGTAGACCTGTGGATGTAGGGCACTACACTGCTGTAGACCTGTGGATGTAGGGCACTACACTGCTGTAGACCTGTGGATGTAGGGCACTACACTGCTGTAGACCTGTGGATGTTGGGCACTACACTGCTGTAGACCTGTGGATGTAGGGCACTACACTGCTGTAGACCTGTGGATGTAGGGCACTACACTGCTGTAGACCTGTGGATGTAGGGCACTACACTGCTGTAGACCTGTGGATGTAGGGCACTACACTGCTGTAGGCCAGTCGATACATAGCACGTCATACATACTTGTCAAATTAGAAACCACTCCCAAGCCTTGTATGCTTGTAAGTTATAACTTTTTCCTATGTGAAAACACTATGCAAAACCCCCAAAGTACATTATGCAGCAAGGGTTGCTGGGTGATTTCAGCTCTGTAGCCTGCAGACTTGTGGATACAGCTCTGGAGTATAACATAGGCGAATACTCAAGATCAGTAAATCAATTTGGCTCCAAAACTGTCTTACAATTTTAATATTGGTCTAATACAGCTAATAAAACATGTAGACAAGACAGTAAAAAGAGCAAGCGATGACAATCCTGCGGCAGACGGGGATCCCTTTGTGCCATATTCTGCCCAATTAGTCAAATAATTGCTGCAATAAACCCACCCTGGTCCCGAGGAGACGTTATAAATCTCCTCCGCTATATTTTACATGTAGACGTTGTCCCACGGGACGCGAGTCACAGGGATTTTATATCCTGGCCATAAATCTGCAAATTAATAAAGGCTCCGGCCAGATCCGCGTGCGTCAGATTTATGGCGCTATACATCACTCAGCAATGGGAGACGAGAGGACTGGGTCACACAGGTAAATCGCCAAACACATCATCCGAATAGCCTGCGCCAATCTTACCTGTCACTGTCTGCTGGCCGCAGCGATGGCAGGCGGAAGCTCGTGTTTCTGTCCAGCTTCGACTGACTCTTTGTCCTCTTTATGGAGCCTTTTAGACGTTTGCTGAAGAAGCCCTACGGAGGGAAGAAGAGAGGAGGTGAGGCGCACGTATATAGGACATCATCCCATCTCCCGTTTCTCAGGCCCTGTTCACTTCTGCATGAGCAAGACAAGGACAGCGCCTGAAAGACCCCATGCATAGAGAAGAGGGTCTGTAATTTTCCTGGGAAAAAAACAGTGCTGCATGCTGCATCAAATATGAATGAATCTGCAATAGAGAATTGGAACAAAGCCTCCAACGCAGATGTGAACAGAATCTTATGTTAAAAAGAAACCTCTCCTTAAAGGGAACCGCTCAGTTAAATGAGCAAAATAAATGAACAAAACACAGATCTTTGAAGACTACTATTACACAGCAGTACAACTATCCCTATATTGTTCCCTCCCATGCCTGTATGGTTTCACAGTTTGTTCGTAAAGTTGACTCCATTCCATTCCACCCTCAGGAATGACAGAGACGCTGGCTGTGTGACTCACTGAAAAGAATTCCTGAGAGAGGGGGGAATGAGGGATTGGATTTATCTTCGGTGAGTCAGCGTCTCGCTCAACTCCCTCATTCTCCCTCCCTCTGGAATTCTCTTCAGTTAGGACAGTGGTGGCGAACCTATGGCACGGGTGCCAGAGGTGGCACTCGGAGCCCTTTCTGTGGGCACTCAGACCATCACCAGAGAGGACTACAGATATCTTCCTGCAGTCCCAGACAGCCCAGGACTTGCTGTGCACAGAGCTATTTAACGTGACAATGCTACCTGGGATTACTGGAGGAGAGGGAAGGTGTGGTCAGATCTGGATTATCATTGTAGCTCCTGCTCCGGCACTGACAATTCTTCCTGTTTTTGGGACCCTGGAGAGAAGCTACAATGATCATCCAAATTTATTCTATTTTCTCCTTTATTGGTGTCCTCAGGGTGCTGGTATCAATGAAAACTGTGTCCAAGCAGGGAGTGTAAATCACTAATTAAATTTCTGTGTTGGCACTTTGCGATAAATAAGTGGGTCTTGGTTGTAGTTTGGGCACTCGGCCTCTAAAAGGTTCGCCATCACTGAGTTATGATCTCGATCAAGAGGCTTGAGGTGTGAAGAACATGAATATGTTGGACTTGGCTCAAAGGAAAGATTGTGATCGACCCAAAGCGAGTCATTTGCATAGATGATGAGTGAAGTTTATGAACGGACTGTAGAACTCTACAGGCATGGGGAAGAACAATATAGGGATAGTTGTACTGCTGTATAATAAAGGTTTTCAATGATATATTTAGTTAGTGTGGGTTAGTTTAACCGACATGTTCCATTTATAGGGGTTGCATCAAGATTGATTAGGGTATAACCTTGTGATCATTGGGGGACCTCCACGGATCACATGAGGGAACCACAACTATCAAGGTGTTCCCATTCTCACCAATTGATAGAGCAACAAGTCGAGCATGCCCACTGTTGCTCCATTCAATTGTGTTTTGGCATATAGGATAGCAATTGCTTGACCCACACTGATCATGAGAGAGGAACCCCACTGATCCCAAGAATAAAAATCTTCCCCCTAATAAGAGAGGGACAGGACAAGCGTATGTACTGCTGTTACACTTAATACTATAAGAGCGTTGGAAATATTGAGCAAAGTGCCACCTCTGGCAGTCTCCATGACTGTCTATGAGATTGATGGGTACACCCGAGTGCTGTGCTTAAAATTTTTGGTGCTCCCACATTGTTGAATGGAGAGATCATACGTATGCTTGACCTGAAGCTCCATTAATTAGTTAGAATGACATCCACATTCTCGGGATTGGTGGGGTTCCTTTCTGGATAGCAGTGGAGGTCCCAGCATTTAATAATTAATAAATAATAATTCTGTTAGTTTGCCAAATCAATCCCTGTCCCCAATGGGGCTCACAATGTAATCAACCTACCAGTATGTTTTTTTTGGAGTGTGGGAGGAAACCGGAGAACCCGGAAGAAAACCACACAGACACGGAGAGAACATACAAAATCATTGCAGATGTTGACCTGGATGTGACTTGAACCCAGGACCCTAGCGCTGCAGGGCTGTAGTGCTAACCACTGAGCCACTGTGCTGTTCCCCTACACTGATCAGATGTCTCATATTATAGGGGTTGTACCAAGTTTCATTGTTATCATAACAGTCACCAAATGTTAGCAGAGCAACAATGACGTGAGAGGTCCATCATTCTACCATCAAAAATCCTTCCTGATAAACCAGGGACAATTTAATCATAGATCCAGGCACCATGACTGTGGTAATCTTCTTATATTTGTTATCCACAGCCTCTTTCCCTCTAATATCAACTTTTAAAATTATGCTAATGACCCAGAAGTGAGATAGGGGGCGTTACCACAGCACCTCTTTGTTGCAGATTCACAGGCTGTTACACTGTGCAAGGTACACTTCCCCCTCACACTGTGTTCTCAAACTGAGGGAGGGGAAAGTGCTGAGGGAGCAGCACATAGGAGCCCTTTTGGTGCATTAGCATAATTTTAAAAGTTGATGTATGGAGGAAAAAAGGCTGTGGATAAGAACTCTAAGAAGATTTTCAGAGTCACTGTGCCTGGATCTAGGAGTCCCTGGTTTATCATGATGAATCTTGATGTCCTAGAAGAACAGATTGCAGAATTATAGATAGAAAACACATTTCAGGCATTACACATCCTGAGCTTCTTAGCCAAAATACAAGAGGAGTGGTGAGAGAATGGTGAATGGTTTGCAAAAAAAATGCAGAATTACATTGCACTCGGTGAGGTTGTAAAGCTGTAGAGCTTCCCCTATAGAACCTTCCCACCGAATAGGATAAGCAGGTGAAATACCGAGGTGGTTGTTTCGGATGTAACCATCCCAGTGCTGTCACAACCAATGGAACTGAAAAGTCCAAAGAAAATTAGGAAATCTGTCAGAAACAAAACACCCCAGTTTCATGGAAGGCGCATGTATAGCGCACAGCGTCTGAAACCAAAGTGAATGATTAATTTGGGGTCATTTACTAAGGGCCCGATTCGCGTTTTCCCGACGTTTTACCCGAATATTTCCGATTTGCGCCGATTTCCCCTGAATTGCCCCGGGATTTTGGCGCACGCGATTGGATTGTGGCGCATCGGCGCTGGCATGCACGCCAAACAATCTGCAGAACGCAGCATGTTATAGAGCAGGAGGAGCTGAGCAAATTGTACATAGTGTCCTATCTGCAGGCAGCATGTTATAGAGCAGGAGGAGCTGAGCAGATTGTACATAGTGTCCTATCTGCAGGCAGCATGTTATAGCGCAGGACGAGCTGTGCAGATTGTACAAAGTATGCTACCTGCAGGCAGCATCTTATAGAGCAGGGGGAGCTGAGCAGATTATACATAGAGTCCTATCTGCAGGCAGCATGTTATAGAGCAGGCGGAGCTGAGCAGATTATACATAGTGTCATATTTGTACAATCTGCTCAGCTCCTCCTCAAAGTGTCTTCCTCACAATGTCCCAACAATGACATACCCATATTTAGGTCTGGCTCATGGCTAGCTCAGGACCACCCACTCTGTACTATAATCCAACCAGAAGCCCCCTTTCCTAACACATTTGCAGCCCCCAGGAAACATATTGTAATGCAGCAGGTACCAGGGTATAGGATACATCATCTGCTCAGGATATACACTACAGCTGATGCTGCATTAAGCTCTTTTAATAGTTCCCAAATCATCCACATAAGTAAATTTTAGTTTTCACTTGGATTGAGACTCATTGTCCAGTCGGTTGTCGCTCTTTATATAAATCATCAGAACCAAGTGTCTGTGAATAAAATCCGCTACCGGGAACCGTAATTAGACAATCAATGTCAATAAGCTGCGGATAAACCTCCAACGACGCTCCGGGCGCTCTCCGCAGCGCGGCTCCGCTCGGCTCCCATAAGCAATTTCATGCACAATATGTCTGCGTGTTCAGCCGGCATAACAAAGACATGCAGCAAATGTAAATGATTGTGCGCGACGACTGGAGATTACACAGGATCTGAAAACCTCAAGGAAATCTACCATCAAACTCAGGCATCTTCTTATATTTGGTATCCATGGTCTCCTTCCTTCTATAATCATCTTTTAAGATTATGCTAACGAGACAGAAGGTCTCTGGGGGGTGTTATCAGAGCCCTTTAATGCTGCAGCTTCACAGGCTGTTACACTGTGCAGAAGCACTTCCCACCTCCCTCTGTGTGAGGTTTACATCAGGCAGAGGGATGGGGAAGTGTTGAGTGAGCATTGGAGAAGTGCTCCTAGCACACACTGTTACAGCCTGTGAAACTACAGCACAGAGGGGCTCCGGTAACACCCACAAGGAGCCCTCTGGACTCATTAGCATAATTTTAAAAGTTGCTTTTAGAAGGAAGGAGGCCATGGATTACAAATATAACGCAATCATTGTGTCTGGGTCTTTTCATGTGAGTTATTTGGAAAACACAAGCCGGCATGGCCGAGTGTGGGTGTGAACAAGGGAATTGGGAGCCATAGCTGTGAGTCAAATGACTGGTATATGTAATGTAGGATTGATTCTACAGAAAGCGCACATGAAAAGATCCAGGCACAATGACTGCGTTATATTTGTTATCCATGGTCTCCTGCCTTCTAAAATCAACTTTTAATATTATGCTAATGAGCCCCAAGGGCTCCTTGTGGGTGTTACCAGAGCCCCTCTGTGCTGTAGATTCACAGGCTGTAACAGTGTGTGCTAGGAGCACTTCCTCAATGCTCAAAGCCCCTTCCCCCATCCCTCTGCCTGATGTAAACCTCACACAGAGGGTGGTGGGAAGTGCTCCTGCACAGTGTAACAGCCTTTGTAGGATTGATTCTACTCAGAGCAAGTACCCTAAACCTCACACCAGTGCTCTCCAGTATGACTACAACTCCCATCATACTCAGACAGCTTCAGCTGGAACCAAAAACTTATAGGAAACCAATCCTGTACTAATAGTCATCATCCTGAAAGGTTGTCGAAATGTCCTGGACTTAAGTAATATATTACTGGAACTGGAAGACGCGGCCTCCAAAGTCTGATGGGAAAGCCAATTTGTTTCAGCATTAGCGCAAAATCGGGATATCCCAGCACGGACGATGGCAGCTTATTATATTAAAGGAATATTGATTCAAGATGGCGGGAAAGGCCGGTGCATTGTAATGCAGGAGAGCAGTGGTGCAGGATAATTTCATCATAATAATGCAGGATGGGAATCACAGACTATAATTCAGTAATGTGAAACCGGGCAAAAGAGAGAAAGTCACCGCTGCCAAGAGAAGCCATGTCTGAACGGCACCAGAGGAAGGTCACCTGCCGCTCCGTTACTTCTATGATGGAAGTGATGTTCTCCGACGAGCCTGAGCCCATCGCAAGATCACTGGGGTATAGAATAGATGCTATAATGAGAGCCGAATCTGCAATGAACTATGGATGGAGCGCCGTCCTGTATGTAGCCGCCTCCCCTATGGATAGGTCCTGTATAAAGGAAATATCCCACCACAATCCATCATAATAAACCAGGGACACTTACTCATAGATCCAGGCACAGTGACTGTGGTAATCTCCTTATATGTCTTATTTATGGTCTGCTTTCATCCGAAAGCAACTTTGAAATTTATGCTAATGAGTAAGAAGTGCTCGTGTTCCATCCTCTTGTGCGATTTCCATAAGGTGCCAAGTGTTGGAATGATTAGTGCGCTATGGTTTGTGCACAAGTATGGATTATTTTTATACTAAAAGTCCCAGAGGGAAAAAAAAGCATTAACAAACCTGTTTCTCTAAATTTTGCTTCCAAGTCCCCAATTCAGGCAGAAATGGTCTACCTCCCCCTCTGGCAGCTGACTATTTTTTTCTATCCTACCTCCCCCTTCACACACAAAAGTCTCATCTATCCTGTCATGTACTACACAGATGCTGCTCCTTCCATGACAAGCAGGGCAAAGAGCTGTTCCTATTGGCCAGTCTGCAGTGAGCAGAGGATTAGTGCACAGAGACCGGAGGTTATTCATAAGTTATCTACACAGATATGGGTTCCACAATTTGTACCAGCTCCGTGTTCAGCAACACAACACATAGCTGTGCATCACAGGGAACATTCCTGGTTGTTGTTGCAACAGTCTGTGTTGATAACTTTGGAATCACTAGATATATTACAAATATGATTGCATCAATTGATTCCTGTGACATTTCTGGTCGTCTTTGCTATGCTGCATTACCACCATCCCATTGGAAATATTTCCCCTTGATACAATATGGCCAAGCTGTAGTAAACGGACTGGCCACTATACAGAGAATGGAGCTGTTCCTTCCTCTCATCTTGCTTCTGATGCTAAAAAAAACATCTGATTGGTGAGATTTGGACACACAGGGCGTCTGATATTGAGAAGCTCATTTATGTATTTGCTAGAAAAACCCCCTAGAGGGACAACTCATCTAATTAAAAGAAAATCCACCAGCAACATCCATCATGATAAACCCGGGACATTTACTTATAGATCCCGGCCCCAGGACTGTGGTAATCATCTTATATTTGTTACCCATGGCCTCTTTGCTTTCAAAATCAACTTTTAAAATTATGCTAAAGAACCAAAAGGGCTCTGGGGTTGTTACACTCTGCAGGAGCACTTCCCCTTCTGCTGCAGTGAAATTACATCAAGCAGAGGGAGGGGAAAGTGCTGAGGGAGGAGGGTGAGACAGTGTAGCAACCTGTGAAGAAAAAAAAAACGAGACATTCTGGTAAAGGCTCCCCTAGAGCACTTCACAGGCTGTTACAATGTTAATCACTCTGCCTGCTGTAATCTCACAGTTTGAGGGGGGATATGCTCCTGCACATTGTAACAGCATGTGAACATATAGCACAGAGGGGCTCTGCTAACTACCCCTGAAAGCACTTCATAGGCTGTTACAATGTTACTCCCTCTGCCTCCTGTTATCTCTCAGTGGGAGACGGAAAATGCTCCTGCACATTGTAACAGCCTGTGAAGGTTTGGCACAGAGGATCTCTGGCAACTCCCCCCACAAACACTTCACAGGCGGTTATACTGTCTTTCCCTCTGTCTGCTGTAGTCTCACAAAGAGGGGGTTCCTGCACAGTGTAAGAGCCTGTGAAGCTACAGCATGGAGGTGCTCTGGTAACCCCCTCCCTTCAAGCCCTTATGGCTCATAAGCATAATTTTAAAAGTGGATTTTTGAAGGAAGGAGGCTATGGATAGCATATACAAGATGATGATTACCACAGTCATGGTGCCTGGATCGATAAGTAAGTGCTCCTGGTTTATCATGCTTTATTTGAATGGTAGATTTCCTTTAAGGGTGAGGGGGGGATTCAATAGATGGAAGTGATGGAAGCTTTACATCTGAGTGTAAGGAAGCAAATAATATAACACTGCCCCCTACTGTGTGTAAAAGAAAGGTAGCGCCATCCCATGGCAGTCATGGAAATTATGTCAAACTTGAGGGTTATTACCTGTAGAATTTGAGTGTCGGGCGAGTTGTATCCAGTATTGTATCCGTCAGATCAGATCTTACACCCTCCACAATACAGAACACACCATCACCCCATTAGGAGGGAGTCTCCCCCTCTATGATTCCGCCCTCCTTGACTTTGACCCATCAAACATCACAAGAAAATAGCAGGGGAAATGGGGAGACGAGACTCGGCGGTCGGGTGCAATGATGTGACGAGACCCAGCAGCCTTCATACTTGTCACTCACCCCGGCTGCCGGCTCCCGGGGAAGCAATTATATCCGTAATATGTCAGCCCCAACTAGCAAACCGGATCCCCAAGCAGGAGCTCAGCAAAGCATCAGAATCCAACAGATGCACTGACAGTACAGAGGATACGGGAAACAATGTATATTCTTCTGTATCCCACATACAGTACAGGATGGGCCCCCATACAAAGCCTATACCAGCCATTGTCCATAGTGGGGTATAGGAAACAGGCAGCTTAATGCCCCCCTAAAGCTCCTGGGCCTGGTACACATGGTAAACCTGTAACATGGATGATAACATGACCCTAGGGGGGAGGATTACACCCATTCCTATCCAACTACACTCTCAATGTCTAATTAGAATAATTGTATCACTAGATGATCTGCATATATGGGAGAAGAAGAGATTATGCACTACAGACCTTGAGTAATGTGTTATATCATATAGATGACCTATACACCGTACAGGCAGGCAGGAGAGTCTTAGTAAGTCATCTTAAAATACTAACACACAAACTCAGTAAGTACAGACTGTGCTGATCATTAGCGCTACCTGATGTGTAACCAGTATGTCACCACTATGATCTGATGGCGTTTAAACTGTTTACCCCATCAAACTAGCTGCCCCCACAGGTCAGGTATGAATTGTCCTTTCTGGAATCCCCTTTTATGTTAAATCTCACCTGTAAGAATTCTCTCCCAAAGTTATGTGAAAATGACCAGAGACGAGTCAGATTTTGCCAGAGATGAGTCACTTTTAGAGTTGTATAGCACCTCGAAACAGGTTTCCAGTATCATATTTAAAGAGAAGACTCTCAAATTTCAGATCACATCAGGCTTGTGGTTCTGTGAGCTACAGAACCAGAGATACAGGCAGTTAAAGATCCAGGTCCTGAGAATTTTTTTTTATCTGTTGCTTACTTTTCTAACCAAGTCTTTAACTGCCTGTGGGCTACTATATGTCGTTCACAGAAGCACAAAATTATCTAAAAGATGAGATTCTTATCTTTAACGTGACACCATTTTTTTCTTTAAGTACTAGAACGCCAAAAATAAGGGCGTCTAAAGTGACTCCCCCCTCAGCAGCCAGAAAACTTGACTCACCTCAGGCAAAATATGACTGTTCTCTGCTCATTTAAATATGGCTTTGGTGGAGATTTTTTTTTTTTATTATTTTTTTTTAGGTGAACAGGAGATTTTACATAAAAGAGGGAATTCTACAAAGTTTGAAAATTTCATACCCTAACAGAGGGTTCCTTAAAAGGAGATTAGCTGTATATCCCCCCTGCTTTCTGATAACACATGCACCCTTGGCTGAGCCCAGTCTATATGGTGAGGCCTACAGATCTGCAGTATATTTAAGGGGATATATTTTCTAAACAGGCCTTTATACTGCCAGATGAGCTATCATTCTGCACAATTGTCACTATAACCTACAATCATTGTTTGTCCTCAAGTCATTTCTTCCATAGGGTGACACGTCCTGCAGAATATTACGGTGCCATAATAAATTCTACCTGGAGTGCTTAGAAATCACTTCCTATATAAAACTTATACGGTTTCCTAGTGTGCCGCCATATAGTGCACATCCTGCCTAGTGGTGCCGGGCGCATATACTGCAGAAGACTGGAGCATCTCAGCAGGTTTTTCCTGACCTTCACTTTTGCTGACGGCTGGAGTTGGCTTTTGTTTCACTTCCCAGGACCAGAGGAGCAGGCGGCAGACGGCATTCCCTCACATCCAATTACACTCTGTGCTAGACACAAGTAGGTCCTTGCTGCATCAGTATTACCACCACCAGGGGCATTCACACTGCACCTAATGTACAATCATACCCGCTGTAGTGATTCTTAATCAGATTGGGCACTGATGGTTATTACTCGCAGAGAAACCTGACATCCTGCGCCATGCTAATGCTATCCGCCAGCTTAACCCTTCCTCTACCTGCACCACGCCGCAGGCTAGCCGTCTCTGGCTGCATTCACACTGTGCATTGCAGGGTCCTCCCGCCATATGCACTGATAAAGATTTTGGTGAATATCCAGAGCCTCCAGTGCCCCCAACAGAGGCCAGAAGAGGTGACAGATGTTATCTTAGGCTGGTACTGATTATACCATAGGAGGTGACAGATGCCAAGCTATGCCTATACAGTAGCCCAAGCCAAAGGTATTCATCCTGCAGACCTCCAATGTAGACCACCGTATCCATGGCAAATAAAGAGTTCAATACATCATATGTTGTATAAGTGGGCTACCCTGCACATGCAAATGGACTACCTACAGATCAGCTGGTTTCCCCATATACGAGAAATGACTACCTTGTACGGTATACGCAAGTTGGGCTACCCCACACGTGTGCAAGATGGGCTACAGCATGAACACCTATGCAAGTTGGGCTACCCCGCGCACACCTATGCAAGTTGGGCTACCCCGCGCACACCTATGCAAGTTGGGCTACCCCACACGTGTGCAAGATGGGCTACAGCATGAACACCCATGCAAGTTGGGCTACCCCACACGTGTGCAAGATGGGCTACAGCATGAACACCTATGCAAGTTGGGCTACCCCGCACGCACACCCATGCAAGTTGGGCTACCCCGCACGCACACCCATGCAAGTTGGGCTACCCCGCACGCACACCCATGCAAGTTGGGCTACCCCGCACGCACACCCATGCAAGTTGGGCTACCCCGCACGCACACCCATGCAAGTTGGGCTACCCCGCACGCACACCCATGCAAGTTGGGCTACCCCGCACGCACACCCATGCAAGTTGGGCTACCCCGCACGCACACCCATGCAAGTTGGGCTACCCCGCACGCACACCCATGCAAGTTGGGCTACCCCGCACGCACACCCATGCAAGTTGGGCTACCCCGCACGCACACCCATGCAAGTTGGGCTACCCCGCACGCACACCCATGCAAGTTGGGCTACCCCGCACGCACACCCATGCAAGTTGGGCTACCCCGCACGCACACCCATGCAAGTTGGGCTACCCCGCACGCACACCCATGCAAGTTGGGCTACCCCGCACGCACACCCATGCAAGTTGGGCTACCCCGCACGCACACCCATGCAAGTTGGGCTACCCCGCACGCACACCCATGCAAGTTGGGCTACCCCGCACGCACACCCATGCAAGTTGGGCTACCCCGCACGCACACCCATGCAAGTTGGGCTACCCCGCACGCACACCCATGCAAGTTGGGCTACCCCGCACGCACACCCATGCAAGTTGGGCTACCCCGCACGCACACCCATGCAAGTTGGGCTACCCCGCACGCACACCCATGCAAGTTGGGCTACCCCGCACGCACACCCATGCAAGTTGGGCTACCCCGCACGCACACCCATGCAAGTTGGGCTACCCCGCACGCACACCCATGCAAGTTGGGCTACCCCGCACGCACACCCATGCAAGTTGGGCTACCCCGCACGCACACCCATGCAAGTTGGGCTACCCCGCACGCACACCCATGCAAGTTGGGCTACCCCGCACGCACACCCATGCAAGTTGGGCTACCCCGCACGCACACCCATGCAAGTTGGGCTACCCCGCACGCACACCCATGCAAGTTGGGCTACCCCGCACGCACACCCATGCAAGTTGGGCTACCCCGCACGCACACCCATGCAAGTTGGGCTACCCCGCACGCACACCCATGCAAGTTGGGCTACCCCGCACGCACACCCATGCAAGTTGGGCTACCCCGCACGCACACCCATGCAAGTTGGGCTACCCCGCACGCACACCCATGCAAGTTGGGCTACCCCGCACGCACACCAATGCAAGTTGGGCTACCACGCACACCCATGCAAGTTGGGCTACCCCGCACGCACACCCATGCAAGTTGGGCTACCCCGCACGCACACCCATGCAAGTTGGGCTACCCCGCACGCACACCCATGCAAGTTGAGCTACAGCACGAACACCCATGCAAGTTGGGCTACCCCGCACGAACACCCATGCAAGTTGAGCTACAGCACGAACACCCATGCAAGTTGGGCTACAGCACGAACACCTATGCAAGTTGGGCTACAGCACAAACACCTATGCAAGTTGGGCTACAGCACGAACACCTATGCAAGTTGGGCTACAGCACGAACACCTATGCAAGTTGGGCTACAGCACGAACACCTATGCAAGTTGGGCTACCCCACACAAGTATGCAAGTTGGGCTACCCCACACAAGTATGCAAGTTGGGCTACCCCACACAAGTATGCAAGTTGGGCTACCCCGCACACATCTGTATGTGGGCTTTCCTACATAAATGCAAGTTGTCTCTCCTAAATATATGTAAATTGGCTAACCCACATATCGCCATGTGGCCAGTCACCAACCATATGTCCACCACATGGGAAAACAAGATAACATTGGAAGGTCTGAACAGAATCAAACCTGCAAGCACCCATGTACAGGCGCATATCCATGACAGCATATTGTATACTAGATGCAGAAGAAACCGTAAAAAATTAATAACTGTAGCCTCTTTGCAATCTCCTAGATTAATGCAGCAATATCTTCCCATGGAAATATGACTAAGCACAAGCTGCAGATCCAGCGCCTGCTCCTCCTGTTATACCTCTGCCCAATACACATCATTACAAGACACTTACAGGGACTTTAAAAGGAGAGCTGTTTGCAGGGTCCATGGAGTTGGCCTTGTCAGATGTACTGGTCCCAGAGATACTTCTCCTTCTCGGTGACCTCTCAGCCGGCACCTCTGCAGAGAGAAAAAGAAGAAAGACAGCACATGAGAAACAGAGCGGCTGTCAATACAAACCCATCCTGCACCCAGAACAAGACTGACAACTTCATGAGCTACAACAGTAAAAGCATCCTTCTTGTTTAAGCGTCCGGGGCTGAACAGATAATTGGTCTTTACGTTTCACAGTTGGATTCCTTTGAGCAGACAGAATAAAAGATCTGCAGACACCGAAACGTCCACATCTGCGGGAGTCCAAGCAGAAGACCTCTCCGCACGGTGAACAGGTGAATTCCACAGGGGAGACTACAAGTCCTTACAAGGTAAACAAAACTTGTACAAAACTCGGAGAAAAGAATGGATTGAGCTAGAACACATTATACAACTCTAGAGAAGTCTATGGCCTCCGAAATGTATCCAAAACAAATGCAGTAAAAAAAAATAACAAATATTATGATAAGTACAAAGGCAACAAATTCACAAAGATTTTAATTATATGTTATTAAATCTTTAGACATGCAAACAGGAAATAAAAAGCAACAAAATATATAAAATATCACCCACATTGTGAAGGAGTACCTTTATCACAAGTGCTACCCATTTCTACGTCAAAGGTTGGGCTGTATCCAACTTCTGAGATGCAACAAAGAATCCCACACATGGAAGCGGATTTAGATCTTACGCAGCCTTCCTCCGACGGTCCTCGGGAGGGTCGAGAGGCATCGGCGAGGCCGTGCAGCCTGGCATATTCCACTCTTCCAGGGGAATCTGGCGCAGCGACGACGAACAATCCCGGCCTTCTGGCCCAAGGGATCCGTGCTACTTCCAATTCTGAAAGAAGCAGGATCCGATCCTTCTGCTCCCCCTCCCCTGCCAGTGTGCGGAGAGAGCAAGGAGATACACACACGACTGCAGCTATTCAATCAATTGCCTGAGCGGCACATCCTCATTACATATCAAGCTATTTACAGATGCTCCAGCGTTTAGTAAGTGTCATCAGTGCTCCCCGGTCTGTGCAAACAATGAGCACTTACGGAAAAGTGCTGCCAGTCTGTGCCAGTGCAGAAGCGTTCTCCCCACAAATGATCAGCTATCCAGGCAATGACACGCTCCGAGGAGGTAAATAGAAGGTAAGATGCAAAAGGAGCCTCGTCCCTGCCTGACAGATCGATAGTTTAAAGCAACAGGGGAAAAACTCAATGTATCGGAGAGACACAAAAAAAACGGAATGCCAAACTTATTAGTCTAATAATAGCAGAAGACTCCACATAAATATTACACAGAGAATACCAAACTACTATTCCGGATTCCAAAAAGAAGAAGGAAACTGATAAAAGAAAGGCTCCTTGGCTGATCTACTCGATACCCAAGACAACAGGACTCTCAGGAATTTCTGAAGTCTTCTCCGCACTTAAAATATATAAAAGGGGAGAATTGTGGTGAAGATAAAGCAAGTAAAGTCGTTTTTCGGGCAGCAAGAGGCAAATAAAGATGTCATCTAATACACAATCTTGATGGCGTTTGGTATCAAACCACAATGGTCCTTGTTTTTCCCCCCTTGAATATTCCCAGATAATTGCCTCCTCTGCAAAATTACAGCTCACTCAGCAGCCGGAGAATGGGAGGTTTGTTGTGTGAAGGTGCAGTCCCCGGCTCTTGGACTCTTCCAGGACGTCTTGAATAGGACTGAGCTGATACAAGGTTTCTAATCTGTCTCTTCTCAGCGGATACATTGTGATCTGCCTTCCATGCAGACCTAGGAGAAAGTTGTTGCTATGTTGAGCCCAGGCTGCGGTTGCTTTGAGAAGAGATAGAAATCTATACCATCTTAGCTCTTCCAAAATTAGATGTCTTTCTTCCACCGTCCACCCCCAGCCTGCTGCACGCTACTATTGCATTATCACCTGCTGCAAAATCAATGCAGCCCTCCCCTACTCAATGGCTTCTATTTCATCTCTTGTCATCCGCTCTTCTTTCCCAGGGAAAAAAGAACTGGCAAGCGATAAACAGGAAAATGAGCGCTAATAAAAGAGGGTCATGAAGAGGCACCGTCCAGCCGATGCAGCAATCCGAGGAGGACGGGGTAACCTTGCACACAGATCACAGGGAGAAAAGAACCAAGATACAATAAATGCTGAGTAAAACCTCTCCTCATTTCTACGTCTAAATGATACCGAATGTTACCATTAGCTTAAGTTATTCCGGGCAGGTTGGAGTGGTTATAGCGATAACAGACGGGACTGGATTATAGAAACTATGTCGAGAATTCACAAACAAGAAAAATATATTTTTTTTTTAAAAAAAAGGACAGATTTTTTTTAGTCTGCAGGAAAACTGCTTAGAAACCTGAATTTCACCTATAACAAGATTATGCAAAATATCTTGGCAGAATTTTTTTTTCGGTCAAGATCTTACAAAAACGCAACCAAAGATCAGCACCTATGTCAGGCTCTGCAATGGGTCAGACGCTGACTTAAGAAGAAAGAAAACTTTCTGACATACAGTATAAGTTGCTCCCCTTTAAGGAGAGCTAATTTGCATACTTTTCCCAGGTAACATCACACTTGACTAATGGTCTGCGCCCAAGTCAAATTCCTCCTTTACTTGTGGCTGGAAGAACTATCCGAGCAATCGCTTCACTAATTTAGTAGAATGGTTAAATCATTCCTTAAAAGGGAACCTGTCATCAGAAATGTGCCTAATAAACCACTACCAGCATGTTGTCAAGTAGTTGAACAGCTTCTAGATCTCGGCTCTCTCATAGCCCAGGTTGGTGGCATCATCCCAGAAAAATCTACTTTCAAGTGAGATTTGATTTAAATGTATAAAGTCAGAAGGGCGGAGAGTTTTATACTGAAGTCAAGCTCTCCCTGCCTATGAACACCTCCTCCCATGTGATTAACATCATGTACTAGACTTCAGGAGATCTGATGAATGATCTCCCTGGACACAGGACCATCCGTTACAGTAAAGGGGTGCTCTAAGCCAGGGAAAGCTTGACTTCATTATTAAACTCTCCGCCTCCTTGACTTCAAAGAATCTATTTAAATCTCACCACCAGACAAGGTCATGAAAAAAACATCATCTAGAAGCTGCTCAGCTGTTTGACAAAATATGGCTAGTGGTTTATTAGGCCAATTTCTGATGACAGGTTCCCTATGAATTTGCCCTTAGAGGGCTACTGCAGTTTAGACGGCGATGTTTTGTCCAGGTTAAATGGATTATGTCACAGATACAATTCCTAGACCAGTGATGGAGAACCTTTTAGAGACCGTGGGGAGCATTTAAAATTTTTTTTTAAAACATATTCCAGGTTTTTTTTTTTTTCAATCTTTAATGTTTTTTTTTTTTTTGAGGGCAGTGCCTGATTCAACATAATTTTTTATGATGTGGATGACTGGAAAAGGTCACGACTTTTGGTTTGCACAATCGCTGTGATAAGTAAAAACTTTTTCCCAGCAAATAAACTCTGGTCCGGAGCAGGCGTAGGCAATGGGTTTCTTAAACATTTTAGTTATTTGCGTGAGTTTTCTGACAAAAGTCTCAAAAATCAAACAAAAGATAAACCAGGCGAGCTCAAAGCCTTACAAAAAACATCCCAAAAATTAAGACATATTTCCGGACTTATGATAAACTCCCCCCTCCTTCCACTGGTATCAGTGACTCGGGGATTTCATCAAAAGAAGAAGAAGAAACGTACATTATAGCATTTCTCCAAGGCCGTGAACAGGAAGAGTCATGGTGGTCTGGAGAAGAAGCTCGAATGGTAACGCAGCCTTGTTCGCACCTTCTTAAGTCTTCTTGTAATCTCAAGACGTGGCAATCAAAACGGTGCTGAGGGTGGCATGTCCTGAGCCAGCTGTACCTGGCAGAGGAGACCATTGAGTCTCGCCCAGTGACCTCTGTGCTGGGGCAATGGCCCCCGTGCCCTCAGACAGGGCTCTGAGTGCCACCTTAAGGGTTTATCACCACCGATCTACACTGTGCCAGGGTCAAGAGACTACATGACACTAGTTCTATTCCTTAACCCACAGATGGTCCACAAGCCTCAAAAGAGCCAAAAATGTAAAAAATTTCCAGACACAAGGTCTATTGATCGATATCCCCCACCACCACCTTTGTAAATCCTTGTAGCTCCCAAAGGATGACATCAGCCAACGCATTTTCCAAATGAGGGATTGAACAAAGATTAATCTTGATCAATCAATGAGAACGATTTTTCCCTTTTACATCTCTATGCAGATCAGGCTGCAGTACCGGAGCCCGCCCATGAACACGAGTGGCGCCATCTGCACACGTGGATGCTTTTAGTATCACTTATAGGAAGCGTCTTGCTCTTTAGGCTCGGTGGTGGTATAATTGATGTGGTGCAGTGCAACCTTCCAACCACCGCGGCCTATAGAGAGTCCTTAATCACCGAGCAAGGATCCACCGACAGTAATGGCATCATTTACAGGCTGGGAGAAGCACCACGACGGAGCAGACACTTCCATCCGTTTCGGAATAATAGAACAAAAGCAGCCGGATAGATAATTGGATATTCTTTCCTTTGTTATGTGACATTTCCAACTGCAAAATGTTACGGGAGATGGACGCATTGTACCTGGGGGCCACCCGAGTCAGGTCCATTTGGGCAAATTGTATTTTAGAACTTTTTTTTTTTTTATAAGGTCAATTTAACATTACATAACCTTAAGCGAGTTACACGAAGACGGATGATATCAGGGAGGAGAAGAAGTCGCTGCGCCGCACTACACAGCTACCAGGGACTATGGAAATAGATCGTCTACGAGAACTGCCGAATCAGTACTTCACACCAAAACCTTCAATCTGCTATTTCTGTGCACTTTTTTTTTTGTTACTAAGGAGAAGGAGAAAAGCAAAAGCTATAATAGTCATATCCCCCCCCCCCTTATCTAGGAGGTAGTGCAGCAGTAACGTACACTGACAGGCTGTCAGGTCATCTAATACGCCACGTTACAATATTTATGCCCCAAATCAATGAAAAACCACTGGATATTTCGGACTGTGCGGTCTACTACACTACTAGCACTATCATTGCTCCTTAAAGGGGTGTTCCCATTTCAGCACATAAATGTTATTGTTTGTATTATAAATGTTATACTATTTCCCCAGTATACTATCTGTATCAATTCCTTACAGTTTTCTAGATCTCTGCTTGCTGTCATTCTATATAAAGCTTCTATGTTTCCTTCCAGTGGACAGAAATCTGACCCTGGTCACACAGACGCACGGCTCGTTATTATCACAGAGGATGAAAGTTGTGTGACATATCGAGCCGTGCACTTGTGTGACCATGGTCAGATTTCTGTCCACTGGTAGTAAACATAGAGACTTTCTATAGAATGACTGCCAGCAGAGATCTAGAAAACCGCAAAGAATTGATACAGCAAGTATATTGGGGAAATTGTATAACTTTTAGAATATAAGCGATAACATTCATTTGCTGATATGGGACAACCCCTTTAAGAGGAGATGCCGTCATGATGCGACAAGACGCTGCTAACATATGGGGATAGAATATAGTGACATAACTGAAGGGGTCAAAGGTTACAGGCACAAACGGATCCTGGGGTCCTTGTCTACCATTAAAGGGTACTAGCATGTTAGATTTTGCACTAGGGCCAGAAACTTCCAAGTTAAAGGGATGTCCAAAGTTGTTTTGAAGTAAATTACTAATCAGTGGAGGGGTCTCTGCCCTCACCCTTTACCACAATCTACGCTTTGCCACATCTTTACCACAATCTACACTTTGCCACATCTTTACCACAATCTACACTTTGCCACATCTTTACCACAATCTACACTTTGCCACATCTTTACCACAATCTACACTTTGCCACATCTTTACCACAATCTACACTTTGCCACATCTTTACCACAATCTACACTTTGCCACATCTTTACCACAATCTACACTTTGCCACATCTTTACCACAATCTACACTTTGCCACATCTTTACCACAATCTACACTTTGCCACATCTTTACCACAATCTACACTTTGCCACATCTTTACCACAATCTACACTTTGCCACATCTTTACCATAATCTACACTTTGCCACATCTTTACCACAATCTACACTTTGCCACATCTTTACCACAATCTACACTTTGCCACATCTTTACCACAATCTACACTTTGCCACATCTTTACCACAATCTACACTTTGCCACATCTTTACCACAATCTACACTTTGCCACATCTTTACCACAATCTACACTTTGCCACATCTTTACCACAATCTACACTTTGCCACATCTTTACCACAATCTACACTTTGCCACATCTTTACCACAATCTACACTTTGCCACATCTTTACCACAATCTACACTTTGCCACATCTTTACCACAATCTACACTTTGCCACATCTTTACCATAATCTACACTTTGCCACATCTTTACCATAATCTACACTTTGCCACATCTTTACCATAATCTACACTTTGCCACATCTTTACCATAATCTACACTTTACCATAATCTACACTTTGCCATATCTTTACCATAATCTATACTTTGCCATATCTTTACCATAATCTATACTTTGCCATATCTTTACCATAATCTATACTTTGCCACATCTTTACCATAATCTATACTTTGCCACATCTTTACCATAATCTACACTTTGCCACATCTTTACCATAATCTACACTTTGCCACATCTTTACCATAATCTACACTTTGCCATATCTTTACCATAATCTATACTTTGCCATATCTTTACCATAATCTACACTTTGCCATATCTTTACCATAATCTACACTTTGCCACATCTTTACCATAATCTACACTTTGCCACATCTTTACCATAATCTACACTTTGCCACATCTTTACCATAATCTACACTTTGCCACATCTTTACCATAATCTACACTTTGCCATATCTTTACCATAATCTACACTTTGCCATATCTTTACCATAATCTACACTTTGCCACATCTTTACCATAATCTACACTTTGCCACATCTTTACCATAATCTACACTTTGCCACATCTTTACCATAATCTACACTTTGCCATATCTTTACCATAATCTATACTTTGCCATATCTTTACCATAATCTATACTTTGCCATATCTTTACCATAATCTACACTTTGCCACATCTTTACCATAATCTACACTTTGCCACATCTTTACCATAATCTACACTTTGCCACATCTTTACCATAATCTACACTTTGCCACATCTTTACCATAATCTACACTTTGCCACATCTTTACCATAATCTACACTTTGCCACATCTTTACCATAATCTACACTTTGCCACATCTTTACCATAATCTACACTTTGCCACATCTTTACCATAATCTACACTTTGCCACATCTTTACCATAATCTACACTTTGCCACATCTTTACCATAATCTACACTTTGCCACATCTTTACCATAATCTACACTTTGCCACATCTTTACCATAATCTACACTTTGCCACATCTTTACCATAATCTACACTTTGCCACATCTTTACCATAATCTACACTTTGCCACATCTTTACCATAATCTACACTTTGCCACATCTTT
This sequence comes from Engystomops pustulosus, assembly GCF_040894005.1. Lineage (NCBI taxonomy): Eukaryota > Metazoa > Chordata > Amphibia > Anura > Leptodactylidae > Engystomops > Engystomops pustulosus. The sequence goes on from NC_092420.1 coordinate 76,521,493, forward strand.
ACCATAATCTACACTTTGCCACATCTTTACCATAATCTACACTTTGCCACATCTTTACCATAATCTATACTTTGCCATATCTTTACCATAATCTATACTTTGCCATATCTTTACCATAATCTATACTTTGCCATATCTTTACCATAATCTATACTTTGCCACATCTTTACCATAATCTATACTTTGCCATATCTTTACCATAATCTATACTTTGCCATATCTGTACCATAATCTATACTTTGCCATATCTGTACCATAATCTATACTTTGCCATATCTGTACCATAATCTATACTTTGCCATATCTTTACCATAATCTACACTTTGCCATATCTTTACCATAATCTACACTTTGCCATATCTTTACCATAATCGATACTTTGCCATATCTTTACCATAATCGATACTTTGCAATATCTTTACCATAATCGATACTTTGCAATATCTTTACCATAATCGATACTTTGCAATATCTTTACCATAATCGATACTTTGCAATATCTTTACCATAATCGATACTTTGCAATATCTTTACCATAATCGATACTTTGCAATATCTGTCAGTCCCATGGACACAGGATGGAGGAGCTAGGTGCATGCTTGACCTAACACCGTATTTATTAGGGTGTATAAGGATCTTCAGCTATCACCAAGTTATACCCTTACCCACACACAACTCCAACTAATTTGCCTTCCCTTCTGCAGCATGGGATAACACCTTGTTTCCTTGCTTGAACACATGCATGCTTGGAAGAGCTAAGCGACCAATCACTGCAGCAGTGACCCCTGACCTTACAATGGTAATATCCCTTTAAGTCCTAATTTACATAACTTATTAAGGCTTCTTGTATCATCTACCCAGTGACACCAGCCCATCCTCTTATCACCAATCCGGAGATATTTATTTAAGTAAAAACCCCAGAGCGGCCATGTTTGTGGCGCACATTACTGTCGGCGCTCGTCTCCTCCGGTATTTCGTCTCATACTTATGAATAACATATTTCTATGATCCTCTCCACAGATGCGAAGCCCGAGTCCCGGGAGTCTATTTTAGATGCCTAATTTCTACAGGGTTGTGATAAATATTCAACACTAACATCACAGAACAGTTTAATAGACATAATTATTTGTCATTAAAGCTGCAGGAGAATCCGAGCAGAAGCAGGAAATTCTGTTTCCGTCTCTGGGGCGTGTTATGGATGCCGGTAGCTGCGTTTGGACCCCCCCTGCTACTGGTTGGGGCGTTGCGGTTTTGTATTGTGCAGAAAACCTGATCGGTACAACATCGTTTCAAAAGGAAGCAATAGTTTTCTAACCATTAGGGAAATAAATAATAAGCGTTATCCGAAATTCCGCACCAAAAAGTGATCCACGGAATTAGCCGACCCTAGGCTCCCCGACGGATAAGCAATTGCAGCTCCTGTGCTGGTTCTGAACCAGATAGGCAGAGTATAACCTATGGCCATACACTGTGTAGTGGCCACACCTGGTTACTGCAACTCTCCAGATCCTGATGGATACATGAAGGCACAGTCACTCCACAGTATACAGTAACATATAGAGGATTCTGCTGTGTTGCTGGTTATGGGAACATCTAACCCACGGGGTTGTATCATATCATCCAAACATCCCAGATTTGGTGTGACAGTCCCAGGCTCTGTCTCAGTCTCCTCCACACTCATTGTAGCTCCCTCTCACTGGGGATATCAGGTGCCGCTCATTCCAAAAATATACTGATTGCTCCACTATAAGAGTCTTATTGTTACATATTGTTACACTATGGAATCCTTATAGGAAGAAACACGACTACTAGACTTCCTCTACCCCATCATCATGACCAGCAATAAAATTCTACGTGAAAAACGATTCACACAGGGCCCCCTGCTGGAGACTAGTGGAAGTGTATGATGGAAAGATTATCCTGCTACCTAGTTATGATTGCACATATAAGATGTATATTACTCTCCATAGCATACATTATAATCTACAAAATCAGCTCTGCTACATGTCTGGTCGCTGGCATGAAAACACAGGGCAATGCCCATGGGCAACCAATCATTTGGCTGACAATAGGTCTCGTATGTATTTATCCTTTAGTTTAGCTCCCCTTATGATGCATTGTTGTAGAATCATTAAAAGGGGGTGTCCAGCATGGAAACACGGCTTCCTTCTTCCAAAAACAGCGCCACACCTGACTATGGTTGGTACTGATATTGCAGCCCTGTTGTACAGAAATGAATGAAGCCTGGATCAGCCATAGTCTGAGTTGTAAAACATGGCTCCCTTCTTCCAAAAAACGCTCCACCTCAAAGACAATCCCTTTAAAGGGGCCTTGTATCCCCTGATAGGATTTTGACTATGACGACCTATCCGTAACATTACCTGTATCCCATTAATGGGGGTTTTCAAAGCTGGCACGGTGGCTTAGTGGTGAGCACTACAGCCTTGCAGCGCTGGGGTGCTGGGTTCAAGTCGCAGGATCAACACCTGCAAAGAGTTTGTATGTTTTCTCTGTGTTTGCGTGGGTTTCCTCCGGGTTCTCCAGTTTCCTCCCACACTCCAAAACCTACTAGTAGGTTGATATGATTGTGAGCCCCATTGGGGACAGGGACTGATCTGACAAGCTCTGTGCAGCGCTGTGGAATATGTGTGCGCTATATAAATAAAGAATTATTATTATTATTAATATTATTATTAAAGCCAATGAGTAGCGAAACACAGAAAACGTCTCTATTTTCATGTACCTTCTTAAAGGGACTGAAAGCTGCAGATTTGCAATAATTTCCCAGTTATGCATTTTTTCTAATAAACTCTGTTTTTAATGGTATCGTTAATTTGTCACAGATTTAATCCTTTGCAGTGACATAGAAAGCACACGCCACGCAGATAACAGGGGTTATGATTTTGAGACTACACTACTGCTTCCCCCATGTGGTGATATGAGGGGGCGCTATAGTTTAGGATTGTACAGACACGTCTAATTTGCTTTGACAGAGTCCGAGTCTACCAGCTGGCGACTGCATCTGCTTCCCCGACTCCATTCTTATGCTGCTACAGTATCCACAGAAGTCAGGCTTCCTTTAAAGGAGTTGTCCATGATTTAAAAAAGGTTGTGCCCTAGAAACAAAACTGCTCTACAGGCCGTGTATGGAACTGCAGTTTAGCCCCATGACACTGAACTGCAATACCAAGAACAACCACGGACAGGGGGTGGAGCAGTGTCTTTAAGAAAGCATTTTTGATGACCTAGCCTCAGCATAGGTTTAAAGGGAATTTACCCGCTTGGATATTTATGACATAACCACTAGATTGGTCGTAAATACATGACCAGTTCAGGTCCATGAGATAAGGGGTCCATGAAGTGTATAAGCTTTTCTATTGCCGGTGTCCGTAGAAAAGAATCTGTCCATTTGGACATCCTGAAAGAGGTCAGCAGACCCCGGTTTTGGAGATTAGTGGGACCCTCACCTATCATGTATTTGTGAATAGATTATACATTTCCAAGCCTGTAAAAACTTTAACCATCAGATTTATGGGAGTCAGATTCTCTATGTCTCTGCTGCTTGATGCATGACAAGCCGGTAACATCATGTTCATTGGTCACATGACTTATTTGAACAAATTTCCCATTCAAATGAATGAAGCCAAACTGCAATACCATACACAGCCACTATACAATGTGCTCGGTAAAGCAAACGCAGAGTTCGCCTGAACACAGCCATCTCTTAAAAACAGCAGGAGTTGTATCCTTGCCCATCTGATATCGGTTACCTTTTCTAAGGATAGGTGATCGATAAAAACTTCTTGGCATTCCCCTTTAAGCAACAATTACCTTGATGCTGAGAAGTCCTGAAAATTTTATAATACCGGTATAGGAGGCTCACAATATCGACGTCTTTACAGCAGTGTTTTGCTTAGGGACAGTGAGGAAAAACAACCCTATAAAATATTAATGCTTGTCCTCATCAAGACCGTAAGTGTTGTTCTCCAGCGAAACAATTGCTGGCGCTACGAGGGGGAAGGGGACCTGTAGAATCATGTGAAAAACTACATTATCACCTACGTCACCCAGATCTTCTTCACATTTCTCAATCTGTTTTAGCAGCCCCAAATCTGTGACTTTTTCCCCATCTTCTGAGCCTCCACTTAACGGCTTCACTTACATAACTGAGCGCAGAAAAGATAATTATTAAACCTCTAATTTTCTGCAGTTATAGTCTAACTTTTAATTATCGCTTCAACGTGCATTAATTATTCCGGCAGATATGGAAAAAAACGTTAGGACGAGGTGCTGGATACGGTGAATTTATTTGAGCGGAGATTAGAAGATTGTGAGGTCTGGTTACTTACACTGCCGAATAAAGAGAATTAAGATCCCTTTAAATGGGGCAATGATAGTCAGTGAACAATTGGGGATTCAGATAAACACAAAGAATGCACAAAAATAAACTATAAAATTCCCAGTATGAATCCTCTTCCTTTGATCTTACATTATGATTAAAATTTAACTACTTTGAGAACATCTATATGAGCTTTAGGAGCTCAGTCGTGCACCGCGCTCCTCCCTACAGTCATGTGACCGGCTGCAAGATAACTGGCTAGAACAGCAGGCTATGCTTCCGATGCAAAAAGATTGTTAAGCCACACCCAATCGTCAAACAATCAGACGAGATGGAACTTATTTGCTGCAGATTAACCCCTGTGTTCCCTTCAGTATGTCTACATCCACCACAGACTGACTCATAGAGAGGGCAACTATATATACATTTTTTTGTTCATTTCTAGATTTACCGTTCCTTTCAATACTCTACCGGTGACCATAAAAATCAATCACAGAGTTGTGATATTTAGAGTCTACTCCAAAAAACTAATTTAAATTGCACATGACAGCGCCATCTAGGAGCCATATTTTGTGAAAGAAAGTTACAGTACATCAGCACCAATCACAATCTACGCAATTTTTTTCCCCCATATGTAGCAAACAATAAAATGAGAGAGAACTACAGTTCTAAAAGAACACAAAGTGTCCCATGTTCCAGAACACAATCAGCAGCGAAATTATACGTACTGTGCGCCATTATCTATTGACCAGCGTCCATTCCTTCTGCTCCGTATTAACCCATGCCAAAAGAAAGTGGGATTCAATCAATAGCTAATGTGCACATATCTAGTGTAAGAATAATAAAAAAAAAGTACAAAAAGTTTTGCCCTATAGATAATAACTATAATAAACAACAGAACACAATATAAACACAGTAACTAGACAAAGAACATAGAAGAAGGAGATGACGTTTACTCCACTGAAAACTTCGACCCTACCAAGAAATGACAGGAGGCTCCTTTCTTCCTCTGTGCTGCTGTCCAGCCACTCTCCATCCCCGGGTGACAGGAAGCTCATGTTCGAAGCAGAAAAACTTCCCCACGTGGCGCTCTGTTTTCTTCTACTCTGACCTCAGGCTAGGCAGGAGATGCCAGCTCTATAGATCAGAGGCTACAGCGCTGCCTTGTTATGCAGAATACAGGCTATAGATCCCAGGGCATTCCTCCCGGATCAATAGGGTTAGGCCTTGTTATAGTGTCCTCTGAAGCAGAAAGGGATTGAAGGCACGGCGGGGGGTTAATGGGATGGTAAATGAGGCGAGGCTGCTGGATTCAAGGAGAAGAAAATGAATGAAAATATATTTCCAGGCGAATGCTGCCTAATGTTCCCATTTATCACATGTGATCGCTGGAAAACGCTGGGTCACACAGTTCTCCGAGGCGGCTCCGAGCCAGCGGCGGTAGTGGTGGTCCTCTCTGTAGCATCCTCCCTTGTAAGTCTCCTTCCCTCTCTGCACAGGCAGGTTCATCAATCTCTGATTAGGAGGCACCGGATGCTCCCATCCTCCCCTCCCTCTCCCAAGCCGGCTTTCCACCCCCCCCCCCCTCGGCAGCCCCTACCTAGCGTGTGACGGCTGCATTGATCGGTAAAAATGGAATAGGCAGCTTATCTGCCAAAAGCGACATTATGGACTAATCCACAAGAAAGAAATGGACTGGTTGGATGGCCGGCTTGGCTTCCGGTCTTCCTGCCCGGTGGGAATAGTAGGCAGGGGAGTGCTGTGTACAGAAGACGAGAGCCTATTTTTGTAGTGTTATAACAGCCCTGCCTATTTTTCTTTCCAGATGACAACACTTCTTAAGTTGGAGCTAGGAGATGGCAATGTATGCCTGGCACCGTGCCCTGCAATGCAGCAGCAAACTACTACATGAAACTTGGCCTGGGAACATTTTTGTTTGGTTGTTGTTACAATGAGTTGCCATATGTAACCGCTTGCAAAACACATTCAAAGTGTTTTCACTGTAAAGTCAAATGGTAAAACAAAATTCTATAAAAATAGGATTTAAAAGTCACAAACTAAGAATTTATATTGTGTTTTATTAACCCATATATATATATATTTTTGACATTGTCCTCAAATTGCATTCTTAAGCGGAATCAATGCCTGTCATTGGCAATGGAAACTGGATGTCATCTATCTATACCGGTCTCTTAAAGGGGTCGTTGTGTGAAAGAGTCTTCACTTCCAACCACGCACGTGGCCATAAAAAGTGGATGTGTTCAGAATTGCAGCTCAGCCCCATTCATTTCAATGGGAAAGTGCTGAAAACAGGCCAAGAGCAAGACTTCTGTCCTGTGATTTTAAAGAAGCGCTAACTGGAGTATTACTGCTCCACCAGGCGATCAATCATCAGAGAAGCCAGGTGTAACATCCACACTGCTCTCTAATTGGTCAATATCCCCCTCCCCCAACTAAAGCGAACCTGTCACCAGGAATCAGATTTTTAGCTGCTGACATGTTCCAATAGTCTATTCTATACAGATTTTATAAATGTCTTTGTCAGCATTCAGAATCATTTCAGTACTTTATAAAACTTTATTTTACATTGCTTGGCTCCCTGCCAGAAGCATATGGTGAGCCCTGGGAGGGGAAAGGGCAGATGCAGCCTGTGTCTCAGTCTCCTTTCCTGCACATTCATCCAGCAACCTCCCCACTTTCTCTCATGTGCAATGAGCAGGCAGGGGAGGGGGATTGTGTGGAGGAGAGGAAGAATACATGAGGAGACTGAGACATAGGCACACAGGCCACTGCCCCCTTACTCTGGGACTCACTACATGCTGCTGGCAGGGAGCCAGGTAATGTGAAATAAGGTTTTATAAAGTACTGAAATGATTCAGAATGCTAACAAGGTCATTTTAAAAATCAGCATAGCATATTCTACTGGAACCTGTCACCAGGTAAAAATTACATTCCTGTTGGCAGGTTCGCTTTAAGTTGGCCATACAATTTAGGTGGCCCATTCCACAACTATCTAGGATTACTCTACCATACACATGGCTGTACCAAGGAGAGTTGAACACTTTTAAATCGCTAGGTTTGTCTTATAAGCGTCTAATGTATATGGCCAGCTTTAGGAACTCAGTGTGGATTTCAATGTCACCCCATATGCATAGTTAGCCCAAAGAATGTATGTTTCCAATAAAGGGGAGAAGGCCAACACTTTATATAGTTTGACGAACCAACAGAAATTGGTAGTTTTGTCTACTAAAACATCTAATGTATATGGTCAGCATTAGGATCGCAGTGTGGATCTCAAACATTTATAGAAAAAAGTCTGAAGTCTGATGCATAGTGCAAGACCTGGGCATAAATATAGCGGACTGATAGCACTGCTGAGGAGCGGAACCAAAAATTATAGGTAGGGAAGACATCACTTGCTTCGAAGATTATATATATGTAAAGATCATTACATGGAATTAGTGAACACAACACTTGTTGTCTCATATATTTAACGCCAAAGATCAAGGTGAAAACATATGGGAATATTGATGTTCAAGTCTGATACGATCAATCTAAGTTGCACCCCCAGCAGATATGTGAAGGAGATCTTATCCTGTGCTCTGGCCCAGGGATGTGCCTTCAAAATAACCTGATGTGCAATGTCAATCAGACCGAATTACAGTCTGGTCGCAACAAAAGGGGAATTGATGGGAATGGCAACATCTCCCAGGCTCAGCAGGAGAGAGGACACAACCTGAGAACTACAATAGTGGTGATGGCACCTGTAAGCAGCTTATTAAGGGGGTCAGGGCCTAAAAGTCACCCCCACCCCCGGGTGATAAAGCCATTCCAAGTCATTAATTAAAAGGCAATCATATGGATGTACAGGCCGTCTTTAAGCAGAAGGTGCTGGCCCTTAGGAGAATAAGTGGACTCAGCATGCCCAATTCTTCTGTTCCCCGGGGGATAAGCTGTAGCCAGAGCCGTCTGGCAGCAGCTTATTCCCCTCCCCCCACTCAGATCCGATGCATCTAGCCCAGGGTGCATGTGTCAGGGTAAAGGATAGCGTCCTGCCAAACAAGGCTGCAGGTAAGATTGTAGTGCAGGGCGAAGTGAAATAAAAGCTGACATCCAGGAAGCCATTGTCAGAAGCGATCACGAGGCGACACTACTGTCCTCTCCTATACACACACAACGAACTGAGCAATAATCTTCGGTGCATTATTTTCTATATATTCCACAAAACAATTTATCCCCATCATCCATCAGGATACAGGGCCTAACATGCTGATCGTGGGTGCATCAGTGATGGGACCCCCGCAGATCACGGGAACAGCGGTCCAATGTTACCCCAGTCGGACCCTTCTTCGCTTCCCCATATTTTTCAGTTTTAAAAGGGATCTATACTTCACCCTACTGAACTTCTAACCCACACAGGTACGGTATAAAGCAGGGGTCAGGAACCTTTTTGGCTGAGAGAGCCATGAACACCACATATTTTAAAATGTAATTCTGCGAGAGCCGTACAATATGCACATGCATCCCAGTAGATAGGTAGCCACGGCACATGTCTCTCAGTAGATAAGTTGCCACAGCACATGCACCCAAATAGACAGCTAGCCCCAGCACATGCCCCCCAGTAGATTGGTAGTCACAGCACATGCTCCCCAGTAGATAGGTAGCCACAGCACATGCTCCGCAATAGATAGGTATCCACAGCACATGCCCAAGGTAGAAAGGTAGTCATAGCACATGCCCCAGTAGATAGGTAGCCAGAGCAAATACCTCCCAGTAGACAGGTAGCCCCATCACATGCCCCCAGGCCCCAGTAGATAGGTAGTCACAGCACATGCCTCCCAGTAGATGGGTAGCCACAGCACATACTTGCCCCCAGTAGATGGGTAGTCACAGCACATGCCTCCCAGTAGATATGTAGTGCCAGCACATAATTGCTCCCAATAGATAGGTAGCTCCAGCACACGCCCCCATTAGATAGGTAGTCACAGCAAAAAAAAAAAAAGGGGAATACTCACCTACCTGCTTTCCCTTCAGCATGTTCTCATAACTCCACGCTCTTCTCTATGACCCAGACGCCACTGCCATTTTTGCTTAGGCAATGGCACCTGGGTCATAGAGAAGAGTGGATGCGGCTCTACTCTATGACACAGGTGCTGTCACCTAAGCAATGGTGCGGCAATGGCACCTTGGTCACTGAAAGGACGCATGGAGTGGTAACATCCCTGCCTGCATCCAGAGATCAGCACTGTGTGTCTTAGATGTACACACTGCCAATCGCTATTTAACAATGATTTGTCTGAGAGCCAGATGCAGCCATCAAAAGAGCCACATATGGCTCCCGAGCCATAGGTTCCCTACCCCTGGTATAAAGTGTCCTTTCAAGAATTCCCTATTTTATGTGAAATCTTGTCCATTTACATATAGAAAATCCCCTCCAAAGGGATATGCAAAATGAGAGGAGTAGAGAGAGGAGTCACTTTTAGAAGCTGCAGAGTGGATAAGACACCCATTTCTTCTCTTCTATAGAACAATGCTTTTCATGTCATATTAAAGATAAGTATTTCTTCTTTAAGATTGCATCAGGCTTGTGCTTCTGTGGAGCTAAAGAGCTCGAGGTACAGACACAACTGGGAGTGACAGATAAAGACCCAGATTCCCCCAAATTTTTTAACTGCCCGTATACCACAGAACCACAAGCCTGATGCGATCCGATTCTTATCTTTACTTATCTTATGTTTCTAGGGACTATTGAGTCCAATATAGGGTCATCTGAAGTGACACTCCCCCTCTAGCCTCTAAAAGCGACTCATCTCGAGCAATGCATGACTCTTCTCACAGCAAGTGCCTCCTGGGGCACCAATACATATGTCTTTAAGTCTATGAGTAGCTGAGGGTCCCAGCACCACCAGGACACCCACCAATCAGACAATCAATCCTGAACATGACTCTTTAGGAACACCTATAGCAGAGAGCAAGCTACCCCCAAAATGGTGGCACTAACGGGTGCATTCCTTTTCTGGATGAGATTTTCATGCACATCATCAAATGAGATGCTGGATTACTATGTAGCTGCTCCACCTTACACAAAATCCTACTTCTCCCCCAAATAATACAGAAGAAACAGATAACAAGGTGCAACACTGAAGGACTTTGTACGATTAGGTGTGACATTTCCATGACCCGCACCAGTCCTCCAAAAGTTGTAAAACCTGAGCTGGGACTGCGCCAAATATTCCTTATTACTATTCTCTATTTAATCAAAGCATTCTCCATCATCATCACAGATGTTCTCTCCCCCAATGTACATTTTGAAGAGACTTATGTGCAGTTATAATGGAAAAGGATACAATGTAATGTACACAACTCGGCCACAATCAATAATTTTCCAAAAGGGAAAGACAATAGGAAATGAAGACTAAAGTGATTTCTTCCGCTCTGCTTTCTGTAAGGGAAGACTCTGCACATGAAGCCATAATGAATGAGGAATGTGGAGCTGTCACCGTAACGCCGCACCGCGGGTATTCATTATATTCATGGTCACCGACCCCACAAACAGGATGCAGGAAATGAGCGTCGGCATGGAGAAGTCCACAAATATATCCACCAAACAGGGTCAATAAATTATGGATTAAGGCAGGAATCACACAGTGCACTTTCTGTGTTTGCATCAATTTCAGCAGAAAATCCAAAGGGAACAGGAACTACAAAATTAAAATTTTTCTTTTTCTTTCTGCCATCGTGCTGGATCAGCTTTTAGTTTTGTCTTCAAAACTGCATTGAAAATTGGATGTGTGAATCCGGCATGTAGAAACAGCGCCACTCTACTTGCCAGTTTGTATCTGGTACTGCAGGTAAGTTATTTTATTTTTCGGATCAGCTAGAATGGTGTAGCGCTCTACTGGGGAGAAAGAGAAGACCCGTCTGGACACTAACATCCAAGTAGAAGGTACAAAAGTTCTGCATAATGGGGCTTATTTACAAAGAATATCAGGCGCACGATCTTAGTGAATCGCGGCACAGTGCATGATCGCCAGACAATGCACTTTCGGTCAACTCCTCTGGATGGGTAAGTAAATGTGCCCCAATGTGTGGCTTAATGCAAAATATTCAAAAATATTCAAACTTGGCTAAACTCAAAGATCTTGATAGCTAAGGAAATGGGTGGCAAGTCCCAGTGATATTAGCAGATGTGCGAATAATGGGGGGAATTGAATATGATTTACCGACCCGATTCTGACATGCACACTGACAATCTGGAACTTCCCTTTAATTATCGCAATGCGCTAAAAAAATATTTTTTGTGTGCTCGAATGCTACTATAATGTGCCAAATATATAGCGTAGAAGCTGACAGCTAGTCCAAAACACAGTCTAGTCCTACGACACAGGACAATGTGTACAGCCATGACCCATACGTCCCCATAGAGGAGAACTGAGTCATTCAGCTCTCCTGTGCCAGACACCACACAAGTCATCATGAACAAATACAACAAAAACCTACCAAACAACCCTCTTTACAGAAGGATTTTATCAAATGTTTGGATTACTAGACGAGGAGGTTCTCCCATTACCTCAACCTGTGGAGCCACGTCATGACGCGGATATCGGAGCTGGAGGAAAAGTTCAACAAAAGTAAACAGCAACTTTCTGGGTTTCTTTTGACTGAGTGCATTGATGCATGGAGCAAGTTTAGCCTCTTATCTCGGCTTTACTAGACTCCTCTACTTATATAAAGTTTACAAAAACTTTTATCAGGGTTCTGTGTATTTAAGAGGCAAAATAAGAAGATGTGATCAGTCAATGGACTGAACTTGAAGGTCTACAAACATGGTATCGTCTATAGATAATAAACACTGTAAACATTCAATTCTTGCAATAAAAATATAAATATGTATCTATCAAATAAGAAAACTTCACTGTGTATACAGAGAGATCAATTATTCCAATCTTCTGCAAGTATCTTGTGCCTGGCTGTAAGAAAACTGCCTGCAGCAGGAGCTTCTCCCGCACTATCCTGGTTGAGCTCAGGCACAAATACCATGAAGATCTGTTCCTTCATTCTCTTTCATCCAAGTTTGGAGTCCTTTTCTTTGACCAGGAGTTTAATCATTCATCTCCTGTGGCCGGCTGGAAGGAAACTGGCTGCAGCAGCCACTGCCTCTGTCCCCGCTATTGTGTTTGCTCTGAGACGCAAAATTTAACAATTGTCTGTTTCTTCATTCAATTATTTCCAAGTTAAATGCCTTGTTTTTGAAAGTTTTTATTTTTTTTAACTAATTGTTCCTCTCTTCTCCTACTATCTTGTGTCCGGCTGTAAGACAACTGGCTGCAGCAGGACCCTCTCCCCCTAGATTATTATGGCTTCTGGGACACAATATCATGAAGTTCTGTTCCTTCATTCAACTATTTTAAGGTTTAGAGTCCTTGTTTTTGACCACGTGATTAGTCATACTCCTCCTAAACTATGCTGTGTCGGGGTGTAAGAAAACTGGCTGCAGCAGGAGACTCTACCCTAGACCAGTGATGGCAAACCTTTTAGAGGCCGAGTCTACAACAAAGACCCGCTTATTTATCGCAAAGTGCCAACACAGAAATTTAATTTGTGATTTATACTCCCTTCTCTGTCACAGTTTTCATTGATAACAGCACTCTTAGGACACCAATAAAGCAGAAAATAGTCCTGTCTGGGACTGCAGGAAGATACCTGGAGTCATCTCTGGTGATGGCCTGAGTGCCCACAGAAAGGGCTCTGAGTGCCACCTCTGGCACCAGTGCCATAGGTTAGCCATCACTGCCCTAGACTATCCTGGTCACAAACCATGGCTGCAGCTGGTCACAAAACTGGCTGCAGCAGGAGACTCTACCCCTAGACTATCCTGGTCACAAACATCATGAAGTTCTGTTCCTTCATTTAAATATTTTAAGGTTTAGAGTCCTTGTTTTTCACCAGGGATCAGGGATGTAGATATCAAAAAGGTATGTTCCTTCATTCAATTATTTCTAGATTTAGGGGATGTGTTTGACTTTTGTTTTCTTAAACTGAAAAACAACAATTGGAAATGGCAAAGGTGGCCCTCAATGGACCAGCCAATAATAAGTAGCCATTTATTTTGGATAAGTAAGGCCTAAAAATGTGTGCACATTAAGTCCAGACAAAGAACCAACAACAGATGATGATGGAGATGAGGAGACTTGTAGCTCTACAGTAACTGGAGTACTCCAAGGTCTTCATTTGGGGATCAGTCTGCTGGACAGGAAGGGGTTACATTATCATGTAGAGGAGAGGTCTTATATTTAATTTAGGACACAGCCGGCTTTGTCTCCTCTCATTCTTATATGCAAGTGCAGTGTTATAAATATTCATCGCCTTGTGCTGCCGTTAGCAGAAAGAAAAGCATATTTATATATAATTGGTAGGAAATAATGAAATATAGACAACAATTTCTAGCCGGCGCGCTCTCCCATTATTGCTATTTTTCTCCATAATACTATATCGCACATGAAATATACTGTGCTAGCTTATTGTAAAATTGGATTTAGGATTGGGTCTGAGGCCCGGTGCCATCAGTGCAGGGGGGAAGGGGCTCAATTTATGAGCGGAACAACCAAAGTTGACAGCGAGCGTTGGAGATATTTAAGGAAAAGCCATAGACGGAAGATGAAATGCCGGCGAGTGATGTCAAAGAAAATATTTCATCATGTTCTGGATGCGGCTGCCGCAAAAAGACCATTGCAACCATGAAAAGATGTTCACGCTCTGAAGTCGGGCCGCAGCACGAGGTCCGTAATGAGTAGGCATGACCTGAACTTCACGACCCAGGAGCAGCTGCCGCTTCCAAGTCTGAAAGATGATCAAGTGTTAAGATGAAGACATCTCGTCGTTTGTAGGAGCTGGATGTCCCGATTTGACCTCACATGGATGAAAGGAGCCATGACCAGTGGAGGAAGTAGAGGGAAGTTTTACATCCCGTCATTAAGTTTCTCAGTGGGTCACGTAGAATAGAAAATTAATTTAGATTCTAGACATAAGGTTTGTATCTCAAGAAACTCAAATACTACTGTATCTATGGACGGGTTCATCACAACCTACAGATTACAAGCTGTTATAATACAACAGCCTGTATTCTGCAGAGGTCATTGGCGTAACTAAAAGCTGATGGGCCCCAGTGCAAAGTCTGTGCCAGGCCCCGACCATAATGTATGGTTTATAGTAATAGTCTTCCCATATGGGATAGTGACACCATAAGGGCCCCCTAAACCTCTTGGGCCTTGTGTGACCGCAACCTCTGCACCCCCTAAAAGTTACGCACCTGGCAGAGGTCATTCTCTATAGCAGCGGTGGCCAACCTATGGTATGACTCTCTCTTTGGGCACCCAGGCCGTCACCCCTGACCCCTGTATGGAGTATCTCAAGGCATCCTCCTCCAGTCCTGGGTAGTCCATAATGTGCCAAGCTTTTTAAAAGTATTTTAAAGGAAACCTACCACCACAGATCTGCCTATTAAGGTAGGTATTTTTAGGGATAATTCGTTTGTGGCCCAGAACTTTTAGACATTTTAATTCCCCTAATATACAAATTTTCTAAAGAGGCTACTGGAGCGTGAAGTAGCCGCGCCGTGCAGCCTCAGCTTGCCTCTTGCGTTCCGCTTTTCAATCCATCTTCAGCACGCAGCTACCAGGAGCTACTGTCTGCGAAGCCGGGTTCTGCACATGTGCAGAGAGCAGGCCGCCAGCTGCGCAGTCTTGGCTCCGAAAACGTAGCTACTGCTCATGCGCAGAACCCGGTTTCCTTTAAATTAACACTTCCTGGAACTACAGGAGGAGTGTGGAGGTGTGGACCGGGCCAAATTATCATAGGAGCTCCTGCCCCACAATACTTCATGTTAAAGGGGACACTAGAGGAAAGCTACAATAATAATCTACATTTTCCCTCCTTCCTACAACAGTAGAGTTGTACTCAAGAAGCCAATACGCTCGCAAGGGGTGGCAGAGCAGGGAGCAATAAGTTGCTGAATACGGTAAATCGCTGTGTCGGCACTTTGTGATAAATGAGTGAGTTTTTGGCTGTAGTTTGAGCACTCGGCCTCTAAAAGGTTTGCCATCACTGCTCAATAGGAAATGTAAAATCCAGATTACTAGAACGTCAGGTGACACTGTATTGTATCAGGTAAATCTGCGTTTCTACTTTTTTTCTGTTCTTTTAGATACTGATATAAAAGACAATTGACAATCAGATGTGATCTGCACAGTCATAATCCGATTGCCCACGAGGGAGTTTGGTCAGAGACATTCTCTCCATGTGCTTGTGGGATTTCCTGGACGAAACTCTGATCACTGGACTGAATGGACCCACCATATCCTATAGAATGTGGTTATAGGACTCATCATGGTATTGATCAGATTTTGGTTAATGGGGGTCAACAAAAAACAAACAGGTTGAAGCCGTGGATAATCCTGTTCACAGACGGGATTAGGTGGCTATAATAGGATATAGAGGCCAGATTCATCCATATATGACCTGCTGTATAGTTTTGGGGGGGGGGGGTATCCCTAATCAGAGATCTATCAATTTTCCTAAAATTTGTATCCCCATTCTAGCGCTTCACACCACCAACATGACAAGAGAGTCACGTATGGAGGCAAGTAGCTGGTGAAGGAACATACCCAAACCCAGGCTGTGTCTACATAAGAGGGTGATTGAGGAAATATTAAGGCCCTGGAATCCCTCTTGAAATGTATCAAGAGAGAAAAACTTTTAGAACATAAAATTTTTTCTTATTATAAAGGAACATTTGCCGCTACAGGGGTTTGTCCCATTAAAAATAAAAATCGCCTCCAAAGAGGAGGCTGCAATCCAGGAGTCAATGTCATAGATATCGCTCCGTAGTAGAACCTGTCCTTGTAATAAGAGTTCCCGGGTGTGTCTTTGTTAGGGATGTGCCACTTAAAAAGGTGACCCTGCCCAAAACTCATCGCCCACGTGTGAATTCTGTATCACTGAATACACATTCATTATACTTACAATGTATCTGTAGAAGCATTGTACATCACCTGATTCTATGCCCTCATCTCATATTCTCATATCATATATTTACATTTGATTTCCAGAAACAGCGCCTCTTCTCTCCCCTGGCACCGTCTGGTATTGCAGCCCATCCCTATACAAGTGATAAGGGCTAAACTAAACTATAGTTAAGTTTGGCAATTTGTCCGGTGTAAGAAAACAGAACTATTTTCTTCCAAAAACAGCGCCGCACGTAAGCTACATGTGGTATTGCAGCTTTAACAGAGCAAACACACATTACAGGTCACTACTCATGGAAAAGTATGGAAGCAGCCATGTTTTTCTAATCCTAGGTCCGGTTTAGATGTAATCCCACGCCTCCGTGTCCCATGTCGTAGGTCCGTACTGTAAGTGCTGACGATCTAGAAGGTTCTGTCTGAGCTGCTGGCGATGAGCCCAGGACATGGAAAGATAGAAACGTCACCTTCCAACTGGTTCCTCCGTGGTAAATATGGGATAAACATTTCACATTCACCTAATCCATCTCCTTCAGCGGACATCAGTGGGATGTGCAGTGCGGACGGCTCACAATCTAATCCGGAGCTGTAGTTTACAAGCAAAATATCCAGCGTATGTTTAACCCTATCCTATCCAGAGGTCATAAACCTGTAAATCTTAAGGGAAGGAGCCTTCCTGACACAGGTGTAATAGTAAATGGTTCTCAGGCCACCAAACACTGATCCATGGTACGTTTTTGCGGTCTTTGTCCCATCAGTATGTAATCCGTAGACGCGTCGTATTTCTGAGGATCATCCCTTGCTCATCTGTATTTTGGCATACGTAAAAAAAAAAAGACTGTGAAATGAGATCGCTAGCTTCTTCCAACCACTTAAAAGGTCGAATGACTGTGTTGAATAGCAAAAGATCTGCAAATTCGGACCATGCGCAGAAACTTGTGTCGCATCGAAACGATTCACGTTCCCATAGACATTTATGGGAAGGAACAGGCTGCAGGTCTAAGGCCTTTTTAGTTTTCTACATCCTCCACCTTGATCTGTAGAAAACACATCCACATGCACGTGTCCACTGAAATGAATGCGTTATCCGAAAACACAAGAACGGATAAAACGCAAAAAGAAAAATGTTCACGTGCATGTAGCCTAAGGGTAGGTCCACACGAGACTTAGATGCAGCGAATGTTCTGGTTATACTAAAATTTAAACTATCAGAACCAAGTGACCCGTGATGCTGGTGTTGGACTGCTTTTAACCTTCGCAATGCTGCAAAAATTCTCTGATAAATCCTGATCGAATGTCTCCACATATAAAAAATCTATTTTATCTTAGGCCTAAAAAAATGGATGTCCCATCCGCATCAGATGAGTAGGGATCGGACTCTCAGAATCCCCACCGGGAGAAGGTGCGATGCTTACAGGTGCATTAGTATCAGCCTGATACGTTATGTAGCATTGCTGCTTTCTCCCATTCACTTTCCGCCTTATGGCGACTAAGTAAGCGAGCGCTATCCTGCTCAATATCTCGCACCATCGCTCTGAAAAATATGGTGCAGGCAGAATACAAAACGCCCTAAAAAATACTGGTGCGGCTGCCTCTTCAAGCTCATGTAACTCTCCAGAAGATACATAGAGGAGATCTCCAAAAAGAGAGGTTAATCTACACGAGCAGAAGGTGAAAAGATAAACCACAGAAACAAAGCTCAGGCGCTGAGATGCATCATGAACCACCCACAGATCCACAGGAAAGTCAGCGAAAAGAAAACTTCCCGCTCTCCGAGAAACCAACACAAGTTCAAGGTATTTTTTTTATGGATTTTTCTAATGTTCTGATGCATCCTGCTAATAAGACTGGCATTGATTTTATGAGGGGCTGAATACTTTGGAATTGCTATTTTACAGGGCGTCAGTTTGGCACAAAGATCTATTTATATTCAGGTCCGAAAATAGGAACTAATGTTTTTATATTAACTTAAAGGGAACCCGTCACCAGATTTTATCCCATTACACTACTACCCCCCTTAGGGTATGACATGTCCTTCCTAGATTTCCCTCTTTCAAGTGAAATCTCACGCATTTATCTATAAAAAATCTCCTCCAAAAATTCTATGCAGATGAGCAGGGAAAGGTCATATTTTGCCAGAGTTGAGTACAGTTTAGAGGCTGCAGGGGGAAGGTCACTTCAGACACCCTGATCTTTGGTTCTATAGCTAGTACCTAAAAACAAGCCTTTGGTGTTGTATTAAAGACAAGAATCTCTTCCTTCACATGAGGCTCTGGTTCAGTGCGCTACAGATCCTGAGATACAAACAAGTTAAAAATATGAGGGAATTTGATCTTATTTGCAGCCAGCATATCCATCTACATCTTTACCTGCCCATATCTCCGGTTCTGCAGTTTACAGCACCACAATCCTAATGTGATCTTCAAGATGAGATTCTTATCTTTAATATGACACAAAATCTTAATTCTAGGTGCTATAGAACTGAAAATAGAGGCATCAGAGGTATCACTTCCCCTGTAGCCTCTAAACTTCGCTCATCAGAGGCAAAATATTACTTTTTCTGCTCAGTTTCACATGACTATGAAGGTGATTAATTTGTATTAAGGATATTTCATACTCTACATTAGGGGGCTATTTGGTTAAAGGTAAAATCCGTTGACAGATTCCCAATAAGCACTTTCCTAAAGAGGAGAGAGGGAAATCGCTGATCGACGTGCTGTCTGTTCCCACGGAGCAGAAAAAAAATGCAAAAAATCTGCAACATTTTACAGTAGCAGGAAATGGAAAAACTTTTGTCTTTGGCCAGACACAGGTACATAATTTGTAAGTATATTCCCCCGACCTCTCCCCAAACAGGTTACCCAGAGAAATAGATAGGATGCCTGACGGCAATGATTATGTCCTGGCATGCAACTGAAAGCCCCCCGGGGTACATACAGTAAGGGGGCTTCCATCACCGTGTGACACTTTAAGCCCTAGAGAGAGGACTATGACACGTTTATAGGGCAGGTTACATAAACATCCACCTGGTCACCGCCGTCTGTATGCGCACATCCTGAATGGTAGCTGGAACGCATACATATGTCATTATAAATTGTGCACATTTTAACTCTACTAACTTTCTAACAATCTGTTCCTAGGAAGCAACAAGAGTTACAATGACGCCTCCCAGTCATAAAAAGTGGCTCTTAGTTGCCCCTAAATAGCAGCCAATGGTGGAGGATACGCAAGAATATAATTGTTTTTAATCAAAGCCCATGAGGGGATTGTTACGTTTTAGAAAACAAAATTTCAAACTATAAAATATGTATAAAATATGTCCCTTTATTCCATATGAAACCGTAAAACTCAGAGCCATCAAAAACCAAGCCAGAGAATCACATTTCAATAGAAACTTCAACTTCCACAACTTCCGTAGAAAATCGCCCCAAAAAGTTTATTGTTAAGTTTAGTTGGTTACTCAGTCAGGAGGGTTTAGACCTGCTCTTGTATTTGGGAAACTAAAAACTTGCGCTTCAGTGTCAGGTTCCATAGGAAATTCCATGCAGAGCATTGACATGGTTGATTTATCATGATAGTGTTACAATGTATATGTGTCAGATGCTGTGTATACCCCAGAGTGTTATATATATATATATATATATATATATATATATATATATATATATATACACACACATACACACAAGCTGTGTGCTCCTCTACTCTCACAGCCCGGTCAGTTTTACTATAAATCACGTACATTCTCTAAAACACAATAACTCTGGAACTCTATGGGGCTCATTTACTTACACAGTCGCTGGAGTTCACCGAAAGTGTCCGACGATAATGCACTGTACCGCGCCCGATAATTCACTAAGATCGTGCGCCCGATATCCTGCATGTGTCGCTTTCCCGCTCAGGTCCGACAGAGTTCACCATCTTTTAAGTGGTGCCTGTAAGTGCAAAGGATTGCGACACAATTTGAAAGTTAAATCCCGCGCTCATTCCGAAATAGTCGGATCGCCCCCTAATTTGTGTTGCACGGAAGCCAGCACAGCTGCATCAAAACCCGATCGTGTGCGCCAAAATCTCGGCGCTGAATTTTATTAAATACTTGTGCAATCCCTGAAAACGTCGGAAAGTCAGACAAAAGTGAGCAGCGCGACCCTTAGTAAATGAGCCCCTATGTTATGCAGTTCTCCTGTTATTCCAACTGGATAGCTGTAATCCGACATCTGGATCTGGCCCTCTCAGTTAGATATTGTATCAGGACGCACGCATCAACGCCTTGACAAGCAGAGAGGTAACACCTAGATGTCAATTTATTCATAAATATTTAGAAAGAATGTACAACAGCACAATGTACAAATGCAGGTAGAGATTCTTCAGAAGGTAACTGAAGAATAGATAGCGAAATCAATGGCGCTGTCCAGAATAGACACTTTAATAGCAGAATAGACACGAGCCAAGGAAAAGAGTACTGAGAAAATGTGGGTGCTCAATACCATCCAGAAACACTTAATCACTGTACAAGGAAGAGCGAAGGGGGTACCCAACGAAAAAAAACTTCTCATTCTGAATTCGGTATACTCCATTGCACACAAGAGGACGCCACGTTTTGTGCTACTGCGCTCCAGAATCAAGATTTTTCATGGAGAAGAATTTACTAAAATAGAGGAGGGGAGGCAACAAATCCTCTCTAAAAGGAGTTTCAGGAACATATTTTTATAGTGTTGGGTCATCAGTATGTAACTGTATGGAGCCCAAAACCCAGAACATATATGGACCAGCCCCATGTGATAAAAGCAAAGATGCAGTTCCCAGGTATGGCCACTATACAACAAATGGAGCCGCCTCTTCTGATGGAGTGTAGGTGACGGACCTATCCTGGGTATAGGACCTGGAAAAACCCTCTAAGTACATCTTGTATCACACTAATAGAATCACAGACCAACAAATATTCACATCCCATAACAACAATAACAAACCTTAATAAACATCTCATTCATGTGACAAATCTCACCTATAAGTGTGACACCGAAATGTGCCCGAGGCGACGGTGGGGAATGTCAGACATGCACAGAAGTTATGTTTTACACCGCCATAATACGTCCAGTACTGTTCTGGATAATAAGCATATTCTGCATTACGGCTTATTCCCATGGATTCAGACGGAAGGCCTGATGAGAGACGAGATCCAGGAAACTTACTAATTGAGCGGGTTCTGCAGAGTAAGCCTAAAGCGGCCTCTTATGTAAAGGGCCGGGGATCAGCTACGGCGCACATTACACCGACACAACAAGAAGAAAGGGCCTTTGAGTAACAGCGATGAGTATTAGAGGCTTAAAGCAATCGCCCATTTTCAAACGCCTCAATTATACAGATTACAGCCCAATCCCCCTTAATGTCTGACTTCTAGATATTTATTGTGAATTATTGCACATACCGGGATAATCCGCTCATTACCCGCTCACCTGTGCCCCATTCCCGCTCCCTGAGTCACTTTCTTAAAAGGATATGGGAAGGATGGGCACCGAAAGGAGCCACATTGTTCCACCCTGTGACATGGCTGGTATTGGCGGATGATGTCTACCCAAGCCGGATACCACCGATTATAACCTCTACATGTCACTGTAGTATGTCATATGGTTTTTGTAGTATGCTTACTCTTGGTAGAGGAACGGTCAATAATTTTAACCATATTTACAGGCAGTGTTTAGTAATGTCCCTGTAGATCTGTGTAAACGTACCTGTGTGTGTTGTAAGCAGCAGGACTGTGAAAAAATGCATTCATATTCCAGGTTTATAGCTGGACTTTATGCACTCTGGTCCACTAGTGTGTGAGGTCTGTTCGATGAACATGACATGAACAAATAAAATAAGACAAAACAGGTAAAACAGTCATATGGCCGGTCTAAATGGGAAGCCGATATTGGGCCCATAACAGACGAACAATGGACCTCCATTCTAGCTTGGACACCAGATCTGTCTCCAAGCGAGAAACAGACTCTCACAGTTATTCCTATGCCACAGAACATATAAGATGCCAGCGTGGTTGTGCAGAATTGGTATTAGGGGGGATGATTGTTGCCCCAGATGTGGTAGAGATGGGGCACATCTGCTCCACATGATGTGGGAGTGTCCTGAACTGGGCACGTTCTGGAAGGCGGTGCTGAGCCTTGTGAAAAAGGTATATGATGTGCAGATCCCTGCCACTCCTATGGTTTGCATTCTGGGTTGGGTAGATGAGGTAACAGATGAAAGGGGACCTAAACTGGGCATTGCCCGTATGTTATATCAAGCGAGAAAACTAATTGCGTACCACTGGATACAGGCTGCTCCTCCTACTAAACAGGAATTTATCACTAAAATGAATAGGATAATTAGGCTAGAGAAAGGGGTATACATTAAGAGAAAGGCTGAAAAGCGATTTGAGAAAATATGGGGGCCCTGGCTTGATTCACCGGGACTTCCATCAGTGCACCTGCGCAGAAACCCGTTTCACACTTTGTAAGATATGGTTTAAGAAATGTGGTGTAACCATTGCAAGAAGAAACTGGCTGTCATGAGCTTTATTGATGTGATTGTCATTGAAGGTCACGGATTTGGTCTGCTTTTGTATATAAGGAGAACCCCAATACGCATTGTTTGATGTATCATGCAAATTATATGTGAATATGATCTTTTTATGCTGTACGGTCTCTGGAGGGTGGGGGGGGGGGTATCTGTTTTATGTTGACTGTTGTAAAATGAAAAAATGTTTAATAAAAAAGAGTGGATTAAAAAAAAAACAGTCATATGGAAACAATAGGAGTGAGGACCCTGCTCCCAAGAGCTTACAGTCTATTAATGGACTTTTCACAGTCCTGCTGTTACTATTAACACACACACAAAGGTATGGTTACACAGATCTGAAGGGCAAAAACCAACACAGTCTGTAAGCCTGATAATAGTGGTGTTGATGGTGGGAAAGTCCTCCATTAAATGAGCCCTAGCAGCCACCATAGATCTGGACACACATCTTCAGGACTCAGACATTCTCAAACATTATTGTTTCTGTTCTTGTTATACTTGAATGACATTGGCCTCCTAATAAACTATAATACGTATTCATCAAGGGCAGAGGATGACATATTCACATTATTGTTCTATGACCTAGAAAATTATGATGAACTGAACTATTCTCAAATACTCAGCCCATAAAACCAGCTCTTGTGAATACCAAACACACGTCACACTACAGCCTTATATATATATGTATGTATATATATATGTACACTACACACATATATGTACACTATGTATATTACACTACTTGTGAGCCTGTACAATGGTCCTATACTATTCATCTCTTCTATCCATTCATCTACTGGGGCCAGTAAGACCTCCAGTGTCTAATCCCAAGTGGTAGAAGACTTTGGGTTCATATAGACTCATGTACAAGGTCATAATATCGCTATATCTCCACGCTCCTACATCAGGTCATTACATCTGTTGTAAGGATGGGATTTGTATCCGGACCCTAAAATGTGCCGACATTATGATCCTATGAGTTGCTGTACTCCTCCTCCAGACAAATGGCACCTGCTCTATGGACCACATATATAAATCAACGCAAAAGATACATGATGCGCCCCCCCCCCATCCAAAATCAGTGGCGTTCATGTTGGATGCCAAACTACATTTTCACATAAAATGCATGATCATTTTCATTCCCATGCACCAAAAGTTTACTGCCCAAAATCTGTCAGCCAATAATGACAATTCCTTTATATAGCTCACACAGATTACGCAGCGCTACACCGAGATTGCCAATCAGTCCCTGTCCCCAATGGGGCTCACACTCTTATCAACCTACCTGTATGTTTTGTAGTGTCGGAGGAAACCCACCCAAACACGGAGAGAACATACAAACTCTTTGAAGATGTTGACCCTGGGACTTGAGCCCAGGACCCCAGCGCATCAAGGCTGTAATGCAAACCACTAAGCCACCGTGCTGCCCTACAATCAGAAGACCCAAGAGCTGGAGACAAATAAAGCAAGTAGTTAAAGGGGTCTTCCAAAGAGCTGTTTTTTTCCAAAAACAGCGCCACATCTGACTAGGAGTGGTGTGTGGTATTGCGACTAGGCTCCATTCATTTCTGTACAGCGGAGCTGCAATACCAGCACAAACCATGGTCAGGTGTGGCGCGGTTTTTGGAATAAAGGACAGCCCCTTTAACAATTTGCCACAGACAACCTATAAGAAAGTTACTTCTTCCATGTATCAACGTCAACAACAAGAAAATATGTATTATATATACAGAATACAAAATGTATCAACCTGTCTCCAGTCATTATTGCATCAATCTGAAGGTTCATCTACGATTAACTGGGAAATTCCACGGTAGGAAAAGCAAGAAAACGAATCAAACAGTTTTGTTATCTTGGGATGTACAGGATGTGAGAATGTGTAATACTTTCAGGAAAACATTGGCACTATGAATCAATACCGGAATGTCCAACCCATCTACATCAGCTTGTAACATCTACTAGTAACATCTACTAGTAATATGTACAGGTCTAGTAACACAACATCTACTAGTAATATGCACAGGTCTAGTAACACAACCTCTACTAGTAACATCTACTAGTAATATGCACAGGTCTAGTAACACAACCTCTACTAGTAACATCTACTAGTAATATGTACAGGTCTAGTAACACAACATCTACTAGTAATATGTACAGGTCTAGTAACACAACATCTACTAGTAATATGTACAGGTCTAGTAACATCTACTAGTAATATGTACAGGTCTAGTAACATCTACTAGTAATATGTACAGGTCTAGTAACATCTACTAGTAATATGTACAGGTCTAGTAACATCTACTAGTAATATGTACAGGTGTAGTAACATCTACTAGTAATATGTACAGGTGTAGTAACATCTACTAAGTAATATGTACAGGTGTAGTAACATCTACTAGTAATATGTACAGGTGTAGTAACATCTACTAGTAATATGTACAGGTGTAGTAACATCTACTAGTAATATGTACAGGTCTAGTAACATCTACTAGTAATATGTACAGGTGTAGTAACATCTACTAGTAATATGTACAGGTCTAGTAACATCTACTAGTAATATGTACAGGTCTAGTAACATCTACTAGTAATATGTACAGGTCTAGTAACATCTACTAGTAATATGTACAGGTGTAGTAACATCTACTAGTAATATGTACAGGTGTAGTAACATCTACTAGTAATATGTACAGGTCTAGTAACATCTACTAGTAATATGTACAGGTGTAGTAACATCTACTAGTAATATGTACAGGTCTAGTAACATCTACTAGTAATATGTACAGGTCTAGTAACATCTACTAGTAATATGTACAGGTGTAGTAACATCTACTAGTAATATGTACAGGTCTAGTAACATCTACTAGTAATATGTACAGGTGTAGTAACATCTACTAGTAATATGTACAGGTGTAGTAACATCTACTAGTAATATGTACAGGTGTAGTAACATCTACTAGTAATATGTACAGGTCTAGTAACATCTACTAGTAATATGTACAGGTCTAGTAACATCTACTAGTAATATGTACAGGTCTAGTAACATCTACTAGTAATATGTACAGGTCTAGTAACACAACCTCTACTAGTAACATCTACTAGTAATATGTACAGGTGTAGTAACATCTACTAGTAATATGTACAGGTCTAGTAACATCTACTAGTAATATGTACAGGTGTAGTAACATCTACTAGTAATATGTACAGGTCTAGTAACATCTACTAGTAATATGTACAGGTGTAGTAACATCTACTAGTAATATGTACAGGTCTAGTAACATCTACTAGTAATATGTACAGGTGTAGTAACATCTACTAGTAATATGTACAGGTGTAGTAACATCTACTAGTAATATGTACAGGTCTAGTAACATCTACTAGTAATATGTACAGGTCTAGTAACATCTACTAGTAATATGTACAGGTGTAGTAACATCTACTAGTAATATGTACAGGTCTAGTAACATCTACTAGTAATATGTACAGGTGTAGTAACATCTACTAGTAATATGTACAGGTGTAGTAACATCTACTAGTAATATGTACAGGTGTAGTAACATCTACTAGTAATATGTACAGGTCTAGTAACATCTACTAGTAATATGTACAGGTCTAGTAACATCTACTAGTAATATGTACAGGTCTAGTAACATCTACTAGTAATATGTACAGGTCTAGTAACACAACCTCTACTAGTAACATCTACTAGTAATATGTACAGGTGTAGTAACATCTACTAGTAATATGTACAGGTCTAGTAACATCTACTAGTAATATGTACAGGTGTAGTAACATCTACTAGTAATATGTACAGGTCTAGTAACATCTACTAGTAATATGTACAGGTGTAGTAACATCTACTAGTAATATGTACAGGTCTAGTAACACAACATCTAGTATGATCTACAGGTCTGATAACACAACATAAGCTTGTAACAACTAATAGTAATATCTACAGGTCTAGTAACATCTACTAGTAATATGTACAGGTCTAGTAACACAACATAAGCTTGTAACAACTAATAGTAATATCTAGGTGTAGTAACACAACATCAGCTTATAACAACTACTAGTAATATGTACAGGTCTAGTAACACAACATCTAGTATGATCTACAGGTCTGATAACACAACATAAGCTTGTAACATCTACTAGTAATATGTACAGGTCTAGTAACATCTGCTTGTAACACCTACTAGTAATATCTACAGTACCGCCTGATAACAAGTTACATAAAGTAAAGACAAACTTTGAAGTCTGATAGAAGGAAGGTTCTATGAGATCAGACAGATGACCTATGACCTGCATACAGTAAGGATCCAGGCACCGGCAGCGCCTCTCTTACCTGTATATTGCATCTCATCCCGGAATCACATTGCAGGACATGGAGCATGAGCCTCACAAAAAGTTTCCGGCTCCCAGTCGCCTTCCTGTCTTAAGAACAGCCTCACATTGAGGTATGCAGAAAATCAAGAGAGTCCAACTTAGTCCCAACCCAATGAGATCCCCGACCTGCCACATCCAAACTATGGCTGCCTCAGTGCACCCAGACTGAGAGTGATCCTCCCTGGGAAAACTATGCTACAAACTCTCAGTGACATCCTAACAATGTGCCTGGCTCTTCCTCCTATCACCAGGGCGTGTGTTAGCTTTGGGGAGGTGTGGAAGGAGGGGGCAGGGGGGTGGGTAGAGACTCCAGGGAAATAAAACCTTCACTTTATTACTCCACATACTCCCCAGAGCGGTCAGATTTTTTTTAAATTTTATTTTATATTTTCACATAATTGTAACTTTTTTTTTTAAACTTCCAAATTAACACCAAACATAAGTGTGTGCACATAACCAGTGTATATCTATTATATACACACATAAATATACAGATATATGTATTTTATACTTATGATCAACTATTAATATCAGTTCCTCAATCCTTAGTTTATGCCCTTTTTGGATAATAATAATTCCTTTATTTATATAGTGCACACAGATTATGCAGTGCTGCACAGAGATTGCTAAATCGGTCTTTCCAAGTTTGCACAAGTTTCCTCCAGGTCCTCCGGTTTCCTCCCACCCTCAAAAACTTACAGATAGGTTGATTAGATTGTGAGCCCCATCGGGGACAGGGACCAATTTGCCAAGTGCTGTGCAGCGCTGCGTAATCTGCCTAAATTAATTATTATTATTAAGACATCTCATAGACTGTAAGCTCTTGAGAGCAGGGTCCTCATTCCTATTGTTTTGTAAAGAGAATGGCTCATATTGCACCAAAACGTCACCATTTGTCACTATGAATTAAGGATACCATCTTTTCACGATACATGCTACTTTTTTCCTTGTACATATTGTTTCGTATGACAATGTTTTTACTTTGTAAGTTTTTATTAGGCATGCATGATTCCCCCATGCGATATACATAAAGGCAGACTGATTATTATTACGATGGGGTCAATAGTTGGGGGAGCGGAGTTACAAGACTGGTACAATAGGGCAGTTCCAGGTTGCAACGTACAAATTTGAGGCTTGTGCGATACAATCAGGAAGACCACACGGTGATATAACATTTGGAGTGATGTCCGCTAATCCATCAAGGATTATAGCTTGTAGTAAGTTTATTGTAAAAGGCTGTAAAAAAAAAAGTCAGAGCAGGTCCAATTCCTGTAAATGTGGCTCGGGCATCTATGGGAACGTGAAAAAAAACAGACGCCAAGTGGGTGTTATCTGTCTGCCATCCATATTCGAAGATCACTTGCCTTTAAGGTATGGACAAGCTGCTGACATCATTTGCCATCAACTAATTATTTTTTTTGCAGATCCGTAAAAAACTATGACATACAGACGGCACGCGGACTATTTTTGTGGACATGTGTAACGTTCACAATGTGTAAATGTTTCTCAAAATCGCTGGATGTCACAATATTCAATTGATAATAAGGGATCAATATCATAAAGACCGTGGAATACAACTGGAACATTACACTGGATTGAATTTTTAAAAAAAACTTAAAAAATTTCATAGGATAAATATAGACTATTCACTGTGGGTTAGCAGTACCTTGCCTAACAAGAGAAAACCTAGCTGCTGCAGAACATCACGTCTCTGGAAAGCTGCTCGTACATGCCGGGACTTGTTCCAGAGCCGACCTTGTGCCTGGCATACTCTTCCGATCACACAAAATCCTCTGGACGATAGGATATAATTCAGGTTTTACTTTGCAGTGGTAACACAGAGGCCAGATTGCTGCTGTCTGGGGTCTCTCCGCACTGTTTATTTGTAGCTGTTGCACTAAAGGACTACACACATTCTAAGAAATCTTTTCTTCAAGGGTCTCCCCTCCCCCTCCTGATGGTCAGCACCCCCCCCCCCTTCCCCAGCAGCAGCAGGGAGCCCTCTGGGAAACTTCTATATAAACAGCATGCCAGTCAATGCAAGTGCACAGTCACTGGAGCGTAAAGAGGGTGTACGTCATGAATAGGCATGTACCCCTCCAAATGTTATAGACTTGCAGGACGATAGGGACGATACCACAGCATACAACGACACGAAATGTAGACCCCAGATCTGGGACCCCTACTGGTCAGCCAGCACACATCATTGCTGGACAAACCAAAGGAAAGAAAGCAAACAAAATTAGATTAGAATAAAACAAAACTCAAACACAAAAACAGTAGAACATGGTATGAGTGGATACTGCAGATTAGCTGTAGAGAAATAAATGATGCGAAGTTTCAATACCATGTAGCACCCATAGGCAGATTTGGAGTCATGATTGGAGTGAAGTTGCCATGTTAGACATTCCCTTTAAGCAACGAAGAAGCTAAGGACAGTAGCTATGAAGCTATGGATCATTATTAATCTGATACAATTTGCAGATCTTAAGGAGAAGACAACAATGTTATAGAAACCATTCACTATGTTGCACAAGAATACAAGACAATTATCAGAGACCCTCTAGAGCAGTTGTGGCAAACCTATGGCACTGGTGCCAGAGGTGGCACTCGGAGCCCTTTCTGTGGGCACTCAGGCCATCACCAGAGATGACTCCAGGTATCTTCCTGCAGTCCCAGACAACTCAGGACTTACTGTGCACAGAGCTATATTAAAGTGACTGTGCTATCTGGGACCACTGGAGGAGTGGGAAGGTGTGGACAGATCTGGATTATCATTGTAACTCCTGCTCCAGCCCTGACAATTCTTCCAGAGAATGGGCCAATAAGATCCAACATTGTGTTTCTCCAGCACTGGACAGATAGAGGGGGAGTCTGTCCGTGCCCATAGCAGTACCACATTTACATCTCAGGAAGCCAAAACAAATTGGAGTGTATTCCCCACCCATTCATAAAGCCACATTAAAACCACACTCCATATGCAAATAAACACACATGGTTGGCAATGTGCAAATGATATCTTCATGAACAAGCAAGCAATGTAAATACAAGACGTCACTACAAAGTGCTAACAACAGGCATCAAATGAGTCAGAAGTTTATATGATCAGAAGGAAAAGAGGAGGAGACCCCTACTTAGTGCAAGATCTTTAGGGTGGCTGCTACTGCCGTCATTCGAGAACAGAGGTGAAAGGTTATTCTAAGTGCCCGGAGAAAAACCAACATGACTAATATCCAACAAGCATCTGCAAAACTCATTGTGCACAGTCAAAATTTGTCATTAACTGCATTTTTTGACTTGTATATTTATGGCGCACTTTAGGACTTGTTTACACAATGCGTTCTCATAGCCTTTATATTACATTAACATTGTATTTAGCATAAAAATGCAACGTAAACTGACTGAAATGCAACTCAAAGCCGTGCGTGATCCCAGCCTGTAAAACCCATTTGTACCCCATGCAGGGGCGTAACTACAGTCGTAGCAGCCATGGCAGCTGCTATGGGGCCCATAGCATCAAGGGGCCCCATCATCCAACCTGACAAACTAAAGAATGGAGGATATACCCCATTATATACATATTATGCTCCACATTGTACAACCTAATATGTGTATGACATATATGTGATGTATATATGCTATATATGTGTATAGAATGTATGATGTGTATATATACTGAATTATGCTCTATGTGTGTAATGTGTATACTATGTAACTCTAACTCACATTTGTGAGTACAGGCGGTCCCCTACTTAAGGACACCCAACTTACAGACAACCCATAGTTACAGACGGACCCTCTGCCCACTGTGACCTCTGGTGAAGCTCTCTGGATGCTTTACTATAGTCCCAGACTGCAATGATCAGCTGTAAGGTGTCTGTAATGAAGCTTTATTGATAATTCTTGGTCCAATTACACCAAAAATTTTGAAACTCCAATTGTCACTGGGGCAAAAGAAAAATTTTTATCTAGAACTTCCATTATAAAATATACAGTTTCGACTTACATACAAATTCAACTTAAGAACAAACCTCCAGACCCTATCTTGTATGTAACCCGGGGACTGCCTGTATATAAATATGTATATATTTTTTAAGGGGTAAAGGGGGCCCCATTCAGAAGTCTGCTTTGGGGCCCTGCATGCAATGGCAGATCTTATATACAGGATCTAACAAAATGTCACTTGGAAGGGCCTCCATGGTCCCCAGAGTCTTATCTTATCCTGATGGTAGCCATTAAACCTCCGCTCACACTTGAGCAATCATTTAAGATAAGTAACTTGCTATTTTGGGGTTAGATACCAGAATTTTGTTGTTTCTTGTCAGTCCCCGGATGACAACACAAAGGCGTCTGTAGAGAGTTATTATAGGATGATTATCATATAATACCCCACGTCCGCACTCATTAAAGTTATATCACTGAGGTCTATGATAATGACGTTGGTTGCATTAATGTATTATCTGGGTTATCTGGGTTTAGGAAGTCTTTGTCGGTGCTGTGTTTTCTCTGCACCTTATCCATACGCCAAAGGAGATAAGGACCTGAGCGCTCAGAGGGTTCCTGGAGCCATGTTCTGCCATTGATTTCATATTATATTAAAGCAGGACAATCAAATACGGTCGCCATTGTCCGGCAGATTAATCTGACCAGTCTGATTGATGATCGCGCGATAATCAATACCGCCATCAAGTACATAAGTGGCTTGTCCGGGGACGCACCTGTCTATTCTTGTATCTAGAATTGCATTCACAATTACAAGGCTGAGCTGTAGTATCGCATAGAACCTGTGCACAGAGGTGGCGCTGTTTTATTAAGAAAGCGGTTTCTGATAAACATATACAGGGGCAGATTTACTTACCCGGTCCCTTCACGATCCAGCGGCGCGTTCTCTGCGGTGGATACAGGTCCGGCCGGGATTCACTAAGGTAGTTCCTCCGCCGTCCACCAGGTGGCGCTGCTGCGCTGAAGTTCCCCGGAGGCGTGCTGGAATGCCCTGAAATTCACCGGCCTATACCTGGTGAAGGTAAGTGTAATTTTCGCGACACATTTTTTGTCATAAATGAGGCGGTTTTTCCGAATCCGCCGGGTTTTCCTTCAGCCACGCCCCCCGATTTCCGTCGCGTGCATGCCAGCGCCGAAGCACCACAATCCGATTGCGTGCGCCAAAATCCCGGGGCAATTCAGGTACAATCGACGCAAATCGGAAATATTCGGGTAACACGTCGGGAAAACGTGAATCGGGCCCTTAGTAAATGACCCCCACAATGTTAAAACACAGACAAAGCCAAAGCCATGTGACTGACAAACCCAGAAATAAGATGAGAGTTTATAGGGGGCAATGTTGGTTTTGATGGATCCAGAGAGAGAACAATAATGGAAATACATACGCCTCTTCCATGTTTTGGACTTGATTCTGCAACAGTCTTAACAAATACTGCTGTGTGAGAGCGTCCTTAAAGGAGCACATACACATCCTTGTGAATTATTAGGTTAAATTCTAAGAAACATGACTTCAGCACATAATATGGCTGCCTGCAGGCGACAGGTGAACTTTCAGTAAACTTCACATACATCAGGATTGGCAGACGCCGCACAGATAACAGTTTTATTGCTACTGGAGTAAACGATTTTAGTTTGCTTCAGTAACAGCGCCACCCTGGTCCACAGTCCGTGTGTGGTATTGCATCTCATCTCCATTCACTCATATCATGTAATAATTCCATCAAGTAATAATTGTCATCAATGGTGTGACCTGTAGCTGTTGGGATCCAATCCTGGGCCTAAGTATGGCTGCGCCCCCCTAAAATCGCATCCCTTACCAATGACCTTTCCTGACAAACCTATTATAGTTAGCATCTTAATTGCAAATTCAGTAACCATTCTGAAGCATCTATTCTTCAAATACTGCCTAGTGTTGTTCCTCTATTATTCCTCCGAAAGGTTTAGGAATACATTGACAACCTTTTTGGCATTTCCCTTGAAATTTTTAATACAGGCAGTCCCGGGTTACATACAAGATAGGTTCTGTAGGTTTGTTCTTAAGTTGAATTTGTATGTAAGTCGGAACTGTATATATAATATTTGTAACCCCAGCCAAATTTTTTTGGTCTCTGTGACAATTGGATTTTAAAAATGTTGGGTTGGTATAAGAACCAGGAATAACCATAAAGCTTCATGACAGACACCTTTTATAACTCTTATAGCCATTTAATGTAGCCCAAGGCTAAAGTTAAGTAAATTATAAAAATCCTGAGGCCGTTTGTAACTAGGGGCCGTCTTTAAGTTGGGTGTCCAATTGTCAAAGTATCATAGGAGCAGCATAACAAATAGGGTGGTGCCAAGTCCTCTTTAAAACCTTTACCTATTCCAGCTATTTATAACCCCTATATATAGCTGGCAGGTTATAGGCAATCTTGGCAGCGGGCATGCTCCATGTATGCCCACCCTCGCTAATCTCAATGAACAAAACAATGGCTGGCAGTTCATGTCTGCCCACTGCATTCCATATAGGTCACCGCTTGTGTGTGACAATAGGATTGTTGCTAATTAAGATCCATGTAATTCGGAGCTCACCCACATAGAGCCCCCCACCCCTTGACGCATTGGGAGGTTTTCTTTGTGTGCGATCCCATGAACACAACATAAATACAATGTTTATATCCTGAGACGTCTCAAGTGAGCGCTGCCTTCATTACCTTCAAGAAAATGAGGACCTCTGCTGACCTGACACAT
This sequence comes from Engystomops pustulosus, assembly GCF_040894005.1. NCBI lineage: Eukaryota > Metazoa > Chordata > Amphibia > Anura > Leptodactylidae > Engystomops > Engystomops pustulosus. Next base: position 76,555,522 of record NC_092420.1, read on the forward strand.
TGTAACGCACGCTATTGTATAGTAACGGCTCAATTTAGCCGTTCCGGTTTCTTAAACACAACACGGTTTAACTAGCGAGATACCAGGATACATCTACACCTATTACCTACCTACATATTGTTCTGCTTCATCATAATCAGGGGCAGATTATAACTGCCCTGGGCTGTATGACTACAGGCGGTCCACTACTTAAGGACACCCGACTTACAGACGACCCATAGTTAAAGACCGACCTCTCTGACCACTGTGACCTCTGGTGAAGTTCTCTGGATGTTACTATAGTCCCAGGCTGCAATGATCAGCTGTAAGGCGTCTGTAATGAAGTTTTATTGATAATCCTTGTTCCAATTACAGCAAAAAATTTTGAAACTTCAATTGTCACTGGGGCAAAAACATTTTTTGTCTGGATCTACCATTAAAAAATATACAGTTTCGACTTACATACAAATTCAACTTAATGTAACCCCGGAACCTATCTTGTATGTAACCCCGGGACTGTCTGTATTATATTATTATATATTAGAGCCCCTACCAAAGTCCAGAATTCACTTCCTACATATCAGCTTCTTGGGGAATGGAGGATGCCTCCCTTCTGCCTGCTTTTAGGACCTTTGAAGGACCTTCGAAAATCCAAAAATGTCTGTATATATTTACTGAGAAGAAATGAACATATGTACAAGGTATGTCCTTCTCATATGTATGTCCTTCTAAGTATAAAATTTGGTGGGTGTTTTGTGTGGCACAGGGCCCCCTAGAAGGCCCAAACCACGTATATTATAATCCACTTCTGACCACAGATAGAAGAGGAGGAACAAAACCTGTAGGGTCCATAAAGTATCTCTTCATCGTATCAAGTGATCGGAACTGTACATTTCACCGGTTTCTTAAAAATGTTGCATTGTGGCTCAGCGACAAAGTTATACCTTTGTAAAAGTGAGTATGACTGGAGGATCAGACTACACAGTATCATGTAGTCTGTTACCATGGTGAATGCCAAACCTCAGGCTTGGAATAAGAACCAACTAAATAGGAAAAGTTTTGGAATGTCACAAACTGGTTACATTCCATCAGGTGGCACAGAAAATTCTTTGTTGCGCAAGCCTCCTCTCACCAGCGCCTACAGGGTTAATCCCAAAACAATAAAGTCACCATCTGTGTTACTTGCTACTGAGCGTTTCATGGCAGCCTCAATCTTGTATGTAATGAAAGAGGAGCCGATGAGAACGACATTCTTTGACTCATCCGAAATCAATCCAATTCATTCGGAGCGCAGATGGAGGAAGCGATCTGATGATGCCCGAGCAGCTAATGCCTGGCGCAGAACAAGAGACAAACATCCGAGAAATTAACCAACTTATATTAGGCCTGCGCATCCAGCGGTTCATTGCGCTGCCGTGACGTACACAAGGAGCATTAACCTCCAGCACAATAACCAAGTAATGAAGGTTTCTTAAAAAAAACATTTAAAAAATAAATATATATATATTCCTTCTATATGTAGAGGCACCAATTCTGCATCTGCTAGGCAAGAATTCACAGAAAAGAAACAAAATAACCCACAAAAACTTGGCTCAAGCTCCAAATGGCGGATGAACGAATAAGCACTTACCCCACCAAAAAACAAACAAACAAAACAACAACAAAAAGGCACCTGTGGAATATAAGGAGAAAGCATCTCATGGTCACATATGCTCAAGATCACATGAACAAATCTGTCAATGCTTTACCATTGCAAATGGACAATTCCAAACCCTCCGAGCGCCAAAAAAGAGCAGTAAAACAGGTTTTACTTTGACCTTGTGACCTTAGCACTGACACCACCCTGGTGATCCCTATCCTTACTTCCCTTACAGCTGACAACATAATTGTGAGGACCTGTCACCTCTCCTGACAAGTCTATTTCAGTCAACATTAGTATTCCACAGCAAATTTGGCAAAACTTTACCCAGAACTGTGTAGTGCTGTTCCCCTATTATTCAAAATCCATCAATAAATGAAAGGAAATCTACCATCAAAATCCATCATGACAAACCAAGGACGCTTACTCCTAGATCCAGGCACCGTGACACTGGTAATCAACCTCCTCCTTCCAAAATCAACTTCAAAAATTATGCTAATGCAACAGAAGGGCTCTGGGTGGCATTGCCAGAGCCCCTCCCTGCTGTAGCTTCATTGGCTGCGTCTGAGGGGCTGTAGAAACCCCCACCAGAGCCCTTCTTTCTCATTAGCATAATTATACAAGTTAATTTTACATGGAAGGAGGCCATAAATAATAGATATAAGAAGATTACCACATTCATGGTTCCAGGATCTATGAGTAAGTGTCCCTGGTTTTTCATGCCTGATGTTTATGGTAGATTTACTTTAAAGGGGTTGTGCCAAGTTAGGAAGTTATCCCTTAGCCACAGGATAGAGGATATCAATCTGCTCAGTGGAAGTACAACTGCTGGGACCCCAACCGATCACAACAACGGGACCCCCATCAATCCAATCAATAAAATGGCTGCTTCAGAAATTGCTGAGCATAGCGCTCAGGTAACTATCTTATAGAAAGTAAATGGAATTGCTGGAGACAGATGAGTGCTGTGCTCGGCATCTTCCGACTGCTTCCATAGTATCGTATTGGGTGGTTAGACACATGCTTGCAATTCCGCTCCAATCAACAGTGAGAACGGGATCCTGCTTCTTCCGATTGCTGGGGGTCCCGTTCTCGTTACCGGTGGTGGTCCCAGCAGTCGGACCCTCATCGATCACCTTGTTATCTCCTATCCTGCAGACAAGGGATAGCTTCCCATAGTCTAACATTATACAGATATCCAAAGACACCATACGGACACCCAAAAGACCATTTTATAGCTAATGGAAGACCCTGATAATCAGTCATTGGTCAAATCCTTCCAAATCTGCTCAGCTGTTCCTTTGATGTCTTGAAGAAGGCACCAGGACTATAGTAGGGCTCGGTATTCCTGAATAATATCGGATGAAGGAAATTCCTCTAAGCCGGTATCACAGAGACTTTTACTACCTATTACTCGTTTTATCTCCAGTAATAACGGGGCATCCGTCCTCATTACAAACCAAGGAGCGGTTTAAAAATCAATGTTTGCAGCACGCAGTAAATTGATCTGTTTTGCAGTAAATTGTATGTAAATCTGTGAAAATCTTTTTCCCATCGCTATATCTCCCCATTGATCTCTAGCGGCTATAAAGCATTTGCTGAGCATCGCCTGGAATGTGCAGCACAAAACACAATGAAAGACAAATAATCCACAGGTATCAGTGCAAATTCCTTTGGTTGTTTGGATTACGGATGGGTGGGGCTAATGTCAGGTAAAAACACCTATGATGTCAGCATTCAGTGTAGTCATTCATACATAAGCTAATGCATCCAGGACGTAATTACCGGTGTAGTACACAATGTAAGAGTAAGACAATACAACGCCACAACTGTGTGGAGATGTCGTCATAGAGGACAGGGCAAGTCACAAAGCAAATAAATAGGATTTTATTTGCACTTCCTAGTACTGCCCCCTGCAGGCAACTACATTTAGTCATTTTTTCAAGCCGATTATCTATCGGCAGTATGTGATCATACTTTTTTCATACTAATAACTGGTGAAGCTACAGAATGGACTAAGGCCAAACTAACCCTTAAAGGGACTGTCCATATGGCACAGAAACATTGAAGATTTGCTGCTAATTGTATAGTAGTAGTAAATGTATTTGAAATCTGTAGTATGTTCTGCACTGGTTTAGCAGGTTATGTATAAGGGGGTCTCACAACCCTCCCCTGATGTTGGAAAAGAGAATATTGGGAGAACTGGATTTTAGGGGCAGCACGATGGCTTAGTGGTAAGTATTGCAGCCTTGCAGCGCTGGGGATCAACATCTGCAAAGAGTTTGTATGTGCTCAACCTACCTACCAAAAAATACTGGTAGGTAGGTTGATTATTTTGTGTACCCCATTGGGGACAGGGACCGATTTGGCTCTGTGCAGCGCTGCGTAAATAAAGAATTATTATATTGTTATTATTATTATTAGGTGGACTGATTGTTTCAGTAGCAGGTAAATAAGCCACCACTAGGGGTATAGGAAAGGTCTTTCTGATTCAGAAAACCCAATGGTCAACATGGAGTGAATTGGGGAGGGGTGGGGGCCTGGCCCTTAGTTTGGCACATAAGGCAAGTTCTCCTATCGCATATATCCAAAATAGAAGAGACTCCACTATAACTCTAAATACAACTCCCACCTAACCCTAAAACACAAAGATACTCAACATCCCCTATAAACCTTCTATGCACCACTATAATTTCCTGTACGATAAGTGAAAACATCTGGGGAATTCAGGGGTGACACGAGGGCACTCAACACCTTGCTGCTAGCGCTATTCTTAAAAGAAATGAAATTTTATTTTAGGAATGTGTGAAAATGCCCTCGGAATGTAGCGAGAAGCGTCAACATGAAAACTACCAGCATGTGAGAGACTGATGGGATCACAAGTCGGGTAAGAGCACATTATGGGCAGACAGTGGGGTTTTTGTAGCTATTTATACAATGTGCTAATACTTCTGCTTGTTGGGCTTTTGGAGCGATCAGAAATCCCTCGTGTCCTTATATAAAAGGGTCTTTCATCTGGTTCCTCCCAATGTGACGTTCTGCCGAGTACAGTCCTGAGCCGAGGTTCCATATGAAAGCAGATCAAACCCAAGGGAGCAACTAGTCTTCAAATATTTGTGCTGGGGCAATTGTTTTATACGAGTGAACCCCATTTTAAAGAAAATTGCTACTCAAAAAGGGGTGGACAAGAGTCAGGACAGTCGGGACTATTGATCCCTGTGAGTGGGCGGAGTAATCAGGACTGTCCATCCCTGTGTGTGGGCGGGGTAATCAGGACTGTCCATCCCTGTGAGTGGGCGAGGTAATCAGGACTGTCCATCCGTGTGTGTGGGCGGGGTAATCAGGACTGTCCATCCCTGTGAGTGGGCTGGGTAATCAGGATTGTCCATCCCTGTGTGTGGGCGGGGTAATCGGGACTGCCGATCCCTGTGAGTGGGTGGGTTAATCTGGACTGTCCATCCCTGTGAGTGGGTGGGATAATCAGGACTGTCCATTCCTGTGAGTGGGCGGGGTAATCGGGACTGTCGATCCCTATGAGTGGGCGGGGTAATCGGGACTGTCGATCCCTGTGTGTGGACGAGGTAATCAGGACTGTCCATCCCTGTGAGTGGGTGGGTTAATCTGGACTGTCCATCCCTGTGAGTTGGTGGGATAATCAGGACTGTCGATCCCTGTGTGTGGACGAGGTAATCAGGACTGTCGATCCCTGTGTGTGGACGAGGTAATCAGGACTGTCGATCCCTGTGTGTGGGCGAGGTAATCAGGACTGTCGATCCCTGTGTGTGGGCGAGGTAATCAGGACTGTCGATCCCTGTGAGTGGACGAGGTAATCAGGACTGTCCATCCCTGTGAGTGGGTGGGATAATCAGGACTGTCGATCCCTGTGAGTGGACGAGGTAATCAGGACTGTCCATCCCTGTGAGTGGGTGGGATAATCAGGACTGTCGATCCCTGTGTGTGGGCGGGGTAATCAGGACTGTCCATCCCTGTGAGTGGGTGGGATAATCAGGACTGTCGATCCCTGTGTGTGGGCGGGGTAATCAGGACTGTCCATCCCTGTGTGTGGACAAGGTAATCAGGACTTTCCATCCATCCCTGTGTGTGGACAAGGTAATCAGGACTGTCCATCCCTGTGAGTGGGCGGGGTAATCAGGACTGTCCATCCCGGTTTGTGGGCGAGGTAATCAGGACTGTCGATCCCGGTTTGTGGCCGGGGTAATCAGGACTGTCGATCCCTTGTGTGGACGAGGCAATCAGGACTGTCGATCCTTGTGTGTGGATGAGGTAATCGGGACGGTCGATCCCTTGTATGGGCGGGGCAATCAGGACTGTCGATCCCTGTGTGTGGGCAGGGTAATCAAGACTGACGATCCCTGTGAGTGGGTGGGATAATCAGGACTGTCGATCCCTGTGTGTGGACGAGGTAATCAGGACTGTCGATCCCTGTGTGTGGACGAGGTAATCAGGACTGTCCATCCCTGTGAGTGGACGAGGTAATCAGGACTGTCCATCCCTGTGAGTGGGTGGGATAATCAGGACTGTCGATCCCTGTGTGTGGGCGGGGTAATCAGGACTGTCCATCCCTGTGTGTGGACAAGGTAATCAGGACTGTACATCCATCCCTGTGTGTGGACGAGGTAATCAGGACTGTCCATCCCTGTGAGTGGGCGGGGTAATCAGGACTGTCCATCCCTGTGAGTGGGCGGGGTAATCAGGACTGTCCATCCCGGTTTGTGGGCGAGGTAATCAGGACTGTCGATCCCGGTTTGTGGCCGGGGTAATCAGGACTGTCGATCCCTGTGTGTGGCGGGGGTAATCAGGACTGTCGATCCCTGTGTGTGGCCGGGGTAATCAGGACTGTCGATCCCTGTGTGTGGCCGGGGTAATCAGGAGTGTCGATCCCTGTGTGTGGCCGGGGTAATCAGGAGTGTCGATCCCTGTGTGTGGGCGGGGTAATCAGGACTGTCCATAACTGTGTGTGGGCGGGGTAATCAGGACTGTCGATCCCTGTGTGTGGGCAGGGTAATCAGGACTGTCCATCCCTGTGAGTGGGTGGGATAATCAGGACTGTCGATCCCTGTGTGTGGGCGGGGTAATCAGGACTGTCCATCCCTGTGTGTGGACAAGGTAATCAGGACTGTACATCCATCCCTGTGTGTGGACGAGGTAATCAGGACTGTCCATCCCTGTGAGTGGGCGGGGTAATCAGGACTGTCCATCCCGGTTTGTGGGCGAGGTAATCAGGACTGTCGATCCCGGTTTGTGGCCGGGGTAATCAGGACTGTCGATCCCTGTGTGTGGCCGGGGTAATCAGGACTGTCGATCCCTGTGTGTGGCCGGGGTAATCAGGACTGTCGATCCCTGTGTGTGGCCGGGGTAATCAGGAGTGTCGATCCCTGTGTGTGGGCGGGGTAATCAGGACTGTCCATAACTGTGTGTGGGCGGGGTAATCAGGACTGTCGATCCCTGTGTGTGGGCAGGGTAATCAGGACTGTCCATCCCTGTGAGTGGGTGGGATAATCAGGACTGTCCATCCCTGTGAGTGGGTGGGATAATCAGGACTGTTGATCCCTGTGAGTGGGTGGGATAATCAGGAATGTCGATCCCTCTGAGTGGGGGGGGATAATCGGGACTTTCGATCCCTGTGTGTGGACGAGGCAATCAGGGCTGTCCATCCTTGTGTGTGGGCGAGGCAATCAGGACTGTCGATCCCTGTGTGTGGACGAGGCAATCAGGGCTGTCCATCCTTGTGTGTGGGCGAGGCATTAAGGACTGTCGATCCTTGTGTGTGGACGAGGTAATCGGGACTGTCGATCCCTTGTATGGGCGGGGCAATCAGGACTGTCGATCCCTGTGTGTGGCCGGGGTAATCAGGAGTGTCGATCCCTGTGTGTGGGCGGGGTAATCAGGACTGTCCATAACTGTGTGTGGGCAGGGTAATCAGGACTGTCGATCCCTGTGTGTGGGCAGGGTAATCAGGACTGTCCATCCCTGTGAGTGGGTGGGATAATCAGGACTGTCCATCCCTGTGAGTGGGTGGGATAATCAGGACTGTTGATCCCTGTGAGTGGGTGGGATAATCAGGAATGTCGATCCCTCTGAGTGGGGGGGGATAATCGGGACTTTCGATCCCTGTGTGTGGACGAGGCAATCAGGGCTGTCGATCCCTGTGTGTGGACGAGGCAATCAGGGCTGTCCATCCTTGTGTGTGGGCGAGGCAATCAGGACTGTCGATCCTTGTGTGTGGACGAGGTAATCGGGACTGTCGATCCCTTGTATGGGCAGGGCAATCAGGACTGTCGATCCCTGTGTGTGGGCAGGGTAATCAAGACTGACGATCCCTGTGAGTGGGTGGGATAATCAGGACTGACGATCCCTGTGAGTGGGTGGGATAATCAGGACTGTCAATCCCTATGTCTGGGCGGGATAACATGAAGTCTCACTGTCAATCACTGTGTGTGGGTGGGGTAATCGGGACTCTCACCGTCTCTCCTAGAAGTCCTGTCAAGATTTAGGCCTTGTGCACACATGCTTGTGTTTTGGCCATGAGCTAGCTGCTAACTGGTCCGCCCAATACTTTCTATTAGGCTCGGTCACGGTGTGGTGCATGCACTGCCCCTAACGCAAAAGATAGGGTCCTATTCCTTCCCATCTTTGTGGTCTTGGAAGTTCTTTCCTATAGCCATTGGCGGTGTGCGGTCCAGCACGCGCTCCATTGCTTGCGGCCTGAAACACGCATACATTGGTATGTATGAGGCTTTTCTCTGCTTTCTACTCAAATCATACAATCCTATATATATCACAGAGCTAATCTCCATCTATTACACCCTGAAAAGGATAGAGCGGCGGATATTAAGGTGAATTTCCCATTGTGAATGAATCATGCCGGATTAAACATGAATGATTGTTCTTCTGAAGAGATTAAGCAGCGGTCATAGATCTCCCGGCCTCTGCTCTCATCTAGAAATAACACTAAAGGGAACACTTAACCTCTGACTTGTGGGATATTCTAATGATAAACGGCCGGATGAGAAATCTAGAATGTCCTACTACAGCTACAAAGTGCTACCTCTACCTGAAGACCATCCAAAAGTACAGCACAGCCGCGGCCCCCTCAAAGAAAGTAACACAATTGCTTATTATATGGTGGGACGTATGGACCTCTCCATGCTCAGCATCTAGTTGTTATAGGGAATCTGGTCCGAACTTTAGAAAAAGTTTCAGGTTTCCAGTGACCAAAAATGCAATGATTTCTTGAATTCCCTCTTATGTGAAATCTCACCCTTATACCCATAAAAAATAAATCTCCTACAGAGTCATATTTTGACTGAGATGAGTCATCTTTAGAGGCTGCAGAGGGAGTGTCCCTTTAGAGGCCTCTACATTCTATTCCATAGCACCTAGAAACATACGTTGGTATCAAATTAAAGATGGTAATCTTATCTTTCTTATCACATCAGGCTTGATGTTCTCTGAACAGAACCACGATCCAGGCAGTTAAATAGTCAGGAACTAGAATTTTATCTGCAGCTCGCATTATCACCTATGTTTTTAATAATGAAATCAAAGAAAGACTATTTCCAGCTGGACATCAGACGTCAGGAGTTTCATTAAAAAGTAACAATTTTTATTTTAGATCCATTAAAAATAGACATGGTAGTATGTGACACAGCATAAGGAATTGGCTATTTTTTATTCCTTATGCTGTGTCACATACTACCATGTCTATTTTTAATGGATCTAAAATAAAAATTGTTACTTTTTAATGAAACTCCTGACGTCTGATGTCCAGCTGGAAATAGTCTTTCTTTGATTTCATCGTTATATGCACCTGTGACCGAGGTTTTCCGTGCTGGAGTGTCCAGAGTCAAGACCATGCGGATTGTTCTAACGGAGAGGGTGAGCTGATTTCACATTTTTTTTGTGACTGTTTTTGTGTATGTTTTTAATAGTCTTTATCTTTGGTTCTGTAGCCAATAGCTGCAAAGTAAGATTCTCATCTTTAATAAGACACCAAACGCATCTATAAAACTGAAGGTAGGGATATCTGAAGTGACCCTCCCCCTGCAGCCTCTAAAATGACTTATCTGGTGGAAAAAAAATGACTCTTATATGCCCAATTACACATGTAATTGACTCATCTCAATCAAATATGACCCTTTTCTGCTTGTATTCACAAGACGTTGGAAGAGAGTTTTTTTTCTTGTTATAGGTAAACAGGCGAGATGTAACATAAAAGAGGGAATTGTAGAAAAGATATTTCATTTCCTACCTGAAGGGGGGGGGGGGGGGTAGTAGTTTAATGGGGTAAAATCTGGCGACAGAAATACCGATTCAGAGAATGCAATTTTTATCTTCCAATGAGCCGCATGCTGATGCAGAAAGAGGACTCATAGGTTGGAGAGAAGTTCTAGCATTCACAACATGAAGGAAGGGAGTGCTAGACATATTCCTATAATTATATGACTCATTACATATATCCGTCATATTAGGGGGGTTTAGGGTCTCATCTAGTTAGCGGGTCTTTCTCTCAGATGACGCCTATTGAGATATTATTGTTGGCCGACACCACCTTGGTATAAGTTCTACAAAAGTGCATGCAAGAAATATATCCATCATAAGGGTCTCCTATCCAAAAAGTTTGGGGTCCCTTGCAGTATTCTGCTTACCAAGTGTCCCCCTATAAGCACTGTATGGACATCACACTCTGTATCATCCCTATAGTGCCAACATTAAAAATCCCTACAATCCAGTCTGCACTACGACTATGCTCTGGCTACTCTTATTCACTAAAAAAAAAAATCTAAGAATTTAGTAATTTTTGGGGGGGAGGTGATACCCGCTGAGTACAAGGCGTCACATACGGAGAAGACAAAACGTTGTATAACGTCGGTAGCTTTAGTTTTGGGAATGTCTGTCACACGTCTTAAGTAGTTTGCCCATGAAAAAACTAAAATGACATTATCCTAATTGTCTAATTTGTCTTAACTGGGATCCGCTCAGCATCTGCAGTTAGGAGGGCAATTACCCCGCACGTGAGGGGTCTCTCTCCAGCTGTCAGTCTCTGCATATACAGATATAGATCATATACATAGATGTTATAACTTACCCAGCTTTGAGGCACCCTCTGGGGGGTATTCGGGAAACTGCCCCTCGGAAGGGACGCTCACTGTTCTGCGGAGGCTCCTACTTTTCGTAGATTCTGGAGTGGAGTCCTGTACGCTATCAGCGGACATCTACAAGAAAACGAGGCACAGGGTGACTATGTACAGTAATCTCCTCGCAGCTAGAACAGATAAGTCAGCCCCCACTTGATCTCTTTATCCTGCGTGTGATTACGAGTCTAGGAGAAGCCTGGGCTCCTCTCCATGACTGACGCACGCCCTCTAGAGGACGCAGGCGGGTAGTGTCCTCACTGCGAGTGATGGGATCTAAAACCTCGCAAAACAAGTCTGTGTAGATAGTAAAAAACGCATATAAATGAGATGAAAACATTCCACAGGGACAGGAGGCTGCGGCCCTGCCCAAGACTTGTGTAAATTATGACCCGGGTGACTGTCACTACAACACATGGGATTTGGGATGTTGTCACAGCGTCACTAAATCAGAGGAAATGGAATTTTTTGTAAATACTGTGAAAATATGTCCATGCAGAATGAAATTGTCAACAAATAAGGAACATAAATGACCTGGATGTGTAGTGGAAAGGTTAACAGATTGTACAATATTTAGGGTGAAATCTGTATTTAAAGTCAAATCAATGTCATTCAAGCTCTCAATGTATGCGCTGAGCGTGCACCACTGACAGAGGCATCGTTTTCGCTTGCGTCTGAAAAGTATACGACGTTTACTGTAAAAAAGAAACTTGTACGCTCGGCGGAGGCAGTAGAAGCCTATGGGGAGTGGATGCAATGTACAGGCGGTCCCCTACTTAAGGACACCCGACTTACAGACAACCCATAGTTACAGACGGACCCCTCTGCCCCATGTGACCTCTGGTGAAGCTCTCTGGATACTTTACTATAGTCCCAGACTGCAATGATCAGCTGTAAGGTGTCTGTAATGAAGCTTTATTGATAATCCTTGGTCCAATTACACCAAAAATTTTGAAACTCCAATTGTCACTGGGGCAAAAGAAAAAAAATTGTCTAGAACTTCCATTATAAAATATACAGTTTCGACTTACATACAAATTCAACTTAAGAACAAACATCCAGACCCTATCTTGTATGTAACCCGGGGACTGCCTGTATTGCATCCCTCCTCCAGCCTCGCTGAGTGTATACGTCGCTCAGCAGGAGAGAGGACGCCAGCGATGTCACTGTGTCATCACTGGGGAAGCCTTAGGGTGAAGACGCACGTGGCGTTTTTAGGCCGTTTTTCAATTATCTTAATTCAAACTGGTCAAAAACGCATGCGTTTTTTTCCGATCTGAAAACGCTCTACTACAAACGGCCCAAAAACGGCCTAAAAACGTCACGTGTGTCTTCACCCTAATATGGTACCACTGAGGGTGTGTTTACATGTACATAGTTATGCAAGTGTGATGTACACTATGTAAACATTGCGTTAACATCTAATTGGATTGCATTCACTATGCATTAACGCAAGGTGTGAACTAACCCTAACAATGTTTACATTTCCCATCTGGCTTGGCAAGGACCTGAAGGGCTAAGTTTTACATTGCACTGCACTCTCTCTTCTACAATATCCAGGAACAGGAGAGAGGGATGTGGTGCTGGAGTCCCCGTGTGTTCTAGGAGAAGGAGCCTCAGTTACCTTCCCCTGCCTCCTGCTTGTAACTGGTGTCTTTCTGTCAGCTCTTATAAGCAGGAGGCAGGTGGAGACCGTTATAAAACTCTACACATAGCATAAAAATACAGCACAGTGTGTATGGGCTTCAATAACTCTGCAGCTGATCAATGTATGGACTCAACAACTATATCATAGCCCGGACCCTGAAAGTGATGCAGAAACATTTGTGCGGTCAATGAGGTAGATTATATCTTAGCGCTGAATATGAGGTAATAATGTAATTCTGTAGTTCACAAAAACTTCTAGACACTGGAAGAATGGCACCCTGTCTTCACAGAAGAGCACATACTATACAGACGGTCCCTTACTTAAGAACATCTGACTTACAGACGACTCCTAGTTAAAAACGGGCCCCTCTGCCCCCTGTGACCTCTGGTGAATCTCTCTGAATGCTTTACTATAGTCCCAGAATGTAATGATCAGCTGTAAAGTGTCTGTAATGAAGTTTTATTGATAATCCTTGGTCCAATTACAGCAAAAAATTTTGAAACTCCAATTGTCACTGGGGCAAAAAATAAAAAATTGTCTCGAAGTACAATTATAAAATATACAGTTTTGACTTCCAGACAAGTTCAACTTAAGAACAAACCTATGGAACCTATCTTGTACGTAACCCGGGGACTGCCTGTACTTGTGGTCAGACTGGGCATCGCAGGGCACAGCTGCCAATGATAAAAAGGGGCACAATGTATTGAAGCAAACAAGCTGGGAAGATATGAGCTAGTAAAGTGGTATCTTATGAGAAAAAAGAAATCCTGGAGTTCTACTTTAATACATTTTTAGAAAACATGTGTCACTAAGCGTTCCAGTGACTCAGTGACTGACGTTCCAGTGACTCAGCTCCCTATGATCCCACCATAGAGCTATTTATTTCGGTGGCTTTCCATGGCAGGTAATAATTAAGCAGACAGAGAGGAGAAACACAGGAATTAACTGCATAGAGCCACGGGAGCCCTGCACAATAACATGAGTATGCCAAGCTCAGTAATTGTGGCACTGCGGATGCCGTGCCGTGCCCGAGCTATGGGATGCCCGCAGAAACACATGGAAGCGGATCACGGCGGTGAGGAGGCATCGCTAGAAATATCAGCTCCAGGTGCGGTCAGGACACCAGGACACATACTGATGGATCTATCTGCAGGCTCCCAGAGAGAGGAGAAGACCCTCCTGCCAGCTCCGGGCACAAACACCAACAGGAAAACACATTTTTGGCAGAAGGGTGCGCTTTCTGGAGGGCTCCCGTCTGTGTGTTTGTTATCATTAGAGTGCTGAGTAATCTGTTCAGCCATTGCTGACAAGTGACTGTAGAGAGGCCGAGGTGGGATTATACAGGATCCGGAGAGCGGAAACACTGGCAAATAGCCCCTTCCCCACTACAGCACGTATAGATAGTGCATTTAAGGATTTAAAGGGGGTATTCACACTAAATTAATACAATTTTCCGATATACTTTCTGTATCAATTCCTCACAGTTTTCTAGAACTCTGCTTGCTGTCATGCTATAGAAAGCTTCTAAGTTTGCTTCCAGTGGATAGAAATCTGACCCTGGTCACACAGGTGCACAGCTTGTTATATCATAGAGAGTAATCAGAGCTGTGGGTTACAAGGAGCCGTGCACCTGTGTGACCATGGGCAGATTTCTGTCCACTAGAAGTAAACATAGAAGCTTTCTATACAATGACAGCAAGCAGAGATCTAGAAAACTGTGAGGAAAGGATACAGAAAGTATATTGGAAATTTGTATAACTTCATTATTCAAACAATAACAGTTACTTGTTGAAATGGGACAACCCCTTTAAGCATTTTGCCCTGTGTCTCCCAGGCCTTAAAGGAAACTAGTCAGTAGCTTTCGCCCACTAAACAACTACACCCCTCAGGTCGGATATGAAATGACTTCTTTAGAATTCCCTCTCATGTGAAATCTCACCTGTTTACCTATAAATAAAATCTCCTCTCAAATAATATGCAATTTAGCTGAGAAGAGTCATATTTTAACTGAGAAGAGTCAAGTTTTGAGTATGCCGGAGAAGTGTCAATTGAGACACCCCTATCTATGCTTCTATGGTACATAGAGCCAACGTTTAGTATCAAATTAGAGAATCCAATGTTCAAGATCACACTAGGCTTGTGGTTCTGTGATCAACAGGCAGGTAAAGACATAGTTTAAAATGTGAGCCATAGAAAAAATCCAATTGCAGCCTTTTTTAAAATGTAGCTTCCAGTATCTCTGGTTCTGTAGATCACAGAAATGCTAAATTTAAAAGATTTTCAGCTTTAATGTGATACTTAGGGTACAGTCACACACCACGCTTGCACAGTGCTAACGCTGCATTTCCGACTGCGGTCGGGCCGAGACATGCCCCCATTGCGCTAGCTAGCGCTATGCGTGACACCCCCCCCCCCCAAAGGCATGTTTCTAAATACTATAGAAACGAAGGTAGGTGTCTGAAGTGACTCTCCCCCAGCCTCTAAAAACGACTCATCTCAGGTAAAAAGTGACTCTTCTCTGCTCAATTTCACATGAATTTGGAAGTTTTATTATTTTTTTTAAAAAGGTAAATGATTAACAGTTCACATAAAAGCGTGAATTCTAGAAAGGACACTTTCGTGCACACACGATGCCACACATGGCGTTTTTGGTCCGTTTTTATGCATGCGTTTTCAGTCCGTTCAAAAACGCATCTGTTTTCAACCTCTTTTGTCCGTTTTCCCAATTATCTTAATAGATAAACAGGTTGTAAGCAGCCAAACGCATGGTAAACTGCCAAAAACTGATGCGTTTTAAACCGACTGAAAACACATGCTTAAAAACTGACCAAAAACGCCACGTGTGGCATCACCTTTTGGGTGAACACACACATGGTGTTTTTGGGCCGTTTTTACTAAGTGCGTTTTCAGATCGTTAAAAACGCATGCGTTAAAAAACGCATCCGTTTTTTAAAAAGGCATGCGTTTTTTGAAAACGCATGCGTTTTTGTCAGTTTTTCCGAAATTGCGCAATGAAAAACGGACAAAAACGCACGCGTTTTCAAAAAACGCACACGTTTTTAAAAAACGGATGCGTTTTTTAACGTATGCGTTTTTAAAGATCTGAAAACGCACTTAGTAAAAACGGCCCAAAAACGCCATGTGTGTCTTCACCCTTTGGGTGATTGCCATGTTACATCACTCAGATGTACCTTCACTTTGTGTATTGTGGTAAGCGACTTCTAGGACCGAGATCGAAGGGGCTCCAGTGCCGATTCCGTACTGGGCCTATTGCAGAGTATACGCCAATATATAACGGATACATTTGCTGTAAAAACACTTATTCATAGGTATAGTGATAACGTATTCTATTTGCTAACAGGGTTAAATGATTATTTCCCGCCCTGCCTGCCGTACTGCACACATGGGCATAGCACCGCAATATTATAATTAGGCAGCAGGGGGGGGCAGCTATAGGGGCTGCCCCCAGAACCAGTATGTCAGCGGGAATCCTATTACACACCACAGCTGACATTGTGCAGGGAAGGGGTCGCCGGCCATAATGAGACCTGTCACAGTAACAAATGTGTCACCGGCAGCCAAGAGGTGACAGTGTTATCTCTGGGCTGAGGATACACGGAGGTGTAAATGACTGTGTATACAGCTGAGGGCACCACACCACAGCCTACCCCATGTGTCAGCCGGAGGGGGCAAATGTTGCGTATAGTGTCAAAGTCACCACAAAAGGATTAAATTGGAAAATTTCAGTGTAGTCATATACACATATTTCTCCTGATCCGCTGATGTACACCAGGATTTAAAGGGACACGGTCACCAGTTTGTACGCCCAATAGTATCAATCCTCCCCCCAGGTATCGTATGAAATGTCCTTTCTAGGATGAACTCTTTTAGGTGAAATCTCACACAATTACCTATAAAAAATCTCCTCCCAAGTCCTGTGAAAATAAGCAGAGAAGAGTCAGGATTCCAGATCACGGGGTATCTGCCCATGAAGTGATATAGACGCTCACTAAACTACAGGGCCCCATAGGTAGGGGAGGAAATGTCCTTTCCCGCTTTTATGTAAAATATCACTGTTTCACCTCCTCTAAAGTCATGTGAAAACTAGAAGAGAAGGGAAGACAAGAAGAGAGTCAAGTTTAGAGGCTGTAGCGGAACCATTACGTCAGACGCACCTATTTTCAGTTCCTAGTCATATTAAAGATAAGAATGTCATCTTTCACATCCCATCAGGATTGTGGGTCTGTGAGCGAAAGAACGGGAGACACAGGCGGGTAATGAATTATGTGGGAATTGAATCTTTATCTGTGGCTCACATGTACAACAACGTCTTTACCAACCTGTAACTCTCGTACTGTAGCTCACAGAACCACAAGCCTGATGTGATCTTAAAGATGAGATTCTTATCTTTAATAGGGCACCTACAGCATGTATCGAAGTACTACAAAATCTATCTGAAGTGACCCTCCCCTTACAATCTCTAAGGGCTCTTTCACATTGGTTTTCACGTCCGTGGTTCAGTGATTTCCAAGGATGCCTCACAAAGCCATTGATTTCTATGGGCGGTTTCACATTGGCTTGTATTCTCACTGACCCATTGTACGTGGGAATAAAATGATGAAATATTTCCTATATTTTTTTTTCCAAGGATGCGGATCATGGAAGGCAATAGAAGTTTATGGGTCTGCAAAAAAAACAAAACGGATGAAACATGCGTTTTTTTCACGGATGAGGCTGAAAAACCAGGTGTGATGTTTTCAAAGCAATGATACACCTTGAGTTTTATCTTGCGGACAAAAAACTAAGGAAAAACAGAGACACAACGGAGATAAAACGCATTTGATGCACAATTGAAGCTGAGCACCAATGACAATATAAGAGCCCTAAAGTGACTCATTTCAGACAGTTAATGACTCTTCTCAGCTCATTTCCATAGAAAATTATTATTTTTTTTTTTAAAAAGGTAAATAGCTGAGATTTCATATAAAAAATTCTACAAATGAAATTTTGAAACCCACTGTAGGGGGCTAGTAGTTTAACGGGGTACAACCTGACGACAGATTGCTTAATAGCTCATTGGAGGGAGAGAATCCTGACCAATGAGCATCCATATCCCTTTACCGGGAAATAATCAGGATTACCTTTTCCCAGAGAACTTAGTGTTGGAAAATTGGCCCGAAATTGAGTAATTTAAAAGGACCTTTCCTACCCCCCACCTCTATTTCCAACCATTCTGTCTTATACGCAGCTCCTTTACCATGTAATATTCTAATAGACGGAGATCGGTTTCATAGAGGATTAGTAACGGGATCTATACTCCCCCAATTAACCCATGCCGGCATGGTGAGGGCTCAGTGTCTGTGCGCTGTATACAAGGCATCTCTGTTTCTAGAAATTGGTGGTTCTAGTTTGTTTTCTCCATATGATGAAGGTGCTGTGGCTAATGAATGCCCTCTGGCAGGTTGCCACATGTCCTCCAAATATCAGCTTACACTTACATGTATATGTTTTAATATGTAGAGCGGAGGAAAGGACTTTAATTAGTGCCAGATCATGTGTCCGTGTCTACAGCATAGAACCAGGTCTATTCCATTTCATGAGCCGAGAGGAAATGCTGTGACATGTAGTCATTGTGTGTACTTTGTTACATACTTTATCCATTAAACGAACATAACTAAGAAAAACTGGGAAAAGTATTTGAGAGGATATATATCGTAAATACTCGAGTATAAGCCGACCTGAGTATAAGCCAAGGTACCTAATTTTACCACCAAAAACTAGGAAAACCTATTGGCTCCAGTATAAGCCGAGGGTGGGAAATGCATTAGTCACAGCCTCCAGTATATAGCCAGCCTACAGCCTCCAGTATATAGCCAGCCTGGCCCCCAGTAGTATATAGCCAGCCTGGCCCCCAGTAGTATATAGCCAGCCTGGCCCCTGTGGTATATAGCCAGCCTGGCCCCTGTGGTATATAGCCAGCCTGGCCCCTGTGGTATATAGCCAGCCTGGCCCCTGTGGTATATAGCCAGCCTGGCCCCTGTGGTATATAGCCAGCCTGGCCCCTGTGGTATATAGCCAGCCTGGCCCCTGTGGTATATAGCCAGCCTGGCCCCTGTGGTATATAGCCAGCCTGGCCCCTGTGGTATATAGCCAGCCTGGCCCCTGTGGTATATAGCCAGCCTGGCCCCTGTGGTATATAGCCAGCCTGGCCCCTGTGGTATATAGCCAGCCTGGCCCCTGTGGTATATAGCCAGCCTGGCCCCTGTGGTATATAGCCAGCCTGGCCCCTGTGGTATATAGCCAGCCTGGCCCCTGTGGTATATAGCCAGCCTGGCCCCTGTGGTATATAGCCAGCCTGGCCCCTGTGGTATATAGCCAGCCTGGCCCCTGTGGTATATAGCCAGCCTGGCCCCTGTGGTATATAGCCAGCCTGGCCCCTGTGGTATATAGCCAGCCTGGCCCCTGTGGTATATAGCCAGCCTGGCCCCTGTGGTATATAGCCAGCCTGGCCCCTGTAGTATATAGCCAGCCTGGCCCCTGTAGTATATAGCCAGCCTGGCCCCTGTAGTATATAGCCAGCCTGGCCCCTGTAGTATATAGCCAGCCTGGCCCCTGTAGTATATAGCCAGCCTGGCCCCTGTAGTATATAGCCAGCCTGGCCCCTGTAGTATATAGCCAGCCTGGCCCCTGTAGTATATAGCCAGCCTGGCCCCTGTAGTATATAGCCAGCCTGGCCCCTGTAGTATATAGCCAGCCTGGCCCCTGTAGTATATAGCCAGCCTGGCCCCTGTAGTATATAGCCAGCCTGGCCCCTGTAGTATATAGCCAGCCTGGCCCCTGTAGTATATAGCCAGCCTGGCCCCTGTAGTATATAGCCAGCCTGGCCCCTGTAGTATATAGCCAGCCTGGCCCCTGTAGTATATAGCCAGCCTGGCCCCTGTAGTATATAGCCAGCCTGGCCCCTGTAGTATATAGCCAGCCTGGCCCCTGTAGTATATAGCCAGCCTGGCCCCTGTAGTATATAGCCAGCCTGGCCCCTGTAGTATATAGCCAGCCTGGCCCCTGTAGTATATAGCCAGCCTGGCCCCTGTAGTATATAGCCAGCCTGGCCCCTGTAGTATATAGCCAGCCTGGCCCCTGTAGTATATAGCCAGCCTGGCCCCTGTAGTATATAGCCAGCCTGGCCCCTGTAGTATATAGCCAGCCTGGCCCCTGTAGTATATAGCCAGCCTGGCCCCTGTAGTATATAGCCAGCCTGGCCCCTGTAGTATATAGCCAGCCTGGCCCCTGTAGTATATAGCCAGCCTGGCCCCTGTAGTATATAGCCAGCCTGGCCCCTGTAGTATATAGCCAGCCTGGCCCCTGTAGTATATAGCCAGCCTGGCCCCTGTAGTATATAGCCAGCCTGGCCCCTGTAGTATATAGCCAGCCTGGCCCCTGTAGTATATAGCCAGCCTGGCCCCTGTAGTATATAGCCAGCCTGGCCCCTGTGGTATATAGCCAGCCTGGCCCCTGTGGTATATAGCCAGCCTGGCCCCTGTGGTATATAGCCAGCCTGGCCCCTGTGGTATATAGCCAGCCTGGCCCCTGTGGTATATAGCCAGCCTGGCCCCTGTGGTATATAGCCAGCCTGGCCCCTGTGGTATATAGCCAGCCTGGCCCCTGTGGTATATAGCCAGCCTGGCCCCTGTGGTATATAGCCAGCCTGGCCCCTGTGGTATATAGCCAGCCTGGCCCCTGTGGTATATAGCCAGCCTGGCCCCTGTGGTATATAGCCAGCCTGGCCCCTGTGGTATATAGCCAGCCTGGCCCCTGTGGTATATAGCCAGCCTGGCCCCTGTGGTATATAGCCAGCCTGGCCCCTGTGGTATATAGCCAGCCTGGCCCCTGTAGTATATAGCCAGCCAGGCCCCTGAAGTATATAGCCAGCCAGGCCCCTGAAGTATATAGCCAGCCAGGCCCCTGAAGTATATAGCCAGCCAGGCCCCTGAAGTATATAGCCAGCCAGGCCCCTGAAGTATACAGTGTGTACACAAAAAACAAACAAGGTTGGATTGACACTGTTAACATTCTGTTTACATTACTTTTACATTGTGTTTTCTATACAGGCGGTCCCCTACTTAAGAACACTCGACTTACATACGACCCCTAGATATTGGTAATTTATTGTACTTTAGTCCTAGGCTACAATAATCAGCTGTAACAATTATCAAAGGTGTCTGTAATGAAGATTTATTGTTAATATTGATTCTTACGACAACCCAACATTTTTAAAATCCAATTGTCACAGAGACCAAAAAAAGTTCTGTCTGGGATTACAATGATAAAATATACAACTGACATACAAATTCAACTTAAGAACAAACCTACAGACCCTATCTTGTATGTAACCCGGGGACTGCCTGTAAATGAAATGTTAACATAACGTGTGAACCCAGCCTGCCATTGGTAAAGTAGGAGGTTATCCAGCATTGTCGGCCAAGTTTTATTGCTGAATTCCATTACACCGGAGACTTCCCTGCTGTAATGTGTTACAAGTAAGTAGAAGTGATGTATTGCAGGTGAAGCTCTGAAAACACCCATGGAGCTAAAAGCTTTATTAAATGAGCCGTCTGAAGAGCCTGGAAAGCGATAGCACATAATGTGCGCGGGTGCCGGGCTCCTATCACATAATTAGGTTACTGCCAGGACATTAACGAGGTGTGAACTGATGTAATTACATGTTCCATGTGGGACAGAGGAGAAAATATAGAAATGAGAGCCCTCCTGCCCGCCCGTCGCTGCTGTACGTGAGATGACAGTCACTGTGACTATTTATTCCTTCCATGTCCCCTGCACATCCCTGCTCCGGCCTCACCTCGTCCTCCCGGTTCAGGAGCACCAGCTGGCTCTCCGTCAGGATGCAGTACTTCCTCTCCCATGTGGTGCTCTCAGTGTAGGGCGACTGCCCGCATGACAGCCGGTGTGTGGGGGGTCCCTTCACATCTACAAAACACAAGGAGAAGAGAAAGCATGAGATACAATAATTCCTGCAATGTTCTCTACAAATCACAATCACTGCAAAGTATTTGGAGTAGAAAGAGTAAAAATTCTGACAGGACTCCTAGGCAGTATAGTGGGAGTCCAGATTACCCGGGCCACACACAGTAATTGATAGTGGAGTCCTGAGTACCCGCCCACACAGAGTGATTGACAGGAAGAGTCCAGATTATCCCGCCCACATACAGTGATTGAAGAGAGGAAGAGTACATATTTCCCTGTCAGGTAATCAGGACTATCCCTGTCAATCACTGTGTGTGGGCGGGGTAATCAGGACTATCCCTGTCAATCACTACGTGTGGGCAGGGTAATCAGGACTATCCCTGTCAATCACTGTGTGTGGGCGGGGTAATCAGGACTATCCCTGTCAATCACTACGTGTGGGCAGGGTAATCAGGACTCGCTCTAATTGACAGGTAGAGTCCTGATTACCCCTCCCCCAACACACACTGATTGGCAGGTAGAGTCCTGATTATTCTGCCCACTTACACTGATTAATAGTAGGAGTTCTGATTACCCCTCTTACTCACATTATCATTCATTGTGTGGGTGGGGTAATCAGGACTCTCCCTGTCAATCATTGTGTGTGGGTGGGTTAATCACGACTCTCCCTGTCAATCATTGTGTGTGGGTGGGGTAATCAGGACTCTCCCTGTCAATCATTGTGTGTGGGTGGGATAATCGGGACTATCCCTGTCAATCATTGTCTGTGGGTGGGGTAATCAAGACTATCCCTGTCAATCATTGTGTGTGGGTGGGGTAATCAGGACTCTCCCTGTCAATCATTGTGTGTGGGTGGGGTAATCAGTACTCTCCCTGTCAATCATTGTGTGTGTGTGGGGTAATCAGGACTATCCCTGTCAATCACTGTGTGTGGGACTATCCCTGTCAATCACTACGTGTGGGCAGGGTAATCAGGACTCACTCTAATTGACAGGTAGAGTCCTGATTACCCCGCCCACACACAGTGGTTGATTGTGGGAGTCCGGATTATCCCTCCAACACACAGTGATTGATAATGGGAGTCCTGATTATCCCGCCCACACACAGTGATTGGCAGGTAGAGTCCCGATTATCCCGCCCACACACAATGATTGACAAGGATAGTCGTGAGTGTTTATACATATTATTACCAGTCAAATTGCAAAATTGAAGACAGTCACCGATATTTGTGTAAGCTTCCGTAGACAAGATTTCTAAAATTTGTAACCTTGCAGTTTAGAAGTGGCCACTAGATGGCAGCCTGAACTAGACCAGATATCCGAAAAGTCTCTAAGCAGAGATATACATACACCCGGGATGTAGATGAGAACACAACCAGGAACTGTCCATTACGTGGACGATTTGCGGAACCAAATTTCGTGTAGATGGTTTGTGGCTGTTCACTCCATTTCCCATCAGCTCAGACATTCACATCTACTACGATGATATGAGCAACTACTGAGTCATATTCCTACACGGACAGACGACCCAGACTAGTGACCAGAACCACTCCCAGCCTCTCACCCCAGTATAATTATAACGGGGGAGATCTGGACGTGTCACACTCGTCTATGGGCTCCCAGTATCAGATCTGGAGAGGAAATGAGTCAGTCCATGGGAGAAGCTTTATTACAGCCCAGAGGGAGATGGGAATTTTCCCAGAACAGTAAATGACATTCCTTCCTATAGTGTCAATGTGAGGCGAGAACTACTGTAGTGCCTGCTGGGAGTTGTAGTGTCATTCATGTTGCTGATCTAAAGCATACAGCATGCTGGGAGTTGTAGTGTGACTTCCCTATTGTTGCTATTCTATAGCCTCCAGCATGATGGGAGATGTAGTCAGACTCCTGTTGTTGCTGTTCTGTAACATCAAGAATCCTGGGAGTTGTAGTGTCACTCCTGTAGTTGCGATGCTGTAGCATCCAGCATGCTGGGAGTTGTAGTGTTACTCGTTTTTGTATACTAAAGCATCTAGAATGCTGAGAATTGTAGTGTCATTCATGTTGTATACACTATAGCACAAAGCATGCTGGGAGAATCACTCCAGTTGTTGCTATACTATAGCACTCAGAATGCTGGGAGTTGTAGTATCACTCCTCTTATAGCTATACTATAGAATTCCCTATCCTGGGAGTTGTAGCTGCACTCCAGTTGTTGCTATACCAGAGCACTCAGAATTCTGGGAGTGTAGTGTCACTCCAGTTGTTGCTATACCATACAGTTCAGAATACTGGGAGTTATAGTGTCACTCCAGTTGTTACTATACTATCCAGTTGTTACTATACTATAGCACTCAGAATGATGGAAGTTGTAGTGTCACTCTAGCTGTTGCTATACTAGAGCGCTCAGAATGCTGGGAGTTGTAGTGTCACTCCAGTTGTTGCCATACTATAGCACTCGGAATGCTGGGAGTTGTATTGACACAATTCGGTGAATAACACAAGAAAGAATATCTCTCTGGTGACATTTTCTGTGTCTTTTTCTTCCCACATATTCAGCCGAACACTTGTAAGAACCACACAATCCCAAAAACATTTCTGTACAAACCGATACAAGAAAAGGATCCGTTTCCCCATTGAGGTTGGCGGAGTAGGCGGCATTGTCCACGGAGGGAGCACCAAGGGAACAAGCGAGCGAAATTAGCAAAGCAATTATGTGCCGCTGAGACGCAATCTTGGGAACCGTCTCACGAAGGGCGAAACGTTATTCAGCAAATCTCAAACAATTTGGGAAAGTCTTTTGAGCCGGAGTACAGCACTGGGTAATGGAAGAGCCGGATCACACACACACAAGAGCGGCGGACAAAGACAAATTCCAGCTCTTGTGAGAGAAAAGAGAAGGATTCATATTCTACCGCGTCTCACCAGCATTCAGAATCCCCCCCTCTAAGGATCGCACAATGAGGCATTGACCGAAATGGGGTCATCCCTGCTCCTGAGGAGGTCAGAGGTCACCCAGGCACTGTTCACATGGTAATGGGGATAAGGGGCAGACTGAGGCAGGGACGCCTCCATCACCCGGGCTCATTAGAAAGCCCAATATAATGGAGGAGGTGCGCGGCCCTGCCCAGCTTTCCCAGGCATTGCCCGCAGCGAGATGGGTGGCACATAAATATTCACAACTTCTGCTCCACAAAGACAAGGAACGGAGGGACAGTCACCAGGTCAGAAAGAAGAAGGAAAGACTGATCGTCATCACGGATGGATTATCAAGGAACACATTCGTGAACTGGATTTATGATCATTTATAAAATTAATTAAAAAATTCCTTTCATCTGCAATATGATGAGAACCTGATACACTGGTTACCAGCGACATAATGCAGAGAACACAGATAGAGACCATTAGGAAAGGTCCCCGAATTACAGCAGATTTTGCACTTAAAGGGGCTGTCCAAGGAGCGAGACCATCCCCTGTATAGGCAGGTGACTAGGCGATCGGGTGATCACCCAAGCTGCCTGCTCCTACCATCTTTCTACACCACTGCTGTAAGCCAATTACTGGGTTAGTGCTGCGCCTCTCCATGGTTTGTGCTGGTATTGCATAAATAAATGGAGGCAAGTTGCAATACCACATACGGCCAATGGTCAGGTGTGGTGCTGTTTTTTGGAAGAAAGGAGTCATAACTTCCAACACATTTAATTGCTGAATTTTAATATTATTAACTTTATATCTATAATACAGACACACACACACACACATAAACATACATACACACATACACACACACATAAACATACATACACACATACATACATACACACATACATACATACACACATACACACACAATAAAAGAGGTTGGACCCCCAGTTATATCCAGTTGATGACACCTGGATAGGTAAAGTCTTCCAGAGGTGGAGCCATTGATGATTTGGGTCAAATAAGAGGGAACCCATGCAGGGGACACCCCCAACAATGTTTATACACCATAATAGAGCATACTATGTTATTAGGTATTGCTGGTCTTCATAAATGCTCTCCACCCTGAGGACACGTTCACACGTTCAGTATTTTAGATGCAGTTTTTGATGTCCAAACCAGGTGTGAAGTTTGGCTTCAAAAACTGCATCTGAAAAACCTGAATGTGTGAACATACCCTGTGGCTGTGGTCACATGTGGTGTTTATGAAGCGGAGGAGAGGAGATTTGCCCAATAACCTTGCTGTTAACATGCATGTTTACAAAACACAATGTTAACGCAGGCAGTAACGTAGCACTAACATTTGCGTTTTTGTAAAGGCAACGTTAACGGAATGTAAAAGTATTGGGTTTTGCAAACCTTCATCTCATCTCAACTGTTTTGCCTTACAATTTAAATGTCGTGTGTTAATGCAGCCTTACGCGCAGTATATATATATGTGTGTGTGTGTGTGTGTGTGTGTGTGTGTGTGTATATATATATATATTTTTTTTTTTAACAATTCTGTAACGCCCTACACCTGTCTCACTGATCAACCAGACACCCCATGCTTTCCCCATCTACTAAATATCAAAACCCGTATCCCAGTGTCCCCTATGAACCTCTGGCAGATGAGCAGAATACGGGGTCCTAGCACAGCAGCCACATGGGGTTGAAGCCGCTAAGAAGCAATTGTATTGATAGACATTAGGGAATTGCCTTGGATAATCTGGGAAGCTCCTCCATTGTGAGATAGAGAATTTATAGTCCTTCATTCAATTACTGGACTTCAGCGAAACTAAATCGATGTGATGTATATCCGCATAGGATAAGCCGAGGTGTCATCCCAAGATACAGAGACTGTGGATTTCTTACAAATCGCACTTGGGGCTATTAAGGAAACAATCATTTTAACCACATGAAACCTGCTGAGTGCACGGATGTTACTTGCTGCATGTTAATGATCATTACAATAGGTATCGCGGCTTGTAAATGGGTCACGTGACCAGGAACATTAGCGACATCTGACCTGCGGATCAAGAGACGTATTACCGGGGCTATTATAGTGCAGTCTACAGAGAAAATTGACAGAATATGTAATATGACTTAACGTCCGTCTAATCCCTCTGTATCAGCTTAATGTAATGATGTTAAATGCCATCACAGCCGACTCCATGGCTCGGGCTTATGTCATGTACTATATACTATATGCACTCGCTATCACATGCAGATACATATCTGTATCAATTTATCATGGATTATGTACCTACATAAAATAAGTCAGGAGGCTGCAAATTTAGCTCAAATGTAAAATGCTAAATCTCCAGTTGATCTGATTGGTATTTTGCTCTATTAAGAGAGAACCTGTCAGCAGATTTTAGCCTATTAACCTACCAGCCCCCTCAGGTAGGGTATGACATGTCCTTTCTAGAATTCTCTCTTTTATGTGAAATCTTATCCATTTAACCACAAACGTCACCTCCAAAATCATGTGACACTGAGCAGAGAAGGGTCATATTTTGTGTCAGATGACTGAAGTTTAGAGACTTCAGGGGAGGGTCACTTCAGACAGCCCTACCTCTGGTTCTATAGCACCGAGAAACATGTTTGGGTCATATTAAAGATAAGAATATCATCTTTCATCAGGTTTATGGTTCACTGAAACAGATATGCAGACAGTTTAAAGGACATCTACCACCAGGATGAAAAACGAAACAAATAAACCTGAGGGGCTCCATTAACATATATGGAGCTTGGAGCCCCTAAGGCTCATTTGCATACAACCGTTCATCGAGGTGGTAGATGCTTAAGAAATGGAGCAACTGGATCTGTATCTGCAGCTCACATTTCCAACTATGTCTTCAACTGCCTGTATCTCCGGATCTGTAGTTCCCAAAACCACAAGTAGTGATCTGAAAGATGAGATTCTTATCTGTAATATGACACCAATACCATGTTTGGGTATGATAAAACCGAAGATAGGGGAATCTTAGTGACCTCAAAAAGTGCAACCTCAAAAGTGACTCATCTCGGGTAATAAACAACTCACATCTCAGGTCATAAATGACTTTCAAATGACTCCGATTACATTTTCTAAATAGATTTCATATCAAAGAGGTAATTCTGGAAGGAACATTTCATACCCTACCTGAAGGGGCTAGTTTAATGGGGTAAAATGTGGTAACAGTGTTCCTTTAAACTTCAGCCCTGGGCAAGCTCAGCAGAAAATCCGCTAATGGGGAAATGATTGAGAAGTGCAGAATGAGAAATTACATATATTAGTAGCAACACCTAACAGACTTCAAATGGATTGTTCCATTAAAACAGAGCCTGGACCACCAGATTCTAGAGTTCTCTAGAGGTCCAGAGCTCAAATACTGTATACTAAAAGTTTTTTACACTCCAAGAAGCTGTGACATAGGTTTGAACTTGTGACATGTGAAGGCCATTAGTGCAGAAAAGGATCAGCAGAAGTAGATCAAATCCAATTATTACATAGTCATTAATGCAATGTTAACACCGAGTGGCCAGTGTCAGGAGACCTCGGGAACAGGCTCCGTCTTTATTACAATCATAATTCCTTGTGACGTCCTCTAAACTGCAGGCGATCGATTGGTCAAGGTTGTACAGCGCCTCCGCATCAGGAGATGCAATGAGGAGTCACAAGCATTTACTCAAGGCCAATCTCCACATTATCCAAGCATCATAGATCTTTATTACTACAATCTCATGTACAGATTCCCAGGCCGACACATGAGCTCTTTGTTAGGCAACGAAACGAAAACTGGGACAAGACGACGCTCAAATCTCAAGAACGATTAACAAACTGATGAAACGGCAATTTATCTGTAGAAATAACTCTGCTATCCACATACTAGAGGTAGCCAATGGAAAAAAACTATTTAGAGAATCTCTTATGTGCTGGAGGAATAAAAAATATATAAAATTAGGCAAATGAATTAATGAGAAACCCCAAGCAGGGTCCTGATGGGACAATCCCATAGGTCAGGTCTAGTAGGACTAAGGAAGAGGTTCCTTTAGAAGCTTCCATCGAATATCATGGATGAAACATTCGGAAGAGAACGAGAAGCCCAATAGAAAGCACATTCCAAGCAATCGGATTTCTTGAGCTCCATTTGCATTGATTATTGACACACCGATTGGTGGATTCCGTGGTTTATAACAAATCTGCTCTTATAATGTAGCAAAACAACGGAAGGCCTCAAGCAGATGTGTACACAGACTTAGGCCGGCGGCACACGTGGTGTTTTGAACCCATTTTTTGGGCCGTTTTAAGCAGTCCCTTAAAAAACGCATGCGGTTTTTGACCGGTTTTACCAATTATCTTAATTAAAACGTGTCAAAAACGGATGGGTTTTCAAAAAACACATGCGTTTTTCGAAAACGTGTGTGGTTTTTAATGCATGCGTTTTTTTTTTTTTTTTACAAACTGCTTAAAACAGCCCAAAAACAGGTTCAAAACGCCACATGTGCCACCGGCCTTAGGCTGAGGGTCACACGTTCCACTCGCGTTGCAATCATAAAGCGACGCCGGTGCACAGGGGGCGGGCCTCGGCCCGATCGCGTATGCCAAGGAAACGCATGCAATCCATAACCAGGCCCCGGTGTCTTGCATTTAAACATGAACTTTATGAACCAAACGCGTGCGGGATGTGTGACCATGTCCATAAAATGGTTTTCTGGTCCAACAAAATTTATAAACTACCAACAGGACAGGAGAATAATAGGATATTAGTGAGGGGTCCCCCCACTGATAAGTTGAGCCGGAAAAGCTGCTACACAGAGGACAGCGGTGGAAGCAGACAGCCCCATTAATCGTGTAGTGGCCGTGCAACGTTACTGCAGGATCAGTGCTTATACTTCAGCAGTCATTTATGATAGGAGATATGAGAAGCCTTTCCTCTCCAAGTCCTTTCCTAGGTCTTTCTATAGTCTTCCACAAAAAGACTAAGGCCAGCAGTGCATAAAAAAGCTGGACCGGCCTGTTAACCTCTCACAGTGTGGATGGCACCCTCCAGGCTGGATAATATGATGGACATAGAGGTGAACTATAGTAATGTTCCATGTTTTAGAAAGAGCAGAACCTATTCACAGAAATCACATGACCAGAGCCCCCAATCCTCTGAAACAATGCCAAGTTACCATTCAATGACAACAAGCAGAGACACTGCAAGAAGTTGATATAATGGCTATGCAGTATTATAAAGTTGGACACCCTAAGAACAATCTGATTGATCTTATTAAATCCCTTTAACACAAATGGATCCTGAACCCCATGAATGTGATAAAATTAGCCGGAGTTCTTATTCCATAGGCATGCCCGCGATAACGTCGCAGCGTGAGAAACTGGACCGCGTCCAACAATGACATCAAGGCCTGGAAATGTAAAATGCTGAACAGAAAAATAACGAAGCTGCAATTTGAGGAATGAGACGTTCCATTTTCCAGAAGAGTCAGGACGTGGTTTGGTATAAAGTCTCAGCGAGTAACTGGCGAGCGTCCCGCACTTCCAGCAGTATGCCCGCTTCCACCGAGCGCAATTACTTGCCAAATGTAAACTGCAATTATCTACTTAGGAGCTGCGCAAAGCATGACAGAGAATTCCCTCATCTGACACCCACATAGCAATCTGGAGAGAAAAGGCTGTGGAGCGCCTTCTATTCAGCTCCAATGAACTCGCTGCCAATGGGATCAGCCAGATAAAAATACCGCAAGCGCGGCGAATATCTATTGTATACGCGCTGGACTGTTTGCTTTGGGAACAGGCACCGTGGCAATTAGACCCCGGGAGGCCAGACAGGCTCCATGTCCCTCCAGAGCGGCCATTACAGATTCCTATTTATTCTTATTCCTAATGACCAAGTAACTGATACTTAAAAAGTTACTTTTTAGAACTTCAGGGGAAAATATTCAGTCTCTGAATTATGGAATAAATGTTGCCAGATTTTACAACCCAAAGGTGACACACACATGTGTTCTCTGCGTTTAGAGTTTGTATGTTCTCTCCGTGTTTGCGTGGGTTTCCTCTGGGTCCTCCGGTTTCTTCCCACACTCCAAAACATACTGATAGATTGATTAGATTGTGAGACCCATTGGGGACAGGGACTGATTCAGCAAGTTCTGTACAGCGCTGCGTAATCTGTGTGCGCTATATAAATAAAGGAATTATTAATTAATTATAATTTAACTGATGGCAAATTGTCACATTAGGCTCCATTCACATGACCATATTGGGGGCCGTGATCTGGCCCACACAGATTGTAACCAGATTATGCTCTCCATTGAGGTCTACTTCACACGATGAACACACTATTGCACCACGACTGTGCCGCAAAATATAGAGCAGATCCTATCCCTGCACTGATTTCCAGCAAGGCCACTCACTTTTCTATGGAAAGGGGAGAGGCGAGTAGCACTCACCACCCCCAACATCTCCACCCAACTGTGGTTCCAGCCAAGTGAAGCGCACTGTTGTGTGCATGAGGCTTTAATTTCAGTGGACTCATGCAGATGAAAGAGTTTTTCCCAGATCTGAGTTAAGGCTGTACAGCAGATCCCATTCCTGTCCGTGTTTGAAGCCCTGGCCTTGCCGTATAAGTCTATTGGGAATGTGAAAAATATTGATGCCACGCGGTTGTCATCCATATCAATTGCTGGGTAGCACAAGTGACATCATTACCAGCCTTTCTTCAACGTGGACCTCAAAAACAGAACACAACCACCCTGCCAGGACCTTATAACAGTATACCTGAATATAAGATCAAGGTCCTGGCAGGGCAATTGCTCATGCACAGTTAGAGATCACATGACCCTCCATCTGAACTTTACATATCAAGAAATCGGAGCAGGGCTATTAGTAGATGTATATTAGTAAATTACCTAATATCCTGCCCCCCCCCCGCCCCTCAATTACACACACTAAAAAAAAAATGAGGTCAAGTGGCCAACCCCTTTAAGCAAAAACCTAAATTTCTAGATATTCTTATTTAAATATCGTATTTCTCTGTTAGAAAGCTACTGGGCATGTGCGACCACTATGACAGGCCATATGAATACAAAATGCTCTTAGGACGCCCCCTATTGCTGTTTCATCTAGATAACGTACAGTATCTAAAACTGAAAACTTCTAATATTTGAATAAATAAATAAAATGATAAAAGGTAGTAATCTGTGAGACCCCTTTAAGCTCCCACTTTAACATTTCTTTGGCTGCTCATGATGCTTATAACGCCATGAGCAGAGATTTCGGCGCCAGTATTTAAACTAGTGTTGAGGAGCATAAGAAATGAAATAGTGACAATATTGGTGCAAATTGCTTTTTTTTCACGCTAGGAAAACTGTGAAAACTAATACACATCCCCCAAACACATGCAAATGTATTTAGTAGGACTCATCATCTAACACATTCACTCGCTCGAGGGACACTTTCCACACTCCAAAATAATGATCTCTTCAAGGGAAGGTTCAGCCGAAGTTGCAGTCATCACATTATCCATTAGATAAGTAGATAGATCATGAATGTGATGGATTAATGTAAGCATATTTTTGGAAAGTAGGGGAAGGAAGTCCAAACTATGTAAGTGTTGGGTAACCACTGCTCCGATTCTGAGAAGCCCGAGGTGGTAACCACTGAGTCACAGTTCCTACGTACAGAAGAGATTAAACACTGGACATTGTGTCATTCAGTTATAAAGAATACTTCATTCTCTAGAATCCAATCATGCGTTACAATGCAAGAGATAAAAATACCTAAAAATGAAAATATTACATGTCATATTGACCGTACAAGTCAATGGGCTCTCATTGCAGTAAGTCAGGGGATGAGCGGAGAAAGTATGTCAGGCTCAAGTGGTTTTAAATTTTTAATGTCTCCCATCAACGTGACTGGTTCACAAGGCACGAGATGAGACGGGTTTCTTGACTCGCTGCCCACTTCCTCACACAATGCTTCTACGCTAGACTTGGCGGCCTCCGCTGTTTGTACATTACAGGTACAGTATAAAACATGAGAATATTCATATTTAATGTGTAAGACAACTGCATCCTACAAACAGCAGCTATGAATAAGACATTATTATGATGGGGGAGGGAGGGGGAGCTGATTTAGGATGGAGCTCAAAAAGTTCAGATATTTGCCATATAAAAAACTCTGGGACCTCTGGTGGACACCAATTTAGGTCAATAGAGATGTTAAAGGAAATCTACCATCGAAATCCATCCTGATAAACCAGGGACACTTACTCATAGAGCCAGGCACCGTGACTGTGGTCATCTGCTTATATTTGTTATCCATGGCCTCATTCCTTCTAAAATCTACATTTAAAATTATGCCAATACTGGGGGTCTTACCAGAGCCCCTCTGTGCTGTAGCTTCACAGGCTGTTACACTATGAAGGAACACTTCCCTCCTCCCATTGTTTGAGATCACATCCGGTAGAGGGAGAGAGGAAAATGCTGAGGGAGCAGGGGGAGGGCGAGACGTAATCCTGCAGAATGTAACAAGGGAAGCTGCACAACAGAGGGGCTCAGGTAACACCCCCAGAGCCCTTCTGCTTCATTAGCATAATTTCAAAAGTTGATTTTAGACTGAATAATAAATATAATGTGCCTGGATCTATGAGGAAGTGTGCCTGGTCTATCGTGATGGATGTTAATGGATTAAAGGAAATCTACCATCAACACAGAAATGTCAAAGAGTATCCAAATATCTCCTCCCATTGTCACACATAGATGTGCTACCATAACATTTAAATTCAATTCCCCGGGCTTGAATTCCAGATAATCTGATTCCTTTCCAGGAATATCATGGGGCTAATAAAGTTATTAGCACTGAATAAAAGCACGGGTTCCCAGAAAACGACTAAAAACAACAGACAAATTGCAAGCTGCTTCTCGCTGTACTTGGGAACCAGGAATCTGCAGAGGATTCCTTTGATACAAGAAAATATTTGGATATGTGAAAGATCCAATTGGAAAGATTAAAATTTTCTTCTATATTTTCTTCTACATAAAAGTAATAATAAATTACACAATGGAGATTTTCTTGTACCTATTTTTCCACTGCTTTTTTGGAGTCAATATAAAATTCCTTGAAAGCAAAAGTCACGGCCAGGGATATATCACTATACAAGATCTCAATGGATGCGGTCATACAATATGTGGCGCTCCGTCAGCTACTCTCCACCTGATCCGCAAGAGAAGACATTTTAAGAATTTTCTGGACTTTAGTCAAGGATAACAGTTGCAAATTTCAATTCCACCATCAGGGGCGTAACTAGAGCGGTAGCAGCCATAGCAGCCGCTATGGGGCCCACAGTGTCAGGGGGCCCCGTCATCCGACCTGACACACTAAAGAATGGAGGATGTGCACCATTGTATCTATATTGTACTGCACATTGTCCAGCATAATATGTATATAACATATACTGTGATGTATATATGCAGTATCTGTGATGTGTATATGGTGTCTGTATACACTGTATGTGAGTATGTTGCATATGGCACTGTATGTGTGTGTATATGCACATGAGTGTATTTATATGTGATTGTAACTCCCATGTGTGAGTATACTAATATATATATTTTTTACGTGGCAAGCGGGGCCCCATCCAGTAGCCTGCTAGGGAGGCACTGTCTCTCCTAGTTACACCACTGTCCACCATATATTATACGTACTGCCACTTTTTGAGCAATTTAGTTTTAGTTTTTTCCATTTAGAATTTCTACAAAAAGTCAAGCGCATAGTATTGCAGCGCAGAATTCTCTCTTCCTATAATTCCCCCGTTCAGTCACATAAGTGATGACCTTCCTATGGGTCTGCCTGGTTTGTGAATTGCTGACTCTATTGTTCATCCACCGCTACACAACCTCAGCAAAGCACAAAAGAAGCAAAAAAAGATTTATTCTCCTGCGGTAGGACACAATGGGAGCGAGGCCGGGGCTCTGACGACAGCTCATGTTCTGGCTGTGGCCTCTTTAGAAAAGTCCCATTGTTGAGAGGAACACGGGTGACATCATTGAAATCCTAGCCGACTTCCACAAACAAGTCGTCTCTATAGCTACACCAGGTCCCTGCTTACACCTGAGCTTGTGGATAGTCCATGACTCATGTCACCAAATCCCACCGGGGCTTTCCTACCGCATTGTGTCATCCGCCCTCCGCACCGCACGGAGCCGATTCACACCTCCATCGCCTACCTAATCGGATTTTTATGTTCCTTTTCCCATCATCGCTTAGTATATTTACTATTTAAAAGGGGAAAAAAAAAAATAGGAAAAAAAATCACTATCCCTTTGAATCTTTTTTTCTATCTTCGTTCTATTATAAGCTTTGGTTTGGATGCCCCTTTAAGTGTGACCGCCGCTCTTGTATAACAATAACCTAACGTTAGCCAATCACGTAGAAAACGGTGAAACGCGTAGAGCTCAGGTAGATGCCATAACGCGATGTGTTGTTGTCATGGCAACCATCCGGGAATACTGCCAAGTGAAGGGTGACACTTAGTGTCGCGCCGCCTTAGTGTGTTCTCTAGGCCGACATTATGAGACAAAGATGAAGGGACACGAGCCATAGTCACTATTAACGGGTCCCTCCAGCGCCAGATTATACTGGATTTCAGGTCTATGACCATAGTCTACTATAATTCACATCACTGGATCGCATTCTGGACCCTCTTCATTTCACAAAAGCTGTTCTGCAGCAGCTATATTACAGCAAAAACAAGAATATAAAAAAAAAGCATTAGTCATCCCTGTTTACCAATTAGCTCACAATTAAAAGGTGTTGTCCAGGGAGTAAAAATCATGTCCCCCCCCAACACACATAAAACCATGCCACACCTGACCAAAGGAAGTGAGTGGCATTGCAACTCAGCTCCTTAGATTTGATTTTCTAAAACTGCAATACCAGCACAAGCCATGATCAGGTGTGGCGCTATTTAGCTATGAAACCAGACATGTTTCTCAACCCCTCAAAAAAAACTTATCATAAGTCTCTGAGAGCAGAACTGTTCAACCAATTAGAGCTCAGCTTTCATTTTCCCACTGATGTTTATAAAATTAAAGCTGACCTCTGATTGGTTTCAATGGCCAACTAGAACAGTTTTACCTCAGAAACGTCATGATAAATCTCCCCCATAAATTTTAGAGATGTTCCATACATACCACAAGATCTGTACAAAAGGACATATGAAATATTTGTCTAATTCCTCATATATTACACAGATAACATCCACTTAATAAATCCTTCTATAATGAGTGGAGCTCTCCCCCTCATATACAATAAACGGCACAGACCACTGAGGTAATTATTAGGAATTAGTGAGAACCACTGACGCTCTACGAGACCTGATAGCGGGTTTATTTCTGAGCTCGCTAGTAGAGATGTGTCCAGCTGATGGGAATCAGACGGAGGCGACTATGATTCAGAGAATGTGCCAGTAGCTTGTACACTAAATATAACCCCCTTGTTAAGAAAGGCATGTCCACGTAACACGCGGCCTTCAAAGCACAAGTGACCACAAGCAGGAGGAGGAGAGGGATACTACAGAGCGTGAGGATCGGTTTCAGGCAGATCTAGTATCTCACAGTTCAGCAGATATGTCTGGAGCTGGCTTCATGGCCAATAAATCACCCATCCTGCTGTCAAGTGCTGAAGTTATGAGGTACAAAAAGCCTGAAGTAGATTTTTACGTGATCTTGGCAGCTACGAGAGACGTGGTCATCAATCCGACATACTGCACTCTTTGCACTTTGGACGCCGCTTCTTCTGGGTACAGACTACAGCGCCTCCATGATCTAGGAGCCCTTAGGCTGCATTCACACACATGTATGGTGGACGTATATACGGCCGATATACATCCCCCATACACTTGTATGGGCTCACGGCCCTGTACGGGAGCGGTACGGTGCAGCACACGTCCGGCACTGTACCGCTCCGTAGCCCGGGAAAAGATAGGACATGTCCTATCTTTCCCCGTGATACGGTGCCGTGCGCTGTATCCTCCTATGGAGAGGGGCGGGGATGAGCGCTCCTCTCCGCAGCGCCGATGTATGCCCGCCGTACTACAGTACGGCGGGCATACATCGTGTGAATGTAGCCTTAATATGATGATATACTCCTTGTTGGACTGGGGCTTCTTGGGCCTAACAGATAAAATGAATCTAGGGAACTACCTTTTCGCACGCTCTATGGAGCAGACCCTTCATAGCCTTCAAAGTGGGTAGTCTTCATTTGGACCTCTGTTGTTCAATACCATATTTTTCGGGCTATAAGGCGCACAAAAAAATCCTTAGATTCTCTCAGAAATCAAAGGTGCGCCTTATATATGAACCGTACTTATAGACGATAGCCGCCTTGAACAGTGCACAGGTCTGCCACCTGCTGGTCATTCATCCTTATAATCAGGTGCGCCTTATACTCCGGTGCGCCTTCTATATGAACCTAGACATTTTAGCAGGCATTTATAATCCGGTGCATTCTCTGATCCTCTGGTGGGCCTGTCCGACACTGGATATATCAGAGGAGGGGGCTTCCATAGTCACATTTGCCACACAACCAATACCTTATGACAAAGCACTACTACTAAAAATTGCATTAAAAACGGTTTACTAAATTTACTAAAAAAAAAAAAAAAAAAAAAAAACTGTCAAGAACTTTCAGAACCAAAAGACTTTTATTTCAATACCCTGGGGATCCAACACTGCTTCTCCACTGGTCCCATAGACTATAGTGGTCACATGTTGTATTACAAGCGTCATGGCTGCCGTGATGAAGCCAAAATACTGCATTTGCCAAAAAAAATAAAAAAAATAAATAGAAAATAAAGTAAAAAACTGTATAATACTTATTGTAACAAACACACAGACAAATGTATTATATATTTTTAAAATCACCTCCATTGCGGCGTAAATTCTGGCTCCTCTTAATAAACAGGTTACAATCAGAGGGACAAGTCATTGGCCAACAGGGGCTACCTGGGCACTGAAGAAAGATTATAGGGAATATATTTTTATGTCGTTTTGAGCCTTTTTTGAAAATTTTTACCTCAGAAACACATTCTCATACGTCCCATAAGACCAAACTATAAATACGATACTATATGGATGTAGTAAGGTATGAGCAGTATGTGCATAGCGGAGTGCAGACGTTCCACGTTGCTACGTGCGAAGAGACTTCGACAACCAGTGTTTAATTAATTTTCATCACCAGCCTAGACGAGGGAGCGGGAAAAATGCTACTATGTGGCACCATGCCACCCCAAGATGTCTCCCACTGGGCACAGCTAGCAAAGGGTGGCTTGGTGAATGAATAGACGTGCATCGTGTTTGTGTAGGGCTGCCGCCATCGTCACGTTGCCTACTTGA
Source organism: Engystomops pustulosus (assembly GCF_040894005.1). NCBI lineage: Eukaryota > Metazoa > Chordata > Amphibia > Anura > Leptodactylidae > Engystomops > Engystomops pustulosus. The sequence goes on from NC_092420.1 coordinate 76,593,250, forward strand.
CATGTGAACCCTAGAGATCAACCTGTCAGGGCGGCAGCACAGAGCCGGATCCCATTACCAGAGGAATGCCAGCTGTCAGAGGGGAAGGAACAGAGAAGAAATACACACAACTACAACCACAAGCCCAACATTTCTGAGTCACCGAGCGTTGCGAGCCAACCCGGTTCTGTCATACATGAGTAATGTGACCCTACAGAGGAATACACGTCCCTTTCATACCTCGCACCTGCACATAGTGCATCAGGAGACGTATGCGCTTCTGAAACTGTGCAGCAGGTATTTTAGCAGCTCCTTACGAGGAGCCGGTGAGGTAGACATCTTTCTTAGGCTGCATTCACACGGACATGTATTTCTCCAGTCCTGTATCTACAGGCTGTATTTCTGTATAAATAGGTGACGTTTTTCATCCGTATGCAACACGTATTTAACCCGTATTTTATACATGCCCATAGACTTTTAGGGCATACAGAACTGAAATACAGGAGAAAATAGGACATGCTCTATATTTTTATACGGCCAGTATACGGTACGTACACTCCAGTGTCAAAAACGGCAATATAAATGGTTGAACGTATTGTCCATTGAAATGAATGTGGCCGTATGTAACCTGTAAAAAAACGGTACGTATACGGCCGTTTTTATACGTCCGTGTGAATGTAGCCTTAGAAGGTGACATAATAAGCTTTCTATAAGATCACTGGCTGGCTACAAGCGCTCCACATGGCTCCTGTATCCAGGGAAAAGTACAGCCATGAATACACTCATTATATGGAAGCAGCGTTCACTACCCGATGCTATTATTCATGCCTCATGTGTCATAAAGGTCACAGGGGGATATCACATTGCCAAATTATGTCATGAATTTTACATGCAAATTTACCCCCTCTCAAAAAAAAAAAAAAAAAAATAGCCAAAGGAAAATACAAAAAATGCAATAGAAACTTTATAAATTTCGTCTTTTAATTTTTGTGGATTTTTTTGGTCAAGTTTTTCATTTGAAGTAGCTCTACACAGGATGATGTTATTCCCCCCTCTATAGGCTTTTCTAAATAACTAGAATACATCCATAAAACAAAAAAAAAATGGTAAAATAAGTTCTAATAAAAACGTAACAAAAAAATGTTCCTGAAGGTTTTGATCCATTTTCTAGGATGTCAAAAAAAAAAATAAAAAATTGAGACTGGAAAAGTGGACAAGTCTCCCAAGTCCAGGACAATACTGCCGCATCCACTTGGCTGCTCATGTCCAAGTAATGGAGGTTAGGCCCAAACAATGGCATCATTTTGTAAAGTGTTATAACTTTATAAGAAATATGAAAATAAATTATCCAGGATGGGACGAGGAAAACAATGCATCTTTTTGCTACCTTAAAAAAAAATTCCATAAGGAGAACTCTTACATCCATCACTTTTTTAGGTGGGGGGGTGTGTCACCCCTTTCACGCAGGCTGAATATACTTATAAATACCAGTCAGGGCATGTTGGGAGTTGTAGTACATGTGGAAGATCAGTGGAATACACATAGGAATGGTTAATACAGGTAAAGGAGCAGAGTCTATAACAACTACATAGCGCTCATGTCTGACAGCTAAAGATGCTGAACTCCAGGTGATCCATCATTCCCCACAGGCAAAATATATAGATTTTCTTCAAAAAGCCTTCAATCGTGAATCACAGCTGACTCAAAGGAAGACATAAGTCTATTACCAGTCACATTTCAATGCAATGAGGTAATGATGATGTGGCAAAAACATATAGAATGGCCGCAACTGAGAATCTAAAGCTAAATCACATCCGCATGACAATACAAAAAATGTATGTATAAGATAAAACTGTATGGACAAAGAGTTAGCCAGGGTTAAGATATAAATAAAGGTTTAGTTAGGTATCAGGGGTTTGAATGCATTTAGTATTCTGGTGTTGCACCCTCAAACCATTTAGGAGCCTAGTGTGGGATTCCTCCAGCCAATCCATTAATTTCTATGTTGTTGATATCACTGGTACAGCATGTTCGGAGCATTGTATGTCGAGTTTAGTAAGGGATTTGGAGTCAGAATAAATGTTGGATTCTGGTGTAGCAGCCCGAATCGATTTAGGAGCCTGGTGTGGGATTCCTCCAGCCAATCCTTTAATTTCTATGTTGTTGATATCACTGGTACAGCATGTTCGGAGCATAGTACAGCATACTTTAGTAAGGGATTTGGAGTCAGAATAAATGTTGGATTCTGGTGTGGCAGCCTGAATCAATTTAGGGGCCTGGTGTGGGATCCATGTGCCTAACCCTTTATTATGTTGCCAATATATCTGGAGCGGCACACTCAGAGCATTGTCTAGTTAAGACCCTGAATAAATAATAAACATGTTTGTAGCACTTCCACAAAAATGTATGTGCTTCCCTATTTTTTGACTCAATAACATAAAAATAAACTTTTCAAAACAAGTTTGGAAAACTACCATCAAAATCCAGAATGATAAGCCAGGAGACACTTACTCATAGATGCAGGCACCGTGACAATTGCACCATGGTAATCTTGTTATGTGTGTCATCCATGGTCTCTTTCCTTCTAAAATTACATTTAAAAAGAGAAGGGCTCTGAGGGGCATTACCAGAGCCCCTCCATGCTGTAGCTAAACAGGCTGTTAAACCATCTCTCCCTCAGCACTTCCCCTACCCTCTGCTTGTTGTAATTTCACAGCAGCAGTGAGTTTTAGCACAGTGGGAGGGGAGAAGTAACCCGCATAGTGTAATAGTCTGTGAAGCTGCAGCACAGAGGGAGTCTGGTAATCCCCTGAGAGCCCTTCTGAGTCATTAGCATCATTAAAAATACATTTTTAAAAGGAAGGAGGCAATGAAAAACAAATATAAGAAGATCCCCACAGTCATAGTGCCTGGATCTATGAGTAAGTGTCCCTTCTTGATTTTGGTGGTAGATTTCTTTCCTTTAAAGGGAACCTGTCATCAGAAAGTGGCCTAATAAACCTACTACCGGTAGTTAGCTTTAAGCAGCTTCACACCTTCAAGATCATGTTGCTTTCATGGCCCGGAGTAATGACACCATCCAGAAAATCATTTTTGAAATTTAGTAAAGTAGTTGCATAAAGCCAAGGAGGCGGAGAGTTTAGTCCTAAAGTCAAAATCTTTCCCCCTCAGCATGCCTCCTACCCTATGATTGATGTCAGGCACCAGACTTCAGGAGATCTGGTTTGTGAGGTCTCCGGATGCAGGACCGTCAATTACAGTGAAGTTGGTTTCTGAAGCAGGGAGAGCTTGACTTCAGATTTAAACTCTCTGCCTGCTTGACACACATTTCACATCTTACTTCAAAAGTTGATTTTCTGGATGATGCCACCGCACTGGATCATGAAAGAAACGTGATCTGGAAGGTGTTCAGCTGCTCAATAACATACTGGTAGTGGTCTATTAGAACAATTTCTGCTGACAGGTTCCCTGCACTCTAAAAAGCCATGTGCTTCTGTTGACGTTTTTTAACTGTCCTGATGAAGATGCGGAAATGGCGTTGAACCGCGTAGCCCAAATATAATATCTATAATTACATTTAACCACGGTGCGGCTACTACCCTCTTTTTTTCTCATCTCATTTGTCTATTATAGAAATTAGCAGGCAGAAGGAAAGCTATAAAATTGTAAGATATTTTGGAGACAAATCCTCTTTACGAAAATAAATGTTTCCTTGTGATTTTCCTTGGGGGAGAGGGGGGGGGATATATTAATACAGCAATTAGAAGAAGACTTAAACTTAATTGTTGTAAGAATTTTGGCAACGTCTGTGCCCTCTTCAACACCTGGAGAGGCGTCTGTGGCATCCAGTTACCAGTGCAGAACTCTTTAATGAGCTCCTACCCCCCTAATTATCTCCTTGCCCGAAGGAGCCTCAGCCCGAATACACAAGGCGACATGTTATATATATACTGTTGTTCTTTAAAATCTATTCTCATTACCGAATATACCAATGCCATGGAGAGGAGGAGGAGAGGGCAGAATTTACGTCACTCATGGCAAGAGGAGAACGTGCACGGATGATAGTAAATGTAACATGATGACAAAGGAAGACGTCTCGCTCATTAGCAGGGAGAGTCGTTATCAGGCTGTTCAATCAGAATTATAGCTTCATGCATTAAAGATGTCGTGGCCACGCGTCGCACGAGTCATCGGTGACAGCTGGTAATGCACTTTCTGTTTACAAGTAGCACGGTGGCTTAGTGGTTAGCATTACAGCCTTGCAGCGCTGGGGACCTGGGTTCAAGTCCCAGGGTTCAAGTCCCAGGGTCAACATCTGCAAAGAGTTTTTATGTTTTCTCTGTGTTTGGGTGGGTTTCCTCCGGGTCCTTTGGTTTCTTCCCACACTCCAAAACATACTAGTAGGTGATTAGATTGTGAGCCCCATTAGGGACAGGAACCAATTTGACATGCTTTGTGCAGCGCTGCGTAATCTGTGTGCGCTATATAAATAAAGGAATTATTATTAATAATAATAATAATAATGATGTGCACCGAGTGGTAGTTGGATAGATATATCAAGCCTGATCCAGATTTAAAGGAGCTGTCCAGTTTCAACAAGTAATGTTATTTTTTTGCACAAGGAAAAGTCACAGAATCTTCCAATATACTTTCTGTATCAATTCCTCATGGTTTTCTAGATCTCTGCTTGCTGTCGTTCTGTCGGAAGCTTCATAGTTTACTTCCAGTGGATAGAAGCCGCTCCATGGTCATGTGATGTCACACAGGTGCACAGCTTGTTATAACACATAACTCTGTTTACTCTAAAAGGCCGTGCACCTGTGTGACATCACATGACCAGGGACTGATTTCTATCCACTGGAAGTAAACAATGAAGCTTCCGACAGAACAACAGCAAGCAGAGATCTAGAAAACTATACGGAATTGACACTGAAAATATATTGGAAACTGGAATAACTTACCATACAAACATTAACAATTACTTGCTGAAACTGGACAAAAACAACTTTAAGTATTTCCATAAACATAGAAAACCAATGACATGCAAACTCAATGGGGGTCATTTACTAAGGGCCCGAATTGCGTTTTTACGGCGGGTTACCCAAATTTTTCAGTTTTGCGACGAGTTTCTCTGAATTGCCCCGGGTTTTTGGCGCACGCGATTGGATTGTGGCACATCGGCGCCGGCGTGGAAGCAACGGAAATCGGGGGGCGTGGACGAACGAAAACCCAACGGATTCGGAAAAACTGCCGCATTTGAGAAAAAAAAAAAAGTATCACTGGACTCGCAACGGATTGTGAACTCCGGCAGACTTCAGCGCAGCGACACCTGGTGGACGTTGGAGGAACTGCCTTAGTGAATTGCCGGAAAATCCTGAATCCACCGCAGAGAACGCGCCGCTGGATCGTGAATGGACCGGGTAAGTAAATCTGCCCCAGTGTCCTTAGATTAGAGCCTCAAGGCAACCGTACTAAGTACTGGGCAAATCCGCTGCCAAAGTTTTCCCTCTCGTTACATACAATCATGTTACTATAACAACATTCCCATTTTTATTTCCTCAAGATATCAAGCGGAGACTTTTTCGAGTGCGGGCAATGAAAAGATGCACATCCAGGCCGCGATCAATAGTCATTTGTAGATCTAGAGAAAGTTTTGAAAGGAATCCAATGGCCCTCAGATAATATACAAGCATTTACTTAGAAGATCATCAGGACTTGAGCACATTCTCATTAGGAGACGGCATTAATGTGGCAGCATCGCACCCAACCGATACATCACCAAGTCTACACTACTGAGACAATGCATTAGCAGATGGGATATACCCTGTAATACCCACGCAGAATACAAAACTCAAAAAGCAATGAAGGAAACCTTACAGTTCATTTCCATTACGATTGTCACGAAAATGAACCAAGCCTGTAGTCACTAGCAGAACTCTCCTCTGTCCAACTGACGTAAAAAGTGGCGTTAAGATCACATTAATGACCTCCGCTTAATGCATTTGCTAACAAAAGCTCCTTACATACATGCCAAGTCTGTCCATAAGGTTCCTGTAACTTGACGGAGACCAGAATTGGTATGTTGCCAAAAATAAAAAAGTAATAATGTGATAGTTTCAAGTCTATGGCACACACATACATTTAATTTGCTGGTTTTTTTTTTAACTAACAATACTTGTGGAAACTTTACATGAAAAGATAGGCCATTTTAGTTACAATGGCCGGGCTACACGGATTATTATACAGGTGATTGGCCGTAGTGCAGTACTTCATTTCCCCTGTAGTGGCCAGCAGAGCTTTCCTCCAGCGATTGGGGGATTAAAGGGGGTTTTCCCACAAATCAAAGTTATGCCCTAACTCCAGGATAGGGCCTAATCGTTGGGGATCTCCATGATGAGACCCCCCACAGATCACAAAAAGTAGGAGTCCAATGGGGTCCCAGTTACCTCAGTCGGATCACCTGCCGCTCCCGGAGAGTAATGGAGCAGATGGCAGCACATGATCGTTCTGCTCCATACATCTCAATGGAGCTGACGGAGATTTGCTGCACGCCACGCTAGGGCCCGGCTTTGATTCGAGGGAAAACCCCTTTAAGGAGCAAGGATCAGCTGATCACAAATTTCAGAAGTTATCATGAGGAGACAACAAGCCTACACACCAATCATTGAGGTAAAGAGGCAATTCTATATATCTTGTCCACTTAGCTCAGGGGTCTCAAACTCAATTTACCTGGGGGCCGTTGGAGGTAGATTCTGGGTAAGGCTGGGCCGCATCAAGTTTTCCACACAAAATGCGCTTACAAAATATCATTATTCAGATTCAAATGTCACGGCGTCTCCCAGTGCAAGGAAAGCCCCAAGCTGGGAGACGTGTTTTCTCTATGAACGCGTCCTGTGTACCGAGGGGTCCCAAGCTCCTACCGCACTGAGCCCAGTCAGGGACACTCCATTCCATAAAAACTCCTGTACAAAAATAATTTTTTTTATTTGCCGGCAGCCATCGCTGTGAAAGCACCCGCGATCGGTGCTAGCACTGATCGCGGGTGTTACCGGTAAGCAGTGGCGTAACTAGAGTCCTCTGGGCCCCAGGGCAAAATTCCCAACAGGGCCCCCCCCCCAGTATGCATAAAAACATTGAACACCATCCACCAGTAGCAGTAATCAATGTCCCCCCCCACCACCAGAAGCCATAATCAATGTCCCGCCTCACCAGAAGCCATAATTAAAGTCCCCCCTCACCAGTAGCCATAATTAAAGTCCCCCCTCACCAGTAGCCATAATTAAAGTCCCCCCCAGCAGTAGCTATAATTAATGTCCCCCCTCCAGTAGCCATAATCAATGCCCCCCCTCCACCAGTAGCCATAATCAATGCCCCCCCTCCACCAGTAGCCATAATTAATGTTCCCCCCAGCAGTAGCCATAATTAATGTCCCCCCCTCCACCAGTAGCCATAATTAATGCCCCCCCTCCACCAGTAGCCATAATTAATGTCCCCCCCAGCGGTAGCCATAATTAATGTCCCCCCCTCCACCAGTAGCCATAATTAATGTCCCCCCTCACCAGTAGCCATAATTAATGTCCCCCCCAGCAGTAGCCATAATTAATGTCCCCCCTCACCAGTAGCCATAACTAATGTCCCCCCCAGCAGTAGCTATAATTAATGTCCCCCCTCACCAGTGGCCATAATTAATGTCCCCCCCACCAGTAGCTATAATTAATGTCCCCCCTCACCAGTGGCCATAATTAATGTCCCCCCCACCAGTAGCTATAATTAATGTCCCCCCCTCCAGCAGTAGCCATAATTAATGTCCCCCCCACCAGTAGCCATAACTAATGTCCCCCCCAGCAGTAGCTATAATTAATGTCCCCCCTCACCAGTGGCCATAATTAATGTCCCCCCCACCAGTAGCTATAATTAATGTCCCCCCCTCCAGCAGTAGCCATAATTAATGTCCCCCCCTCCAGCAGTAGCCATAATTAATGTCCCCCCCACCAGTAGCCATAATTAATGTCCCCCCCAGCAGTAGCCATAATTAATGTCCCCCCCAGCAGTAGCCATAATTAATGTCCCCCCCAGCAGTAGCTATAATTAATGTCCCCCCTCCAGTAGCCATAATTAATGTCCCCCCCAGCAGTAGCCATGATTAATGCCCCCCCCTCCAGTAGCCATAATTAATATCCCCCCCCTCCAGTAGCCATAATTAATGTCCCCCCCACCAGTAGCCATAACTAATGTCCCCCCCAGCAGTAGCTATAATTAATGTCCCCCCTCACCAGTGGCCATAATTAATGTCCCCCCCACCAGTAGCTATAATTAATGTCCCCCCCTCCAGCAGTAGCCATAATTAATGTCCCCCCCACCAGTAGCCATAATTAATGTCCCCCCCAGCAGTAGCCATAATTAATGTCCCCCCCAGCAGTAGCCATAATTAATGTCCCCCCCAGCAGTAGCTATAATTAATGTCCCCCCTCCAGTAGCCATAATTAATGTCCCCCCCAGCAGTAGCCATGATTAATGCCCCCCCCCTCCAGTAGCCATAATTAATATCCCCCCAGCAGTAGCCGTGATTAATGTCCCCCATAGGTAATATCCCCCCAAATTTCCTAACTTTCACCTATGCCCCCCCAAATAGAAACAGGGCCCCATATACTTAAGCAAGATAAAAAATAAAACTCTTACCTAGTTATCCCGCTCCTCTTCGCGCTCTCTCTTCTGCAGATCGGCGCAGGCGACGGCTGATGACGCGTCTGCCAGGTCAGGTGCCGGGTCATGGACCTCAGCAGACCCGGCGCAGGCAGACGTGTCGGCGTCTATGGATGCGATGGGTGGGAACGGCCGCTGAGGTGGGTGGGACGGTGGGCGGATCGGGGGCCCGTTCTTATTTTGAATTGGGACAGCTCCGGGCCCTCCCTGATCCAGCGCACGGACCAGATACAGAACAGTCCGTGCGCTGTAACGGGAAGGCCCGCGGCTGTCACAATTTAAAACATCTGCCCGCTGGGCTGCGCCGAGTTATCAGCGCAGCGCAGGGGTCAGGTGCGGGCCGCAAAATATTGTCCCGCGGGCCGCAGTTGGCCCGCGGGCCGCGAGTTTGAGACCCCTGACTTAGCTCCTCAGACTTGTCCCACCATGCCTAACCTCAAATAAACCATGCAAGATGTAACATTGGTTTTATAATACCTAAAAATGTGTAATTATACATGTCAGAACTTATGGCAAATTGAAGACTATGGCTGGTATTATGACGAGTCAACTAAAAATGACAACCCGTCATTAAGAAGACCATCAATACTTCTAGCCAAAACCACAAAGCTTCTTATTGTCTTAGGCATAGAGAATATCCCATTAAGCAAAAGGCCTATTTTTTACATGTCGAAGCAGTTTCAGAATTTTATGTTTGGCATCTGGAAAGATCATGTGAAGTTGTTATTGAAGAATAGTACAAAAAAAAAAAAAAGAACCAAAATAAGCTTCACAGCTTGACTGTAGACATGTCCATCAAGGCCAACTCGCCACCGTACCCTACGTGACCATTTTTTTTGGTCTTCTGTTGAAGAACCCATAAACCTTCATTACGGTCTTGATAGAGAATACCATACAAGATGCCCTTGCCTACCTTCCTCTTCTTCAATGGATGCCGGGAGGTCTCTGGTTGAGCGTATAATCCTAGACAGGCCATTGGAAAATGTAGAAAATATCCGCCGATGAAAAAATCCATGTTGACCAGAATCCAAAGAACGAATTCTCTTCATTGAAGGATATCTAGAACGGCTTGTCCATGACGATGGACCAGATGGTTCTGACGTTGACCTCTCAAAAGTAACCCTCTTAAAAGATCCAGCAACAGATGATGCCCCTCCACTGTCTTCCTGAAATCTTCTTAAACTGGAAGCCCTGTGGTCAGGATGGAGTCCATTTTGGAAAATAAACTCAGGTTCACCTTCACCTTGTTGAGAAACTAGATGATGGTGAGGCTGTTCCTGATGGTTTGCTCTCAGGTTGAGCCTAGAAACAGACTGGCTTCTTCTACTACCAAGATTTTTGCCAAAGAAAGGATGTCGGGAAAAAAATGGCTTCGTCTTTGAGCGATAATGCCAATGATAACTGTGTAATCCATCACTTTCTCCATTAGGGTCTACTCCGACCGGTGCGGACATGGATCTTCCGATTACGACATGACGGGAAAGCCTCTTTTTCCGGAGTTGGTTTATCCGTTCCATGGCGCTCATTATATCTTTGATATATATGTTCCCTCCTCAGTAATACTAGAAGCTCAGAGAACTTTACAATCCATTGTAGGGTAGAATATGAAATCCAGTGTAACTATAGGAAACGTGTCTTACGCTAAACAGCAGCAGGTAAGACGAGCACCCAGCAAGTGCCCTGAACCCATGCCGTCTTCCTTGCGCTGGTGTAGCACCAGGCTTTATGAACTATCACTTCCTTAACAAACCTTTTCTCTTAAAGGTCTACAGGAAATGACTACAAAGCAAATGCAGAACCACTGACAGTCATGCAAAACCTAGCTCCGTTCTGCATCATGTGAAAAATCTACGGCATAAAAGTTTTCAAGCCGAAAATAGACACTAAAATTAACCTACTGTTTTTACATCGCGTTTCAAATATGAAAGGCTAGAAAAAACATGGCTTATAGCGTAGAAAAATAACACCTTTATACATACGGACACACAAGATGGCAACGATAAGAATAGGCTGATAATGATCACATCCTCAGTACATGTCGGGGGGGGGGGGTGTAACTGAACTGCTACAACTCAATACAAAGTTGAAACATTCTTAAGACTACTGTGGAAATTTTACTTGTGATAGGGGTTTTCCAGATGTGATATTTATAGTCATTAATATGATATGAAATATGATATTTATAGTCATCAATAGTGTATACTATACAATTCATGGTGTCGGATTCATAGATTCATAGTGTCTGACCCCCTTCTTCATGAGCTGTTGGGGGGAGTTATGTGACCTCATTTTTGTATATGCCCCCTTGTACCGGCTACTCCTTTCCGAAACAGCCCTACCCATTCAAAGTCATCAAAACAACCCTAACTTCCTAAAAGTAAAAAAAATCATTTGGAAAACCTATTCCCGACTTTACGAGATCTATAAATGATAAATCATGCTGGTTCCTATACCACCCGCTGCTTATGTCCCCAACTGAAACTAAAAGTTATTCTCGCAGTATGAATAAATATGATATGTCCTTTTTATGTAGATTAAGTTATTTTATGTTGTTTTCTCGATACAGTGTCGATTTTAGAATTCCAGTTGCCGTGGAGACCGAGACGGGTTACATCTAAAAGTCCGCTCTTAAAGTAATCGCTCCCAGGGCTCCCAGAATGCATTGCTCTTACAGGGAAACTAGTGGACGCAGTGGAAACCGAAATGTCAGTGTGACCATATTCATCGGGACAAGTATCGAAGGATGAAGACGGTGAAGAATTATTTACTTATGGTGACTGGATCAAAAAGCATGAAAAAAACACTGATATTTCTCTATTTTGTATCTGCTTCTGCATGTGTAAAGCCGCCATGTACACGGATAAATGTCTGCTAATGTGTGTACGAGGAGGTGAGAATCAGTGCCAGACACATCTGGTGGTATATTATCTTCCCTCACATGAGGATCACACCCAACAACCCAATCCTTCTTCTCAAATACCTCCCCCACTAGGGAGAGCGCCGGGAGTCTCCATACACATCAGATGGTGATGCTTGGAAGATCTTTTCCAAATCGTTTAGGTTCCCCTGGCATGGAGTGTGTGCAGCAAACTCTATTCTTCTTTTTGCCTAATTTACAAAAATATTTTTACCCATTGTCGAACATGTCCGGTCATTTTACATTCTTGGGTGTGATGCAAAGAGGTAAAGAAATATGGTGCTCAAGGCCAAAACGACTGACCTGTGGTCCATCGTTTTTGGCCAGAGAATGAGATCCAATGACTGTAGAAGAAACTGTCCAAGCTGCACACATGGACAGTAATAGGACCCGTTCTGAGACTTGCAGCTCGGGCAGGCGGCTCATACTCATGAACCAGGTGTATGACCCTAAGGGACAAGCGCTAGCTGTTAGAACAATGGCTAGCGCACACCGCCAATCAAGTGTGCATGAGGCCTAAGTGCGATCTTTAGGTCCCAACCCAATAATCACGAGAGGCGTGTTTGTGGACGTCCAAAGGAGCACCACACTTGTTTGTCCCCTAGGCACCGAATATCGGAGCAACGGAACGGTTTTGTGAGAGAGCCCCAGCGGTCAAACACCTATCCACAAGTTTGTGTGTAAGTGTTATTTGTGGGAGAACCCCTTAAAAAGGACATCTACCACCAGGTTATGGATTGTAAACCAAACATACAGACATGCAGATTTGTGCCCCTTTCTTTAAAGCTTCTTGTTTTTAAGAAAAAAATGTTTAAAAATGTATACAAATTAGCCCTAGGGGCTCCCGGCTCCATTAACACCTATGGAGCCCGGAGCCTATAAGTCTCATTTGCATAATTGTAAAAGCCTTTTTTTTTTAAATCCAGGGCATAAGAAGCTAAAAGAAGAGTGGATCTGGACAGAGGGGGAACACACTAGTATGTCAGTGCACTTGGTTTACAATCCTTCATCCTGGTGGTAGATGTCCTTTAAGTACAGCCCTCCCTCAGAGATATCTACCGACCAATCTGAGCTGCCTACCATACTGTATATAGACGAGTATTGTCTTCCCATTTACTAGAAATGCACAGATCTTGGGGTGGGGTTCTTCTCATCTGACCTCAATTACCAACACTGTACCACAACGGGAAATATGTGCGCCTGCAATTTTAATTCGGAGCATATGTCTGCACTTTAATTTCTAGGACACCGCTCAGTGTTGATTAATTCTTAATCTTTTATTCAAAGCTGGATTTTAATTAGAAACTAAAAGCCATTTTTTGCATAAACATCCCATGATAAAAAAAAAAAAAAAGAGCAAAAGGTGAGAATGCGACAAATAAGACAAGTAAGGTACAGAGTAATAATAGACGCACAGCCACTTACATGACCAATCCAAGAGTGCAGAGAACATCTCACAGAGATTTACATCATGGAAGGTAAACCACATCTACTGACTCTATGCTGCTTTATAGGATAGTACTACTTTTGTGACAATAAAAATTTAAAAACTGAATTCTGAAAACCCCAAGTCGCTCTGTTACTTCCTTAATGACCAGAAGTTCTGGAGAGTCATCGGACTTCATCCAATAGGTGACTTCCTCAGACCAAGGGTCAGACACAATTCCAAAATTCACATGTACTGCTGCGATGAAGAAAATGTTTTGGTGGGAAGTGCCCTGGGTCTCATCTGTTTTTGTGGGTAGTGCCCTGGGTCTCATCGTTTTTGTGGGATGTGCCCTAGGTCTCATCGGTTTATGTGGGAGGTGCCCTGCGTCTCATTGGTTTATGTGGGAGGTGCCCTGGCGCTCATAGTTTTTTTGTGGGATGCGCCCTGGGTCTCATCGGTTTTTGTGGGATGTGCCCTGGGTCTCATCGGTTTTTGATGGATGTGCCTCGGGTCTCAACGCTTTTTGATGGATGTGCCCCGGAGTCTAATCGTTTTTTGTGGGAAGTGCCCTGGGTCTCAGCACTGATAACCAGTACTCATCTAGGAACCACCTGGAGGGAGGCCAAAGGCCAATGGGGCCATATGGTTACACTCAATGTTCAAGAACACATGCACTATGACCCCACCCTTACAAAGTTGGATACTTGATCCTACTATTGTATTATCCAATATACAAGAACCAACACAATGTAAACGTCTAAACCATTACCCGTCCATTTTTTTCTCCAATTAGTCTATTTCTGGCGGATGGCTTATTACTCCCCTGACGATGCACAGAGTGCCTAGACTCAATTATGTCATATCAATATTTAATGAGACGTATAGGGGGAATATACTGGACAGCTCCAGAGACGGAATGACTTCTGTGCAGATCCCTGATAAATATCCTTATCCTCATCTGTGAAAATAGAATTCAATTAGAGACTTTTCTAATGAAGTGAAGCTTAATGGCATTACTAGGGATTTGCCATCATTCACGACTCCATAAAGATGTGAAATACGTTGAATAGCTATATCCAACTGTATAACCAGGGGATCAAATAGTAAATCCAGCAACACAACTCACACATACACAACGTAAAATATTCAACTTTAACATGAAACGTGATGCAGATGCTGAGTTCTTAAAGGGGTTGTACCAATTCTAATAGATAATTCCTGGGAATAACAATTTGGTTGGTTTGACAACCGATTACCCGAATGGACGTCCACCAATCACAAGACATTGTAGAATTGAATCGATCATCCGGATACATGGTGGACCTGCCTCTTCACTCAATGAGCCATAATGTGATAGCTGGGGTGGCAATTGGTGGTGCGGACATTAGGTAAATGCCCAGACTGGAACCTGCCACAAAGAGTTAGGCCAACATATAGCACAGCAACAGGGTCAGTCATCTTGGAGGTTTAGCAATTATACTTGGAATGCAATATACAAATGACACAAGGAGTTCCAGGGGCAGAGAAGGGTCACACTCACCTGACCTCTACTCCCATAGGACATATGCATTATCATAACTTTGGTAGCTTCCATCTAGACTTGATGGACCTGGACTATGGATCAACAATTAAATGTGGAGGGTACATCCTAGCATGACTCTTCATCACCACGACTCCTTACATGAACACAGCATTCAAATATAAAACTTCCAGACTATAGTAGACATCTCTCTGATGACATCTCCATCCAAAAAGGAAAAATATCATAGAATGGACCTCATCCATGCATGAATGGATCTATGGGAATCCATAGACAGGAATCTATAGGAACCAACGTAAACGGAAGAGTTTAACGGAGATGTTAACGCCGAGCCTTTGTGTAAACGAGTCCTGGAAAATTCTAAAAAATATAAAAATGCTTGTTTTTACTTAAGAAGGGACTAAGATTACCGCAGCAGCTTTGTATCCATATCAACAGTAACGATCATCTATTAATTCTTGGTAATAGGAAGTCAGCAGCCAAATCACACGCAGTCCGCTCCCATCAGGAGGACCTCTGGGTGCATACATTACCGGGGTTACACATGGACTTGCAGCAACCTCTAATTGCATACATTTAATACATGTCAGATGATGCCGCAGCTCGCGGAGCGCACCGGATCACGGTAATTGCCGTCAGCAGATGTTTGCAGGGATCAGGAAGACAAAAGCTTTCAGGGAGATTCACTCTAATATCATCCAAGGCATCGCTGGAGAATGTTTTATACAAGTGGAAAATAAACCAAGGAACTTGGCTATTTCCAGCCGCAAAAGATCATAACAGCACAAACTCATCAGGAAAGCCAGTTTCATTATATAAAAGGTACAAATCTCAAGAACTAAGCTGATCTGGTCATTAATGAGCCATAAACACCTTCATCTACTGAGAAATGGATCATATCCACCAGATCACAGGTACAAATCATCCAAATTATACAAGGTGGCTTCCCCCAATAACCTACTATAACCTTCTATATAAAAAGGGGCTGCCATCCAACTCTGAAAGCATATAATACAAGATGGCCGTCTTCAAAATCCCAATACAAATATAAACAACATGGCTGCACCCAATAATCTAGTGTAGAAAAAGGTGCTGCCCAAAAGCTCCCCAATACATATTGTACAAGCCGGTTTGCCCCTTTGATCTCAAGTATTAGGGAACTGCCCTACAACTACCCAATAATACACGATGGCTGTCCCCAATGATCTCATGTACATTGGGCTGTCCTAAAACTGCACCTATAAACATTAAATAAATTAGCTGAACCCAAATATCTAATGTGGTTATGCAACAATCCCACTCTCTCCAATATCCATCCATATATGTAAATGCCAACACCAATTATATCACAACCTTACGATAGTGAGGTCATCCCTGTTCAACCCAAATTATATAAAAATGTGTGGTCTTCTGGAGAAAACAATAAGGAACAACCGGTTTATCTAGTATCCCATCGGAGAACTAAGAAATGAAAGCTAAAATTTAAATGGAAATCCCCACAAGTAAAATTAGAAACTATTTTGACCAAATTTCATTTAGGAGAGAATTTCTTAGTATAAAAATAAGGATTGTCCGAGGAATATGTTCTCTGTAGGAGTAGGATAGGATATAACTGAGGCATCAATAACTGATGTAACCACCATGTGGTCCAAGTCAACAAACTTGGGAATGTTCTTCCCTTCTCCTTACTTCCTGGTACAAGGATACGGATTCCTAAACAATTCGTCTTCATGGACAGCGGCTGCCTTTCTACGATTCAAGACATCCAAATAAAGTGATTGTACATCCTGATTAGATCTTCAGGAATTGTCATAACACATGTGAAGAGACGTCTACGAGAAAGTACACTCTCATATTCAGGCTGTCAGATGCCCAGTAAAACATGGGCTGTTCCTTCCTGGATCCCAAAATGTACAACACACACATGCCATGAATAGCATCCATACGGGAGTCCGCTACGAGTCTACTGTCTGCACCATTACACAAGGCCGCGGCTAAAAATAAGCCAATTGTTTACATAGGCCGGAGCTGTGAATGATAAAAACATCCAGCTCCTGTATCCTAATCATTACAGGACATCTGCTTCCCCTACAAGGCTTCCTGCGGGCGAAGACCACCTCGCCCCGGATCATGTAAAACAGGCACACCTGACACATGGACACGTATGCCGCTGGTAAAGGTCACGCCAAATGAGAGGCCCAACATGTCTACAGGTCACAGAGCAGGAACTGCTATCAACCCGCGGCCTGTTACACGAGCAATAATCGGGAGACCTTACTCGGAGCACTCATTCCAGAATCCTTACTTCTTATTACACAAATCTCACCAAAGTCATAGGCCAGGATTCTCCAAAACTGGATATAGAGATGATAAGTAACACACAGGTTTAACCAAGTGACCCCTGTTTTTGGAAGTTGAGTGCTGCCAATTACTTTGGTGTGTATTGGCACCAAGGTCGGCAGTATATGACTGTGGTCAGTGCTTGAAAGAAATGGACTGGGCGCTTGCTGGATTTCAAGGATCAACCACAGTGTCGAGGAAGGGACTCCAAGCACCATAGTCAAATAGGATGCAAGGAGTCCCTTCAGTGCAAAATACCATTGCAGACTGGAACAATGATGCATAGAGTCCTGTTCCATGGTCGGTCAGTGAAATTCTGACTGTGACGTCCATGAGGTCCATCTTCCCCCTGCTTTTGCAAAAATAAGGCTTAAAACTGTGATGCAATATAATATCTGAAGGCTGGCTACATGACTATAGACTATTCCTCTACTTCTGCCATACACACGCATGCTCTACTCAGCTCATGCATGTGTTGTATCTAAGGAGCGAGTAACATTGGGAAGGATTGGGCATAAAAATACTACATGCCCCATCCTAGTTTCCCCACACATCAGGAGTTGATCAAGAAATGAGAGTACCTATGGACATAAGATATAAAGATGCCCATGCTGATGTGTACCATGCTGTATGTACTGGGTACATCTACTAACATACACATCAAATGTACCGATAGAACAAAAGTATTGCACATGCTGCTAAAATTTATTCTTCTATAACATCCAGGGAGCCGCAAGAATGATGGATCCCACACACGCCGCCAACACGATGCCCATAATTCTGTGATGTTAAAATCAATATTACATTTCATCAAGATTTCTACCGAGAGAGCATGACAAGCGCTTTAGAGCGGAGCATTTATTGTGAATTGCATATTTACTACCAAGGACAGCCCTGGGACACGCCGGCCATCTAGCGAGACAGGCAATGGCAGTGTATTATAGCAGGTATAACACGCCTATTGTTTCATACACGCGCAGCGCCGCTCGTTCATGGGAGATGAGTGATTGCGCGGCGCCCGGGAATAGCGGAGCGTGCTGAACGCCAATTGTCATTTATTTTAGAAATGAAAAGGGTTTGAGAAGCGATGACCCATGCGGTATTTCTCTTTGTCTCGTCCATATAGCGCACGTCTTTACAAGGCAAAACATACAGTGAAATAATAAAACAGGTGGCAGGAAAAATCTGTATTATTTAACGTCAAAGACTGAGTTATACAGTGTGTATATATCACACACATATATAATACATATACACACACACACACACACATATAATACACACATATATAATATATACTGTATATAATTGAGTATAAGCCAACCCAAGTATAAGCCGAGGCCCCCAATTTTATCACAAAAACCTGGTAAAACCTATATATATTTTACTCAAGTATAAGCCGAGTTTGGGGTTTCAGCACATTTTTTGTGCTGAAAAACTAGGCTTATACTTGAGTATATATGGTATATTATACACACACACACACACACACACACGTATATAATACATTATATATATCATTATAATACATAAATAATACATATATTATGTATTCACACTGTCTCCCACTACATAAGTGGGAATGGAGGAGAGTGAAAGGGAGCGCGGCTGGCGGAGTGGTCTGGACCCTCGGCTACACACTCGCTATATGCAGCAATACCCCAATAATACGCCAGGCCAGAGCCTACTCATGTATCCGGCAGTACTGGTTGGGGGGGTGTTTCATCATACACAAGAATACAAAGCGCAGGCGCAAAATTATTTTCCCTCCAATGTTCGGGTGTATGAGGCCTTACAGTTGGTTGCTGCCATGTTTTGCAGGGATGATGTTCTGAATCCTCAAATTATAGAGCGGGTCCAATTCCTGCCCAGTGTTTGTGCTGCCAACAAACCATTGACAGACAAGTGGGAGATGGGTCTGTTTGGGGCCGCATACGTCTGTGTGCATGAGGTCTTATTCTGCAGATTATCTGCTTGCAAACCAGCAGATAATCCTGACCGCACGTTTTTACCCTTTGGCTCTCAGCGAATATATGCAAAACATAGCCATAGACCTCATAAGGTATATATATTTATTTGCCTGTGATCAATATTACTCTACACAGAGGATATAAGGCTATGGATGACCTATGGCACATCATACCTATAGGGATCCAATCGGGAAATCCTTGTGGTAAAACAACTGCAACATACAGCCATGCAATTCAGTGTGGAAAGAAAATAATAGACTATTGGACAGCAGATTAAAGGAATTTATTTCTATAATAAATACGAGGATAAGATGAGCCAAAAAAACCCAAAAAAAAAAAAAAAAAAAAAAGGGTTGAAAAGTTTTGAACAATCTAGTGAGTGAGGCCGCTGCGGGCCAGAACTCACCCTGTCCTGCTGGGCACATGCAGGTGACATTACCACTAAGGGACACCCTGCCTCCTCCCGGCTCCGCTCCTTTCTCCTTCTTCCTATAGACCAGGGGTCAGGAACCTTTTTGGCTGAGAGAGCCATGAACACCACATATTTTAAAATGTAATTCTGTGAGAGCCATACAATATGCACATGTCCCCCAGTAGATAGGTAGCCAAGGCACATGTCCCCCAGGAGATAAGTAGCCACAGCACATGACCCCCCCCCCCCAGTAGATAGGTAGCACAGCAGTTCCCTCTCTAGTAGATAGGTAGCCACAGCACATGTCACCAGTAGATAGGTAGCCACAGTACATGGCCCCCCAGTAGATAGGTAGCCACAGCACATGCCCCCCCCCAGTAGATAGGTAGCAGCAGTACATGGCCTCTAGTAAATGGGTAGCCACAGCACATGCCCCTCAGTAGATAGCTAGCCCCAGTAAGTGCCCCCAGTAGACAGGTACCCCCATCACATGGCCCCCAGTAACTAGGTAGCCCCAGCACATGCCCCCAGTAGATAGCTAGCCCTAATACATGCCCCCGGTCGATAGCCACAGCACATGCACCCAAATAGACACCTAGCCCCAGCACATGGCCCAAAGTAGATAGGTAGCCACAGCACATGCCCCCCAGTAGATAGGTAGCACCATCACATGCCTGCTAGTAAATAGGTAGTCACACCACATGCCTCCCAGTAGATAGGTAGTAACAGCACATTCCTGCAGCAGACAGTTAGCCCCAGCAAATGCCCCCAGTAGATAGGTAGCCCAGGCACATGTCCTCAGTAGATAGGTTGCCACAGCACATGACCCCCAGTAGATAGGTAGTCACAGCACATGCTCCCCAGTAGATAGGCAGTCACAGCACATGCTCCCCAGTAGATAGGCAGTCACAGAACATGCTCCCCAGTAGATAGGCAGTCACAGAACATGCTCCTCAGTAGATAGGTAGCCACAGCACATACTCCCAGTAGATAGGTAGCCCCAGCACATACCCAAGTTAGATAGGTAGTCATAGCACATGCCCACAGTAGATAGGTAGCCACAGCAAATACCTCCCAGTAGACAGGTAGCCCTATCACATGCCCCCAGGTCCCAGTAAATAGGTAGTGCCAGCACATACGTGCCCCCAGTAGATAGGTAGCCACAGCACATGCCGGCCTGCATCCAGTGGTCATCGCTGTGTGTGTCTTAGATGTACACACTGTCGATCGCTATTAATGATTTGTCTGAGAGCCAGATGCAGCCATCAAAAGAGCCACATATGGCTCCCGAGCCATAGGTTCCCTACCCCTGCTATAGACTGTCCAATTATCCAGTGGCGCCTGGACTGAGGAGTTTTCCACCCCACAGATTGTTGGTATTTTCAATCACAGCACAACGCCAGGATATCCTGAGAGCGAGTAGCCAGCAGATAAGCCGCCTTCTAGAAAATCCTGGCAAAACAAGAGCGCAGTCCTCCAGAGGATCGTAAACTCCAGTCCACTGCAGCCCCTGCCTGGGACTATAGAACACAATAACTTGTGCAGTGCCTAAGAGGTTAAACATTGTCCTAATACAATCGGATCACAATTGCATAATTGGCACAATGTGTTTTTCTGCTTATTCCTTCAATTTTAGTAAATGCTATTCCACATAAGAGAATCCATAAAGAATTACTATCATTTAAGAATAGTATAAATGAAGAGAAGTACCCTAGGGCAAGTAGATATGGTTATGATGCTAGCTGCTCATGTGACACACTGCTGAGATATCATGGGATTGATAGGAGACTATAAATTCCAAACAGCAAGATCGAAGAAGGATGGATCAATGATGGATCAAAAAGGAAGTGACTTGTATATAAAAGAAGTTTAGAGTGTAATATGTAAGCGGAGTTGGATTTGCCTTTTGCTGGTCATGTGACACCGCACGAAGACATTATGAGATTGTTAGCAGAACACCTAGGGAGAGAAAGCATGGGGAATCCAAAAATCAAGTTGGGAGGAAAGACTGGACTACAATGAGTAAGTTCAGTATGTATATAAAAAAAGGATCAGAGTACAATATACAACAAAGATGGGATGAGGACAGAGATGGTTCTGTAGCTTTTTGGTCATGTGACAATCTGCTAGGACATCATGGGATTAATAGCAGAACACATAGGGAGAGTAAGCAGGGGAAATCTAAAAATCAAAATGGAGTAAATGTAAAACTACAAAATGTAAGTCCAGTATAAAAAAAAGAAGTTCAGAGTGTAATACACCCAGGTCATGTGACACTGTGCCAAGACATCATGGGATTGTTAGCAGAACACATATGGAGAGAAAGCAGGATGGGGATGGGTGGAAAGAGCAGGCTACAAAAAGTGAAGTATAAAAAAAAGTTAGAGTATAATATACAGCCAGGTGAGGCAGAGATGGAAGTTTCCTCCAATGGTCGTCTTTAACCGTTTGTTGGAACATATATTATTCTCTACAGAAATACACACCCTGTATGTTGGAAATACAGATGACATACTGAAGGGATTAAAGATTTGTGTTCACGCATCAATAATGACAACCCACATTTCTTTTAATCACATATAATATATGCAAACAGCGGCATATAACCCCCCTTGAAAGCAAACAAGCTGCAATATGGGAGGAATAACTTGTAGCTATTATGTTTGCATGAATTCATCTCGTGCAGAGAGACGCCTCGTGGATTTTGTGTTCAGCTAGAAACACGTCTTAATCATCCTGATCCAATCTTCCAGTTAGATTAGGGATGAGCGGGTCCTCTCGCATGATGCAGCGGCTCCATACAACACAATAGCTAAATGGATTCATCCAATTCATCATGATGGTCGGCTAACCGAGCTACAAAGCTGCTGAAAAAATTGTTCATCCTTAATAGCCAGGAAAGACGAGAGAAGAACAATGAACGTCTAAAGCTACCCAGAGACATCAGTGATCTCCCCAAGATTGTCTGATAACCTTCTATCAGCCGAGACTCCCCTGACGGTCTATTCTGGATGGTGAGGAGGGGAGACACCTGCACATCCCTGCGTCCTGGGCATCTCTGGGGGTATCTATAGGATCAGATAGACAAAATCCAATACAGCTGGCCAATAGCAGATGCCTAGGACCCCACAGAGATAAGAATATGAAGATTAAATGTAATAATTAGGACTACGTTCACACTTGCAGCTGGGCTTCCAATTCCAAATTGGGAAGAGAAGACAGATGCCCAACATGTTAAAAGGAAAGAATGACAAATGAAGGGCACTAATAGATCCAGGCACTGTGACTGTCTTTTAAAAGTATGCTAAGAAAGATGGGGGTGTTAGCAGAGCCCCTACATGCTGTAGCTTCAAATGCTGTTACAATTTCCCCCTCCCACAGCTACTGCAGCAATTCTCCCTTATTGGATCATGGTACATTTCATAGACTACATGGCCAGCACCAGGCAATGTGGGGCTCAATAATGTCCTTCGCACAGGCTTTCTGCACATTGCCATGTCATGAGTGTGGACCTCCAAGCCCCCGAAAGTCTCAATAATAATTTATACCTTTGTAGTTTGTTTTAGACATTACTACATCAGGTCTGCGCCCTTTAAGGCATCACATGATGTCGCCCGTGTGTTTGCTGACATCATGTAGACAAACATACGTCGTAACCCGAACAAGCGGCTGACATCACTGCTCACACTGCAGACAATTGATTTATGCTTCCTTTGGCAGGAAGAAGTTGCTCACCAGGAAGTACAAGTTGGGAGGAATGATGGTAGCACTACGGAAAAAAAACCCTGGCACTTAAAAGAAACTCCATCATCAGACGGGTGCCACCCAAACACAAGCAAACACAGCCGGCACTACCCATCACCTAGCTAGAAGTGCAGGTTCTCCTGTGCCAGGAGGCAGGTCCCTACAGAACACCACCAAATTCACAGGAGTATCGCAATAGAAATTGCACATATTTTAAAGAATTTTATATTAAAAAATTCACCAAACTAAAACATCTAGATTTACAACTAAAGATAGAGGTGAGCTCCACATTGTAGATGCTCCTCTGAAAATGAATCCAAAATTGCCTCTTTCCATATTGGAAATACTGGACCCTATATGGCTCTGTTCACATCTCCTGTAAGCTTCAGGTTTATTTTGGCCATGGAGGTAGATGGGGAAAAAAAAAAAAACAATAAGCAAAGCAGCCGACGCCAGCTCAGGAGTCCAGGGCGCCCCCTCACCCTCATTTACCAATACTTAGAGACTTCTTCTATTTGAGTATATAACTACCACCCCCTGCACTTCCCCAACAGTCTACGTGGCGTTTTGAACCCGTTTTTGGTGTGTATTTAAGCAGTCCGTTAAAAAACGCATGCGTTTTTTGAAAACCCATCCGTTTTTGACAGGTTTTACCAATTATCTTAATTAAAACCGTTCAAAAACAGATGCGTTTCCAAAAGGCGTTTTTGGACGGACTGCTTAAAAACGGACCAAAAACGGCTTCAAAACGCCACATGTGGCATCACCCTTAGGAAAGACAAACTGGTCCTACAGAATTTGCCATAAACATGCACCCTCGGCTTGCCGGTGAGTGCGTGTGTACTTAATGATTTTTTACATAGAGGTAGAGACTGCTGTTAGACATGGTAGTGGCTTTGCTTCCCCGAGACCAAATAAATGTGGTCAGTAAGGGTGGTGACACACATGGCGTTTTTAGTCCGTTTTTGGGCCGTTTTTAGTAGTGCATTTTCAAAAACTTAAAAATGGCCCAAAAACGCCATGTGCGTCACCACCCTAAGGGTGCGTCCACATGTTCAGTTTATCAGAGGCAGTTTTTGATGTCCGAACCAGGAGTGGAGTGAAAAAGAAGTAGATCTGCATCTCCCAAAGATATGTTCTCACCTATTATGATCCACAGCTGCTTTTGGCTTCAAAAACTGCATCTGAAAAACTGAACGTGTGAACGCACCCTCAAAGTCCAACTCATTTCCCTGAACATCTTGCCCCGGAGTCAAGGTCGGGAAGCTCCTATAGACATCAGACAGTCGGCCAGTCACACATTGCGTTTTTATTGCGTTTTGGCGACACAATCCCCAGTTTAACGCAATGTTACCTCTACATTTTCACGGGGGAAACGTCTCAATAAATAACGGAAACGCAAAGTGTGAAAGGGGAATAAAAGCGATGGGAGAACATCAATATAAAATCTGGACGTCTGGACATATCCATCAGCAGCAAAGTATACGTTTGTTTTTTTGCCAGATGCCTTTAACGGATCAGTTCTAAAAACGGAAACCTGGCTTCCTGCTAGTGTCCGTTTCGGTTTTTCATCATTTTAGAGCCATCCGTTTTATTCGGTTACTACAGACCTCATTGAAACTTTTGGAATTAAAAAAAAAAAACTACCATCAAAATCCCAGGGACATGAAACATCCAGGCATCATGACTGTGAGAATCTTCTTATATTTCTTAACCATGGCCCCCTTCTTACCAAAATCAACTTTTATAATTATGCTAAATTACCAGAGCCACTCTATGCAGCAGCTTTAAATGCTGTTACCACATGCAGGAGCACTTACCTCTCCTTCTGCATGTTATTTTATCAGGCATATAGAGAGGGGGGGAGGGGGGAGTGTAACAGCCTGTGAAACTGCAGCACAGATGGGCTCTGGTAACATGTCCAGGGCCCACCTGGCTCATTAGCATAATATTTCAAGTTGATTTTAGAAGGAAGTGGCCATGCTAACAAATTAACAGAAGGCCTACCGGAAGATGTAAAAATGGGCATCATTTCAAATACAATGAAAACAGAGGAAAAAACATAAATATAATAAAGTTATAAAATTATAAAAATCACAACAGCTAAACGAAAGCCTAAATGCACATGTGAATTGGTTTCCTAATGTGGCTTAGATAATAACCTACAAGGGATTGGAAAGCCCTCATTTCCCAGCCCTTAGCTGCATACATTGGGCAGATCTCTTGTGTGAGCAGATACATACAGGAGGTCACTTGTACCGAGCCGTCAGCCAGATCCCAATTACACAATGTTCCTACATCAGGAAGACCAGGGACGTCTGCAGGAGGATTTTCTTTTAATTAAACCTCCGCGTCGCCTCTTCCTACACACTGCACATTCATTACCCAGAGGAAAAAGTTGGGAGCCGTCAATTAATTCCATCCAGGAATTAAAGCCGACGCTGCTTCCTCACCTGTCGTTTCCTTACAGCATGAATATTACAGCCGGGATTATACAGATTATGTGCAAATTACAGTAACTGTGATGTAATATCACTAAGGTATAATGTGCAATATCCTGGGACTGTAAGAGCTGCCAAAAAATTTAGGTCATCACTGCAGAAAGAAATCTTTACTGTGTGGCCATGGGCCTAACATATAGTGACCATCATAACAACTGGCCTTAAAGGAAACCTACCATAAAAATCCATCAGGACAAACCAGGGACACTTACTCATAGATCCGGGCACCGTGACTGTGGTAATCTTCTTATATATGTTATCCATGGCCTCATTCCTTCTAAAATCAACTTTTGAAAATATGCTAATGAGCGCCTGAGTGGCTCTAGGGGGTGTTACCAGAGTCCCCCACCCCACCCCAGTGATGCAGCTTTACAGGCTATTACACTGTGCAGGAGGACTTTCTCCTTCCGCTGTGTGAGATTCCAGCAGGCAGAGGGTGAGTGCTGAGGGAGTAGGAGGGGAGGGTGAGACAGTGTAACAGTCTCATGGAGCAGGTGCATGGAGGGGCTCTGGTAACGGCGTTGAAATTGATTTCAGAAGGAAGGAGGCCGTGGATAACAAATATAAGAATATTACCACAGTTACGGTGCCTGTATCTATGAATAAGTGTCCCTGGTTTATCGTGATGGATTTTTGATGGTAGATTTCCTTTAACACATACCTCCACTTAAAAGGGTTAATTCTATTCTGTAAAGTCATGTTAATAATTTGATATTTTATCATTTTATGATGGGGAAAGGGTCTCATCCTATTCTGCAGAGCAGCGTTGGTTTAGCCCTACATACCCTTCCAATGCACCTCCACTTAAAGGGATACTTCCGTCTTGTAACATAATGGGCGACCTCTTGAGTACATCATCGCTTTAGTGTGTACCCATCACCGTTTTGTTCTTGCTACCCACCCAGCTGTGCAGGGCGCTACATTTGGGTTGGGTGGAGATCCTGCACAGCTGGATATCTAGGATCATGATCAAAAAAATCTGTCTCAAAACTGCTGGTGGTGTTAAGGGGTATCATCTCCAATCTCCGGCACATCATAAGATAACTTCATATTCCAATATTACCCTTGTATCTTTGCGCTTGACTTTTACAAGAGGACAATCACAGTTAAAGTGTCAGATTAAAGCGTCAATGAAACATACAAAATAATCAGCGAGCCGCGGCTCCTCCGCTCCGAGGATTTTATATTCCCTTCCCCTGAAAACGAGATCATTTCAAGTAGAAATCCAGAGCAAATCACCTTAAGAGGTTAACAAGCTTTTCCTAATACCCGGCTCTCTAGATAGAAACGTCAGGAGCCGCGACAAAGCCTGTGAAATGGAGCAAAGTAATCTGCACGCGTGTCGCCTCGCGCCAAGACGACACGAAACGTGTGAGGCCCAGCTCACACCTGTATCCGGACCTGCGATATCCATAAACCGTACACCACAGGAAACTCTCATATGCCGCTCTATGCCTCATAGTAATGGCACTATACCCCATAGGGTGCGCTCACATGTGCCGTTTTTTGGGATGCGTTTTACATGTTCCTATTTTTCTTCATTGCTGGAAGCATACGCAGCGTTGAAAATGTAAAAACGCAGCTACATACACCTAGAGGGTAAAGAGCACTTGGAGAAGCCGGGGCGGCACGGTGGCTGAGTGACCAGAACTTCTGCCTTGCAGCGCTGGGCTCCTGGGTTCGAATCCCTCCCAGGTCAACAACTGCAAAGAGTTTGTATGTTCTCTCCGTGTTTGCGTTGGTTTCCTCCGGGTCCTCCGGTTTCCTCCCACACTCCAAAACATACTGTTAGGTTGAATAGATTGTGAGCCTCATGGGGACAGGGACCAATTTGCCATGCTATGTGCAGCGCTGCGTAATCAGCTATATAAATAAAGAATTATTATTATTATCATGAAGTTATTATACACAGTCCTGCTGCTACTAACAGCAGAGGAGTCATTAAAGAGGTATCATTAAAGAGCTCTCCATGGCTTCCACTCATAGGGATTTTACAGTAATATTGATGACCTATGAAAGCGAAGCTGTGGTGCCGGAACTATTCAAATAAGGGGGATCTTAAATGCAGTAACCCGCTCTGTCCACTAAACAGAGAGTGGAGCCGTCTGCTTTCTTCTGATCCATTATATGTTGAGCAATGATGGTGGGTTCTGGTCCTCCAAACAATCTGACATTTAAGGACCTGTTCCAACAATCCCCTTCAACTCTCACTGCATTTTTTACATGGAATAATGTAAAGGGTCATCAACCCTTTAAAGGCAACCTTTAACCCATCAGCGGTTTCAGTCTAATAGACCTAAAATGAAGTCTTGAGAGGTGGTATCCACTCCCCCCCCCATATGGTGCTCATTCTGTAACACATGCGTTTCAGTGGAAAACGCATATACGTTCGGGCCAAGCCCCTCCCTCTTGCATTTTGTAGAAACTTCTGACCACGGCCTTATTTTGATGTATTTTTGTCCGTGCTTCATACAATCTCGTGACTTGATAAAAATAACTGGAGATCAGGGTGGCGTGTGACACTTCTTCCATGCATCCTTAAGAGGGTAGTAAATATTTCCCTTCAGACGGATAACTAGAAGACAACACGGAAAAGGGTCATAACGCGGCTGTAACGATTGTGATGATTTATAGCAGAGAACAGAACTTCTCCTCCGACCTCTCCTCCCGGCAGGTCAGGAAGAACAAATCCAATTACCAGCATGTGACCTGTATAAGAAGTCATATGGTACACAATCTATAGAACACATATATAATACATCTATATAACCAGGGGAAGGTAGGTTTCTGCGGTTTCTACCTTAAGAATGGGAGCAACTCTATAAAAAATATCAAAATAAAAATCTAATCATTCGGGCTGCGTTCACACGTTGCACACTCATTGAGATAATCCTGCATTTACAACACGTCACTTTACATTGTATTTTTGAGGACACAACAATAAATGTTAACATAATGTTAATGGAATGTAAACTAAATGTTAACACAGCCTCAGAAAAAAATCCAGGCAATTTTCCATGTACTTTGAAAATCATGGGGTAGGAAAAGAAAACAAGCAGACATAACTGATACTTACCCCTCCGGTCCCTGCGTCACTTCTGTACTTGTAGTTTTCGTGCCCAATCCTTTGCTGCGTCAAAGGACCAGTTTCAGCCAATGAATGGTCTCCTCAGACCATGGGAAGTCACTTCCGTTTTCCAATGAGCCTCACTTCCGTTATTGTCCCCTCAGAGGAGGTTGCGGATTGGCTTAACTGTTCCCATTGCTCTCCTAAAACCTCAGGCCTGAAAACCCAAAGGGTGAAGACACACATGGCGTTTTTGGGCCGTTTTTACCAAGTGCGTTTTCAGATCGTTAAAAACGCATGCGTAAAAAACGCATCCGTTTTTTAAAAACGCACGCGTTTTTGTCCGTTTTTCCGAAATTGCGCAATGAAAAACGGACAAAAAAGCATGCGTTTTTAACGATCTGAAAACGCACTTAGTTAAAACGGCCCAAAAACGCCATGTGTGTCTTCACCCAAAGTAGTGGAGCAAGTATGCGTTTTTATTTTTTTTCTCCACCCACAGCCCCCTAGGAGATCCTGGAAAACTTCCTAGAAAATCCCTGTAAAGGAAATCTACCTTCATAACGCATCATGTTAAAACAGGGCACCGATTTAGGCACCGTGACTGTGGTAATCTTCTTATAAATTTTTTTTTTCATGGCTGCCTCCCTTCTAAAATCAATGTTTAAAATTATGCTTAGGAGACATAAGCATTCTGGGTGGTGTTACCAGAGTCCTTTCGTGTTGCCGCTGCTTGGGCTGTTACGTTCTCCTCTACTGTTAGGCAAGTGCTCGTGAACAGTGTAACAGCCTGTGAAGGGGCACGGAGGGGCTCTGGAAACATCACCAGGAGCCCTTTGTGCTCATTAGAATAATTTACAAAGTGAATTATTGAAGGAAGGAGGCCATAGATAATTGAGTTATCTTTCAACATCACGAATGTGGAGACCAAATCATTTGTGCGCTGATTCATTAACCCTTTGCAACATTTCCGTCCAAATTATGGCACAATTCGTGCACCAAAAACAATACATTATATGGATGAATTAAACTAGAGATGTGTTCTCCTTACTGGTAGCGATACACAAGACCTGTGGTCAAATTTCCTTAATCCGTTCTGTCGATGTGCCAGACCCAAAGTATTCTGGTAGTCGCAGATACATTTTCACATTGCTAAGGGAACATTGTGTTCCAACAAGTCTGAGAGGACAGAGCCGGGCTACGTACGTGATATATTCTAATCTATGCGTTACCCGTACACACAAATGTACCAACATACCCAAATGTCTAGCACCCCGCACACTCGGCAGGCTGCACCCTCACTTCACTTTGGGAATATTTACATAAGTGGTTTCCTTTAAAACAGTTTTGGAGCCAAAATTTCAAATGAGGAGAAAGTACCATCTGTCCTCAATACTTTCATGGCGTCTACAATTCGCACCTGGATTTGGCTTCAAAATTGCATTAAAAAAAACCTGATCAAAGCCTCAGAGTGTAAAAGCGGCCCTAGGGTGTGTAAACAGTGTTTTCTGGAGTGCTTTAATGTATACTGAAAAATACCCTGTGCAGGGGCGTAACTTTACGGGGTGCAGAGGTGGCGATCGCACCTGGGCCCAAAAGGTTTAGGGGGCCCTCATGGTGTCACTTTCCCATATGAGAAGACTATTACTATAAACCATATATTATAGTCGGGGGGCCTGGCACAGACTTTGCACTGGGGCCCATCAGCTTCTAGTTACACCACTGACCCTGTGGTTTAGAGGACTAGAGGGGGGTATATACCCACATACCCAAAATTGTTGCAACATCTGTTCAGACCGGAAACAAATCTTTTGAAAATTTATGAGAAGCTTCAGTGAAGTGAATCTTGGATGATTTGCTCAACTAACGCGAAAAAATGTAAACCACCCCCCCATGAATAATATACCCAAGTGGGACGTGTCGGTATAAAGGGCCGGCTGCATTGTTGTATTTTCCCCTAACACTTCCTATTCTGAAATGTCTATCTTTTTCAGGAAGTAAGCTTTTCGATAATCCTGCTAGTGGCTAATTTCCCACGGAAACAAAATATTGGGCATGTTCAATTTTAAACATGCCCAATCATTTTTCCAGTGAAATTATCTATAGGATAGTGGGCTCGTCCTGCAGACTTTATTTGCAGGCAGACGGACATATTAAAGCCTGGATAAAAGTTTACATTCCAAAAAAAAAGGAAATGCCGAGCGGACATACAGAGGTGGTGGGGGGGGGGGGGGACCCTCATCTGATCTCCTGACTGGCAGTGTTGGAGGCCTGCTTTATGGAAGCTTCATGCTTATATGTTTTCTTTGCTTCTTTGGAGCAAGTTAAATAAGAATTGTATTCACCTTCGGAGTGATTCCTGGAAAACCCCTTTAAAGGAAATCTCCCATCACAATCCATCATGATAAACCAGTGACACTTACTCATAGATCCAAACACGGTAATCTTCTTATATGTGTTATCCATGATCTCCTTCCTTCTAAAATCAACTTTTAAAATTATACTGATGAGCCAGAAGCGCTCTGGGGGTGTTACCCAAGCCCCAACATGTCTATATTCACAAACTGTTACCCTCCCCCTGTTCCCCTAGCACATATTTCCCCCCAGCTCCCTTTGTGTTCTGCTGCAGGAAGCGGGAGGGGCTAAGGTGGAAACAGGGGGAGCTGTTTTGACTCATTAGCATAATTATAAAAGTTGAGTTTAAAAGGAAGGAAGCCATGCATAACAAATACAAGTCACTGTGCCTGGACCTATGAGTAAATGTTCCCGAATTATCATTCGGGAAATTTTCTTTAAACTAAACAAGAGTCTACCCTTTTAACAGAATACTTAACTTTGGGCCAGCCTAAGGTAGGTAGTGGGTAGGCAGAATTTGAGAACTCAAAATTTTCCATTGCATACACGCTGTTGCTATACCAACCATAGCAAAGCATTGTTTAAATTCCAGTAATTGTCAGATGTCGGCCAGGTCACTTTTTCGTAGAATTATCTGAACACAGACATTATTTTCGGAGAAGCTTTTTCTAAATGATAAGTTACCGGTAATAACACTTATTGTTAAAAAAAATCAAGAAAAGGAAGGAGACAAAATAAGTTATCCTCTGGAGGACCCGGCCCCTGCCTGCAATTGTCTTATGAGGTTCGCTGCCAAGTAATAGCTTGAGATATCAAGAAGAATGGCTTAAAGGCTCCAAAACGGATTTACATGGGGGACGTTCATTACGCTCTGGTTACAGGTTAGTGATATATACAGAGACGTGGACATGAAGGGGATCCTGGGTTAGAGACACGTAATGGTATTAACATAGAGAGCGGTATACCATAACTGCATAGTACTACATATCACGCTGTACAGTGGACAACCCCTTTAAAGAGAACCTATCACCAGATGTTACCATATTAAACTACTAGCCACCTCAAATGAATTATAATTTCTAGTATTCCTTATTATTATGTGAAATCTTGCCCGTTTATCAATAAAAATTCTCCTCCAAAAACAAGTAAAAATGAGTAGAGAAGAGTCACTTTGCTTGGGATGAGTCACTTTTAGAGGCTGCAGCAGTAGTGTCACTTCAGAGATCCCCATCTTTGGTTCTATAGCACGTAGAAACATTCTATCAGTGACACATTACAGATAAGAGGTTTTGTGATCTACAATCCTCCTGCAATCAGAAAGATGAGATTATTTTCTTTAATATGAGACCAGCAACATGCATATTGGTGCTATAGAACTGAAGATAGAGCAATCTGAAGAAACCCATGGCTCAGTGGTAAGTACTACAGCCTTGTAGTGCTGGGGTCCTGGGTCCCATCCAGGTCAACATCTGCAAATAGTTTGTACGTTCTCTCTGTGTTTGCGTGGGATTCCTCCGGGTCCTCTGGTTTCCTCCCACACTTCAAGACATACTGTTAGGTTGAGTAGATTGTGAGCCACATTGGGGACAGGGACCGATTTGGCAAACTCTGTGCAGCGCTGCGTAATCTGCGAGCGCTATATAAGTAAAGGAATTATTATTAAACACTCTCCCCCTGCAAACTGTAATCATCTTATGCAAAACATGACTCTTCTCAGCTCATTTGCATATGACTTTAGAGCTGGATTCTTTTCATAGGGAGAACGCAAGATTTAAGGAAATACTAGAAAGGTCATACCTTACCTGAGATGGTTGAAAATTTAGTGGAGTAAAACCTGGTGAGTGTCCCTTTAATTTTTTTTTCTATCTTGGTCTAAAAGTTTTTAATAAGAGAAGACACAATGAATAGAATGATATTTAAGAGAACTTTCAGAAACTCGGTACCAAGATCACGACGCCACGAGCGATTCCCCAGAGTGACGCATGAAATCTATAAACTCCCAGCTTAGTCCTAGCATCTAATTTTGTGGTTGCCAGATTCACGTACAGTAAAGTGTAGGAAAAAAAAAAATTAAATATATATAAATGGGACCTGTCCTTAATCTCCAACCAGAACCAGATTGGCTTTAAACATTACTGCATAGGAGTCAACACATAGGAATGTTTTAATGGGGAGGACTAAACATAGTCCAGAAATATTCTATATTTTAACCTGGCACCAAAAAAAAAAAAAAAAAAGGTAAAATGGAAACGTCATGGAAAAACATCCAGCCTAAAATAGCGCTGCGCCTGCCAACGCTGGGTAAGAAGCCAGTATTGTCTCCTGGGAATCCTAGCCGGAACGTATCCGTGCCCCTCTGCTCTGGGACTAGGTCTGCACTGTACTTATGGGCCATGACGGTTCCGGCTCCTTATCTTGACAAGCAGATTGGGCACACGCTGGAAATCATGATGAAAACCAGAGCCCGGGCCCGGATTATCACTGCACAGCAGAGGGACAGGCCAATTTTGGGAACAGAAAAGGGTCTTGTCCTCCTGTCACTTCCTTCTTCACTAATTATTTCATACTGCAATCCCAAAATACACATGGCAGAGGTCATTCCAGGTAGAGACGCGTCATCTGACCAGCCTGCCGCACAGGAAGGGAGGCACTTGACACCAGAGAAGTATCTTAAGGGTGTTCAATAGCCGCACCTCAGTCTGCTGAATGTTCCCAAACTTTACATGGGGGGACGACACGTATGCGTGAACTGCAAACGAAAAAAAAAAAAACGGTATAAAGGGGCGTCGTCCCCAGATTTTACACCACTAAACCAGTAGCCCCCTAATATATGATATGAAATGTCCTTTCTTTTTATAATTTCATATTTTATGTGAAATATCACTCATTTACCTATTTAAAAAAAAAAGTCCTCTAAAGTAGTATGCAAACGAGCAAAAAAAAAGTGACACGTTTTGCAAAAGACGAGTCACTTTTTAGAGGCTGAAGTGGGAGAGTCACCTGAAATGCTCATATCTTGGGCTCTATAGCTCCTAAGACCATGGTTCTGGGGGCATTGTAAAGATGAAAATCTCAGTATTCTGGAATACAAGCCATGACAAGGTCACAATTCCTGACACACTTTACTATTATGTGTATCAGGTCATAGCAAAATTCTACCCCAGGTAGGTCCTGGCGCAGAATTCATTCTGGCCAGACGCTCTGAAGTGTATTGGACACATTGTTCTCCGAGGAATCACAATGACTGAGGGATGAGGTATCCAGTCATAATAAATTGGGAGGTTGTAATACCACACTCTAACCATGGGCAACATAGTGGCTCTGTGGTTAGCACTACAGCCTTGCAGTGCTGGATTAAAGTCCCATCAAGGTCAACATCTGCTAAAAGTATGTATGTACTCTCAGTGTTTGGGTGGGTTTCCTTCGGGTCCTCCTGTTTCCTCCCACACTCCAAAACATACTGGTAGATTTATTAGATTGTAAGCCTCATGGGACTGATTTGGCAAGCTCTGTGTGCGCTATATAAATAAAATTATTATTATTTTTACTATTATGGTCAGGCTTTAATTTGGAAAAAAAAACATTTTCAACCCCTTTAACTGAAGGAAGAACATCCTTCCAATGTTACAAGTTCAGCACAGGATCACATTCTGTATAGTATGGACTGGCTTATCAATGCTATTTTGGGTTAGCATATGCACAATGGAAATTAACCGTTGAGCCCCCCCATGATCCATATAAAAGGGGGACTCTGGGCTCATAATCGTTGGCCGGTTATTGTATTATGGATCCATTCTTCCGCTGTGCAGGTAGGATTGCTTATCCCTCCCCATCTCCTCTTACATAATTCATCTGTAAGGATGTGTTTTCATAGGACCCTTGTGTCATTAGGCTCTTCTCTATTTCCTGCGTACATTACAGACAATGGACAGTGTGTGCCATTATTTCTCCGGGGCCACGTTTATGAGAACGG
Organism: Engystomops pustulosus; assembly: GCF_040894005.1. Lineage (NCBI taxonomy): Eukaryota > Metazoa > Chordata > Amphibia > Anura > Leptodactylidae > Engystomops > Engystomops pustulosus. Next base: position 76,628,180 of record NC_092420.1, read on the forward strand.
GTTTGGATTATTCGATACCATCGCATACAACACACCGGCCTTTGTTTGCTCGGTCACAGCTTTTATATTTCTCCTAATCTGATCCGATGCGTACAAGCATACAATAAAAAGTGCCCGACCTGCCCTCTTCTAACCCCAATATTTACATTGCCCTTTGTGCCTACAAAACTACTTCCCAACTTCAGCTTCCTGCAGCTAGATCAGGGGTTTCCCAAAACAGGAGTGACCTGTGACCTCTGACGAACAGCATTGAGCTTGGCCATACCATAGCTGCAAGATACAAGCAAGACCAAACACGGAGAACCCCTAGACAAAGTCTTATACAGATTATCCCCACCCCAAAGTAGGGGTTTCCCTATAATAACAAATTCCCAAACTCTCAGTATTGCAACACATAAGGAAGCATGAGCAACATTATTACAGATCCCTTCCCGAATTCGTGAAGTTTGGAGGTATAATATACAGTGGTGTCCCAAAAATAGATTCTTAGGAAATTGGGTATCAAAATGTCACAACTTTTTTAAATTTTTTTTTAGAGATTTTTAGAGGTTGCTGCAGTTCCCGCTCTGTTAAAGCTAAGATGAGTGTGCATGTCTGTATGGGATTGGAGAGAATAGCCATTGGTCAGACAGTCAGATGAGACCTACAAGGGGTAAATGGATAATTTTACTGCACTCACAAGTTACATTAAGTTTACGCAACATGTGAACGCAGCGTCGGCCCACACTATGTCAATGCTCCCACCTATCACCCCTGCACTAGTGTAAACCTGGGCTAAGAATGCTGCAGATTTTCTGCTGAAGGTGTAAAATCTGCTGCAGGAACGGAGGAATTAAATTAAGTGCTTTGCCTACTTTACAAATAGAGGATGCATTTCATGTATAAGGATTTCACTGGGGGAGGTATAAAAATTTGGTGTGTGGTTTGGGTGGCCATGGGCCCCCGGGCTACTGTCCAAACTGCCTAGATTATAATCCACTCCTGTCCGTGACAACATCTTATCTATTGAGACGCGTGGGGATGCTAATGCCTTGCAGAGTGGCTGTTCCCATTAGCCGAGGATGCAGGTTACAGGTCAGACTTTTGTGTTTGCACTTGGAAGGACCAATATGGCAGCTGTCAGAGTGCAGCGGGAAGCTTGTTCCCAGCGGATCAGCCTTGTCCATGTGATTTACATCTGACATGAGGAAATCTAATCGATGGCTGGGTACGGCTTCTCGTTACAGGCACCGGCTTCTATCACTGCATGGGCTCCCTGTTGGGCTCTGTGCACATACAGAAGACACATAATTGGGCTAATGGCACATTAGGCTGACACCGATGGATTTATACCGGCACAGTAGTCAGGACCCATTGGCTGAATATGACAGCTGATGTGCCACAGAGGCTTGGGAATTTTTTAGCAGCAATGCTCTGCCATAACCTGCAGGGAGGAGGAGGGGTACACAAATAACTTATAAATGGATAGCTGTAGATACAACCTCCTAATGTGCCCGAACTAATTAGAAATCATTAGTCCTTGTCATAAGCCGATATCAAAACACATAGAATACGGTTAATAATTAGAACTCGCTTAACGCTGCAATGCAATTGCCTGACAATTACGGTGAGGCGCAGTCTTCCCTGGATGACATTTCACAGACCGAGGAGATAATGATAGCGGCAGCCGGCGATTCTGCTGACTTGGCACATCATTGTGTTATCGAGCGCTAGAGATTTCATTCCCGAGACGTACAGTATTGTGCTGGTGTCCCTCCTAAGTCATCCTACATCTTATTTATACAACACAATGCGGCTCCGCTTACTGGGAAGCCGTATACAAGTCACTGCAGCCTACACTTCCATATACTATATACGTGACTGTGTGCATACATACTTCACATGAAACAGTGCACTAAAAAAAAAATCTATTTTTGAAGTTTTTTTTCTCGTTTGTTGCAGTTTTAAAGGTATTTTTAAGTTGCATTTAGATGGTTTAGGTCAAAATAGAAGGGCGAGATCACATGTTGCGCCTAAATTAAGTTTAGAAATGCAATTCCAGTGAGGAAGATGATTGCAGATGCGTTAAAGACCTGAAAGCTTCCGTTTGGGAATGAGGAACACGCGTTTACACTTTGTTAACTGGGAAACACGGGTTGCTAGTTCCCAAAGGCAACTATTTAGGTCTAAATACAATTTTTTTTGCAACCTCTGTCAAAAATCGGAAGATCGGGCGATCATAAGAGATCTGGATACTGTAGCTAAGCAGTTTAGGAAGCTGAAGATGGCCATGCACTTCGCCCACTATCCACGCTGCAGCCAACGATTGTCCACTGTCGTGGACATCTCTGGTCTGCACAAGGGGGTCTATGATTTGTACATGGACTAGTTAGGGACCAACTTTTATATGGGCACATTTTTCATTACCGTCCGATTGATCGTTCTCGGCCAGGATTTTCTGCAGTATTCACAGATCTGTCTCTGCTTCTATGTCTTTGTGTGTCCCATAACCATGACTTGATACATAGGACTGAACACCGCTACTACGGAAGCCATTGTGATATCTGCATCTTTGAAGGCCCACTTGAACAACTAGTGAGGCTTATGTATGATCTTCTCATCCAAGGGTTGCAGACACCAACTCAATTTACTTAACACTTGTGAGATAATCTAAATCCTTAAAGGGATATTCCAGTTTTTAGAAGTTGATCACCTATCGTTCAAATAGGTTATCAGTGCCGGTTTGACAAGTGGTAGACACCTGACTGCTCACAGATCAGCTACCTAAGGCCGCATTCACACATGGAGTTTGAATTGCATTTTGAAATCCAATTCACAAGCAATGGGGAAGGGTTTGGCCCAATTGCATTTCCACTGTGGTAGAAATGCATTTACATGTGGTCAGTAATGAGCACCATGAGTTTTGTAAAGCCTCAAATCTCCTCCAAAAAAAAAAAAAATTATATTTCTAGAAAGAAGCTTCAAAAACGTTAATTCCGCGGGCGTCCAGAACGCATTTTTGATGGTTGCAAACATGTCTGATTGAAAAAGGTCACAGACTGATCCCACTGTGCTCAAAAGAACAGGAACCATGAAAATGTCACGCGCCGGGGGATGATTAATATTATCGCATTCAAAGATTTCTTCAAAAGTCGTCATCTACTACTGGAAAGCTGTGATCAGATGTGGCCGGCGCCGAGGAGGAGAAAAGGGAAATCAGCAACACGAGGTTACAAGATAAGACACGCGCTACAATTACTATCCACTATTTTATGTGCTGTGTCTCCTCTTACAGCTTTATAGTGGACATCATATCCTGAAAACACTGCCCCCTCTCTGCTCCATGGCCATGGCCTGGTATTACAATGTATAAAGAACTTTAGCTCTCTCCGGCCACATTCCCTGGCAATGCCCACATCCACTTGCTTTGTGTGACTATCCTATAATATAACCACTGGTCGTAAGATTTTCATGAATTTTTCCCGGTCACTAAGGAGACAATCACGCGGCTTAACAATCGCTTGAGTATTTTCCAATTGGAAATGTAGAAGGACTCGCATTGTGCAAATGCTTTTCCATGGAAAGTCGTTTAGAACATCGGAAAATATCACTGCATTAAGTTATTTGCGGACAGAAATTTCAGCATCAGATACAGTGAGATGTGTGTAATCCGGGATTACTGGCATTATTATTATTATTGAAAATCACAAAAAAATGCTGAAAGATGGCAATGTAAATTATAGAAGAGGTGCAGGGATGAGCCTCACAATGTTTCCAGATGATAGATTTCCTTTGACATCTAGGGATAGAAGCAAACAACAGTGGTTAACCCGGGAACCCAGGGGTGTAACTACAGCGGTAGCAGCCGCTATAGGGCCCACAGTGTGAGGGGGCCCTGGCATTTGGGGTATATGGTGTATGTTGTATGTGTGTGTATTTTTTTAAGTGAGGAAGGGGGGCCCCAATTCAGAAATCTGCTACAGGGCCCATCCTCTCCTAGATACGCCCCTCCGTGAACCACAAACCACGTGATGGAAGAATTCACAAACCAAAAGCACCGAGGATGGGACTCCGAGCTTTACTATTATACTCTATAGTCGGGCAATGAAATTAGACAGCGATTTACTTAGCAATCATGATCATTGGCTTCTGGCTCACGACTCGCCCCATTCCGCTCGGATCTTAACTTTCTGATCCTTTTGTTCTTGGGGATCATTCACATGGGGGAGTAATGACCCCATCTAATGTCTATGGGCAACCTATTACATCCGATTGTAACTCGCTGTTCATTTCTTTGCTAGAAATGTACAAAATGTAAGAAGTGACTTTGTATAGACTGCAGTGCACGTCACAGTATCACCTTGTGTCTTTGTGTCTGTGGCCGGTGAACATATCACAGTCATTAGCAGATAACATATACAATGTACAATGTACAGCAGCCCATATTATCCTTTTACCTACATACAGGACTGGAGTGTCTGTTTGATAAGACGTAGTTTTTTGGCGCCGGGTTCCGGCACTTCCTATGGAATTGAGGTGTGTCAGCGCCATCCCTGCAGGTAACAGGAAGGATTGCTGCCATTACATAAGTCTTGTAGACGGAATATAATCAGGACTAATTTGGAATGATTCATCGCCTTATAACAGTGATGGCGAACCTTTTAGAGACCGAGTGCCCAAAATACAACAAAGACCCGCTTATTTATTGCAAAGTGCCAACACAGAAATGTAATTTGTGATTTATACTCCTGCTCTGTCACCGTTTTCATTGATACCAGCACCTGAGGACACCAATAAAGCAGAAAATAGTCCCAGGTAGAGCTGTCACTTTAACATACCTCTGTGCACAGCAAGTCCTGGGCTGTCTGGGATTGCAGGAAGATACCTGGAGTCATCTCTGGTGATGGCCTGAGTGCCCACAGAAAGGGCTCTGAGTGCCACCTCTGGCACCAGTGCCATAGGTTAGCCATCACTGCCTTATAATATCACATACTTAAGACTCCATTCTATATCATCCGTCATCACTGATAAGGAAGAGGATCACCTCCAAGGAGCTTGGCACTTATTACATCCTTACTTACAGCAATTAAGCAATTTTCTATGTCACATTTTAGGAGAAGTAGGCTCCGTTTATATTGGTGATGCAACCGCATAATTTTCTTTATCAGATAAAAAGTTTTAATCTGTTTTTCTCAGTATTTTTTTTTTTTTTTTTTTTTTTTTTTTTAAGATGGAACGTCCTACATGGCAGAGAATAAGCGAAGTTGTTTCCCTTCAACACTGCACTTTCTGAACACCTTGGGAATTCACTGTTAGCTCTGAGACCATAATACGTATTCTAACTCATGATCTAAAGTATAGGAAAATTTTCTTAAAGGAAATCTTTAACACTTGCACATAGATTCAGGTACCGTGACTCTGGTAATCTTCCTATATTTGTTATCCATTATCCCTTCCTTCTAAAATCAACCGTTTAAAATTATGCTAATTAGCCAGAAGGGCTCTGCGGGTGTTATCAGAGCCCCTATGTCAGTGGTGGCGAACCTATGGCACGGGTGCCAGAGGCGGCACTCAGAGCCCTTTTTGTGGGCACTCGGGCCATCACCCCAGCACACCAGACAGGACTGTCTTCCTGCAGTTTCAAGCAACATAAAAGATGCTGCTTTCAGTCATATATTAAAGTGATACTTACTTCGCTACTTGGGACTGTAGGAAGAGGGAGAATGAGTAGACAGGGCCGAATTATCTTTGGAGGGACACTGGAAAAAAGCTAGCTTGTTGAGGAACAGGGAGCAATAAGTTACTGCTTTATTTTTTGGTTGGCACCTCGCAATAAATAAGGGGGGTTTGGGTTGCAGTTTGGGCACTCGCCCGCTAAAAGGTTCGCCATCACTGCCCTATGTACTGCATGTTCACAGGCTGGTACACTGTGCAGGAGGACTTCCCCCCGCTACCACCATCTGCCCAAACTTCCTGTGCTGTAGTGAGATTACCAAAAGCAGAGGGTGAGAACAATGTATCAATCTGTGAAGCCAGTTCAATGAAGGGCTTTGGTAATGCCACCCAGGGGCACCACTATGAATTTTGGGGCCCCTGACTGGACGATTTTCTCCCTGCGGCTCCGTCATCTGCTCATCCGGCCCGGGCGCATCACTAAGATGGAGCAGTGTCGCGTCATAGTGTAAGGGCCCGCACATACGCGACACCGCCTTGTCTAATAGGTACTCTGAGCCCCTAGGGCCCCCCTATTGAAAACGGGCAGGCCCTTGAACACAGTCCCACTAGATGCCCCATGATGGCGGCTCTGATACCTCCCATGGCCATTCTTGCTCAAAAACATAAATTTAAAAGTAGATTTTAGAAGGAAGGCGCCATGGATAACAAATATACGAAGATTACCACAGTCCCGGTGCCTGGATCTATGAGTAATGTCCCCGGTTTATCAGGCTTCAATTTGATGGTAGATTTTCTTGAAAGAGAACCTGTCACCAGGTTTTATCAAAGTAAACTACTACCACCCTCAGGTAGGTTATGAAATGTTCTTTCAGTGCCGTTCAGACGCCACCATCTTCAGTTCTATAGCACCTTGAAACATGGTACTGGTGTCATAATACAGATCTCATATATAAAGAAGCTTGTGGTTCTGTGACATATAGAACCGGGAATAACGGCAGTTAGAAGACAGTTGGTAATGTGAGCTACAGATCCAGTTCCTGTCTTTTATCAACTGTCCTTATCTTAGATTCTGTAGCTCACAAGAGCACAAAGCCAAAAAAAAAAAAAAAAGTTATTTCTCTTTAATATGACACCAGCAAGTTTCTAGGTGCTACAGAAGCAAAGATAGAGTAGTCTGAAGTGACACTGCCCGGCTGGATGAGACTTCACATAAAAGAGGGAATTGTAGAAAGGACATTTCAGCCCCGACCTGAGGACGCTGCTAATTTAATGGGATTAATCTAGGTTCCCTATTAAGTATACATTATTAAATTGATATCTAGGGATAACCAGTTCACAACTTTAGGCCACACATAGCAGCTTACTCATTATATAGAGAAACTTCACCAGAGCTTGGCAGACTATGTGGCTTCTTCTCTGCTGGAAAACAAGAGACAAAGGGCATCCAAAAACTCCATTAGCAGTAATTATATAATGCAACGTTCCAGACATTTTTTACATAATTCCACTGCATACCAAGAAAGTCTATTCATGGAGCGGGTTAAAAAAAAAAAGTCACATGTCTGCCTTAAAGTTAATTCTAGATCTCTAGGTCCTATCTGCAGGCAGCATGTTATAGAGCAGGAAGAGCTGAGCAGATTATACATAGTGTCCTATCTGCAGGCAGCACGTTATAGAGCAGGAGGAGCTGAGCAGATTATACATAATGTCCTATCTGCAGGCAGAATGTTATAGAGCAAGAGGAGCTGTGCACATTGTACATAATGTCCCATCTGCAGGCAGCATGTTATAGAGCAGGAGGAGCTGAGCATTGTACACAGTGTCCCATCTGCATCTACTACTAGGTTGCCATTGATTGCAACTGCAGAACCAGGTTTATAAAACACAACAAATAAAAACCAAACATAAAACAGCATAGTTCACCAAAAACAAAGCTACCATACAACACCCATTTCTTGTAGCGGGGTTGAGTGAGGTGCAGTCGGAGGACGTCAGGCTGATCCTGAGGGGAAACAGTGGGAACTGGAAGTTACCTGGAAGCCATATCTTCTCCTACGACGCTTATCGATGTAATCCTAGTCCTCCAGACTATCAGACGTTATGTAATCTCAATGAGCCCATAAACTTGTAACCAGGTGTAACTAGTCGTCACTTCACCCCACATTAAGAAGCCGCCGCAAACTTTTACGATTGTTGTGGAACAAAGACTTTATTCATAGGAATCGGCTGCAAAGTCTGACCCCCCAGGTACAAAATACAAAGGTGATCCCAGGCCTCGTCTGCTGATATCACAGAATAATAATGAGCGGTGATCAATATATAATAATACAACATGGACAGATTATAATCACCTCACCCTGTCTGCAATGTTTCCTATGCTACTTCTCAGCCCCGCACAGTAGCGGACATGCAATTCGTCACATTAAATATATCATCTGATCAGCGGACAGAGAGTCTCTTCATGTTATAGAGCAGGGGGAGCTGAGCAGATTGTATATAGTGTCCTATCTGCAGACAGCATGTTATAGAGCAAGGGATGCTGAGCAGATTGTATATAGTGTCCTATCTGCAGGCAGCATGTTATAGAACAGGAGGAGCTGAGCAGATTGTATATAGTGTCCCATCTGCAGACAGCATGTTATAGAGCAGGGGGAGCTGAGCAGATTGTATATAGTGTCCTATCTGCAGGCAGCATGTTATAGAGCAGGGGTAGCTGAGCAGATTGTATATAGTGTCCTATCTGCAGGCAGCAGGTTATAGAGTAGGAGGAGCTGAGCAGATTGTACATGGTGTCCTATCTGCAGGCAGCAGGTTATAGAGTAGGAGGAGCTGACCAGATTATACATAGTTTCCTATCTGCAGGCAGCATGTGATAGAGCAGGAGGAGCTGAGCAGATTATATATAGTGTCCTATCTGCAGGCAGCATGTTATGGAGCAGAAGGAACTAAACAGTTTGTACATAGTGCCCCTTCAGCATATATAAGCTTTTAGAGCAGGAGGGGCTGAGCATGTTGTACATAGTGTCCTATTTACAGGCAGCATGTTATAGAGCAGGAGGAGCTGAGCCGATTGTGCATAGTGCCCTATCTGCATGTAGAAGCTTATAGAGCAGGGGGAGCTGAGCGGATTGATGCAGTCCAAACTATATTCATGCTCATTCTAGACTCAAACGCAGACAAGCAGGAGGCTCCTCTGACTGATTCTACATAACTTATTATAAATTATAAAATCACTGCTCACTGTGGGATTAAGGGTCCAAAGGGTGGTACATCTCCTTTAGCTCACTTATACAAGTAATTCTGTTTATCAGTGATGAGGACTTCCCACCAGAGTACCAAGAATAGAAGGCGCAAATATTTAAAAGGTGTATATAAAAAAGATTTTTTTTTTTTAAAGTTACGGCATGTTGTTTTTTTTTTTTTACACAAAGCTTACGCTCTGCTCCTTCTGCTCTGTAACATGCTGCGTGCAAATTGGACGCCACATTGAAAGCGAAACTAGATGTCCAATTTTACCAGGGATTTTACCTTTTGAATAATATTAACTAGAGGTCAGCTAGTCACCGTAATATTATTCAAATTGTACCATCCTTGCACCCATGACTTCCATTGGAGGGCGGCAATGTACAGTATATACTGGTGCAGATCAAACATGTTCTATAAAGTGTAATATGAATACACCAAATGTACGTAGTAACGAAAGAGGAGATATAATAACGTTATAATGACACTGGATATGATCTTTGTCAGTAATAATGGGTGAATTGTCTGCACCTTACTATGAGACAGCACAGGACACGCCTGACGCCTCCTTACAGGTGGAGAGACAACACACAGACTGATAGAAAAACCCAATCTGTTCTGCGCCCTCAAGTGAACCACAGTTACCAAGAAACAAGAATCAACAGAATATATAGAAGGGTAAGACCACGTGTTGTGAAGGATAGTGTCACGGTATATCAGAGAAAAAGGAGCGATGGGACGGCATTGTGTCATGAAACTCTCCTAATGGACGCTCAGTTCAGTAATTCAATTTTGGTCCAGGAAATCTGACTCATTTGTGGGCTTAAAGGGGTTGGACGCTCTTTTACATAAATTGCCAATGTCCCTTTACTGCCTTAATAATTATCCCTCAACGTTCATCAAGTGATTTACCAGTCCTGCTACTTACTTTAGCGTTGTCTGCAGATTCTCCGTGGATCTTTGTTTACATGTGTGAGCTCTGATAAAAAGGGGGGACTGAAGCAGGTGATTAGGACTCATCCTACTGCCTCCCACTCCGCTCTTTCTGTGTCTGCCATTGAGGACAGACAGTGTGAGATGGAGAGAGACACAGTGGGCAGGCTGAAGCAGTGCCAGAGAGGACACTACACAATGCACTGGATGATGCCCTATGCATCCCTAATAAAACGTGATATGGAAGGCCCTGGATTAGAATATTTTTTATTAAAACATATTTATACCCTAATGTAAGTAAATGCGCCAACATGTATTTTGAGAGGAGTGTTCACAATTGCACTGCCTCACAGTAATGTCTGGGGTCACCAGCAGCAGAACCCCAACATACTGCTGGTTAAGGGGTTGAAAACCTGGATTCTTTTCAAATTTCATAGGGAACCATTCATGGGCGATTGGGGGCACTTAGGCCCATTTGGCCACGCCTGTCAGTTCAGACGTTCTGGGTTAGTTTTGGGAATTTCAGCATCTGCATGTCACAAACTGGGTATTGGGCAGTGGGCCTCAACCACCCACAGATCCTTATGGACGTTTTTTTTTGGTTCAAATAAAATTTTTATTGAAAACCAGCGAAATAGTTTTCCATTTTTTAATGTTTAACAGTATAAACATTAAACCAAAGACCTTCCAAACCCCCCCCATGGGGGCGGAGCCACGGGCCAATCTCCTTAGGGTGAAGACACACATGGCGTTTTTGGGCCGTTTTTGGGCCGTTTTTACTAAGTGCGTTTTCAGATCGTTAAAAAACGCATCCGGTTTTTAAAAACGCATGCGTTTTTTGAAAACGCATGCGTTTTTTGAAAACGCATGCGTTTTTGTCCGTTTTTCATTGCGCAATTTCGGAAAAACGGACAAAAACGCATGCGTTTTCAAAAAACTGATCCTTTTTTTAACGCATGCGTTTTTAACGATCTGAAAACGCACTTAGTAAAAACGGCCCAAAAACGCCATGTGTGTCTTTACCCTTAAGCCGGCGGCACAAGTGGCGTTTTGAACCCGGTTTTGGGCCCCTTTTTAAGAACTCCGTTAAAACCGCTGGCGTTTTGACAGGTTTTACCAATTATCTAATCTGCGTTTTTTGACAGTTTTTATACGTTTTCCAATTATCCTCATTAAGATAATTTGAAAAGACGGTCAAAAACGGATATGTTTTAAAAAAAAGTCCCAAAAACGGGTTCAAAACACCACGAAACATGCGAGTGCTTACCGATCGCATGTGTTTCACTGGAAATGCAGTGCTAGAGGTACGTGTTACTGTACCCTTAAAGGACAAAAAGAAAATCTAAAAAGAAAAAAAATTGCTACTTTTTTTAAAATCATGTGCGACATATTTATTATTATTATGATGATATTCCAGCACCCTCTTCATTCACGTGGATGAAGTTTTTGTGCGACTAGTTACAGTGTTTCATGAAACAAAACACAATGGGTTAAAATGTAAAAGGTTACGGTACAATGGGAACATATATATAATACGCCACAAAGGAAAATCGGTCAGGGAGGGGCGGTAAGAACAAGGTGGGGGATGAGATAACGGTTCTGGAGGGTTTGCTGGGCTCAGCAACGTGGAATAAATAGGAACATGTAATAATGCCGGGCGCCATCACCCACTGCAATTGGGAGATATGTTTCCAAATGGCTGGCGGACTGTCCACATCAGCTGACGAGGTCTCTACTAATTGAAAACATTCAATGGTTAATTAAAGGTAATGAAGCTGAACGGCTCCACGACAGAGTACATGTAGGCAGGACTGTGGAGGTCAGCTAGCGTGTGCTATAAACATATCATACATGAGAAAATCAAAACCCGATACGTACAGGAATCGTCCGGCGTCATTGACTGGGATCATCCACAACCTTCTACCGGATTCTTATCTCCGATGCAGAAAGCTGCATTCACCAGCCCCAGTGATGAGCCTGGGACGCAGGACGTTACACGGATCATCGATCACTACCTGGAGTGAATTATCGGCATCCAGTGTGGAGCGAGGGCAGCACGTGGGTCGTACCTCGAGTCCTCCTCCGCACCACAGAGAATAAATGTATTCACAGCGCTTGTAGTTACTCAGTAGTTTTAGAGAACATAGTTTTAAAGGGGATCATCCCTCTCTCCCGACACTAATAATCTTCAACATCTGCGTTCTTCCATATAAGACGGTCACACGAGGAAAAAATAAAAATGGATTGTGCGGTGACCATATTTCACGGACCAAGCACAGTGCTGAGGACGGGACTCCAAGCATCATAATGATATACGATGCAAGGAGTCCCCCGCTTGTTGGCGGAATAGCGGTAGTTCGGCGCTGGTGTGTTGCAAGGAAGCGGGGACTCCTTGCATCATTTAATCACTACAATGCTTCAAGTTACATCCACGGCACAGGTTCGTGAATGTAGCCTTACCCGGTTATTCCAAATAAATTGACAACTAGGCGTTTACCAGTGAGGGGGTGTGTCTCTACTCAGTCTGACATCATCCAATCATTTGTAATAGAGACACACCGCTTACACATGGAAAACAGTAACCAAAAAATAGCAGTGATGGAGGTAACAATGACGCTGATTATTAACCCTTTATACCTGGTGGATCTTAACACCGTTTCAGAACATCGGAGGTTTTTATTGTCGCCATTTGGGATCACATTTTATTCAAGCGGGTGAAACATCTTGATAAATGTCATCCTATGGGGGGGGGAAAGAAGATGTTTGGTAATGGAGATACAGCGTCTGTATATTAGCTCTGATTTGTATCAGGCGGTAGATCGACAGAGGATCCATTCATCCGCACCAGACACTTCCCACAATGGAGCTTACAATCTAAAATTTTCCCTAGGTTTCCAATCATGCCCATTAAAATCCGAAAATAGCCGTGTGTGTGAGATCGTGGAATCGCAGATGTTCCCACATAAAGAAAGCGCAGAGATTATACGGACAGGCTTAAAGTTTAATTCGGAAATTAAAGGGGTTCTCCAAAATGATATAAATAGAGCTTTAAATACTGAACTTCCAGACATGATCCAATCTTCTTGTCCTGTAAAGTCCCTTTATAAATTTGGACTTGGATTCGGCTCAGAGGTCGATATCTGTTTGTAGCCCAATGAGAAGTTCATTATCCATTAAAAGGAAATCGACCATCCAAATCCATCATGATAAACCAGGGACACTTACTCATAGATCCAGGTGTGGTTATGTTATATATTTGTTACCCATGGTCTCCTTCCTTCTAAAACCAACTTTTAAAATTGTGCACATGCACAAGAAGGGCTTTGGGTGGTGTTGCCAGAGCCACTCCATGCTGTAGCTGCACTGGCTGTTACACTGTGCATGAGTTCTTCCCCTTCTTACTGTGTGAGCTTACAGCAGGCAGAAGGAGGGGGAAGGGGGAGACAGTGTAAAAGCCTGTGAAGCTGCAGTACGGATGGGCTCTGGTAACGGTCCCCATGGCCCTTTGGCTCATTAGCATAATTTTAAAAGTTGTTTTTAGAATGAAGAAGGCCACGGATAACAAATATAAGAAGATTATCAGAGTCACTGTGCCTGGATATAAGAGTAAGTGTCCCTGGTTTATCATGAGGGATTTGGATGGCGATTTCCTTTAGGACCTAATTTAACAAACAAAGCCCATGAGCCTGTCCCATTAATAGTACCATCTAAGGATCCTTAAAAGAAGACCCCACCCCTGGTATGAACCTTGCACTCGGTTAATAGGCCCCATTCTGATGTCACTGTACTGTTAGAGTAACCTATTCAGCACCCCTTCCACCCCAATGTGGTAGATACTGGGGCACATTTACTTACCCGGTCCTGTCGTGATCCCCACTGTGCGTTGTCCGGCGATCATGGACTCCGGCGCGACTCAATAAGATCGTGCGCCCGGTTTCCTGCATCTGTCGCTCCCCGCTCGGAGTTCACCTCTTCTTCCTGGTGTATGTAAGTGCAATATCTTGCAACACAATTTAAATGTTAAATCCATGCGCAGTCCGAATCCATCGGATCATCCGACGGATCATCCGACGGCCGTCCCCCTGATTTCTGTCGCGTGAATGCGGCAAAATCCGATTGCGTGCGACACAATCTCCTTCTAAATGCCTGTCCCGGCGCCGCAATCCCCGAAAAGTCGGAAAACCCAACGGAAATGCAGCCGCGGGACCCTTAGTACATAAGCCCCACTGTCTCCCTTTCAGTGTGGAGAACCCCTATATGCACAGGTCGGGTTGAACCTTTGACAACAATGAGTTCCCACTCACAGTAGCCGTACTATAATACATCATCTCATGTGCGTGTCACCTAGACTGCTAAAAACCCAGAGAATACTCTTCTTGTAGTAACAAAAGCCAATGTTATTCTTCTGGGTGGGTATAAAATATTCATTCACCCCCTCCCATACTTGGCATCCATAGTAAACTGACGGCAGGGTGGCATCGCTGTAACGTAGATGTGTAATTGATGAAACTAGACAATTTGTGAACAGGTTTCCAGCCCTGCCCATATACCAATGTACAGGAGTCTCCACAAAACATAATGGTCAGTGTGTAACATCCCACCTAATCGTCCATCGCTACATGAGCAAGATTCTAATTCTGATTACAGTAACACAATGTAGCAGGTTAAAAGTAACCACAATTATAGTCCCTATAAAAATGTGATGGTGACATTGCAATCTTTAACTTCAAGTCACCAGGTTTTCATAGCCATAAAGGGGGATTTATAATAATAATAATTCTAGTGTGATAAAAATTGATATAAGAAGGCTCCATGTGGGATCTTTAGAATAAGAGTAACACAGGATGGCGAGTGACCTAGTCCACACTGCGCTCCTATTCCTGCATACATTCCCATATGACAAGTCCTGCCCCCACACAACGCAGCCATACCCTAAGAAAGAGGGGGGGGGGGGGTTACCTAAACTTTGGCAAGGCGGCCTCTGAAAATGAAGAAGTGACCTCACAAAATTTGTGACATGTGACTGTCCGCTTAGCTGCTAGCTGAGATGAGAGAGTTACAGCGCTGGCAACTGAATAGATGCGTGAGCAGGTAAGGCCCAGTTCACACCTGCATTGGCACTTTCTGGAACACTCTACAATTAAAGGGGTTGTACCAAGTTTGCTTGTTTGCCTATGAAATAGAGATAACAATCTGACCGGGTGGGGTCTGACTGCTAGGACCCCATCGATCATGAGAATGAAACACACTTAGTCCTTAAAAGAGAAACTGTCATCAGGTTTTACTCTACTAACCCATTATCCCCCTTAGGCTACATTCACACTGCCGTAGGGGGAACGTATATATACGACCAACGTATATACAGCCGATATACAGCCCCCATAGACGGCAATGGGAGCACGTCGCCCTATGGGAGTGGTATATCCCTATGGAGAGGGGAGGGGGTGAGCAGTGCTACGGTACGGCGGGCAATGGAAGTGTGAATCCAGCCTAGGTAGGGGAAGAAATGTCCTTTTTTTAAAAAATTCCATCTCAATGCCATTCAAACTCCACCATTTCTCTCCCAAAGTAAGAAAAATATGACTCTTCTCACCTCATTTTCATATGAGATGAGTCAGTATTAGTGGTTGCAGGGATAGTGTCACGTGAGAGGCCTCTAGCTACTGTTTTATAGCACCAGATTTTATGATGTCATATTAAAGATCTAATCTTTCGTATGACATTAGGCTCATGGCTTTCTGATCTACAGAACCAGAGATCCAAGCAGCTAAAGACATAGTTGGAAACATAAGGTGCGAATAAAAATCCAGTTCTTGCCTATTTTTTAACTGCTTGTATGTCCAGAACCATAAGCCTCATGGGATCTGAAAGGTAGTACAGCTTCTGAAGTGACACTACTCCTGCAAGCACTAAACTTGACTCATCTCCTATATGAAAATAGGATGGGAAGAGTCACATTGGCCAGATTTTATATAGGTAAAAAGATGAAACTTCACATAAAAGAGGGAATTCTGAAAATGACATTTCATACCCTACCAGAGGGGGCTGGTAGTTTAGTGGGATAAAACCTGGTGACCGGTTCCCTTTAATGGAGCGGCAGGGTGTGTGCTTGACCCGCTCTCCATCAACTAATAAAAACAAGCCCCCATTCTCAGGATCAGCCTTTCATGGTTAGTTTGTTGTCCATCCATCCACTGTGAACAAAAAAAAGTGAACTTTTTAAAGTTTCTGTTGCACGGAAATCCCAATAAATGTCAAATTTCTTTAGGGACGAGTCAAGAAATTTGCGTATCTCCATCCAGCACGGCAGCTGATGAAGACTGACGTAATAAATCATCCCTAATGTATTTAACGCTTCTACTTTAAGTGAAGCTTTATTCTTCTTATGTTCCTGTAATGACCCCATAAACCACCGATATCTCTGCAGCAGGGACGGGGGACGTGCCCATGAATATAAAAATCGTAGAAATCTATCGGGCAGAAGTAAAAAAACGCTGGCGCCGGGGCTCAGAGGTAGTAAACACGCCAACATTTCTCTTTCCCAGGAAAGGACGTCCAGCTCGTAAATCCCTGTCATAAAGCACTTGGATCTCCGGCTGTACAGACACCATCAGGTCTGGCGTTCTTATCGCTCGCACTGTGTGCACAGAAAACTCTTATGGTCTTGTGCGAAAAAAGTTCAGCTCAGTCTTGTGCCAATTCCCGTGGTCACTGCACATTCCAAAGAGATGGATCAAAGATGAGCAGAAGGGAGAAGACCCCAGACCAGGGGTCCATGGGGTCATAGGTGAGGCAGAAGTCTGAGCATGAACATCCTGTTAACTCATTAATACGCAGAAAAATAAATTCATTAAAAAGTCAAAAACTTAATCAATGTCCAGGATTACAAAAACATGTCTGATTTCTTTGCGAAACAGCGCCAGCGCCAGTGCACAGGTTGTATCTGGTATTGCTGGACATCTTCATCCCCTCGCCCTTTTCCGTTTTTTTATTCTCTTTCAAAAGGTCAGAACTTTTACTTATTTTTCAGGCGAGAGCTTGTTTTTCGTGTTACAATTTAGACTTCCTTGTAGCACCATTAAATATTCCATGGGAAGCTAGTGTCAAATGCAGAGAAACTGATAAATCCCACCCAGGTCAACACCTGCAAAGAGTTTGTATGTTCTCTCCGTGTTTGCGTGGGTTTCCTCCGGGTCCTCCGGTTTCTTCCCACACGCCAAAACATACTGTTAGATTGTTTAGATTGTGAGCCCCATGGGGACAGGGACTGATTTGTCATGCTTTGTGCAGCGCTGCGTAATCTGTAGGCGCTATACAAATAAAGAATTATTATAAAGAATTATTATGAAATATGAATAATTTGTGGCATTTTTCTTATAGACTCTATAGGGGAGATTTATCAGATCAGAACCGTTCTAGTTG
The DNA here is from genome assembly GCF_040894005.1 of Engystomops pustulosus. Lineage (NCBI taxonomy): Eukaryota > Metazoa > Chordata > Amphibia > Anura > Leptodactylidae > Engystomops > Engystomops pustulosus. Next base: position 76,645,433 of record NC_092420.1, read on the forward strand.
ACCATGACAATCATTCAGAACTCAGCTTTCACTTTCCCACAGCTGTTTATAAAATGAAAGCTGAGCTCTGATTGGTTGACATGGGCAACAAGAACTGATAAATCTCCCCCAATCTAACTATACAATCCAATTACAGTCCTCCCCTCTGACACGCCATCTGAACCACGGTCCATCTCAGATTTAGAGAGGCTTCTGGCTGTCAAAGCAATGGGTTGCTACCTGGGGGGGACAATGATCCCCTATTCACCATCCACTGATGGTTTGTCCACAGCACATAAACAGTTAACATGCCCAATATGGTTAGTGGCAAGTCACAGGCGCTGCACTTATAATAACTGCATAGTAATAACCTCATATCATCTACAGGAAAAGGAAGAATCCTGGAAGATTACACATAAGGGGCAACACAAAATACATGAATACAGAACAGCAGAAACAATTCTCCATTATAAAATTATTAAGGAAAATGAATTCACGCAATAAGCTTTACCAGCGACAAGCCCGATAAATCTGCAAAAAAATACAATACTGATTTTTTGCTATGACGGGAGGTAATTTTTTTTTTTTTTACATTTTTCGCAGAATTGTTATTTCTAAATGTAGCAAAAACGGATAAATACTGTAACGTTTAATCTGTGACATCAGATCCCACGGCTTCCAGTATCCCGGGGGTCGGGAATGACAGTAGAGCTCCTCATTACTAATTAAAAACATCATGTACCCGCCACTGTAATCAATTTTCTAAAACATCACCCAGAGAGCAAATATTTTCTTGGCGCCGAATCAAACCTTAATTTTATCAGACAGATTTGCACACATAGAAAAATAAGATGCTAGCCACCCGCTGATAAGCAGGCGGTGCACAATAGTCTCCGCACCGGCTGTCCGCAGGACATGAGATGAGCGTCTGAGCTCTGGAGATCATAAGAATAAGTGTCTGCAGGTGAATCATATGCTTCTAAGCGTGATACCACACATGGCGTTTTTGGTCCGTTTAAAAACACGTGCGTTGTAAAAAACGCATCGGTTTTTGACCGTTCATCGGGTGTTTGGCTGCTCACAACCTGTTTATCTATTAAGATGATTGGGAAAAAAAAAAAATTTAAATCAGTCAAAAACGAACTAAAAATGTCATGTGTGGCATCATCCTTAGGCCGGCGCCACACGTGGCGCTTTTGTCTGCGTTTGCAAACGCAAACAAAGTCGCGCCCACCGGGGCGGGCCTCGGCCCGATCGCATCGGCGTTTCTATGGAAACCGGTGTTTCGCGTTAATTCCATAGAAACGCCGATGCGATCGGGCCGAGGCCCGCCCCGGTGGGCGCGACTTTGTCTGCGTTTGCAAACGCAGACAAAAGCGCCACGTGTGGCGCCGGCCTTAGGTATTGTAAAATGAACGAGGGCGAGGTTGCAGGTGGCGCAAACGCATCACAACAGCTGAGAAGAGATTTCCCCAATTACATTACTGTCAAAATTGTATTTACAAAACACATGTGTTAACAGCGTTATGTTAACACGTACGTTAACACGCACGTTCTGTAAACGCAATGCTGACAGTAATGTAATTAGGCAAATCTCTTCTGAGCTGTTGTGATGCGTTTGAAAACACACGCCACTTGTGAACGCACCCTGAAAGCGGCACAGTTTAAACGTACGTAAAATCTGATTAGCTCCTCCTGCTGTATAACATGCAGCGTATAACATATAGCACTATGTACAATCTAATAAAGTCGTCCTGTTCTAAAACATTCTGCCTGCAGGTGGTCCACTGTATACCATTTACTCCACTCCTTCTGCTCTATAACATGCTACCTCCAGATAGGACACTATGTGCCTTCTTCTGCTCTATAACATGCTACCTTCAGATAGGACACTATGTACCTTCTTCTGCTCTATCTGAAGGTAGCATGTTATAGAGCAGAAGAAGGTACATAGTGTCCTATAACATGCTACCTTCAGATAGGACACTATCTACCTTCTCCTGCTCTATAATATGCAGCCTACAAATAGGACACGATGTACAATTTTTAAGCTCCCCTTCTCTATAACATGCTGCCTACGGATAGAAAATTATATGCAATCTGCTCCTCCTGCTTTATAACATACTGCCTGTAAATAGCAAAACAGGGAGAAAGGGCGGCACTGTGAGAAGTGGGAGTCATTCCAATTGGATGCAAGATCAAGACCCCAGGGTCCAAAAGAGAGAAGCAGCACTCCGTCTGCAGATCAAGGATTTATTCACATGTGACGGAGACTGACAACCTGCCTGCATATAGGAAACTATGTGGAGTCTACTCTGTCACACATGCTCTATAATATGCACCATCTATAACAGGTTCTCTTGAAATACTACCACTTCTCCGGAGGTGAAATTTCTGTCTGCCACCTAATTATAATCAGGTTATAAGTAAGAGGATGCTCAGCGTGAGATTATCTAAATGTCAAAATGTGAAAATTCTATAAAAATGCAATGAAAACAGAAAGCATTTATCATAAAAAAGACATCACACAATCAGCGGGAGCAGCGGTGCACTGTTCTGGAGATGGAATTCGAATGGAGCAGCCAAGGTCATCGCTATCACATTTTACAGAGATTATTCCTCCTTTGTCAATATTTATCCAGAGGAGAAAATGTGGAATCTTGCACGGAAGATCCTCACGGTGACTCCCAATAACATTGTAATCATCCAGCAGCGCCCCACGTCACTCCGGGGGCAGGGGGACAACTCCCTGGATCTGTTCTCTATCAATGAGCCCGAAATATGCAATGTACATGGGTAACACTATACATCAGCCAGACCGAGGAAAATACTAAATACATAGCTAGAATTAAAGAAGCGCTCTACAGCTACCTAGTGCAGGGCACCACATACACTTTGCGCAGGGCCTTGGTGTTGAATCACAATCACCGCTACAAATGCCAATGGGCAACCCCCAGTCATGAAATAATATATTATATATATATATATATATATATATATATATATATATATATATATATATATATATATATACATACAGTATTTTTCAGACTATAAGGTGCACTGGAGTATAAGGCGCACCATCAATAAATGCCTGCTAAAATGTCTTGGTTCATATATAAGGCGCACCTGATTATAAGGATGAATGACCAGCAGGTGGCAGACCTATGAAGAGTTCAAGGCAGCTGTTGCCTGTAAGTACGGTTCATATATAAGGTGCACTGGATTATGAGGCGCACCTTTGATTTCTGAGAAAATCAAAGGATATTTTGTGCGCCTTATAGTCCGAGAAATACACTATATAGCCACCAATCACAAGTAAAGGGGTATTGTTCTAACTGATGAAGGGTCAGGTCGACTGGTCGATTATACCTACGGTCGTGTCAGAAATACGTCACAAGCACCGCCTGGCACTTCCATTCACTGTCTATTTTTTGTCATATTTTTACCGCTCACCTAATACTTTGGTCACCGACATAGTAATGAATGGAGTGGCAGTACGTTTGCTCGACCTGGCACTCAGAACGAGACCCCATTGCAGATAATCGTTAGGAGAACCAGACGCCCAAGCATATAGCTATCCCCTATCCTATGCATAAAAATATAAAAATGGGTACAACCTCATTAAAGGGCTTTTCCCACAAAACGAGTTAAGTGCTATCCACGGGAAAGAGCATAACTTACTGGTCGGTGGGGGTCAAAGTGAGGAGGCCCCAACAGATCACGAGATCGGACCACTCATCGCACATGGCTGGGCTGCCCAGTTCATCTCTATGGAGCGGAGACACCCACCGATCAGAGAGTTAGGTCTGTGGATAGGGACTAACTTGTTTCATTTAATGGTGTTGGCCAATTTTAAATAAATCTCATCCATTAGACATGTCTCTACTTGTACATGTCCCTGTGTCTTTGCCTCCTTTAAGAAAGCTTCAGCCTTTCCCTGTTCTCACCATGCTGCACTCTGCATACATACATCTTCCTTTCTCTCTCACTGCTCGAGCTCATCTTCATGGCGTCTCCCACTGTCTCTCTCACACCCCATCCTCACAGACAGACACAGAAAGAAGTGATGGTGACTGAGAAGGATGGGTCATAATCTCCTGCTGCAGCTCCTCCTATTCACCAGTGCTCAGGAATGTAAACAAAAAAATCACAGAGAGTTTGCACACAGAACTAAAGTAAGTAGCAGGGCTGCTGAATCACTTGATAAACATTAAGGGATAATTATTAAGGCAGTAAAGGCATGTGAGTGACTTACGTAAAAGAGTGGCCAAACCCTTTAAGATTCCCATAATACAGCCATATTTTACAGCATAAAAATGCTGTCTCTCTATGTGGACCTGTAAACGCACCATCCAATGGAACAGAACAGGATTTACAAAGGTAATAAAGACTCTAAAGTCTTAAGTAGGCCGAATGTCATCACAAATCTGAATAGTTTGAGGTTACACATAATATAAATAGTGAATGGTAGATGTGCCTGCCAACTATACCTACTGACTTATGTAACACCAAACACTCATAGCAATTAGTAGACGATGACTCCTCTCTAATAGGTTACACCCTTTCTTCCTCTTCACACCAACAACATACAAGATACAACAAAATCCATCACATAATCACATATGCACAAGTTAAATTGCACATTTTCAGAATGTATTTTTTTCCTATACAACTTTGTTCCTACATGACTAAGCAATGAATACAAAAGAAGATGTGCATGGAAGATCCAGAGTGAACAGAGCCGAATAAACTTTAAAGGAAATCTACCATCAAAATCCATCATGATGAACCCGGGACATTTACTCATAGATCCAGGCACTGTGACTTATATATGTCATCCACAACCTTCTTCATTCTAAAATCAACCCTTGGTGGGGTTACCAGAGCCCTGCCGTACTGTAGCTTCACAGGCTGTTACAATGAGCAAAGCAGGTCTTCCCCACCCCACACTACCTGCTGCTTGTACAGTGCACAGGCAGAGGGTGGAGGTAGAGAGCTGGGGATTGAATGAGACATGTTATGCTCATTGTAACAGCTTGTAAACATACAGCACAGACTCATTAGCATAATATTAAACGTTGATCACGGATGACAAATATTATTAGATTACCACAGTCACGGTGCCTGGATCTATAAGTAAGTGCCCCTGGTTTATCATGTTGGAGTTTGATGGTAGATTTCCTTTAATTGTAACTCTACCTGTGATGATTGATGAGAAGTGAAGTGATCTCCACAGAACAGGAAGAGTCTCCCTATAAAGTGAAAAGATATCAGGAATAGATACAATGAGAAATATATAAAGAAAAAGAAATGTCTAAGTTAAAGATCTGATCTAAGCCGTAGGTCACGGATGACACACTGACTTTTACTACTTCTTCCCCTAATTATGTCATTTCCTAAATTGCGTCACATGATTTTCTTGTAAATCTATAGGGTCACCATTATCAGAAGTAATCTCTCCAGCACAAGCTCATTGAAGTAAAAGGGATTGCAGTGTAATGACAGGTCCGTGTGCGGTGATTGGAGAGGGTCACACAATGGAGATGTCAGCCTCTCATTCTCTATGGTTGATGTATTCCCGCACTGACCAGGATTACGCACTCCCATACATGAGTAAGGGGCTGGGATGACAATGACGGCCTACATAGAGATGGACAAGGTCTTTGTGTGTGCAGGCAGTCAGCGCGATGCTCAGCCCTCATCACATCTGTGCTAAATAGATATGAGGGGTGAGAGGGTCAAAGGACAGGCCAAAAGAGCCTTTTGTCCCAGTAAACGTCCCCTGCAACATAAAACATCCAGAGAGAACAATGGAGGGATCGAAAATAGCTTCATTTTTCATATTGATTGGTAAGTAAACCGGTAAATCATGTAGAGCGATAAGGAGGGAGGTCTGCACTCCAGGCTCAGACTCCGACTCGCCCATGCTCAATAGGCACGGCGAAATCACTCCAAATACTGTAAGTCCCAGAAGTCAATATCTGGTAACGCCCATTTATTTCCAGTTTCACCATATGTTATGTGCAGAGCTGGATCATCACGGTCTTAGTACACCTTATAACCTCCAAGTACTAATAGATGCTCGCTACATGAACAAGTAGTAGTAAAATGAGCATGAAAATTGTCCTAAAGGTTTCATACAGGGAAATCCAACGTAGTCTGCAGGGCATATTATAAATTCTGTTTCCCACTGTACTAATTTTATTAATAGTGCATCAATTTTGTATTTATTACACCATATTTACAATCAGTGTCTAACCCAAGTGGATCAGGACGGTAATGGTGAAAGAAAAAAAACCAAAATGGTGTAAATGGTTCAAAACGCACTAAAAACGCATTCATATTTGCATGTTTACTATGCATTTGGCCATGTTATTGGTTGCAGAGCCATTTTCTGCTCAGCCAATAACATACAGCCAGTACCTCTCTCAACCCCTTCATTCACCCCTCCCTAGGGAATTCTCAAGCCAAACAGCCAGTGTGTGAATGATGTAGCAGAGTAGAGTTCACTGGGCTGAAGACATAGATCCATGGCTAAGCTAGAATCTTAACATGTATGGATAGAGGGACAACTTTACAAACGGACTGTGGAACTTTTCAAGCAAGGAGAAGAACAATATAGGGATAGTTGCATTGCTGTAGAATAGATGTGTTCAAAGATATGTTTATTTTGTGCAACTGACAGGTTCCCTTTGAAGGGGTTATCCACGTTGACAAAATAAAAATTTGATAAAACAAAAAAAATATATACTATTTCACGCTCTCCCACCCTATACAGCAATTTCCCTCCTGCATATCTCCATTTTTGTCATGGACGGCCATGTTGGGGGGAGGGGGGGGGGGGGCTAAACCCCAGATTTAAAACCAAAAACTTCGGGGTGATTATTTTTAAAGGGAACAGAACACCACGAAAAAAAAAGACAGATTGAGAGCTTCCCTTGCATCTACAGGAACTCATACGTGATCTCATATGTGTTCGGGTCACAATGTAAATTATGGTTCACGCCGGGACACCACATACCGTAAACCCGAGAGCAGACGGTAGTAATTCCTTCACGACTTACATTAACCTTCAGCCTAGAAACAATGGACGTGGCCCGTGTTATACACACAAAACAGCAATAATCATATAGAGTACAACGCTGACTAATCCAATGCTCAGCTGCCAAATATCGTAATCGTAAAGAGCGTGGCCCCAGCTGAACAATGACGGCTCATATATGGTCATAAACTGCAATGTATAGCGCCGGCGTGATAAGCACATGATAGGGTTTCCAAAAAGCCAAGGGCATCTTCACTGTGAATACACAAAGACTGAAAGAAGAGAAGGGGCAGAGTTCAGGAAGATGCAGCGATGTGACTGCCAGGGGCCATCTATAGGATCAGCAAAGTTCATGTCCTGTAGAATTGTTTAGGGCTATGTTCACATGGGACATAATCTGCAGTGGAAGCACATTGTAGATTCATAGCAGAACGTGTTGTGTTAAATTTACCTTTTTTTTTGCTAAAAATAAGTTATATTACTCTTTATGGGACCATATAATGTATGTTCCATGTTGGAAGAACTATCCTTAGGATAAGAGATTAAAGAAACAGGTCACTGATGTCACGTCGCCAAGCTGCAATACCAAGTGTAGCCACTGTACAATGCAGGGTGATCGGTAGGAAGTGACTTCCCCTACCGGATCCCAGTAAACTCTTTTAAAACAATAAAAGAGTTTATCGCAATCAATACTAGATCATTGTGTGGGACTTCTGCCAGGCCCAATGGTATACAGAGGTAGATGGCTCTTAATAGTAGCACAGAATAATCTTCTTAAAGGGACTCTGTCAGCAGCTTCAGATAAGGTATTCAATATCCTTTCAGGAATCCCCTGTAGTTTATGTGAATCCTCATTTAAAAAAAAAAAATCAGTTCAAAAGTGCAAACAAGCTGAGAAGAGTCACTTTTTGTCCGAGATGAGTCACTTTTAGAAGCTGGAGTCACTTCAGTTGCTCATATCTTGTTGTTCTATAGAACCTAGACCTATGAATCAGGATTCTGGTATTATATTAGACATTCAGGATAGATTGGGGCGGTGACATCACCATAATTTCCATTTAGGGTCTAAAAAACAAGAAACAAGCGCATATTGTTTCCCACTTAACCCGGTTAGCAGCTAATAGGTCTGCAGAGCCCTAAGCGTTGCTGTACTTTACCCCCCAGCCGTATCTACACTGCTGCTATAAATACTATTTCTCATTTTGTAAAACCCAATTAATGGGAGCGACTTTATCCATCCTAAATGGTTTGTCCAGGAATTGAGCCCTGACGTCCCCTAAGCCGCGCTGACAACACAAACAAATTGATATTGATTGAGAAAGACAATAAGATGTTTTCCAGGATATAGAGAATGGAATCAGAGGAAATCTTCATAAGAGGCGAAGAACAATGACGGGGCCTAAGTGCCCACATGTAGCATTACCCTAAGGACACAGAGATGCAGGCAGGTTAAAATTACCATGAATAACTAGCCTATTGTAGCCGAAAATATTGACCGGCCAAACAGAAACATAAGGAGATGGCCGGCCTGTAATAGAGTGTTATAGGAAAAAAATCACTTTCCCTAATGATACAGGTTTTAATTGACTTAATTTACCTTTAAATATAATCGTATCCCAAATTAACCGCTAGATTTATATCAATTCCTGGATACAGACACATTTTGTACACACTATTTAATATTACGGTAATCTTTCAGCCGTTGACTCTCACCGGTTTGGCCACAATATACATGTTAAAGGAAAATCTACCACCAGGATGAAGGATTGTAAACCAAGCACAGTTAAATATTGCTGTATGTCTCCTCTGACAGGATCCTGTGCCGTAAGTAAAAAAGGCTTTAAAAAGAAATCAAATGAGCCTGAGAGGCTCCAGGCTTCCTTAACACCTATGCAGCCTGGAGCCCCTGCATAATTTTAACAAGTCATAAAGAGCTAAAAGAAAAGTAGATCTTGGCAGAGAGGGGAACAGTGTGTCAGTGTGCTTGGTTTACAATCCTTCTTCCTGGTGGTAGATGTCCAATAAGCCTTGTATACAAACTAAATATTGTGGATTGTAAAGTTTGAGAATCAAGCTCTCTTATACATTGAATATACCCTTTTTCCCCGAAAATAAGACCTAGCGGCCGTCATTGCAACAGCCCCCGATGTCGCACATTAGTATTAGTAGATCATTTAGATACCACAAGAGGTTGTGACCTGCGGGATAAAATGGGATAAAATCTCGGACTGTTGCGCTGAAAATGTGATGCAAGCAGCTACCCGGACAGGAAGGGGATCATTTAAGGAAAGTGCTATTGCTAAATGTGAGATATTGGGGGCAATTATTCCATTAGAATAGAATAGATAAATAATCTTGGAGAGTTATAAGGATTGGAGAGTTATAAGGAAGTTAGAGAAGTTTTTTTGTCCAACAATAAATGTGAATTATTTTTCATGGAAATACAAGACATCCCCTGAAAATAAGACCTAGCGCCCGTTTAGGAACAAAAATTAATAAAAGACACTGCCTTATTTTCAGGGAAACAGGGTAACACATACTCCGGCTCCAAGATCATGCGTTACTTCATGATGTCCAGTTTCGGATAAGATTGGCCTCCATAGACACGGGACGTCACTTCCTGTGTGGCCCTTAATTGGATATCGGGGGGAAAAAAAACCCACCCACCTTTGGTCGTTGCAGGGTCCTACCCGGAAGCGGGGTAAATCTGTGGAATATTTTTATTTTACTTACCCGGGCCCAATTTAAAGCTCCATGTCAAAAACATCTTTGAAAAACAGCGCCTCACCTGGTGATGGTTTTGTGGTAGTATTGGAGATGAATGGCGCTTAGAAATACCACGCACTGCCCCTGTGCAAAAAATGTAGCGTTAAAGGGCATCTACCACCAGGATGAAAGACTGTATGCCAATGGAGCCTGGAGCCCCTCAGGCTCATTTGCATACAGTCCTTCATCCTGGTGGTAGTGGCCCATTAAACATTAGCCTACTGGGGCCACTCTCTAAGCTCTATAAACCTACACGGATTAGACCCGGTAACTCAGCATTTATACTCCACGTGGAGATCACTTGCACACGACAGGCACCTAATTCTCAATGTTCTGGCACATAATCTCTCTGCCATTCAGACGTCCATCAGGGTTTGGCATGACTGCTAAGACAATTAGGACATCTTCGACAATATGCCCCAAACACGGATATTACATAAAAGCGACAGATTAACATTCAACACAACCCATGACTAATCACAACTGACCATCTAGTGAGACATCAGATCAGCAAGATTTTTTTAAGCAATGTTCCACCTGTGGAACCCACTTGCCGTCCTCTCTTGACACGTCTATTTTATAAAAAATGTGAGGTACAGGACTATAAGGCGCATCAGATTATAAGGTGCACCTTCAATAAATGCCTGCTAAAACATCTAGGTTCATATATAAGGCGCACAGGATTATAAGGCGCACCTGGTTATAAGGATGAATGACCAGCAGGTGGCTGACCTGTGCACAGCTCAAGGCAGCTGTTGTCTATAAGTACAGTATGGTTCATATATAAGGCGCACCGAAAAATACGGTAGTAAAAATTTATATAAAATTTTCAATTAAGAAAAATACTTAAGAAAATAAAACTATGTAGGTTTGAGGGAATTCGACTGTGTTGCCGAAAGGTGCAAAAATAACCAAAACTAACGTAAAAGATCGTAACATAAAAGAAAACTTAAAAAAACAAACAAAAAAAAAAAACACAACCTAAATTTATTGTAAATATAAGAAAACAAAAAGGCCCAAAATAACGACAGTCAAGTAAACAAATGTACAACTTTGCTTTAGTTCAAACAAAAAAAAAAAAAAATTAAAAAAAGGGGCTTTTCCCAAGGTTAAAAAGAAGATCCAGCAACGCAGAGAGGTCACGTTCATCTACTTCAAAGGCGGTGTTGATAGCGAGCGGCCGTCTCCCCAGAGAACACTGAGGCAGTCAGTCCTCTCTATACAAAGTCTGCAAACATGGAAAAGCTGAATCCTAGGAGGGAGGAGGACTTCCTTTGTAGGATGTCATTGTTTAGCGATACCACTTTCTTTTTGCAGGACTTTAACTCCGCTGCCCCCTCCCCACCAAGAGATTAGTTCTACAAGATTAAAAGACCAGTCATGTGGAGCTGCCAAGTCACTTGCTTAAATCCTCAATCCAAATCAATCTGGGTAAGTAGAACAGTCAATATGCATCATGTACACCAACATACATAAACAACAAGCCAAAGAGAAAACATCATGGATTCAAGTGGCTTGCGATGTAATAAGACGGCAACAAAATTGTTATAAAACTCAGCCCTATGGAGACTTATTTCCAAGACGGCCTGCCATTTACAACTCCCATGATCTCTCAGTTCTCACTAACTCCTCCTCCTTCTTATACTCTGCTCCAAGTGATGATGTAACAGACTGTCCTGCTGTTACCATAGTAATGATGTGTAACTGCCACCACTGCACATTGCCCCACTGATATGGGTCTCACCACAACACCGGCCATACTGGATTCACTGCAACCAACCCACTGCAGCCAAACATTGTGCTGATCACATGACCTGCCCAGGTAGCTGCAGGACATGTGAAGTGGACATGTGACCGTAGGCCATCATCTTTCCGGTGCCTCTGGACAAAATCAACAGACTGGTTAAAGGGCCAGTATGTCCACAACATTTTTCTGCTAAGGGGAGCAAAAATTTTTAGCTTATATTTTAATGACCCATTTGAATATGAATTATTCTTATTCCTGGAATAGCCCTTTAATACCATGTCCAGTGTGTAATAATATTCTCCTGGAAAGCAGGTATCACACACGTTACACAAGCACTTCTACAGGTTTCCACAGGCCTGGACACCATGTAAGTACCAACGTGTGTATGTGTGTGTATACGTTCCTTCCCATACAGGAGGCCCATCTGCTAGATGAAGCGCTGCACAGGTTGACATTGCAGCTGTTCCCATCATTTCTCGGATAGGTTGGATCAATAGGACACATCTGACAAGGTGTACGAGGCCAGAGACATTCCTACAAAACAGCTGAGCCTACGGCCTAATGATGTAGGAGCATAGCCACATGGCACCGGTATGGCAGCCAGACTTACTGATACCGTCTGGAAGTAATGGACACCATCCCAGCCTGTTCACAGATGGCGCTGGCCGTACACATTACTACAGTCATCTCGCCCCATGCACATTTGGAGTTTGGCTTGGCCAAGTAGATTGGTGAATCTGTTATGTCATGCATCAGTTATGTCATAGCAGGTTTTTTTTTAATACAGATTTAGCCCCTTCACTTTGCAGTATGATGGCGAGATCTACAGTGATTTTACATGTAGCACATGGTGAGGAGCCACATTGTGCTACTGTGACTCGCCACCCAGATGTAGAGGCAAGTGGTTATCAGCAGGGGCGTAACTAGGAGAGGTTGGGCCCCACAGCAGATTTCTGAATTTGGGGCCCATTCCCATTAAAAAAAAATATATACGTTAGGCACGAATATAAACACACATAATATATAAAAATATATAATATATATAGGCAGAACAAACATACATAAAGTATACAAACATCCACACACACCCCATATACATACAGTACCATATACACATCACATATGAACACATATACAGAAAATACAATACAATACCACATACATACGTACAGCATATACACACAAATTATATATACACACCCCACACACAAAAAAAAAAAAACAACAAAAAAAAAAAAACCCCACACACAATACCGCAGATGCTGGGGCCCCTGACACTGTGGGCCCCATAGCACCGGCTATGGCTGGTACCACTGTAGTTATGCCCCTAGTTATCAGTATGAGATACACAGCACACTGCAGTCAATGAGATGGCCGTGTAACACATGGACACGCTGTGACCTCCATGGCGGGAGACAGGGATCATAGTCACTCACTGGTTAATAGATGGTGTCTAGGTTATTGCTTCATTTACTGTAGCTGGAAGGATAACCATTACCATGTATATTAGCATATGGAAATCTCAGATACACAAGACCCCCATCCTAAAAACCTCTAAAGCACTGACATTTCCGGGAACGCTCTACACTCCAGGATCCATGTATTAATACTTCATAAAACATGTCCTGGACAGCTAATAAAGGTTTTCGGATCCTAGACGCAGGCACATCCAGGAAGACGGAGTGACCCTAATGGAATTCTCCCGGCACGTCTTTCCTGATAGAATCGATTCTCTGTTCATTCTTTGCGGCTCTTCTGAAATGACAGCGATGAGAAGCTACTGAGAAACGCTCGCGACTCCCATTCCATCATGTCCCAGAGCTGCCACATCATCTTATCCCCAGCCACAAGCAATGTTTTCACGCTGCCGTCCTAACAAGTGGAAAAGCCTTATCTGCACCCAATTATTCCTGCGGTGCACCCGCCACATTATCTTCAGCCGTCTTACTCGCCGCTATAGACGGATAGATGTGACGCCGAGGACATTTTCCACATGATCGCCCCTTCTTTTCCAAATGCTTTCCGCCAATGGCTTTGAAACGGATGGACGAATTCATCTATTCCAGGACAGATCACAGCACTGAGTAAAGTCATCCCAAAACTTTTTGGTAATTGGTAAATATATCCTTCTAGAAGTCAGATTTATAAGTTTTATTTTTGATGCACGGATGGGGAGAGAATGCTCCCAAGTTATGACGGGACCCATGCCTCCTCATAAATCAGACATAGTTCACACCTGCATCGGACCTTCCATTTACAGTCTACTCCCCATAGACTTGTTACTATCAGTCATCTTAGGTTACGCATTCATTATTTATAGCGAAAAAACCCAAAAAACGAAACAACTTGACCTACTGTGATTTTTCCCTGCCATAACAGATACTAAGGCGACATTCACATTGCTATTCTTTCATACGCTCAGCATAAATGCCAATACAGCTCCCAGTGTAAGTCTTTCCATATACTGCCAGATGGAGGAATCCTTTTTGATTTCACCTGACCAGTATACAGGCAGTCCCCGGGTTACATACAAGATAGGGACTGTAGGTTTGTTCTTAAGTTGAATTTGTATGTAAGTCGAAACTGTATATTTTATCATTGTAGTTCCTGACAAATTTTTTTTTTTGCCCCAGTGACAATTGAAGTTTCAAATTTTTTTGCTGTAATAGGACCAAGAATTATCAATAAAGCTTCATTGCAGACAATTTTAAGCTGATTATTGCAGTCTGGGACTATTTTAAAGCATCCAGAGAGCTTCACCAGAGGTCACAGGGGGCAGAGGGGTCTGTCTGTAACTATGGGTTGTCTGTAAGTCGGGTGTCCTTAAGTAGGGGACCGCCTGTACATCATATACCATGGGAAACTCAGCAAACTGTGTCTTTCCATCCTGCTCTCTCCTGATGGGAAATGTATAGGCTGGGCGAATGGGCAGGTGCAAGGTATTGCATCCACTCCCAGCCTCTGCTGAGCATACACCACAGTTGTGTCACTGTGTTCACTCCTCCTCCAATTTTCAAGTGGAGGAGAGGAACAGAATCATGTATCCCACATCACAGCCCTCCATTGTAAGGGAATCCTCCCAACAGAAAAACACAATGGGGCACATTTACTAAGGGTCCGCGGGCCGCATTTTTGTCGGGTTTCCCGACTATCTCCGCTTTGCGCCGCATTTAACAGGGGGTTTTGGCGCATGCGATCAGATTTTTTTTGGCGCAATCATGCCGGCTTTCATGCGACACAAATGGGGGGGCATGGCTGTCGTACAACCCGACTGATTCGGACTAGGCGCAGGATTTAAAATTCAAATTGAGTCGCAAGACAATGCACTCACACTGGGAAGAAGGTGGTGAACTCCGGCGGACCTCAGCAGGGAAACGACACATGCAGGATATCGGGTGCACGATCTTTGTGAATCGCGACAGACTTCATCCTTGTCGGACAACGCACCTCGGGGATCACGACAGGACCAGGTAAGTAAATGTACCCCAATGTGATCCAAATCTAAGGGAACCCAATGAACACAGGTGTGAACTTAGCTTTACCCACAATACTCCAATGGATATCAAGACGGATGTAGATTTTTTCCGCTCTAGATCTTCTCCTAGTAAGAGCTGCAAAATATCTGAACTTACCTTGGTACCTGCACTAAAATCATGGATCTTTGTATCAAGGCCACAGCATTAATGTGAATAAGCAATGTAACTATTTGGGTTAATAAACAGCTGCAAACCGTTAAAGTCAGCACAGATATCTGAGATATAGGATTGCATCAAAATTGGCGAGACTAGGTAAAGTCTACTCTCTACTTTTTTTATTGGAAAAATGTCCACACTGTGCAGATAAGTAAAACGACGATTTAAAAATCAGGAGCGAGGTGTGGGATTGTACGTGTGTACTTAGCTACAGCAAACAGAAAAACACTTACAGGTATCAATGACAGACTATTATCTATGAGGTTAACAAAGGAACCCTGACAACTAGACTCATTATTCATACTGGTAAAAAGTGCACACAATGTAATCGCTAAATGATCAGCGGAGGCCGAGGGATAGAAACCATGCGCTCACAAACAAGCCCTGCCGCTAACACCTACATGAGATAAATGAGTGCACGACGTCCGGACACACAAAACACAATGACAGCCACGTGCGGTCAACCGGATCAGATTGGATCTCCAACAGATGGCGGAGAACGCTACATTTTCCATCAGGTGATATTTATGGAGGACCCATCACTAGGATGAGTAGTAGCAACTTTTAGACCATTAAAACCACTTTATAGACTCACAAGGGCAGATTTATCAAGCTGTCTGAAAGTCAGAATATTTCTAGTTGCCCATGGCAACCAATCACAGCTCTCCTTTGTAATATTCATGAGCACTGGTAAAATGAAAGCTGAGCTGCAATTGGTTGCCATGGGCGACTAGAAATATTCTGACTTTCAGACACTTGATAAATCTGCCCCACAGTCTTTGGGTTGTTGCTGACGGTATGTGATGGACGACAATTGCTGCATTTTTCAGCTCTATTATCTATGAACTACTAATAAGACCGTCTTCACATCAAGGACATTCTTCATCTGCTCCAGGAAAGTTCTGGTGGATTCACTGGATGGGATGAAGGGCAAAAAGTAAACAAACATTTTTGGTTCTCCATTTGGCCTTTCTTAGTGTATAAGAAATTGTGCACATTGGTAGTGCCCAAAAGAATGACCAACCTTTGGTTCTGCCAAATGTGGATGTTTGGGGTAAGGGGCTTTGTTTTTATGGGTTCAGGGGGTGGTATAAAAATAGGAAAGTTCTACAACGCTCCGGTTTAGGGTGGTGCCACCCATCACTATTGGCCAGCAATGATTTCATGTTGGACGTCTCCTAGACATCATGTCACTGCTGTATACAAACAGAGGCTGGTAGTGGTGATGGGTAGTGCCACGCTGAGCCAGACCGGCAGAGAGAGGAAAGTACAACCTCATTGTTATTTTTATACTGTCCTTGACCCATATTAATAAAAATTGGACTGGACTGGTGCTGGACAACTCCTATAAGGCAGATCTAAATTGAAACATTTGATTATTCTTTCTAAGACCTGTCCATCCAAAATCTCCGGTTATCATCCCCATTATCTACTGGCTTGAATTTTTGACAGCCACTTCAACTATACAACAGATCCCCAAAAATGCTACAAATAACCAAATCCACAACTAGAACGGAACCTCCATGAAATTCTTATTTCCCATTAAAAACATTCCACACAACAGACATCCTTCAACTAATCCTGAATCCCGTGCCCTATGATGTCAAGACCACCGAATCCTGTAAACAGGATACACAGTGTAAGCCTTCTGTCCATGACGTTGCTGGCAGCCATGAAACATTTAGTAAAAAGGCATCCGAAACATCAAAGGGCATTGTACGAGCCAACAACTTCCTGCACAGCCCATGTAAGAATTCCAAAAATGCTGTTTATTTCCCACTATTAGTCTGAACATCCCCATAAATTTCAAAGAAAATGGGTTTTGCTGAAGCATAGCATAAAATCCCAAAAATTCCTTTTTTCCTACAAGGGAACACTTTTATCCGACGATTCCACGTTTACGCTGGGGGATGCGCACCGAGGGTTCTCTGCGTGAGGCGCGTTTACGACAAGCTGGGGCAATTTGTATAATTAGAAAAAAGTGCGATGATATGACAAGCCGAGAGAATACGGAATATCCCGGGAATATACTGGCGGCCGCCCTCTAGACGGTACGTGGGGTCTGACTATTTCGCTGATCGGCATCGTTAACCCTCCGGCTGCCTATGGCGACCACAAAACATTAAGCAGCGGCGCGCCGGGGCCCGACTGTGCCGTTCAAAGGGGTTTATAGGACGCGGCCCACATCCCGATCGCTGGGAGGTATTGTCTATCTTTCCTTCCCCTCAAAAAGGTTGAAGCGTTGCGCAGATGTCTCTTCTGTGTGAAAGCGTCCTGTCCTACACAATGAAGAAGAAAGCCCGATTAGACGCTGGGAAAAGAGGCGGCTTTGACATGCTAATCGTTCTAAAAAGTCCTAGACTTTTTCCTGTTTTGTTGGTCAGTATTCAAGGCCGCTTTTGGCTCAAGGATAGCGTCAAATCGATTTCAAAGGAACTATTATCAGGACTTCTATACCTCGGCCTAGCAACAGGTTCCAACCATGGAGAGGAGCCTTTATCCCACCACTGAACACTGGGGCTCAATTGAAATTTTTCATTCAGATTATGCGCAGCGCTCCCTGAATATGCTAAATAATTTATAAAACAACCATGGCAATAAGGCAATTTTTTTAGACTAATGGTGAAAAAAGGGATACTCAATTTTACTCATGCTTCCCTCAGAAATGTTATATTTTATTTGGCAAAGAATTGTGAAGCTGTTACCTGAGTAAAACCCATTTGTGTCACAGCAGTAACTTCAGCGAAACCTACATGTGATGTCACAGCAAGGAGTACAACCAATCATGATGTCACAGCAGTAACTTCACCGAAACCTACATGTGATGTCACAGCAAGGAGTACAACCAATCGTGATGTCACAGCAGTAACTTCAGCGAAACCTACATGTGATGCCACAGCAAGGAGTACAACCAATCGTGATGTCACAGCAGTAACTTCACCGAAACCTACATGTGATGTCACAGCAAGGAGTACAACCAATCGTGATGTCACAGCAGTAACTTCACCGAAACCTACATGTGATGTCACAGCAAGGAGTACAACCAATCGTGATGTCACAGCAGTAACTTCAGCGAAACCTACATGTGATGTCACAGCAAGGAGTACAACCAATCGTGATGTCACAGCAGTAACTTCACCGAAACCTACATGTGATGTCACAGCAGCGAGTTCACTGAACCCCTACATGTGAGGTCACAGCGACTTGACTGAACCCTGCGTGACGTCACAGCAGCGACTTCCCTGAACCCCACGTGTGACGTAATAGCAGTAGCCCCACGTGTGACATCACAGCAACTTCACTGAACCCCACGTGCGACGTCACAGCAGTGACGTCACTGAACCCCACGTGCAAAGTCTCACAGGTGACTGTACTTTACAAAAATCCATGATGCCAGCATAATTACTTCACTAAATCACACATGTGATGTCACAGTAATTACTGTACTAAAACCCATGTGTGATGTCACAGCAGTCATTGCATCCATATAGGGTTGTTCTGGAATTCTGCGCCTTTTGGGCCTACTTCAAACAACCATTCATGATGTCTGTGGCTAAATTCTGTTATTTAGAATTTAGAGCTATTTTTGACCCCAAAAA
The DNA here is from genome assembly GCF_040894005.1 of Engystomops pustulosus. NCBI lineage: Eukaryota > Metazoa > Chordata > Amphibia > Anura > Leptodactylidae > Engystomops > Engystomops pustulosus. The sequence continues at coordinate 76,664,261 of NC_092420.1, forward strand.
TAATGCAATGGCCAGTTGCCCACAAACCAAGTGTCAAATCTTTATAATTTTCGTCAAATTAGTCCAATTTCAGAGCAACTTTATTATTTTTGTAGCCCTAGTGTCATCCTAGTTGTGTCAGATTTTCACATCCAACTTTCACAGCTCTGAGCAACTTCTTTTGAAACACGTGCATGAAAAAAAAAAAAAACGGATCGCACTAGCACGCCCATTATTTCATACACACTGATTTCAATGGATGAGTTTCAAACACAACCTGGTCCAGATAACAACAAATCGACAGACATCCGACAATTGACCAGACAGACAGAGTTCTGTCCAGATGCGGGCGGATGTAGACTCGCACAGGACGAGAGAATCATTTGTGGGCTGGGGTCCATAGTCACAAACAATAGGGTTTAGGCTTTTTTATTGAGTGTTTCGATCACGAGAACGAAGTGAACACGCCCTAATAAAATAGTTATAAACTTAAAAAAAAATCTCAATCTTTCTGCAACCCCCGGAAATTTTTCTGATTAAATTCATAAATTTCTAATATATACCAGACATTTTTCTCTTCCTATACACACGCCACATGACATCGCATAACATGAACATTATGTGATTCACATTCCTCCGAGGACAGAAATAGCTCCTGATAGAAGACAGGATATGGCGAGAGGGAAAAAATGTATTTTTACTCCGGAGCCCTTTGAGCAGGCAGCATTGATTCAGAGGAGCCGCTTATTAGAAATAAAGAGCCAGCAAGGGTTGACAAGGGGCAAAGCATTGACCGCCCCGATTCAATGCAAACCGGCTCCCACTCCTCGCACTCCACAAAGAAACATTTGGAAGCTGCCCACACTGCTGGCTGGAAACTATTACACTGCTACAATTGTGGGAACGCCGAGGTAATAAGAACAGCGCCGATGGCTGATACATGGGGTTTATGCCAATCTAAACACTAAAGGGCACAGCACAGAGTACAAGGACAACACATCCCGGTATTAGCGCTCAACACGAGTCTATCAAATAAATGGGATGCATCATAGATAGGCGTTACCTTATATCGATAACCCACGTGTATCCAAAACATTAGACAAGCCCCACAGACCCTTTTTCGACTATAGGGTCCAATGGGGGACTTTGTGTTCTGGTAACAAATCTTGAGCGGATTACAGAGCACGACCAAAAGAATATGGCAATACAGATCGTAGTATTAGGAAGTGGCCGGGCCGGTGGATATTTTCCCTGGATTGGATTCAATTCTGGAGGGCATTTGTCCCAATCATAAACAGGACAGGCAAGGGGCTTGCATCAAAGAGCCTTTGTCAGGCCGCAAACAACGTATCCCTGGTCCGTTTTTGGCATCGGTGCGTTATCAGTTTCTGAGCCATATGCTTGCAACAACGCTCTGTATGTCATCCGTTTTGTGGATTCTCAAAAAAAAAAAAAAAAAAAAAAAAACCCACACTAGAAGGAAGGAAAATTACCTGTCACTAATAGAGATGAGCGGACCCAAACTCCAAGTTTAATCCGGGGTTCAGGTGCGTCCCAAACATATTGCCGGATTGTCAAGCCAATCTGGCAATTAACACCCCCAGCCAACTAGTTATGGCTCCGATTGGCCATAGGTGTCCCCTTGGGCAATCACAGCCATAGGTAGTTGACGAGGGAGGGTCATTTGGCCATATTTGGGTGGGATGCACCCAAATCCTGGGCCAGGACATTCTTGGTCCACTCATCCCTAGCCATCCATTTGTCCCAAGCCCTTTAAGGGTCACATATTATTACCGTTCCCGCAGACTTCTATAGGGAGACATGGGCCGCAATATGTTGTCTAAAGCCTCCTCACAGATCCATGAAGAACACTGAGCCCTAGATATATCTATTTATGGAAGTCACTAGGTACAAGGAGCCACTTATACCTATAGCTGGACTACCCCAAAGACCAGGGGGAGAGGAGGGTCAGAATCTTGGAACTTGACTTGTTCTGATTTACTGCTAGAAGGATCCATTGTGCTTAGCAGAACCTTCCAACCCACTCATAGCTCCATAGATTTCATGTGGCTGTACCGTACACTGTAGCTCTATGTATGAGGAATGTACTGAAGGGCACAACTACTTCCTCCAAAAATTGATGATATAAGATTCAAAGATCCACCATGCTAACTTGTAAGAATTCCTGATATTTACCTTAATTCTATATATGCTTACAAAAAACCTGATTTCTTTTTAAATAATTTTCCTGCGCACTCACAAAGTCGCATAACATGAATTTTCAGAATGACGCACGAGGAAATGGCAAACCACAATTGGTAATTATCGATTTCTAAAAACTGCTAAAAATTCCACACTGCTCCCGACATCCTGTTCTTCCTGTCATTTGTAGTTCCCATGGCAACCTTTCTCGTCGTGCCTTCTAATCGTAAACGGACATTTCACGGCTCCCAAAAATGGATCATTTATTTTTCATAAACCTGCCTGGAAAAGCGGCAAAGAAAAAATAAAAAAGCTCTCATATAGAAAATCTACAATAAATAGAAATATGATCATTCAAAACGAGCCGCTGCTTCTTACTTTTTACGTGCACAGGGCCCAATGGTCAATATAAAAGCATAAAAAAAAAAAATTGTACAAATTTATAAACTATATCCATGTAACAATTATAGGGATTGACTGATATGGCCGTATATGGAAAGCCCTGAACAAATAAATCTATAATTTACCCTCAATATCAGACGTTGGGTGTGGTTGTCGCACAAGTGGTTGGCATTTTCTAGCCCAGTGCTGATGTCAGCACTGGGTATATCCGGGCAAGTGCCGGGGCCCACATGAGGCTGTACTTAAGGAATCCATAGGGATGAGGAGCTGTATCTAATGAAAGGTGACTTTATATAAAATACCCATGAGGGGGCTGTTTGGAATGATAAACTAGGGAATATTTTAGGAAACAGGAGGTTATAGTTTCTGAATTTTTATTGCTGCCACGCGAGTTCACTGCAAAAGGGTCCACTGAGGCTCTGTCACCCAGGGGCCTGCTGAAACCTGGAACTGACCCTGCTACCTAGTATTGCAAAGGTGGCAACCCAAGGTCACACATTATAACTTAGCTCCTCAGAAATAATAAGGGACAACCAGCTGTGTTGTTGTAGACTCCGTGTGTATAAACCACCAGGATGGCGCGCTCCCACGTTTCGTGTTGGTCTCATCTGAAGTCAAGCTGCTCAGAAGATCTACGAGGATCTAGAAACACGTGTTTAGGAAGCCTGTGACAAGTATTTCCACCAGACTCCTGCCTCCACATACTGCCGCCTCACATGAAATAAACTATATTGGATTATATTATCTTCTTCTTGTTAATGTTAAGGGTTTATACACTTGTTCTCTTAAACTCCTCATGTAAACTGTTCCTGTGCTATGGTGCATAGACCTTGCTGGGAGGAGGAACTTCTACCCCCTCAGGAAAACTCCTCGGGCAAAAACGAATGCTAAGCAGTTTAAGATATGTAGGATGTACCGTTTAGATTTGTGACATTATTTCGTGGATCTGACTCCACTATCGATACCTTTTTACACGGTACCAATAATGTGAACTATTTGGAAAATTGGGAAGCTCAATGGGATTAATGTTGCTCTTAAAAAACAAAATATTCTAAACCAGATGAAGTATTAGAAATTGGTCCGAAATATAGCGATTAAAAAAAATTACCGCATTGCGTTGGTCCTTGGTAAACCATATGTTGGGTTATGCTGGGGCAGAGAGGACGATGTGGATGAGTGTGGCCATCGAAACGGACCAAAACTAAAGACAGCAAAGAACCACACAAAGACTTTCTTGCCCTGCTACTCCACCCATTAGTGAGAAGGAAGTCTCCGTTCACCGGATTGCTGTGACCAGTCGAGGTCCCAGCAGTCACCTTGATGTCCCCTATCAGAAGGACTTTATACAGAGGCTGGTGGTGAGGTGACATACACAACTGCAGACCCTCTACAGAAGGAGTTTCAAGCTGTAGCCGTCACACGGCTGTTGATTGTCATTTGTCTTCTATGCTAGTCTACCTGAACACGCGCAAGCATTCGTGGCCACACACAATGGATCAGTGGTCTGTCCGTTGGCCCATGTGTCATCTGTGTATGAGGTACATTCACATGCTTGTATCAGTAGAAAGCCCCCCCCCCCCCCGCCCAGAGGGGCAAGAATAGGCCCTGCTCTAAAATGGCTTGAAATGGCTTGGGCCATGGGGCTCATACATGGGGCCACCACGAGTTGCGTAAACCCATAGAAATTAATTTGTCTCTGTTCTATCCACCGAAAGGTAGCAGCACACGGACAAATTCTACATTCAAGTGCACGTAGCCTAATACCGTAATGTAGTCAGCGCCTTATAAAAAGCTCTCGTATAACCAAAATAGCTTATGTTTATTATTCCACCTCTAAGAAGATTTGCACACCTCAGCCATCTCCTCGCACGCTTCTCCTGCCATCTCTCCAGGAATGCAGAGGCTGAATCCGACTCGCTATAAATAAAGAGCCCCATTCATTCCCAAGGAGAATGGCCGGACAGTCCCATTCATAACTTCAGATGACCCCCACGGACAGCGCAGGGTAACGGCATCACATGGAGGACCACATGACGGATTCAGATACGACGCATACAATCTGTCGCCGCTTTCCTTTAGGTTTCTATAGTAACTACTGCCACTAGTGATAAGGATGCTTGGAATTGTAAAACGGAGGGAGAAAAAAAAAATTCAGAAAAATTCAAATTTCAAGTAAATTTATTCAAGGTTCTAAACTGACAGATTAAAACGAGAGTTTTTTTTTTAACCGTTATGCTGGAAGAGCCTATAATCTCCGAGCAGATACCAGGATTCATTATCAGATCTGAATGAATGTCTCGCTGAAATCCGCTGGTGGAAGGATGCCAGCTGGCAGCGAGACGGACAGTCAACTAGGGGTGAACTTTGGGCTTGTGATCGTGTGCAGAATGTTGGCACTGTTCATTGTGAAAACTTTTATGTAACAACATCAGGTGTCGGCCATGATCATCTCCGACATCCAGCGCTCAGGAAGACAGATTTCTTCATGCAGATCTTTATAATGGAGCGCGCCGGGCACGGATGGAAGATTTACCAGGGCCCACAATCCCAATATTTTATCATATGTACTGATGGTGGGTTACAAGACTACAACAGACTCTAAAATATAGGGATGAGTATTTCTGTGGATCTTATCTGTGGTCAGTAAACCACAAGAATGGGGGTCACCAACTTCTCCATATTTCTGGTAAATCACCTTGGGACTGGTTGGAGGAGGAAGAAGGTACGATGAACTGAAAGTACCGAAAGGATGCAGAGAACAGAAGCCAGATCAGGATGGTATGTGTACTTTTATTTCCTCACCCCTGTGGGATTTCAATATTCCTGGAAATCCCCTTTAAGACCCAAGTTTGAATGGAGCAGTGCTGCGCATGCGTGATCTCCACTCCATCCACATCCAAGCAATTGACGTAGATAGAGAACGTCATCCCGCCAATACAAATGAATGGAGCAGCAGTCAAACTGCTCCCGTCACACATGGGGTTTCCGATTTATAGTTACATAGTTAATACTGTTGAAAAAAAAAACATATGTCCATCAAAATCGACCAATACCAATGAGCCGTTCCAGCGATTGCGCCCTCTTCCCCAGCTTCCAAAATGTATTAATACCATAGGGCGTAAAATAAATGGAGTAATACCCATCACTCATTCCCTCCTTTAGCGCCAACCCCGCTCCAGCCCTCCTCCGGCTTCATTGATGATTTGGTGACATGACATGTGACCCTGGTCGTGGCGCGGACCATTTCTTCAAGGTTACCGCAGCAATGGTCATTTGCCAAACCGAGGCATCATTATTGCAGGGGAACAATATGTCGCGTAATAAGAGTTTTAAGCAGATTCCTTCAAATCATCTCTGGGATGGATAAGACTGCGTTCAAACGTAATTTCAGCAAATACGGGAGGAGCTTTTCCCAGATGCAAAGACGCCTAAACCTAAACACTTGCGTTCAAAAACTAGTAATGTGCGTTTTTCATTATTAGCCGCCAAAACACGGATTGCTCGTTTCTGAACGCAAGTGCTTACAATCCAAACACATCCGCATTCAGGAGTTTCAGTTAAAAATGCAATTCGAGTGCAATGTGTGAACGCGGTCCGATTAGTTGACTTCTACTCCTCGCATAATCTGCTAATCCTCTGCTCAGGACAAATGACTTGGATGAAAGTTTTTCCAGCGATCTCGAGCACCCTCCACGTCATGGGCTATTTGAGAGCATTTGATTATGTTTTACATAGTCTTCTCTCTTACGGCTGACTTCATTGTGCAAACACGGTCTCATCCTCCCTGGCCGTCATAAACCCGGGCTGGGCAGGATTATTAACCAGCTGTGCACCACGGCCCTGCAGATAAGCAACACCTGCCAACCTCATGTCTGGTCTCCGCTACTGAACATGTCATAAAGATCAACATGAAACACTCTGAGAACTCGTACAAGATCTTCCTCTGCAATGGAGGATAATAAAAAGCAGAAGTTTCATATGTCAGCTGCAGGTGTAACCTATCAGAGCTGTAAAAAGGAAACTGCATTCAGGGTGCGTTCACATGTGGCGTTTTGGTTCCATCGAAACGCATGCGTTTTCAAATGTTATTATTCGTTTGGCCGATTTGAAAGTGGTTTTCTTCATTGAATTTAAGGACATCTACCACCAGGATGAAGGATTGTAAACCACGCACACTGACATACTGGTGTGTGTCCCCTTTGGCAGGATCTGCTCTTATTTTAGCTTCTTATGCCCTTGTTTGTACAAAAAAAAGGCTGTGACATTATGCAAATGAGCCTAATGGGCTGCAGGCTTCATAGTTGTTAATGGATCCTGGAGCCCCTCAGACTCATTTGCATAGTTTTAAAGCCTTTTTTTCTTAAAAACCCAGAGAAAAAGAAGCTTACTGAAGAGCAGATCCTGCCAGAGGGGGCACATAGCAGTATGTCAGTGTGCTTGGTTTACAATCCTTCATCCTGGTGGTGGATGTCCTTTAGGTGAAAATGTTTACACGGCTGCTTACACGTCCAGCAATGAAGAAAAACTCTTTCAAATCAGCCCAAAACAGAAACATTTTAAAACGCATGCGTTTCGATGGAACTAAATCGCCACATGTGAACGCACCCGGAAAGCTATAAATGATAAAAGTTGGGTCTTAACTTATTCCAAGTGAATTGGATAAGCAGTAATACCAGACACAGACATACACAAGTGTGGCGCTGTTTCCAATCACCTCTCTGCTTATCACTACTCCTCTAGTTTATTGGAATTATTATTTGGGTACTTGTCTGAATAGATTGTGGCCGCTGCTTATTCAGTGGACGTGACTCATACAGATGACTCGGGGGTGACAAACACATCGATGCAAGGACTCAGGGTATTGACGGAGATCGTACGTATTTCCATTACCAGCTGAATCATAGATCTGGATAAGCCCCCACGCCGTCTCTTCTGAAATAGTGACCTTGCTTATGTACAGAATAGAGTTCAATGTTATCCATACCAGAAAATCTAGGGATTAAGAATTTAGGGAACACTCTAATAAATGATGAAGAATTGTCTTTACTTAATCTAGATACATCTATATATCCAAGTGCTTGCTGAAGCAACAGCCCCATTCGAATGTATGAATCCAGTTTTCAGGTTGAAGATCTTCTGCACCAAACCTGCCCTGTGTGAATTCAGCCTTAAAGTCACATCTGCAGGAGGGACATTCTAGCAGCCCATAGGCAGATCACTTCTTTGTATATGAACCCTGGTCTCTGTATACAGACAAGTCGCACATAAAGTTTACCCAGGAGCCTATATTTACAGTGCGCTCATGTAAGTAAAGAAAGCGTCCAGGGTCAGAGTTCAACATCAATGTAACGTGTGATACGCTGGCGAATCGGACTCAACGTTTACACAGCCAAATCACACAAAGTATTGATAATCTGGGTCTGGAGAGCGGCGTGGGGGGCAGATGGCAAACCAAGGCAACCCAGCATGTCACGGCATATACATCATACAACATACATATAGATCCTGTCTCTATGGCCCTGGTGGAGATAACCAACCATTGTGCAACCTGCAAGGAAACAGGAACCTATTGGGGTTTCCAGTAATCGGAACTCCACCAATTGGCAAATGATTCCATATTATAGGGCAGCACAGTGGATTATGGTTAGCATTACAGCCTTGCAGCGCTGGGGTTCAAGTCCCAGGGTCAACATCTTCAAAGAGTTTGTATATTCTCTCCGTGTTAGCATGGATTTCCTCCGGTTTCCTCCCACACTCCAAAACATACTGGTAGGTTGATTACATTGTGAGGCCCATTGGGGACAGGGATTGATTTGGCAAACTCTGTGCAGCGCTGCGTAATCTGTGTGCGCTATATAAATAAAGGAATTATTATTAATACTTGGATAGGAAAAAAACTTTAAAAAGTTTAAGTTAAACACATTAAAGTTGTTGGCAAAAATATAAACACTGTAGAAATTGGTTACTGGCAGCCTCCGATGGGTCAGTGATGAGGAATCACAGTTCCTGTTACCGATGGGGCACTGGAACCCTGGCATCATGGGTGGAAGAAGATGCCCAACTACTGTAGTCTAGGCTTTTATTGGCTGGTTTCTCAGCACGGTCCCAAATCTCAAGCCAGTGCCATGTGGAGGTTGTCTAAAAGTACATAATGGGTAACACTCAGAGATCAGGTGACGTATATGAGAAGGTAACATAATACACATTACTGACTATTGTAATTCCAATCCTGACCACCCCAAAATAACCACACAGCCCCATATTCATATCACCAACACAAAGTGGCACATCATGCCACCCGACTAGAGTGGGCACAGCAATACCGATCAGAAAATACGCAACCCGGTAAACCAGAAGACAACGGGAGACTTCCATGACCTTGTCAAGGTCTCTGCATCCTTGCACCCCTCCTCTGCCCCCCCCCCCCCCAGTTATTTTTAGCTCCCAGTTTGATGGTTTTGGAGGAAATACAAGCGGTTTTCTAACATAAGAAAAGCCACAAATCTGTTACTATTTCCAGAAACCAAATCTGACAATTGCTCGAATGTTTGATGCCAACACACGTGCACTTAATAACTGGCGCGCACTGGAGCCGAGTGGTCACAGGGGGTGTTCTCCGCTAATACTGGGAGCAGGGACTGCTAGGAATTAGCTCAATAACCTCAGGAATTGTCCAATAACAAAGACACAAATCCAGAGGGGTCTTCTGTATATACAGGACTGCTACGTGGGCACCGCTATAATATGTATGAGGTGGCACAATGGGGTCATATACGCCAAACACTGAAGGAAGCAGTGAGGATGGAGGAGTTTTGAATCCGGTCCTGTCCTGGGGAGGAATCAGGAAACTGGATGGGATCGGATCCAATGCCTGGAACTAAATATAGAAACAAAGTCCTGACATGGACCCAGGCCGTTTGACTAAATTCACACATGCAGTTTTCATTATTAAAGAGAATTTGATGGTCGGTCATTTGTTTCCACTTCTAATTAAAAGCGATCTCTCCACAAGGTCCCATTACAAATATAGGGTTGGCAGTGCCATGTCTCCCTCTTATTTGTAGTTTAGGAATTGTGTACCTACTGGACCTTCACTCCTCCTAACAAGAGGGGTTCCGGCGATCAGATCCTTAAAGGGGCTAGTTCCGGCGATCAGATCCTTAAAGGGGCTAGTTCCGGCAATCAGATCCATAAAGGGGCTAGTTCCGGCAATCAGATCCTTAAAGGGATTAGTCCATCATTACAAAGACTTGTCCACTTTCTTTCAAAGACAGCACCACAGCTGTCAGGTGGATATGTGTTGGTATTACAGCTCAGACCCATATATTACAATGCAATCCCAGACACAACCTGTAGATAAGTGTGGCGCTCTTCCCGATATCGAGCAGATATGTATTTCTATTGTTATAAAATGTATTTTAATCCCTTTAAGGGAATCGGTTTTGTCACAGAACATTAAACTAAGAAAAACGTGGAGAGAGAAAAATTCCAGCAGGATCAGATTAGGACTGCTGCCCCTTCCTGGATGCCAAACTCTTGCTCCATGACATGGCAAGTGCCTTTGCATCTACTTCTATAAACCACAGGGCAATAGGATGACATGACTGGCATGACCCATTGACCCCTCTATGCCATGACCCCGGGTGTTATTGTGCTATCAAGCCAACCAGGTGGCAAACACCCAACAAAATTCAAGGACAAGACAAAGTACACACAATACAGGTGCCCTCTAGATTGTGCCCAGCCCTGGCACCACATGGCACAAGTTCTCCAACACGATACTACTGTACAATCTGGTTGGGTCTATAACATCTCACACTCAGCATGATCCTAGTGCAAGACAACGTACACCAAATACAGGTGCCCCCTGCATTGCGCCCAGCCCGGGCACCATGTGTACTTGTATGAGATCACATCGTACAATTTGATTGTCTCATGTAACACTCACCATTATCCTAGTGTGAGCCAATATAAAAACCAAATATAGCTGCCCTCTGCATTGTGCCCAGCCCCGGGCACCACAACAATACAACTTGTATAATTGTATGAAATCACATCATACAATCTGGTTGGATCTAGAACGTCAGCAATCCAAGTGCAAGACAAGGTACACTCAATACGGGTAATTGTGTCCTGCCCTGGCATCACATGGCACCACTTCCCCAGCATAATACCACAACCGCTAGGGCAGGTGCCACAAAGAATGCATATCCATGGACACAATATAACATCTGTAATTGCATGAGATCACATCTTTACAATCTGGTTGGGTCTATAACATCTCACACTCAGCATGAACCTAGTGCCAGACAACGTCCAACCAAATACAGGTGCCCAGACCTGGCACCGTGTGTAGTTGTATCAGATGACATCGTACGATCTGATCGCGTCGGTAACACTCACCATAGACCCGCAGCCAGCCCTGCTGCTGACACACAGACTCCATCAGGATCCGCTCCAGCATCCCCCCGCCGCCAGCTCCCCCGCCACATGGAGACTCCAGATCCTCCGAGTCGTGGAAGCTCTGGAACAAGTCATGTCCGCTGGATAACGAGTCCCCCCCGGGAGATAGATCCATCCTGAGTACGGCCCAGGCTCAGTCACTGGCTGGAGGGTGTGGATGAGCCGGCTCCTCCGGTGACTGGGTGACACTGGGTGCTGCGCTGCCAGCCGCTGCCCACCGACGCCTCACACTCCTGAGTGCCAGCCCCGAGCGGCATCAGCGGCATCCCTGGGAGATAGGCAAGAGCAGCCGCACGCCTATCCACGCAGGGGGCGGGGCCACAGCCTGGAAACGCGTGGAGCCATTAGGAGACACGGGAAAGCCGATGTCATCGATAAAGGGATATGGAGAAAGCGTCTCAGCGGCTCCCCCCAGTGGCGGCTGTGGAGTATGACATGAGCAATATCCATTATTATCTATTACCCTGTTTCCCCTAAAATAGGACATCCCCCGAAAATAAGACCTAGTAGAATTTTGTTCAAGCTTAGAAATATAAGGCCTCCCCTGCAAATGTGATACAAGCAGCTACCCGGACAAGAAGTGCTGACAAGAAGGGGCTCATATAAGGAAAGTGATATTGCAAAACATGAGAGATTGGGGTCAATGATTCCAATAGAAATGGAGTCACAAGAAATTCTGCATGAAATAAGTTTGGAGAGTTATAAGAATGTTAGAGAAGTTTGATTTTTTTTTTGTCCAACAATAAATGTGAATTATTTTTCATGGCAATATAAGACATCCCCTGAAAATAAGACCTAGTGCTTGTTTAGGAGAAAAAATGAATATAAGACACTGGGGCACATGTACTAAGGGGCCGTCGGACGCATTTACGCCAGGTTTCGTGATTTTTTCCGATTTGCTGTAAATTGCCCCGGGGCTTTTGGCGCACACGATCGGATTGTGGTGCATCAGCGCTGGCTTACATGCTACACAAATCGGGTGCGTGGCCGACTGATTCGGACAAAACGCGGAAGTTAAAAACCAAATTGTGTCGCAAGCTCTCACTCACATGCACCGGGAAGAAAAAGGTGAACTCCAGCGGTCCACAGCGTGGGGAAGCAACACAAATCCTCGTCGGACATTCTGGATCGGCGTCGTCAACGGGACGGTTAAGTAAATGTGCCCCATTGTCTTATTTTCAGGGAAACAGGGTACGTATAGAATATATACATGACAACACAAGTATGTCTAGTGTAATCAGGCTAGCTACAGAGGTGTCACAACTCCATTTACTCAATGTAAGGTCTCATTCACAAAACACTTTTCTTAACATGCGAAAACGGACACACATTTTTTTTTTTTTTTTGTATCTTAAGAAAAAACAACCCCATTGACTTTAATGGAAAACATGGAGATTGTTTTTTTGCTGATACAGCTTGCTTACAGTGTCTTACAGATAATAATAATAATCTTTATTTATATAGCGCCAGCAATAATATACAGGAGACATATGGCCGCATGAGGAAACTCGACTGAAAATGCGTAGGGTAGTGTCGTGTGGATGAGGCCTAAGGCCCCTTTCACACTAGCGTTGCTTTTCACGTCAGGGTGCAATGCGTGAAAAACTAACGTTTTTGGCTGCGTTTTTCCTTGGAGTCATTAGCATTTTTGCATTTTTCACGTGCGTGTTGTTCTCGTTTTTTTTGCGTTTTCGGTGCTCGGCGTTCGGTGTTCGGCACATCTGCTTACTTGTCGGGAGATACGCGCGGAACGGTGCAAACAAAATAGCATGTGAAGAACACTATATATGTGAAGAACACATTGCAGATGTATGGAGACATCTGCAATGTGTTCTTCACACATATATAGTGTTCTTCACATGCTATTTTGTTCGCACCGTTCCGCGCGTATCTCCCGACAAGTAAGCAATATAGGCATTTTCACTTAAATGATCCTGTGTTCACTGTGTTCACTGTTTTTATTCTATTCTTCACTGTTCTTCACTGTGTTTTTTTAATTAAATGCTCGATCTCGAGCAGGGGAATTATTCATGTCACCTAGCAACCCATCCGTTTAAAACGCATTGCACTCGCATTGCACTTGCATCGCTTGCGAGTGCAATATGTTTTTGATGCGTCTCCATAGACTTGAATGGGGCGGGGAAAACGTGCGTGAAATGCAAAAGTAGAGCATGCTGCGATTTTGACGTGCGTCAAAACAAAAGCAAGCACGCACGTCAAAAACAACGCAAATGAGAAAAGATCCATTGGAAACAATGGGACAGAGTGCAATGCAAGTTCTGCGCGTCAAAAACACGCGCAGAACTCGCGCGTCAAAAATGCTAGTGTGGAAGGGGTCTAACTCTTGTGACATCACAAATGTTTTATGATATTGTGACATCACAGGTGTAGGATTTGTAGCCAGGACATCACAAGTTACTGTGATATCACTAGGGTGTCAAGGCAATCTGTGTGATGTCAAAATTATTTTCGTGTAAGGTAATTGCTACAGTATATTAACTTAAAGGGGTATTCCCATTTCAGCAAATTAATGCTATTGTTTGTATTATAAAAAATTATACAACTTTCCAATATACTTTCTGTATCAATTCCTCACGGTTTTCTAGATCTCCGCTTGCAGTCCTTCTATGTTTACGTCCAGTGGACAGAAATCTGACCATGGTCACACAGGTGCACGGCTCGTTATGTCACAGAGAGTAATCAGATGTGGGTGTTATAATGAGCCGTGCACCTGTGTGACCAGGGTCAGAATTCTCTCCACTGGAAGTAAACAGAAGCTTTCTATAGATGGACAGCAAAATACATACAGAAAGTATATTGGAAATGGGACAACCCCTTTAAATATATATAAATAACGCTATATAAATAACGATTATTATTTTTTAGGAAACTATTGTGACATCACAAGTAAATGTTAGTCTAAGTCGCAATGTCATAGGCAAGCTGCAGTGACATGAGGATAGGCCGTCAATATCTGACCTTCTGACTCCTAACAAATGCTTGTGCCATACTTAAAGTACATCTACCATCAAAGTCAGTGTCTGTGGTAATCCTCTTCTTTTTATTATCCATCCTTCCTCCTAATATCAACTTTTAAAATTATGTTAATGGGCCAGAAGGGTAAGTGTCCCTAGCTTATTATACTACATTTTGATAATAGATTTCCTTTAAGAATCCTGTTAAATGCTAATACTGTGTTTATTAGGCATAAAAATGTATTTAGAACTCTGATAACTAACACACACCAAACCATGTTATTTCTAGTGTAGAACATCCCACAGGTGCTAAGTCCATAGGGACCCAGTCAGGAACTGAAAAAAAAATATTTCTACCTCTGTCTTCTTCCCCGAACTCACATTCACTCTGAAATTCCTTCTGAATCAATCTTGGTTGTCCAAGACGGATAAAAATTCAGAGAAGTATCAAATTACAATTTTATATAAGATCTTTATATAAGGGGTAGACACAGGGGTGAACCTGATCTTTCTGTTGCCTGAAGCGAGCTATAAGGGCAGCCTCCACCCCATCCAGTACTTATATACAAGGTTATTTTTAGTATGTGGGTTTTCCATTCAGTGTTTCACCTCCATGCTGACATCTGGTGTGAAGAAACATGAAGAAACCATATTTTTAAGTCTCAAATTCTGATTTGTAGCAGGCAAATGCTGCTCTGGTGCTGGCCCCCATCTGGCCGCTATTTATGTTGCATGAGGCAAGAGGCTCAACTTACCTCATGAATGGAGCACCACTGGGTGGGCATGGGAAAGGACCACAGAAAAAGTTGCTGTCAGGATTCGGGATGAGTGGATCCCTTGTTCCACCGTGGGAGGTGGTACTAGCCGACACCTGGGACCCGAATCTAAGTGGCACCTGGTCTTCACCAGAGCCAGCCGCAAAGCGGGAGGGTCGTTACACAGGTGTGACTAGCCCGTGGTGGCTACCGAGTTCAAGGTACTTTAGCAGGAGACAGTCTCGTGGTCAGGTTCAGGGTCAGGGCAGGTGGCAGAGATGCAAGGTCAAGTCCAAACCTTGGTCAGCAACACAGGAACACAGGCACACGGGATACAGGACTGCAGGAACACAGGACAAGGGAACTCAGGAGCAGGAACACACAGGAATGCAGGAACACAGGAGCAGGAAAACACAGAACACAGGAGCAGGAACACACAGGAACGCAGAAACACAGAGACTCAGGAGCAGGAACACGCAGCAACGCCAGAATATCTCTAGGGGGCGTTCTCTAAGGCGTAGACACATAGATCCGGCTTGGAGTGTGGGAAGAGGCAGGCTTAAATAATTTTCTGAAAATGGCCAACGCCAATTAATGGCGCGCTGGCCCTTTAAATCTACTGAAGGTGGCGCGCAACCTAGGAGGCAGGGACAAGCGCGCCGCACTGCCTGAGTCGGCCCTGGTTCGCAGTGAGGTGAGTGACTCGCTGGGGGACCGGAGCAGTGGAGAGGGGCACGCAGGAGCACCCGTGACATTTGCAAGTAATCTAGAGGCTGTTAGATGTAACTCATCCTAAAAAGTCATCTAGTCTGTTATTTTATAACAGCCTGTGCAGTAATATATAATCAAAAAGAGGGCCCCTTCTAATACAGACCCCAATAAACATCTACAGGGGCCCCTTCTAATACAGACCCCAATAAACATCTACAGGGGTAGTGGACCCCCTGGACCACCTCGGACGATGATACAAAACGACACCTGGAACCGGAATCTAAGTGGCACCTGGTTTTCACCAGAGCCCGCCGCAAAGCGGGTTGGACTTGCTGCGGCTTGTTACCACCAGGTTGTTCCGCAGGTGCGACTTTGTCCGCAGTGGTGGCCAAGGCGAGGGACAGAGTCAGTAGGCAAGTTCGTGGTCGGGGACAGGCAAGAGGTCAAGACAGGCGGCAAAGGACCATGGTCAGAGGCAAAGCAGAAGGTCAGGGCTGGCAGTGGAGGAGTGTAAACGGGAACAGGTCACAACGGGGAATCCAACCACAGACACAAGGCACAAGACAAAGCTTTCTCGACGGCATAGAGCATGTAGATCCGGCGGGGAATGCTGGGAAGAGCCGGCTTTTAACTAATTCCGGGAAGTGGCCAGCGCCAATCAGCGGTGTGCTGGCCCTTCAAAATTGCGAGCGCCGGTTCGTGCATGCCCTAGGAGCCGGGGACGCGCGTGCTGGGAAGCCAGGACGGGTGCAGGAGCGTGGAGAGGTGAGTGAAGCCGGGGGGAGTTGGTGCCACTGAGAGGGGCAGGGGTGCGCCTGCGATCCAAGATGTGGCTCGCAGGAGCACCTGTAACATATCCTACAATAGTTAAATAAGTAGAGCGGCCACATGCTGCTCCAAACAACTTTTTCATGGTTCTCCTACTAGCAGGTACTTCAGTGGATGTGTTATGCCTGTAATAACTATCTTTAGCATTGCCATAGAAACATAGATCATTTAGCTGATACACACATAAAGATATCTCATTCTGCTGCACTCTGGTTTCGTGGTATAAAATCAAACACAAAAATACAATTTTTTCTATTTACACCAGCCAATTATCCTGAAGATTTGCTGCTATAAAAACCAGACGGGATGAATGAAGAAGGTCAACAACAAATCATTAATTGTTGATCTTGCTGTTGTTATTGATGGCATAATCTGTAAGAGCTGCTTGTGGAGACAACACTCCTGCGAGCCACCGCTAGATAACAATGAAGTTACTCAAACGGCACAAGAGAATTTATTTTTCACTGGTAAATAGGAATCTTGTCCTCGATTTTTATTAATACCAATGATTTGTCAGTAGTTTGAAATCGCTTTGTTTATAATGAATTCAAAATGTGCAGTATCCATCAGTCCATTGCTTTGACATGTCTCCCAATCAATGACAAGTTTTATTGCTCCTCTTCCCTGCTGTCTCTGTACCACATCTTAGTCTCTCTAAAATCCTTTCACGTAGTCCAATCCCTCCACTCTCCAGGGCCTGCACCACCTCTTGACCTGGTGCTTGTAGCCTCTTGCCTGCTCTCTCCCACCATACCTTGACCTGGTCCAAATCTCCTCCTCTCTGCACCTTTTCTTGACCTGGTCCATCTCTTCCCTTTCTTGCTGCCTCTCTAAAATCCCTCGTCCTGGTTCACCTCTCCTCCTCCCACCAGTCTTTCCACCAGCTCTTGCTTAGTCCATGTCTCCTCTTCCCTGCTGTCTCTCCACCATCCCTTGACCTTGTCCACCTCTCCTCCTCTCTGAAGTCTCTCCATCTCCCTTGGGCCAATTCCGTGTCTCCTTTTCCCCGCAGTCTCTTCACTAGCCCTTGAATTGTATTATACTTCCACCACCTTTTGTTCCGGTATAGACATTTTTATTATAATTGATAATTAATAAAGCACAATTAATTCCATGGTTCGGTACATTTGATAAGTGGTTCTGATTGCATGAAGACAAGTATGGAAGTACAAGACACAAAATGACATTGAACTGGTACAAGTGGAAGCAGGACCCTGCTAGTGAGAACTCACAATCTATATTGGAGGGTAGATTTCCAAGTGCAAATTTGATGTCAGAGGTTGAAGGAGCATTGTCTGTTTTTTGTACGTCCAGCTGAAGATCTGATTAACAGTTGGGCAATTGCATATTGAAGTTTGTCAAGGACAATGCAAGAATCAGATTCTCACCTGTAACAGAATATCAGTGCATTGCTGTGTCCACATTTTTTCAGGGAATCTTCAAAGACAAGTGCAGTGGCGTAACTAGGAGAGGCAGGGCCCCACACCAGACTTCTGAAGGGGGCCCCCTGCGGCTTAAAAATATACATATATTACATTCCTATATTCATAAACATACAGTTCATCACTCAAACATACACATTTATACACTGTTACACACATATACACACATACAGTGCCATATACATACAGACATACAGCTTACATACGCACATAACGTACTGTATTTATACGTACCATACACCATATACACATACAGCATATACACATCACAGATACACAAACATAAACAATATATATACCACAATGCGCAGCATAATATGTATATAATGGTGCACATTCTTCATTCTTTAGTGTGTCAGGTCGGATGACGGGGCCCCTTGACACTGTGGGCCCCATAGTGGCTGCTATGGCTGCTACCGCTGTAGTTACGCCCCTGGACAATTGTATTTAGAACATATCACTGGTTGTTCTGCTGCTGTGAGTCTACTGGGATCATTTGTGCACCAATTTTCTTATAATTATTTCTAGGATAATATGCAACAATGATATTGTCTGAACAAGAACACATGGATATGTATATTTTTATCTCCCATGGTTTCTGTGTTACTACACTACCACACTACACCATTTATAGCACTTTTTGATTAAACAAGATTGATGAACAAAGATTGCAGTTATGAATATGATCACAAGTGTGCTTCCTCTGTCATATATAGATGCTCGGAGAGGCTACTTTTAGGTTGTATACCTCTTGGTAAGAGGTTGTTGACTGCTAAACATGCCTCTACTACTATTGAAAAGCATTTTGTCTACTTCACAGTAGGCACATCATTGAAAAGCAGGGTGGTCACCTGCCTGCCATCTGGGCCATGATGACCTATTTGTTAGGAGAAGATGGGAGCAGTGGTTGCATGAGGGCACTGACACTGCAATTGACAGCCAGCCATCTTTCTGCTACTTTGCTTTTAATTTACAGTGTAGGGTGCTGGTGCGAAGACTGCAGATGGGTTCCTCCTATGCACTTGATCAGGGGCTCAGCTGCATCTCCAGTTCAGTTATTATTCTGGCACCCAGAGGATTCTGGAATCAGCTGCCTGGATGGACCCATACCCAGCTGACATTGCTGACATACCCTCATTAATATCATTATCTTGGAAAACCCCTTTACGGCAACTTTATTTCCACCAAGGGAGACCTTTTTGTTTTACTCTGGCATAGAGTGGCCATAAGTATTTTGGGAGGATTCTCATCTTCTTTATTCCCCCCCAAAACAGTGTAGAGTTTTTGTGTAGAGTGGAGCTGAATATAGGATTAACATTAGCCTAGTCAACAGCACCCCCTACTGTACTCAAAGGAGAAGGACTGGAGCGGAGAACTGGTGTTACTATCATAAAGTGCAAGATTTCTTATATGAATATATTCAATATTTAGATAGGGGCTAACCTGTTTTCATTGGACAAACCCTTTAAGCTCAGCTTGATCTAAAGTATATATTTCATGGAATAATTCTCCTCCTAGCATAAATTAGAAATCAGTTACCTGTAGATGGTTCTGACCTGCTGTTGCATGTTACCTGATCTCTGATACAATAGATATACAGCCTACCCTCTACCTGACTGATATAAACAGGGCCAGCACCAGCACTGGGCATACCCGGGCAAGTGCCAGGGCCCAGAGCTGCTGGGGGGACTTTACATAAGGCTGTGCATAAGGAACCCATGAGGGTGAGGGGCGGTATCTAATGAATCCATAGGGAGAGGGGCGTAATTACAGTGGTAGCAGCTGCTATGGGGCCCGCAGTGTCAGTGGGGCCCCGTCATCCGACCTGACACAATAAAGAATGAAGGATGTGCACCATTATATCTATATTGTACTGCACATTGTACATCATAATATGTATATAACGTATACTGTGATGTCTATATGCAGGATCAGTGATGTGTATATGGTGTCTGTATACACTGTATGTGAGTATGTTGCATATGGCACAGTATGTGTGTGTATATGCTGTATGTGCACATGAGTGTAGTTATATGTGATTGTAACTCGCATTTGTGAGTATACTAATATGTATATATTAAGTGGGAAGGGGGGCCCCTTGCAGTAGCCTGCTAGGGGGCCCTGTCTCTCCTAGTTACGCCACTGCATAAGGAGTGAGGGGGGCTTTATATAAAATAGCCATGAGGGGGCTGTTTGGTATGATAAACTAGGGTATATTTTTGGGGAAAAGGAGACTGTTTTAGTTTTTGAATTTTTAATGCCACCACGTGAGTTCACTGCAAAGGCCTATAGAAGCTCTGTCGCCCAGGGGCCTACTGAAACCTGGAGCCCCCAAATCATAGAAGCTCCTATAATGTGTGGAAGTTAAAAGATGCAATTAAGATGTAATTAAAATAAACCAATATTTATTCTTATCCATCTATGTTTTACTAAAGCTCTACATCACCTCTCTCATAGATCTCAAGTAATCGTATTCAGAAGGAACAACTTTCTAAGGTGGAGCCTAGACTGCACCCGGCCAGTCCGTTGCCCCTTATATGGAGTTATACCTGTCTGGCTATACTCTTCGGCCCATTTAGACATTGGTAGGTTTGGCCAACCATGTAATGTGTATGGGAGCCGCCTTACTTCCTCCTATTGAAGGATGTTAGATATCATCATCACCAAGCAGTGACCATATTGTGTGAGTATAGTTTCTTACAGAACACATATTCTTCCTCTATTCTCCTCCATCCAACGATCCTAGGGACTAGTTTCTTAGTACCTGACCACCACGTCTGCTTCTTTAGTGCCTTTGTCAGAACCATGCTCTTGAAACTAATACCCCCTTCCATGCCCCAATAAAAAATTATGCCACCATTAATTTCTAATGTTGATACTCATTTTGAATCACTGCTTCGTTGTAATACCCCCTGTTATGCCTCCACCTAGAGATTACCGCTCCCTTATGGACCCTATCCAGGAATAGTGTCCACTCCCTCTCCCACTAATGTTGTCTCCACTGTGCCCAAGGACTTCATCCTATCTGTGGGTTCAGCACCTTGAGCAGGAGCGGGATACAGTCACATCCTCTCTTCACTGTATTGCTGACATCCTCAGTCTGCTCCTGTGTTTTGTAAGGGTGGGTTCACACATTCAGTTTTTCATATGCAGTTTTCAAAGTCCAAACCAGGATTTGGGAGAAAAAAAAGAGGTTGAGTAGCTTCTTTCATTGGTATGTTCACACCTATTATGATCCACTCCGGATTTTGACTTAAAAAAACTGCATCTGAAAAACGCACCTGTACCGTTTTGTTGGGCCAAGATCCCAAGAAACCTCTGTATCTATCGGGTGCCGTTGCAATATGGATATAGTGAGACATTATCCACACCATTTCTTTTCAAGTTAATGCACAATTTATTAAACCCAAAATATAACAAGACAAAGACCATTCATTGTCTACAAAGGGGACATTTCTTTTAGGTGTATCAACATTGTCCAGTGTCTTTATGGTTCTCTGAAATCATGGTCATTCTCCTAATAGGGGCACCTAAAATATGTCTTTGGGGGCTTTATAGGCTCTCTGATGTCTGGTAAGGGTTCCAGCAAGCTCTTCATGGTTATTTGATTTCTATGTTTCCCACTTGAGGTCTCATAAAAGCCTCTGACGGCTTAAGGAGCTTCATGACTTGAAATAAGTGGCCTCCGAAAACATAGGAGCCTCTCCGATGTTTGTAACCTCCTCTTTGGAAAAGACAGATATATTTAAGTCACTGATATGGTAAAGGATTGTGATGTCTGTGGTGGCTTCCAGTGTTCTGAGTAGATATGCAGAGGGCGGCACTAATGTGTTGAGTGCTTGTAATAAAGGTCTCCTGAAATTTTAGTGCTTAAGGGCATTATGTTGGGTTTCTTGCTGAGCCCTGAGTTATTTGGGCCATCTATGGTTGGGCCCCTTGATAGAGGCACCTGCAATTTGTGTTAATGGTCTCTGATCTGATCTCTGTGAGACCCACTTGTGAACTTTTGTTATAAACAGGTCTCTTAAAAAAGCTTCTATGATGGCTTAAGGATCGTCTTGGTTTTTTTTGGCTGGCAACATCATAAAAACAGGAAGGTCTCTCTTTGGTGCTTGAAACCTCTTTAAAGTCCTTTGAAATGTTGATATCAGTCATCTGTTAATCCAGTTGTGGATGTCTCAGGACCCTATGGTGGCTTCCGCCATCTTGGGTGGATATGTCCTATGGTCTCTTTAAACATTACTTTTGATATAGCTGTGATATAGCATTGTATTGTGTTTCTTTCTATTTCGTGTGTTTGGAACTGCTTGCTGTCCATTGTATCATTTATCATGACCTTCGATGATATGGGAGGACAGCCGTTGCTTATGGGTTTATCACTCTACTTGCTGCCCCCTGTGGCAGCTAAAAAGAGCGTTGGTCATTCTTCTCAGCCCAAACCTCATCCATTGCAGGGACCATCTTCTTGGATGTCTTGTTTCTTCAGAGTTTTCTGTTGATTCTTGATCCATCCAGTCATCCACATTTAGTGATGAAACATCATAGAGGATTTTGTCCTCCTCTGGATCCTGGTGGATGGGGGGCAGATCATCATCTGAAGAATTGTCTTCCTCATTGGAATCCTCCATAAGTCCTGGTGTAGTTGACCTGCTGTCATCTGATGGTGCTCGAATGTGTCTTACAATCTCACATCCAGTGTCTGGCCAGCAGGTAAATGAAGGCATCTCATCATGGAGGGGATTAAAGTCGCCCCCCTCCTCAGGTGAATACAGCAGAATATCTGGAGACTCTGATCTGCTGATGTCTGATGGAGCGTGGATGTGCCTCACAATATCACATCCCGTGCTGTACCAGGAAGGAATAGGAGGCAGCTCTTCAACAGAAGGATTGAAAACTTCCTCCTCCATTGCCAAGTACCCCATCATATCCTGAGGTGTTGTCCAGCTTTCTTCCATTGGTGTGTGGTTGTATCTGATCATCTCAATGTTCTCAGAATGAATCTCCATTCCGTAGCTAGTATATGAAATGGCCATAAAGCCAAAAGAATTCATCTCGTAATCCATTTGCTATAAAGTGAGAACATGAAATTGTTTAAGGAGTCATCCCATAATCAAATTCATTTTAACCATGAGAAAAAAATAACATATCCAGCAAAAGTTCTTATGTAGCCATAGGCCCGTGCATTAGTCAGGTCATATGTAACCAAAGGCAAGTTCACTAGTGAGCTCATGTGTAGCCATAGGCACGTCAACTAGTCAGCTCATGTGTAGCCATAGGCACATCCACTAGTGAGCTCATGTATAGCCATAGGCACATCCACTAGTGAGCTCATGTATCGCCATAGGCACATCCACTAGTGAGCTCATGTGTAGCAATAGGCATGTCCACTAGTGAGCTCATGTGTAGCCATAGGTACGTCCACAAGTCAGCTCATGTGTAGCCGTTGGCACATCCACTAGTGAGCTCACGTGTAGCCGAAGCATGTCTACTAGTAAGCTCATGTGTAACCATAGGCATGTCCACTAGTGAGCTCACGTGTAACCATAGGCATGTCCACTAGTGAGCTCACGTGTAACCATAGGCATGTCCACTAGTGAGCTCACGTGTAACCATAGGCATGTCCACTAGTGAGTTCATGTGTAGCCATAGGTACGTCCACAAGTCAGCTCATGTGTTGCCATTGGCACATCCAGTAGTAAGCTCATGTGTAACCATAGGCATGTCCACTAGTGAGCTCACGTGTAACCATAGGCACGTCCACGAGCTCAAGTGTAGTCATAGGTATGTACTATAGCAGTGATGGCAAACCTTTTAGACACCGAGTGCCCAAACTAAAACCAAAACCCATGTATTTTTCGCAAAGTGCCAAGGTGACAATTTAAGCAGTAACTTATTACTCCCTTCTCTTTCGCAGGTTGGAATTGTATAAGCATCTGAGGACGCCAATACAGTAGAAAGAAGGAGAAAAAGTTTGGATTATCATTGTAGCTTTCTTCTAGGATCCTGGGCTGCAAGAGGCCTTAAGTCCTGTCTGACGAACACTGCCCTTGGGTGATGGCAAGGGTGCCCATAGAGAGGGCTCTGAGTGCCATAAGTTCGCCACCACTGTACTATAGTGAGCTGAGTGCTGATGGTCACACATGCTCATTCCATTTCCCTGTACAACTCAGCATAGTGCTCCTCTGCATTGTAGTCATAAGGAATAGATTTCTGACCTGAACTATTATCTATGTATTATCTATTTTTTTCTTCTATGAGTAAACTGTACAGTTATTGGGGCAAATTTACTTACCCGGTCCATTCGCGATCCAGCGGCACGTTCTCTGCGGTGGATTCGGGTCCGGCCGGGATTCACTAAGGTAGTTCCTCCGACGCTGCGCTGAAGTTCCCCGAGGCCCGCCGGAATGCACTGAAGTTCACCTGCCTATTCCTAGTGAAGGTAAGCGCGAGTCCCGCAACACTTTTTTTTTAAAAATGCGGCGGTTTTTCTGAATCTGTCGGGTTTTTGTTTGGCCACGCCCCGCGATTTTCGTTGCGTGCATGCCACCACCGATGCGCCACAATCCGATCGTGTGCGCCAAAATCCTGGGGCAATACAGGGAAAATCGGCGCAAATCGGAAATATTCGGGTAACACGTCGGGAAAACGCAAATCGGGCCCTTAGTAAATGACCCCCATTGTTCTTTCATGGGATGTATTAGGTCAGAATGGCCTTGTGCTGTCTGTACAAATAGACAGAAATGAGACAAGCCCCATATCTATTGAACCAAGCACATGGATCTATTAAAGGGGTTGTTCAGAGGTTAAAAAATATGGCTACCTTCTTCCAATAACATCTTCACCGCTGACCATGAGTAATGTGTGTTATTGCAACTAGGCTCCCTCCATTTCCATACAGTTGGGTTTCAATACAGGCACAAGCTAGGATCAGTCCTGGTGCTGGTTTTTCAAATAAACTGGCAATGTTTTTCAATCTCTGGAAAACCCCTTTAACAAATTTGCATGAGCCATAGACTTGTACGTGATAACAGTATAGGACATAACTGGACATGTTCATGTACATGAACCTCAGTATGGAGGAATTCTCCTGTGTACATGGCTTATGACTAGTGATGAGCGAGTATACTCGTCCGAGCTTGATGCTCGGTCGAGTATTAGCATACTCGGACCGGCTCGTTGCTCGGACGAGTATTTGCCCTGCTCGATAACGAGCATTTAATTTAAAAAAAAAAAACTAAAGAACAGTAAAAAAATACAATTAAAACATTTAATTTAATCATTTAATTGAAGAACACAGTGAAAGAACACTGTGCAGAATAGATTGCAGATGTTCGCGAACATCTGCGATCTGTTCCGGAGACACGCGTGCAGAACGGTGTTCTCCGCAATAGTATTCGAAGAACAATATGTGTAGAGAACAACTTGCAGATGTTGTCAAACATCTGCAAGTTGTTCTTCACACATATTGTTCTTCAAATACTATTGCGGAGAACACCGTTCTGCACGCGTGTCTCCGGAGCAGATCGCAGATGTTCCGGAGACACGCTTGCACGGTGCAATAGTATTTGAAGAACAATGGGGCACATTTACTTACCCGGCCCATTCGCGATCCAGCGGCGCGTTCTCTGCACAGGATTCGGGTCCGGCTGGGATTTAAGATGGTAGTTCCTCCGCCGTCCACCAGGTGGCGCTGCAGCGCCGAAAATAATCTTAACGCCCTGGAATGCACCATCCCATAGAAGGTGAAGGTGAGCGCTCCCCAAGCGACACATTTTCGGTTTTTAAATGCGGCGGTTTTTCCGAATACGTCGGGTTTTCGTTCGGCCACGCCCCCCCGATTTCTGTCGCGCGCATGCCGGCCCCGATGCGCCACAATCCGATCGCGTGCGCCAAAAACCCGGGGCAATTCATGTACAAGCGGCGCAAATCGGAAATATTCGGGTAACACGTCGGGAAAACGCGAATCGGGCCCTTAGTAAATGACCCCCAATATGTGTGAAGAACAACTTGCAGATGTTTGACAACATCTGCAAGTTGTCCTCTACACATATTGTTCTTCGAATACTATTGCGGAGAACACCGTTCTGCACGCGTGTCTCCGGAACAGATCGCAGCTGTTTGCGAACATCTGCAATCTGTTCTGCAGTGTTCTTTCACTCTGTTCTTTTAGTGAAAACATCTGCACTGAACAGTGCTCGTTCAGTTTTTAATTTTACTAAAAAATGCTCGGGTCTCCCATTGATTTCAATGGGGCTCGTTACTCGAAACGAGCACTCGAGCATCAGGAAATGTTCGGCTCGAGTAACGAGTACCCGAGCATTTTAATGCTCGCTCATCTCTACTTATGACCAAGGCAAGAATTTATAAAATACACATCAAAGAACATGTTAGAGAGGAACAGAACACTGATAGTTGTCACTGGGAAGATGTCAAAGAGCTTAGTTGAAGTTTAGGATAAGAAAATGATGAGATATATGACATAATATGGAGTGAGGAGAAATACAGACTACTTACAGTCATTCCCAAGGAGAATAACACTTACTATATGAGTAACTACCGCATACAGAACCTGTGCTGATTGTGATGTCATAAGTCAGTTAGAACCTAAGTGGCTGAAGGATATGTACATGACGTGTGTCTATATGTATAAATGTATATATATATATATATATATATATATATATATATATATATATATACACAGGGTGTAACAAAAAGATCGAGCAGTGGAATATCTTATGAAAATCTCATTGGATCGAAAAACTAAATATATACATTTCAAATATTTAAATTTCAAAAATTTAAAATCTATCTAATGATACCAAACTCTGCCACACAGGGTGCAACTTAAAAAAAAGGACATCCCCATTTTTATTGCAGATTTGGATTCACCAAGTAATATTTCATTGATTTTCATGATTTTCATTAAGAAATGGCACCGTAATCACTGAAAATCACAATGGGGCACATTTACTTACCCAGGCGACGGAGTTCCAGAAATACAGAGAGTCCGACAATCATGCAATCATAGTGCGATTCACAAAGATCGTGCGCCCGATATCCTGCATGTGTCGCTTCCCCGCTCAGGTCCGCCAGAGTTCACCTTCTTCTTCCTGGTGTATGTAAGTGCATTGGTTGCGACACAATTTTAAAGTTAAATCCCGCACTCAGTCCGAATCCGGATTGTCCCACGGTCTGCCCCCCAATTTCTGTCGCAAGAAAGTCGGCGTGATTGCGCCAAAATCCGATATTCATATCCATATATTGCGCAATCGCTGACGGCTCTCTGCGATGCGGCCCACTGACAGCGCCGGCTGCGCTGAGTTCACAGCGGCTGTGCCATGCTGCGCTTATTCACAGTGCCAACCAAACATTCAACTGGCGCTAAGAATAAGCACAGCACAGTCCTGGTTGAATGTTCGGACGGCGCTGTGAATAAAGCCCCTCTGCGGCCGCTGTCCGCATAGAGAGTCGGCAACGATTGCGCAATATACGCGTTGCTGTCGGCTATTCTTACAGGTTCCCGACTGACAGGGGCGTGGAGGGGGTGTGTTGGCCGCCCCCCTCATGAATCCGGCCGACTGCCAGGGGACCTGTACGAGGATCCGACCTCTTACCAAATCGATTAAAACAAACTTTGCACACAAAAATTTGAATAAAAATGTAATAAATATAAAGGGTCTGGGGACAGGATTGCAGTGGCTGACGTATGGATTATAATGTTCTGGTACAGCTGTGGTTTGGTTTATGAGGATGTTCAGCAGGTTAGGTGTGGATTATAGATTTTGCAACAGCTATGGTGTAGATTATGTAGCAACTGACGTGCAGATAACAAATTTCTGTGGCAACTAATTATATTCTCCTCTTTCAACACCATAGGCCACAGTTACACATTTACAGTTTTCTGGCGGACGTTCTCAAAATTGCGTCGCAAGCCCCATGTTAAAGGTGCACCAAAAAAAAGTTGGTGCACTCTGTCTGGGCAGTGCAGGGAGAGCCAGATTCATACAGAACGTGCGCCAGAAATTCTGAATTTGGCACACCCTGCACTATACAGGTATACTGCACATATATCGGGGTTTTATATAATCTTTTTTTTCATACTATAGCACTAGTATGTAGCCTAAGGAGGGGATGGGATTCTGAGGATCTTATGAATCCCTGCTTCTCCACAAAATAGCAGCGCCAAACTGTTATTATGTCATTATACTTCAGCACTGCTGTTCTGCGGGGATACCTTGCATCTCATATCATATATATGTATATAGTGTAGATATCTCACTATACACACATCCCCACCCCTCATATTGTGGCCTCCTCCCCTAATATTGTGACCCACTTCCCTCATATTGTGGCCCCTCCCCTCATATCGTAGCCTATGCCTTCATATTGTGTCCCTTTCTCCTCATTATGGCCTCCTGTCCTCATATTGTGGCCCTTTCCTCTCATACTCTCATATTGTGGCCCTCTTCCCTCATATTATGGCTTTCTGACCTCTCTCATATTGTGGCCCCTCTCCCCTCGTATTGTGGCCCTGTGTACTCCCCTGTTCCTGGGTAAACAGGTTTTGTACTTCTCTTCCCCGGGGCTCTGGGATGAAGGAGGAGGGTGGCCGGGCCAACCAGGAGAGAAGCCATCTTCATACATCTCTGCTGTAGTGCAGAGTGGGAAGGATGGAGACAGCAGGAGCTGATCCTGTCTCCTGCTCTTGTTTACATATAATTAATGGCAACTAGAGTAGTAGTACTGTGCTGTGCCCATATATACAGGATAGGAGTAGTAGTACTGTGCTGTGCCCATATATACAGGATAGGGGTAGTAGTACTGTGCTGTGTCAATACATACAAGATAGGAGTAGTAGTACTGTGCTGTGTCAATACATACAAGATAGGAGGATAGGAGTAGTAGTACTGTGCTGTGTCAATACATACAAGATAGGAGTAGTAGTACTGTGCTGTGTCAATACATACAAGATAGGTGTAGTAGTACTGTGCTGTGTCAATACATGCAAGATAGGAGTAGTAGTACTGTGCTGTGTCAAGACATACAAGATAGGAGTAGTACTACTGTGCTGTGTCAATACATACAAGATAGGAGTAGTAGTACTGTGCTGTGTCAATACATACAAGATAGGAGTAGTAGTTCTGTGCTGTGTCAATACATACAAGATAGGAGTAGTAGTACTGTGCTGTGTCAATATATACAGGATAGGAGTAGTAGTACTGTGCTTTGTCAATATATACAGGGTAGGAGTAGTAGTACTGTGCTGTGTCAATATATACAGGATAGGAGTAGTAGTACTGTGCTGTGTCAAAATATATACAGGATAGGAGTAATAGTACTGTACTGTGTCAAAATATATACAGGATAGGAGTAATAGTACTGTGCTGTGTCAAAATATATACAGGATAGGAGTAGTAGTACTGTGCTGTGTCAATATATACAGGATAGGAGTAGTAGTACTGTGCTGTGTCAATATATACAGGATAGGAGGAGTAGTACTGTGCTTTGTAAATATATACAGGATAGGAGTAGTAGTACTGTGCTGTGTCAATATACAGTATACAAGATAGGAGTAGTAGTACTGTGCTGTGTTAATATATACAGGATAGGATGGTAGTACTGTGCTGTGTCAATATATACAGGATAGGAGTAGTAGTACTGTGCTGTGTCAATATATACAGGATAGGAGTAGTAGTACTGTGCTGTGTCAATATATACAGGATAGGAGTAGTAGTACTGTGCTTTGTCAATATATACATGATAGGAGTAGTAGTACTGTGCTATGTCAATATATACAGGATAGGATGGTAGTACTGTGCTGTGTCAATATATACAGGATAGGAGTAGTAGTACTGTGCTGTGTCAATATATACAGGATAGGAGTAGTAGTACTGTGCTGTGTCAATATATACAGGATAGGAGTAGTAGTACTGTGCTGCGCCCATATATACAGGATAGGAGTAGTAGTACTGTGCTGTGCCCATATATTCATGAAGGGACTATTTATTAGGACTTTTATACAAAATATTTGATAAGAGGAGCAGTAAATATAAGAATAATTAAGGAGAGCATTATATAAAACATAATTAATAAGTAGGAGCACTGTAAGACTGAAATGATTCATTGGAAATTATATATTATGAAAATAATGGGAATTATGTCCAATTTAATTTATTAGGTGTATCATATAATTTACTCAGGGGTGTGTATTGTAACATACTGAGGAGTCGCAATGTAATATTTGATTTATTTAGAGGGCACAGTATGTTTTTTGTTATGGGGGTATATTTAGTATTGGTGAGGGGCACAATGTGGTCAGTTGTGTTCTGAGTGGTAAATAATATTTAGGAGCACAGAGTTATCCAGGTGACATTATGCCGTAGTGACTGTGATATTTTTAGTTGCACAGTGTGGAGATATGCCACACAGAGATGAAGATATCTGGTGGAAAATTCTCCAGTGATAAGAAAAAAAAGGAGAAGTTGATCTGCAATGCAGTACCCAAAGGAGAAGACGAGTGACATGTACTGAATAGAATCGATCAGACAACCTAGGGTTAAAGTACCCTAGGAAGTCTGAAAAATAGTAAAAAAAAAAAAAGTTAAAAAAAAAAAAATTATAATAAAAAAACCTAAAATTTCAAATCACACCCCCCTTTCCCTAGAACTTACATAAATATAAATAAACAGTAAAAATCATAAACACATTAGGTATCGACGCGTCCGAAAATGCCCGATCTATCAAAATATGATAACGGTTTTTCAATGCGTTTAACCCTGTAACGGAAACTAGAGCCCAAAGTTGAAAATGGCACTTTTTTGCCATTTTGAAAAATATAAAAAAATCTATAAAAAGTGATCAAAAGGTTGTACAGTCCTAAAAAAGATATCATTGAAAATATTATCGAATTTCGCAAAAAACGACACCACCCACAGCTCTGTACACCAAAGTATAAAAAAGTTATTAGCGCCAGAAGTTGGCAAAATAAAAAAAATAATTTTTGTACAGGAGGTTTTCATTTTTGTAAATGTATGAAAACATTATAAAACCTATACAAATTTGGTATCCCCTCAATCGTACCGACCCAAAGAATAAAGTAGACATGTCATTTGGGACGCTCAGTGAAAGATGTAATATCCAAGCCCACAAGAAAATGGCGCAAATGCGTTTTTCACCATTTTCACTGCATTTGGAATTTTTTTCCCGAGTACATGGCATGGAATATTTAATAACATCACTATGAAGTACAATTTGTTACGCAGAAAACAAGCCCTCACACAGCTCTTTATGTGTAAAAATAAAAAAGTTATAGATTTTTGAAGGTGGGGAGTGAAAAATGGACATGAAAAAACAGGAAAGGGCCCGGTCCTTAACCGGTTAAATAAAGAGCTTGTATCTGGGGAAGCCCTATGTGACCATATATGGATACAGATCTGAACCTGATGACGTGGTCTCTGCTCTCCGCTAACCCGACACTTCTCTCAAAAGGATTCCCTGCCCGATGTCTGTAGAAGTCATTCTGTACTATTAGTTCAGGCTTTGAAAGTATTCACTATGCGAGACATGCGGGACCTGGGGGGAAAATCCGTGACCATCTGACAGCTGCCCGTGACGCGGGGCAGAGGTAAGAAAAACTGGACTTTCCCGGCAAAATCGGGACGGTTGGGAGCTATGGATAAATCTGCCCCATGGACTTATGTATAAAACTGAATGAGAGAAACCACTGGGGAGTGGAGCTGCTGTGTCCTCAGGGGTGGCCCCTTTAGGACAGGGCACCCTACTGCTAAGCTTGACGTCAGGACGTTGTCCTGCTTTCCACACAGCGGCACACAACTTCCTGCTGCAAAGTTATGTCAGGATGCAGTGTCCCGGAAAAGCCCGAGGCCCCCTGCCCCCAATGGCCCTGTAGCAGATGCTATGCTGGTAGCTATGTCCCTGAAAGAAACTTCTGACACTCCCATACATTTATGTACACTCACTATGCCACTAACCCATTACTTAGAACAATGCCTCCATTGTCTGGCTTGCTTGGTGTCCCATTTTTGTGTTCAACCATAGTCCCAGCAGCTAGAACCTCACCCTCATCAGCAAACTTGGTACAAGCCCGTTAAAAGTAAATAATTCTGTGATATTTTGTAGGGCCATTTTGAATGTATATTGTAATTTGTTGAATTATGTAACCAGTATTTATTCATTTTTTGTTTTCTCTTATTATCTTGCCCATAAAACACCAATATCAAATACCAAAATCCATACATTAGATGGGACAGCAGATGGCACCAGAGTCCTCATTTTACAGTTTACTAAAGCGGAATTAGCATTAACTACACTTGACTTAGAAATCAATTCATGCTGCATAGAAGATTGTGAACACAAGCCAAATATCCCAAGTGAGTGTTATGTGAAGCTTCCCTTTAATTGTTTTTATTATATTGAATAGTTTTATCTTTTCATGTCTTCACATGTTACCTCTGAAAGTCACAAGAAATTCCAAACACACCTCAGTTGTGGGTGTTGGGAAGTTTTACAGTTCAAGGATACTGATTCCTCGTTTCACACTAATAGGTTGAGGAAACACTGACATTTGTTTTCCTCCCGTCTATGTTTTGTCACGGGCGGAACTAGAAGAGGCAGGGCCCCATAAAAGACTTATCCCCTCAGAAAATATACATATTTGTATATTCACATATTTATACACTCATGCACACACATTTGTGCACTGATATACACTCAACCGCCACTTTATTAGGTACACCTGTCCAACTGCTCGTTAACACTTAATTTCTAATCAGCCAATCACATGGCGGCAACTCAGTGCATTTAGGCATGTAGACATGGTCATGACAATCTCCTGCAGTTCAAACCGAGCATCAGTATGGGGAAGAAAGGTGATTTGAGTGCCTTTGAACGTGGCATGGTTGTTGGTGCCAGAAGGGCTGGTCTGAGTATTTCAGAAACTGCTGATCTACTGGGATTTTCACGCACAACCATCTCTAGGGTTTACAGAGAATGGTCCGAAAAAGAAAAAACTTGCAGTGAGCGGCAGTTCTGTGGGCGGAAATGCCTTGTTGATGCCAGAGGTCAGAGGAGAATGGGCAGACTGGTTCGAGCTGATAGAAAGGCAACAGTGACTCAAATCGCCACCCATTACAACCAAGGTAGGCAGAAGAGCATCTCTGAACGCACAGTACGTCGAACTTTGAGGCAGATGGGCTACAGCAGCAGAAGACCACACCGGGTGCCACTCCTTTCAGCTAAGAACAGGAAACTGAGGCTACAATTTGCACAAGCTCATCGAAATTGGACAGTAGAAGATTGGAAAAACATTGCCTGGTCTGATGAGTCTCGATTTCTGCTGTGACATTCGGATGGTAGGGTCAGAATTTGGCGTCAACAACATGAAAGCATGGATCCATCCTGCCTTGTATCAACGGTTCAGGCTGGTGGTGGTGGTGTCATGGTGTGGGGAATATTTTCTTGGCACTCTTTGGGCCCCTTGGTACCAATTGAGCATCGTTGTAACGCCACAGCCTACCTGAGTATTGTTGCTGGCCATGTCCATCCCTTTATGACCACAATGTACCCTGTAACATCTGATGGCTACTTTCAGCAGGATAATGCGCCATGTCATAAAGCTGGAATCATCTCAGACTGGTTTCTTGAACATGACAATGAGGTCACTGTACTCAAATGGCCTCCACAGTCACCAGATCTCAATCCAATAGAGCATCTTTGGGATGTGGTGGAACGGGAGATTAGCATCATGGATGTGCAGCCGACAAATCTGCGGCAACTGTGTGATGCCATCATGTCAATATGGACCAAAATCTCTGAGGAGCTTCCAGCACCTTGTTGAATCTATGCCACGAAAAATTGAGGCAGTTCTGAAGGCAAAAGGGGGTCCAACCCATTACTAGCATGGTGTACCTAATAAAGTGGCCGGTGAGTGTATATATTAATACATTTGTATTATTTTCAACACGGGGGAAATACATGGCAGGAATTTAGAGATGAGAGCTCCCTAGTCCTGTTGTGCTGCTGTCCCCTCCATCTCTGCCAACATTTCTTTTCTGAGCTGCTGATTCATGTACAATTTGCAGCATAATATCTATATAATGGTGCACGTTCTTCATTCTCCAGTGTGCCAGGTTGGATGCCCAGGGCTCCCAGCAACAGTTAATATCATGTAACTGTGAGGGTGCATCCATGCATTCAGTTTTTCAGATGCAGTTTTGATGCCCAAACCAGGACCGGTATCTCTGACTTCGGAGCCAAGTACGCAGAGCGCGGACAAGCGTGCGCAGCTACCAGGTGCTGTGCGCTGAAGATCTCAGGATAGGTGGGTCGAAAAATGCTACTGGGGCATGCAGTAGCCGCGCCGTGTAGCTTCAGCTCCGGCTACTCCATGCCCCTGTAGCCTCTTTTACTAATTTGCATACTAGGGAAATAAACGATTCACAAACTTATCGGATTCACGAAGAACGTGCGCCCGATATCCTGCATGTGTCCCCGCTCAGGTCCGACATCGCTCACCTTCTTCTTCCTGGTGCATGTAAGGGCTTCCAACAAAATTTGAAAGTTAAATCCTGCGCTCAGTCTGAATCAGTCACATCGTCCGACAGCCTGCCACTGATTTGTGTTTCATGGAAGCCCACGCAGCTGCGCCAAAAAACGAACGTGTGAGCCACAATTCCAGTGCAGACTCCTGTTAAATAGCTGTCCAAGCTGTGCAATCCCCAAACAAGATGAACGGTCCGACAAAAGTGAAGCGCGACCCTTAGTAAATTAGTCCAATTGTGTTGTTTGTCTTGTAATGTGTCTGCACAGTAGCCTAGGTTTTGTGGTTGTCCCGTATCAATAGGATATGCAGAGGCAAGCAGGCAGGGTTGTTGGGTGCTGGAGATTTGGGCTCTCTGTCTTATCTGAGTGTTGAGTCCCATTGCAGATACAATCTACAAAGAGTCTCTAAGGAGGTTTAGTTGCTGCTATGCATTCTTATAAGGGGGACACGCTGGGTTTGCATGGATGTTATTGCATTCAATTTTAAAGTGTTCTTTGGCCTCAAAATCTGATGCAGGGACCACATTTAAACCTTTTATTTAACACCTAAGGCGCCTGGAGTCTCTTAGGCTCATTTGCTTACAGTCCTTCATCCTGGTGGTAGATGCCCTTTAAACATCATAAAGCTGAAACTAAACCTTGATGCAGGTTTTCTGTTATAAAAAGGTTTTTCCCCACCGTTAATTACAGTTACAAATTTCTCTCTAGGTCCCACTGTTCCTGAGCAATGGGATAATTAAGGAAATTTGTCTCAGCCAAAAAATGCTTATAATGGATCTGTTATCAGATTTGAAGTGTCAGGATGTGCGCTCCAACCTAGGACCGCCCAGTTGACAATAGAGAGGTGCGGGGCTGGAGAAATATTCTTACTGCTTCAGGATGAGTAGAACAGAGCCTGTGAAGGCGCATAAGCATTGGATCTGGTAGAAGTATCCGGTCCTTCTTCTACATCCTACTGTTCCATTAGTGCTGGCAGCACCATTCCCATTTACTCCAAGGAATATTCTGCTGCCAAATGATAACGTTCATGTGTGCAAACAGGATGTGATCAGGGATTAACACACATCTTATGATATGTGGCTTTATCTCTCGGTATGATTACACTAGTTGTTTAAGGAATTATTGTTCAGATGATCATTTACACATGTGAAGCACATGAAAAAAACTGTGAAGATAAAGGGTGAAAGATTCCCATCTCCAACAATCATATGAATGCGGCATCACGAGCACTTGAGTGTAAACGCAACCAGTGCTTCATTCATTTCTATGGGGCTTCCAGGACTGCTATATACTACAGTCCCCTAGAAGTGATTGGAGCAATGGTTTAGCGTGTGTGCCATTGCTCTATGGACTCGCAATGGTCCCGTAAATTGAAAGCTTATCCTCTTCACTTTTAGGGTTGCAGGTGCACCCATGTGCCTCCTTGTGCCTTGTGGCAGGCTCACTCACCTGTACGCGTTCCAGCACGGTCTCCCGTGTTCCGGTGCACGCTTCCCCGCCACCTAGTGCATGTCGGCTTCTCGAGATTTAAATGTCCAGCCGACACTAATTGTCGCTGGCCAACTGGCAATTTTATAAATAGCCAGCCCCTTCCTACAGACCCCGCCGAATCTTTGTGCCTCGTGCCTCTGCGAAAGCTTGTCCCTTATGCCTAGTGCTTGTCTTGTGACCCCGGTTCCGTCCTAGATTATGCTCCTTTGCTGCCTGCCCTGACCTCCTGCTTTGCCTTTGACGTTGATCCTGTGCTGTCTGTCTCGACTTCCTGCCTGTCCCCGACCAAGTTTATGCCTCACGGCTCTGTACTTCCCCTTGGCCGCCACCCCGGACAAAGTTGTGCCTGTGGAGCAACCTGGTGGTATCACACCGCAGCAAGTCCAACCCGCTTTGTGGCGTGGTGCTGGTGCTACAGTTTTAAACTTAGCTTGGTTCTGGTGTTTACATTCTGAGCTCAATGCTGCTGTTGTATTCATGTACTGGTGCTCTGGTGACTTTTTTTTACATACGGCTTGGTTCTGGTGCGGTAGCTATATCCTAAACTAGGATATAAACTAATTAATTGAATTTACAAAAATAAAACAGTTTTAACACTATTTTGGTGATTTTTTTTTAACAAAAGCTGTTTAAATACACAACATAAAAAACAAAATATCATTATCCTTTATATTATATGTATGACTATTTATTTTTGTTGTAAAAATTATTTATGGGGCCTCCTTAGTGATGTCATTGTAGTGGATTATTTTATAGGTGAGTCCAAAGCTTCTGGGGTGACCATGGCCGCCAAAAACCAGCCACCAAGTTTGATTCTGGCCTGTAGGTATAGTAAAGAGGAAGAGATCCAGCCTTATACCATATACAGTATGTGTATCACCTACTGACACATATGCATACAGCAGCCCTTGCAGTACTTCTGAAAGGTCCTCCAAACATCCTTAAATTGCAGAACTGAATTTACTCTGTTTTATCTATAAGCTTGGTTCTAGGCACTTAGGGGCACATTTACTTACCCGGTCCTGTTGCGATCCAGTGGCGCGTTCTCCAACGAGGATTTGGGTCTTCCGGCGATTCACTAAGGTCGTGCGCCCAATGTTCAGCAGGTGTTGCTGCCGCGCCGAGGTCCGCCGAGGTCCGCCGGAGTTCACCTGGTTTTTCTCGGTGCATGTGAGTGATTGATTTTGTGACACAATTAGTTTTTTAAATTCCGCGTTTTTTCAGAATCCGTCGGGTTTTCTGACGGCTACGCCCCCCGATTTCTGTCGCAAGAAAGCCGGCGCTGAAATCCGATTGCGTGCACCAAAATCCCAGCGGAAATCGGCGCAAAAAGGAAAAATTTGGGCAACCGGACGAAAGTGCGGCCGCGGAGCCTTTAGTAAATGAGCCCCTAAGTGTCAGAGCAATTTAAAAATTTTCAGTCTTAGTCTATCCCCGGTGATGGAATAAGTAATAATGGTATGATCGTCATGCTATCAAATTACACTCCTCCCCACCTTGCCCTTTATTAAATTTATAGATCTTATAATGCAAAAATATAGCATAATACAAGAAAACGCATCAACAGTTTAAACATCCTTTTTTAAAAAAAAAAAACCCACACAAACAGTGTTAGATTTCGAATTAATTTTTTTCTGCCTTTATTATAAAATGAGGAGAGGTGATAAAAAAATTTAATTAGAGAATTAAAAGTTGCAGTTCTTTATGTGTTTATTTACTGGCTTTTATTTGGTAATGGCTTTCCAGTTAGTTCTTCTGTAATACCATTAACATTAATGGCTACTCCACTGAGTTAATTGTAAAGCTGAATCTGATTTATTTAATGGGGGTTACATGGCTTCCAAGAATTTCTATCTAAAGGGCCAAGTCGAAAGTATTTAACATAAATATTTTTATATGCTTTTTTAATAACTATACAGCCATGCAAAAAGTAGGTATCTTAACCCCTTAACCAGCCCCTTTTTGAAATAAAATATCATAGATTTTTTAAATTATTTTTCTCCTTCACCATCCGTAAAAAAAAATGACTATTCCATCACAGCTAGAGGAGGGCTTGTTTTTATCAGCTTGAGTTGATTTTCTTAATGGCACATTTCTGACAACTTTTTTTTTTTTGAGAGGTATATTGGGGAAAATGCAGTGTTCATCTTGTGGTATTCAAAACACATAACTTTTAACTTTTTTTTTCTTAACACAGTCTTAACCCCTTAAGGACGCAGGGTTTTTCAGCTCATTTCTCGCTCTCCAACTTCAAAAATCCATAACTTTTTCATTTTTACGTGTACAGACCTGTGTGAGGGCTTATTTTGTGCGTAACAAATTTTAATTTCCCGTAATGTTATTTATTTTAACATGCCGTGTACTGCGAAGCTGAAAAAAATTTCCAAATGTGGAAAAATTGAAAAAAAACAGCACGTGCGTCACGTTCTTGTGGGCTCAGTTTTTACGACTTTCACTCTTCGCTCCAAATAACATGCCTACTTTATTCTTTGGTTCGGTGCGATCGCACTGATACCAAATTTATATAGGTTTTATTGTGTTTTAATACATTTGCAAAAATTAAACGAATGTGTACAAAAAAGAAAAAAGTTTTTTTGCCATCTTCTGATGCTAATAACTTTTTCATACTTTGGTGCACGGAGATGTGTGAGGGGTCATTTTTTGCGAAATGAGGCGACGTTTTCAATGCTAATATTTTGAGGTTTGTGTGACATTTTGATTATTTTTTATTTCATTTTTTATGTTATGTAAAAAGGTGTAAAAGTCGCATTTCGGACATTTGGGCGCCATTTTCCGCCTCGGAGGTCACCGCCGCCCGTAACCGGTTTTATATTTTGATATATCGGGCATTTTGGGACGCGGCGATACCTAATATGTTTGTGATTTTTACTGTTTATTATGTTTTATATCCGTTCTAGGGAAAGGGGGGTGATTTGAACTTTTAATATTTTATTAATTTTTTTTATTTTTTTAACTTTTTTTTTCTTTTTTTTTTTCACTATTTTTCAGACCATCTAGGGTACATTAACCCTAGATGGTCAGATCGCTCCTACCATATACTGCAATACTACAGTATTGCAATATATGGCATTTTTGCAGGTCATACATTACAATGAGCCACTGGCTCATTGTAACGAACCTGCATAAGCCATGTAGCCTCGTGTCAAAAGAAGACCCGAGGCTACCATGGTAACCGATCGCCGGCCCCCGATGACGTTCGGGGGCGCGGCGATCGCAATAAAGATGGCGGCGCCCGCGCGCCGCCGTCTTTTAAACGCCGCCGGCGACTTTGCCGGCGGTGTTTAGAGGGTTAATAGCTGCGATCGGTGCAAGCACCGACCGCGGTTATTAGCGGTGGGGGTTTTGTGCAAAATGCAAAAACCCCCACCTTTGTATGAAGAGGACTCAGCCCGTGAGCCCTCTTCATACATCCCTTATACCTCTGCGCCGTAGAGCTACGGCGCAGAGCGTTAAAGGCATTCTTGAATAGAATCTTTCATGATAAATTGGTCCAATAAACTAATAACATTATGTTGTCAAGTAGTTGAACAGCTTCTAGATGATGTTTCTTCCATGGCCCAGATTGATGTCATCATCCAGAAAATCAACTTTGAAGTGAGATGTAAGTTAGATGCATAAAGACAGGGAGGTGGAGAGTTTAGCACTGAAGTCAAGCTCTCTCTGCTTCTCACCTCCTCCCATGTCATTGACACCATGCTCTGGACTTCAGGAGATCTGGTCATTGATGTACCTGGACAAAGGATCATCAATTACAGTAAGGCAGGGAAAGCTTGACTTCATAAAACCAATTTACATCTCACTTGAAAGTAGATTTTGTTTGATGACACCACATCAGGCCATGAAAGAAACATCATCTAGAAAGAAACATCAACTATAATGGTTTAATTAGTGGTATCCATTATTTAAAAGGAAAGCACAATGACTATTTTAGTCTATGGGAGGGAATTTATAAGAGCTTGTACACCAGAAATCACGACTCCCCCCCCCCCCTATACCACCTTTACCCTAAGTGGGTGTGGAGGGTTTTGAAAGGGGGCTCCCGTGGCTCTGGGAATAGGTAGTAGTGGGATTTTCCTGTACCACGCCTGCAAAACTGCAGTGGTTTATTGCATGACCCAGCTGCTGCCTCATCAAGGGGATGAGGTTAACATTATACGTTTGCATACCATGCACCAGGGCACGATAAACCCTAACCACAGTTGCAGACCATGGATTCAGGGTCCACAAATAATGGTTTGCCTTTCAATTTCAGGAAAAGAGTAGATCAAAAAATGCCATACAAATGTGGAAAAAATGGATACCGATACAATACTGACACAAAATGGACTGAAAACTGATGCACGTTTTAAGGACATACAAATTTTAGGCATTAGCATGGCCTATCATTAAGAAAAAAGGTAAACGGTTAATCTCAGATCTCCATTTATATCCATACTGTCAAGGGTGGTCCCGCTACCCATATTGCAGGTCACGGGCTCACCCGTGCCCCTCTGTCCACGCTAGCGCGTTCCCGACTCCCAGGCCGCACGCCTGCTTCTCTAGATTTAAAGGGCCAGCGCGCCGTTAATTGCCGCTGGCCATTTTCTGAAAATGCATGTAAGCCTGCCTCTTCCTGCACACCCTGCCGGATCTTTGTGCTTATGCCATTGTGAAAGTCCCCCTGCGATATTCCTGCGTTACTGTTCCCGTTTTCCTGCGTTCCTGTTCCTGCAATACTGTTCCTGTACTCCTGTGTGCTCCTGCATTCCTGTTCCCGTGCTCCTGTGTGTTCCTGCCTTCCTGCTCCCGTGCCCCTGTGTGTTCCTGCATTCCTGTTCCCGTGCCCCTGTGTGTTCCTGCATTCCTGTTCCCGTGCTCCTGTGTGTTCCTGCCTTCCTGCTCCCGTGCCCCTGTGTGTTCCTGCATTCCTGTTCCCGTGCCCCTGTGTGTTCCTGCCTTCCTGCTCCCGTGCCCCTGTGTGTTCCTGCCTTCCTGCTCCCGTGCTCCTGTGTGTTCCTGCCTTCCTGCTCCCGTGCTCCTGTGTGTTCCTGCCTTCCTGCTCCCGTGCTCCTGTGTGTTCCTGCCTTCCTGCTCCCGTGCTCCTGTGTGTTCCTGCTTTCCTGCTCCCGTGCTCCTGTGTGTTCCTGCCTTCCTGCTCCCGTGCTCCTGTGTGTTCCTGCCTTCCTGCTCCCGTGCTCCTGTGTGTTCCTGCCTTCCTGCTCCCGTGCTCCTGTGTGTTCCAGTCCATTCCTGTGTTCCCGTTCCCATCTACCTGGACCTCCTGTTGCTGACCCTGGATTGGACTTGACCTCACATCTCTGCCGCCTACCCTGACCCTGTGCCTGAACTTTACCACAAGACTGTCTCCTGCAAAGGTACCTCGATGTTGGCTGCCACTGCAGGCTAGTCGCACCTGTGGAACGACCTGGTGGCATGCCGCCGCAAAAAAGACCATCCTGCTTTGCGGCGGGCTGGGGTGAAGACCAGGTGCCACTTAGATTCCCAGGTGTCTGCTGGTACCACCTCCTGTGGTGGTCCTTTCTTATTCACTTGAAGCTGAAAACAGCCCTCCATTCTCAAGATAGATGTGGGTCCCGAAGGTAGATATTGACATAAATACTAGATGTTAAACTACTCCGTAGCCACAGAAAAATGGGGCAGAGTATATGTGCGAAGGTTGTGCAATTTATTTCTATTGGACCATTAGATGGTGACTGTTGATGGAGAGATGTACACCAGCGCACCATTCACAGGGGGAAATTCTGTCCCCTATTCTCCCAATCATTAGGGTTCCCAATGCTCGACTGATGAGCAATCTGATTCCCTACGCATCATAGAAAATCTATTTTGGTCAGAGAATGTCAAAGTTTGATGCAACAGTTTTTTTCTGTTAACATAAAATATGTAGGAGTAGGTGGATAGGCCAGAGAAACTGTATTGTTATTGAGAAAGGTTATCCAATAACCCCTGCTCCCGTTGTTGGCTTGCTGCTGTATTTTTGTTCCACAGCCACCAATTTTATTTTATATAAACTCCCTGCTGCCCCACGACTCTCTTAGTGAGCTGCCCTAGACACCAGGCTGTGCGCTAGGCATACACCTATATACTGGGGGGCAGTATGCTGGGCATACACCTATATACTGGGGGCAGTGTGCTGGGCATACACTATATACTGGGGGGCAGTATGCTGGGCATACACCTATATCCTGGGGGGAAGTGTGCTGGGCATACACCTATATCCTGGGGGGAATTGTGCTGGGCATACACTATATACTGGGTGGCAGTATGCTGGGCATACACCTATATACTGGGGGCAGTGTGCTGGGCATACACTATATACTGGGGGGCAGTATGCTGGGCATACACCTATATCCTGGGGGGAAGTGTGCTGGGCATACACTATATACTGGGGGGCAGTATGCTGGGCATGCACCTATATACTGAGGGGCAGTATGCTGGGCATACACCTATATACTGGGGGGCAGTGTGCTGGGCGTACACTATATACTGGGGGCAGTGTGCTGGGCATACACTATATACTGGGGGGCAGTATGCTGGGCATACACCTATATACTGGGGGGCAGTATGCTGGGCATACACCTATATACTGGGGGGCAGTGTGCTGGGCATACACTATATACTGGGGGCAGTGTGCAGGGCATACACCTATATCCTGGGGGGAAGTGTGCTGGGCATACACTATTTACTGGGGGCAGTATGCTGGGCATACACCTATATACTGGGGGGCAGTGTGCTGGGCATACACTATATACTGGGGGCAGTGTGCTGGGCATACACCTATATCCTGGGGGGAAGTGTGCTGGGCATACACTATATACTGGGGGGCAGTATGCTGGGCATACACCTATATCCTGGGGGGAAGTGTGCTGGGCATACACTATATACTGGGGGGC
This sequence comes from Engystomops pustulosus, assembly GCF_040894005.1. NCBI lineage: Eukaryota > Metazoa > Chordata > Amphibia > Anura > Leptodactylidae > Engystomops > Engystomops pustulosus. Next base: position 76,706,986 of record NC_092420.1, read on the forward strand.
AGTATGCTGGGCATACACCTATATCCTGGGGGGAAGTGTGCTGGGCATACACTATATACTGGAGGGTAGTGTGCTGGGCATACACCTATATCCTGGGGGGAAGTGTGCTGGGCATACACTATATACTGGAGGGTAGTGTGCTGGGCATACACCTATATCCTGGGGGAAGTATGCTGGGCATACACTATATACTGGAGGGTAGTGTGCTGGGCATACACCTATATCCTGGGTACAGAGTGTGCTGGGCATACACTATAAACTGGGGGGGGGGGGAGTGTGCTGGGCATACACCTATATCCTGAGGGGGGAGTGTGCTGGACATACACTATATCTTGTGGGCAGTGTGCTGGGCATACACTATATCCTAGGGGCAGTGTGCTGGGCATACACTATATCCTAGGGGCAGTGTGCTGGGCATACTTTATATATTGATGGCAGTGTACTGGGCATACCCTCTATATTGGGGGCAGTGTGCTGGGCATACCATATATATTGGGGGCAGTGTGCTGGGCATACCATATATACTGGTGACAGTATGCTGGGCATACCCTACATACCGCAGGCATTGTGATGGGCATACACTATAACTAGGGGCAGTGTGCTGGGCATACCTTACACCATCCCGCTGGACCCGAATCCTCGTCAGACATCGCGCCACGGGATCACGACAGGACCGTGTAAGTAAATCTGCCCCTATGTACTAGTGGCAGTGTACTGGGCATACCCTATATACTGGGAACAGTGTGTTCGGCATACTCTATATTTTGAAGGCAGTGTACTGGATATACCCTATATACTGGGGGCAGTGTGATGGGCATACCATATATGTTGGGGGCAGTGTTCTGGGCATACCATATATATTGGGGGCAGTTTGGTGAGCATACACCAAATATGGGGGCAGTGTGCTGGGCATACACTAAATACTGGGGGCAGTGTGCTGGGCATACACTAAATACTGGGGGCAGTGTGTTGGGCATACACTATATACTAGTGGCAGTGGGCTGGGCATATCCTACATACCAGAGGCAGTATACTGTGCATACCTATAAACTAGGGGCAGTGTGCTGGGCATACCCTATATCAGTGATGGTGAACCTTTTAGCGACCGAGTGTCCAAACTGCAACCCCAAACCTCCCTCATTTATCTCGAGGTGCCAACCAAAAATTAAAGCAGTAACTTATTGTGCCCTGTTCTTCAACAACGTTCAATCATATTGTCCTCCTGAGAACACCAACAGAGTAGAAAGAAGGAGGGAAAATTTGCATCATTGTAGCTTCTTTCCAGTGTCCCTCTGTACACAGAGAACCCATGGGGCCAGCAGTAGCTTCTTCAAAGATAATTTGGCCCTGTCCACACATTCTCCCTCTTCCTACAGTCCCATGTAGCCAAGTACGTATCACTTTAAAATATCACTGAAAGCAGCATCTTTTAAGTTGATTGGAACTGCAGGAAAATTCTTTGAGTCCTGTCTGGTGTGCTGGGGCGATGGCCCGGGTGCCCACAGAAAGCTCATAGTGTGCTGAGCATACACTATATACTATATGGCAGTGGGCTGGACATACTCTACATAACGGAGGTAGTATACTATACATACCTATATACTGTGGTTAGTGTGCTGAGCAAGCAGAGATCTAAAAACTGTAAGGAATTGATACAAAAAGTATATTGGAAAATTGTATAACTTTTTATAATTCAATCATCAACATTTACTTGCTGAAATTGGACAACTCTTTTACGTAAGCACCTGTAGAGCAGAGTTACTGATGACTACAAGGTTTCTAATAAGATGCTTCTTCATTTCTTGGCACAATGTCAAACCAGGTGTGAACTTTTTACTAGCGTCTCAGAGCCTTCCAATGTACGGCTGATGTATTCACACTGCTGGGATGAGTTCACACAAGTAAGTAAGTAACAAGTCTCTTACTACAGTACATCAAGCAGAAAAAAACTGTTCAAAAAATCTGTTAAAAAAGCCCTAACAATGTGTTAAAATTAGAAATAATGCAGTTGGTTTGTTTTTATTTAGGTATTGTTAGCAATCATCATATTGGGGCACATTTACTTAGGGCTTTGTGCCAGTTTTCTGTCGGACTTTGCACATTCTTTTCGGTGCAAACTACATGCACATGTATTTAAGATTAGAGATGAGCGAACATGCTCGTCCGAGCTTGATGCTCGTTCGAGCATTAGCGTACTCGAAACTGCTCGTTGCTCGGACGAATACTTCGCCCGCTCGAGAAAATGGCAGCTCCCGCCGTTTTGCTTTTTGGCGGCCAGAAACAGAGCCAATCACAAGCCAGGAGACTCTGCACTCCACCCAGCATGACGTGGTACCCTTACACGTCGATAGCAGTGGTTGGCTGGCCAGATCAGGTGACCCTGGGATAGACTAGCCGCTGCCCGCGCTGCTCGGATCATTCTGTGTCTGGATGCCGCTAGGGAGAGAGCTGCTGCTGGTCAGGGAAAGCGTTAGGGTGTTCTATTAGCTTACTGTTAGGCAGGAGTGATTCTCCAAGAACCCAACAGCCCTTCTTAGGGCTACAATAACGTTCTACTTTTTTTTTTTTTTATTTGCATCTAGTACCATTTTGTGAGGAATTAGCAGGGGGACTTGCTACCGTTGTGTTTAGCTCTTAGTGGCACACATATCCACCTCAAACACCAAAGTGGGAAAATTTAGTAGGGGTTGGATTTCAATTAGGCACAGTCTGCCATTTGTCCTTTTTTATTTTACGTTTATTTTGTTTAATAACTCAGCGTCATCTCATCTGGCATAGCAGTGTGCTTTCATACTTGGCTAGAAAATAGCCATAGGAGAATCCAAACGGCTTACGCCTACAGTAGCGTTATATATTTGATTTCTGGTTGATCTGCTGGTGGCTGTACTTGCTGCAGTGCATCTACTAGCCAATTGTGAGCAATTTGTAGTGAGACTTGCGACCGCTGTGTTTTGCGCTTAGTGACGCACATATCCATTGCAAAGACCGAAGTGGGAAAATTTAGTAGGGGTTGGATTTCAATTAGGCACAGTCTGCCATTTGTCCTTTTTTATTTTACGTTTATTTTGTTTAATAACTCAGCGTCATCTCATCTGGCATAGTAGTGTGCTTTCATACTTGGCTAGAAAATAGCCATAGGAGAATCCAAACGGCTTACGCCTACAGTAGCGTTATATATTTGATTTCTGGTTGATCTGCTGGTGGCTGTACTTGCTGCAGTGCATCTACTAGCCAATTGTGAGCAATTTGTAGTGAGACTTGCGACCGCTGTGTTTTGCGCTTAGTGACGCACATATCCATTGCAAAGACCGAAGTGGGAAAATTTAGTAGGGGTTGGATTTCAATTAGGCACAGTCTGCCATTTGTCCTTTTTTATTTTACGTTTATTTTGTTTAATAACTCGGTGTCATCTCATCTGGCATAGTAGTGTGCTTTCATACTTGGCTAGAAAATAGCCATAGCAATAGGATAGCATTGTTTGGTTTTAAAAACTCAAAAACACAAAAAAAAAAAAAAAACACAAAAAAAAGTTAAAAAAAAATTAAAGCTATAACTCTCATTTTAAAAATGTTTAACCCGAGGGCTAGGGGTAGAGGACGAGGGCGGGGACGTGGGCGTCCAACTACTGCAGGGGTCAGAGGCCGTGGTCCTGGCCGGGGTGAGACACCACCTGCTTATGAGGGAGCAGGGGAACGCCGCAGAGCTACACTCCCTAGGTTTATGTCTGAAGTTACTGGGACTCGTGGTAGAGCACTGTTGAGGCCAGAACAGTGCGAACAGGTGATGTCGTGGATTGCTGACAATGCTTCGAGCAATTTGTCCACCAGTCAGTCTTCCACGCAGTCCACCCATGTCACCGAAATCGCCACTCCTCCAGCTCCTGCACCTCAGCCTCCTCCCCCCCAGTCTGCCCCCTCCCAGGAAAATTTGGCATTTGAACCGGCATACTCTGAGGAACTGTTTTCTGGACCCTTCCCACAGTCACAAACCACTTGTCCGGTTGCTGCTGAGCAATTTTCCGATGCCCAGGTTTTCCACCAGTCACAGTCTGTGGGTGATGATGACCTTCTTGACGTAGTGGAAGTGTGTAAAGAGGTGTCCGACGATGAGGAGACACGGTTGTCAGACAGTGGGGAAGTTGTTGTCAGGGCAGGAAGTCCGAGGGGGGAGCAGACTGAGGGATCGGAGGATGATGAGGTGACAGACCCAAGCTGGGTTGAGAGGCCGGGTGAACACAGTGCTTCTGAGACGGAGGAGAGTCCTCGACCAGAACAGGTTGGAAGAGGCAGTGGTGGGGCCAGACGGAGAGGCAGGGCCAGAGCTGGTGCATCAGCGCCAAATGTGTCAACTAGTGAAGCTCCCGTGGCGAGGGCTCTTGCGGCGAGGGCTAGATCTTCAGAAGTCTGGAGGTTCTTTAAGGAAACACCGGATGACCGACGGACTGTGGTGTGCAACATTTGCCAAACCAGGCTCAGCAGGGGTTCCACCACTACTAGCTTAACTACCACCAGTATGCGCAGGCATATGAATGCTAAACACCCCACTCAGTGGCAACAAGCCCGTTCACCTCCGGCCGTGCACACCACTGCTCCTTCCCCTGTGTCAGCTGATAGTCAGCCCCCTGCCCAGGACCCTGCCACAAAAACCCCATCGTCGCCTCCACGATCCTCCACAGCATCCACCAGCGTTCAGCTCTCCATACCCCAGACGCTGGAGCGGAAACGCAAATATAGTGCAACCCACCCGCACGCCCAAGCCCTTAATGTGCACATCTCCAGATTGCTTAGCCTGGAGATGCTGCCCTATAGGCTAGTAGAGACCGAGGCCTTTCGCAACCTCATGGCGGCGGCCGCCCCTCGGTATTCGGTCCCCAGCCGCCACTACTTTTCCCGATGTGCCGTCCCAGCCCTGCACCAGCACGTGTCAGACAACATCACCCGTGCCCTGACCAACGCCGTTTCTGGCAAGGTCCACCTGACCACGGACACGTGGACGAGTGCTGCCGGGCAGGGCCACTATATATCGCTGACGGCACATTGGGTTAACTTGGTGGAGGCTGGGACCGAGTCTGACCCTGGGGCTGGTCATATACTGCCGACGCCGAGGATTGCGGGGCCTACCTCGGTCCAGGTGTTTCAGGCCTACTATGCCTCCTCCTCCTCCCACCCCTCCTCCACCTCCTCCTCCGAACTACCATCCGTGGGCACGGCGCCATCAGTCGGTAGCTCTAGGCACAGCAGCAGTGCCGTTGCTAAGCGACAGCAGGCGGTGCTCAAACTGCTGAGCCTAGGCGATAAAAGGCACACCGCCCAAGAGCTATTACAGGGCATCACGGCGCAGACTGATCTGTGGCTGGCACCGCTGAACCTGAAGCCAGGCATGGTTGTGTGTGACAATGGCCGTAACCTGGTGGCGGCTCTGCAACTCGGCAGACTGACACATGTGCCATGCCTGGCCCATGTGTTAAATCTGATAGTTCAGCGTTTCCTCAAGACATACCCCAATCTGTCAGATTTGCTCACGAAGGTGCGCCGCATCTGTGCGCATTTCAGGAAGTCCAGCACAGATGCTGCCACTCTCAGGGCAGCGCAGCGCCGCCTCCAACTGCCCGCTCACCGACTGTTGTGCGACGTGCCCACGAGGTGGAATTCAACACTGACCATGTTATCCAGAGTTTACCAGCAGCGCCGAGCCATTGTAGACTGCCAGATGTCAACTTCCACCAGAACTGGTAGTCAGGTCAGTCAGCTTCCTCAAGTCTACAATGAGGAGTGGACGTGGATGTCTGATATCTGTCAGGTGCTGAGTAACTTTGAGGAGTCAACACAGATGGTCAGTGGCGATGCCGCCATCATCAGCCTCACCATCCCGCTGCTTGGCCTGTTGAAAAACTCTCTGATCAGCATGAAGTCGGAAGCTTTGCGCTCGTCACAAGAGACGGGGGAAGAAGATTCCCTTGTTGATAGCCAAAGCACCCTTAGGTCTGTTTCTCAGCGCATATCGGAGGAGGTGGAGGTGGAGGAGGATGAGGAGGAAGAGGAGGAGAATGTTGGCGAGACACAAGAGGGGACCATTGTTGAGTCCTTTACTGTTCAGCGTGTATGGGCAGAAGAAGAGGAGTTGGAGGAGTTGGAGGAGGAGGAAATGGACAGTCAGGCCAGTCAGGGGAGTGAATTCTTACGCGTTGGTACTCTGGCGCATATGGCAGATTTCATGCTAGGTTGCCTATCCCGTGACCCTCGCGTTCAAAGAATTTATTCCAGCACCGATTACTGGGTGTTCACTCTCCTGGACCCACGGTACAAGCAAAATCTTTCCACTCTCATCCCTGCAGAGGAAAGGAGTGTGAGAATGCATGAATACCAGCAGGCCCTGGTGCACAAGCTGAAACAGTATTTCCCTTCTGACAGCGCTAGCGGCAGAGTGCGTAGTTCTGCGGGACAAGTAGCGAGGGAGAGTAGGCGAGCAGGCAGCTTGTCCAGCACTGGCAAGGGTACGCTTTACAAGGCTTTTGCCAGCTTTATGTCACCCCAGCAAGACACTGTCACCTGTCCCCAGTCTCGGCAGAGTAGGGCTGATCTTTACAGAAAGATGGTGAGGGAGTACGTAGCTGACCATACCATCGTCCTAAATGATCACACAGCTCCCTACAACTACTGGGTTTCAAAGCTGGACATGTGGCACGAACTGGCGCTGTACGCCTTGGAGGTTCTTGCCTGCCCTGCCGCTAGCGTCTTGTCCGAGCGGGTTTTCAGTGCAGCTGGTGGCATCATCACCGATAAGCGTACACGCCTGTCGACTGACAGCGCTGACAGGCTGACGCTTATTAAGATGAATAAAGCCTGGATTTCTCATAATTTCCAATCTCCACCAGGTGAAGGAAGCTCAACCTGAATAATTGATCCACTCCTCCTCCTCCTCATTTTCCTCCTTCTCCTCCTCTTTGTACAGTAAAGCAGAGGAAACTGGCTATTTTTTGACAGGGCCCACTGGCTCTTGCTACAGTACTTTATGCATTTAATTTTTCTGGAGGGCCACCGACCCGGTCCTCTGTTTTAAACAATTTTTGGGAGTGCCACATACAGGCACTCAATCTATTCAATTTTTCTGGAGGGCCACCGACCCGTTCCTCTGTTTTAAACAATTTTTGGGAGTGCCACATACAGGCACTCAATCTATTCTATTTTTCTGGAGGGCCACCTACCTGCTCCTCTGGTTTGAAAACTTTTTGGGACTGCCACATACAGGCACTCAATCGATTCCATTTTTCTGGAGGGCCACCTACCTGCTCCTCTGGTTTGAAAACTTTTTGGGACTGCCACATACGGGCACTCAATCTATTCTATTTTTCTGGAGGGCCACCTACCTGCTCCTCTGGTTTGAAAACTTTTTGGGACTGCCACATACAGGCACTCAATCTATTCAATTTTTCTGGAGGGCCACCTACCTGCTCCTCTGGTTTGAAAACTTTTTGGGACTGCCACATACAGGCACTCAATCTATTCAATTTTTCTGGAGGGCCACCTACCTGCTCCTCTGGTTTGAAAACTTTTTGGGACTGCCACATACAGGCACTCAATCTATTCAATTTTTCTGGAGGGCCACCTACCTGCTCCTCTGGTTTGAAAACTTTTTGGGACTGCCACATACAGGCACTCAATCTATTCAATTTTTCTGGAGGGCCACCTACCTGCTCCTCTGGTTTGAAAACTTTTTGGGACTGCCACATACAGGCACTCAATCTATTCTATTTTTCTGGAGGGCCACCTACCTGCTCCTCTGGTTTGAAAAATTTTTGGGACTGCCACATACAGGCACTATCCAAATTAAATTGTCTCCATAGCAGCCTCCACACGTTGTCTCCATTGCTACCTCCAAAAGTCGTCCATATAGCTGCCTCCATACATCGTCCCTTTATCAAACGAGGTGTGTCAGGCAGAAATTTGGGTTGTTTTCATGGATTCCACATCAAAGTTGTTAACTTTGTCGCCACCCAGCTGTGTTATCCACAAAATATACTAATAAACTTTTATCATTTACCAATATTATTTCAGCGCTTCTTGCGCATCTGTTTACATTCCCCTCACCCGCCATATCCTAAACTTATAAGAACGCTACTACACTTGATCTTATACAAAAGGTTCTTAGAAGTGCTGTTTGGGGAGTAGCCTAGAGACAGGGGCTTGGATTGGCGAAAGCTCGCCTGGCAGCGGAGCGCCAACTCCATGCCAAGATCCAACTAATATAGTTTTAACTGCAGAACCTTTAATCTACTACTAGTTCACTGCCTCCATACATGGTCCCCTTATCAAACGAGCTGTGTCAGGCAGAATTTTGGGTTGTTTTCATGGCTTCCATGTTAACTTTGTCGCCACCCTGCTGTGTAATCCACAAAATATACTGGCAAACTTTTATCATGTACCGATATTATTTGAGCGCTTCTTGCTCACCTCCTTTGGTTCCTCTCTGCCACCCATTGGTTTGAAGCCTGAGTCCATTTAGGGTATGTCGCCATGCCACTCTCTAGCCTGCTGCCGCTGCCTCTGCATGCCGTCCCCTATAGTGTCAGGGTCAATTATTGCATGTTTTAGATGCTATCTAGCTTCATTCTGTCACTCTGTCATGGCCATGCTGTTGCCCATAATTTTGGCATAATGGTGCGATTAAGCAGCCTCAGAGGCATCCATGCATGCTGCCCCTGCTGTTTCCTGTCCATTTCCGTGGTGTTTCCATCCTTTTCTGAGGTTCCCAGGTGTTTGGCCAAGCTTCCCTGTGCAGAGCCTTGGTCCCCTTGAAAAATGCTCGAGTCTCCCATTGACTTCAATGGGGTTCGTTATTCGAGACGAGCACTCGAGCATCGGGAAAAGTTCGTCTCGAATAACGAGTACCCGAGCATTTTAGTGCTCGCTCATCTCTATTTAAGATGTGTCCGCACCACATTGGAGTCGCACGTGGCGCAGCTGCACTAATCTTCAAGTGACACAAATCAGGGGGTGTTCTGGCGCTTAGTTGGTCCGTGCGTCATCATGCAAAGTCTGTCGCACGCCCTATGTCAGTGATGGTGAATCTTTTAGAGCCTGAGTGCCTAAACTTCAACCAAAAGCCATTTATTTATTGCAAAGTGCCAGCACAGCAATTTAAGCAGTAATTTATTTCTCCTTGTTCTTTGACAAGTTTCAATCGTTCAGCCTCCTAAAGACACCAATGGAGTTGAAAGGAGGAAGGCAAATTCGCCTATCATTGTAGGAAGATTCTGTACGAAAATTCTTTGCGTCCTGTCTGGTGAACTTCATGCTGGGATGATGGCCTGGGTGCCCACAGAGAGGGCTCCGAGTGCCGCCTCTGGCACCAGTGCCATAGGTTCGCCACCACTGCCCTATGTTAAAGGTGTGGCACAAAAAAGTTGCGGCCATACATACGGTCGTGTGCAGGGGCCTTAGTAAATGTGCCCCGCTGTGTTTGTATATGTATTAATGTCTGTTTTTATTGTATTGTTCTTTTATGGAGTAGGGTGCAACAACAGTATTTCCTCTTTGAGGACAATAAAGTGATTATTATACCATGTAGACTGCAATACCACATTGTATTATATTACAACCTTTGTAAGAATCACTATGGAGGACATTTATAAGGCTTCTGCGCCACACCCAGGGCTTTTGAAAGCGTTCGACTACGGCGTTTCTGTCCTGCGCATGCACACTATCTAGACCAGGGGTCTCAAACTCGCGGCCCGCGAGGACAATATTTTGCGGCCCCCATCTGGAAAAGGACTTGGGGAGTATGAAGAGGGCTCACGGGCTGAGCCCTCTTCATACTCACCGGGCATTTGCTTCATAATGAAGCAAACGCCCGTCGCTAACACCCGCGATCGGTGCTTGCACCGATCGCAGGTGTTAACCCTTTGATTGCCGCCGGCAAAGCTGCTGGCGGCATTAAAGAGCCGGCGGCGCGTGGGCGCCACCATCTTGGCTCCGATCGTCACTCCCCGTGACGTCACCGGGGAGCGGCGATCCGTTGTCATGACAGCCTCGGATCACACAAAGATCCGAGGCTGTCATGATCGAGGCTATCTATTACAATGTGCGATCTGCACATTGTAATAGATGGTATGCAAAATCCCCATATACTGCCATACTGTAGTACGGCAGTGTATGGTAGGATCAATCAGACAACTTAGGGTTAAAGTACCCTAGGGAGTCTGAAAAAAAAAAAAATTATATTAAAAAAAAACATAAAAATTCAAATCACCCCCTTTCCCTAGAAGTGATATAAATATAAATAAACAGTAAAAATCCTAAACACATTAGGTATCGCCGCGTCTAAAAATGCCCGATCTATCAAAATACAATAACCGTTTTTCCTTGCGTTTTACCCCGTAGCGGAAAATAGCGCCCGAAGTTGCAATTTGCATTTTTTTGCCATTTTGAAAAATAGAAAAAATTCTATATAAAATGATCAAAAGGTCGCACAGTCCTAAAAATAAAAGCGTTGAAAATGTCATCAGAAGTCTCAAAAAATGACACCACCCACAGCTCTGTA